>NC_067402.1:244014563-244683730 GCF_016432865.1 Antechinus flavipes
TTCATGATACTACTTCTCTTGAACTCTACCTGCCTTCCTGAATATCCTTGCACAACCTTCTCTGCTGGATCTTTACTCATTCTGTACTCTGCACCAAATCCTCCTCCTCTTCTCTCTCAGTATTATTTTTCTTGATGATCTCTTCAGTCCCTCTCAATTATTTTTATCTAACTGAACCCTCTCTCCTGACCTTCAGTCTTATTTGCTTGTTGGACATTTCAAACTGGTTGCCACTTAGATATCTGAAACTCAGTCTGTCCAAAACTAAACAAGTTATTCATTATCCTTTCTCTTCAGTTCTCCCCCTTGCCTTACTTCCCTATTACTATAGAATCATACTCTCTTTGATTCCCTACTTTTTCTCTCCTCCCTCCATATTTAATCTCTCAACAAGTACTATTAATTCTACTTTATATCACCTATCAGTCATGCCCTACTTCTTTCACTTGAAACTGTCATACATGTCCTCATAGCTGGATGTCTAGGTTATAACAATATCCTTGTAATTATTTTCCCTGTCTCAGGTGTGTCCCCATTTCAGACTACCTTCCACTCAACTCTCAAACTGATCTTCCCCAAAAATTAGTCTCACCTTCCTTTTTAATATATTTCATTTTCTCCTCATTACCTCTCTAGCACCAAATATAAAACCCCCTGTCTGACTTCTTAGTTTTTTTATAACCTGACCCTTTCATAGCTTTTCAGTCTTCTTATTCCTTTTGTTTATATATTCTGAACTCCAATAACAGTGGCCTATTTACTATTTTTCATATAAGACACTCTAAATCCTGTCTCTGCCTTTCCCTCCATGATTTGCTTGACTTTATCTTCTGAATCCTTTGCTTCTTTCTAATCCTACTTAAATTCCCACATTCTATCATTAGTCGTTCCCAATCTTCTTAAGGTTGATATCTTTCTTCTGTTGATTACCTCCAATTTATCTTTTATATATCTTGGTTATACAGAGTTGTTTGTATGTTGTTTTCCCCTTTTACAAGATGAGGTACTTGAAAATAATTTTTAATCTTTTTTTTTTCCCTTCAGAACTTAGCACAGTTATTGACATATAATAGGTACTTAACACAATTTTATTCTCTTGACTTAGTCTTTAAAATCTAGTAGTTTTATTTTTAAAACTGAATTCAAGTAAATTTTATTCTTTTTTTGATGGCTCAAAATAGATTTAACAGCTTGACTTCTCAGCATTGTCTTATCCACCTCCATCCCAACACACACCTGTATCTCAACCATTTACATTTGGAATAGAGTTCAACAGGAAGAAAAGCAAAAGCCTAAAAGGAAGTCAATCTAGGCTATGCCTGTTTCAAACAAGTTCTTTTTGCAATTTAGATCTGATTATTGGACTAACATGAGGCAATTGTAATCATTCAATAATTATTAAAAGAATTTACTCAGCCATAACAGAGAATGGTATTCAACAATGATATACATCAAGTGTATCTATGCATGTGTGGTATGTATGAGAGAGGGAGAAGTGCAGAGAAAGAGAGATAAAGAGATGCCCAGTCACATTAGAAAATGTGGATTCTAATGTCATGGAATTTGTCCTTTATGTTATGGTGACAATTGATTGAAATACAGGGATGAGGGAAAGAGGTCTGTGATTTTGTTGGTATAACTTATCTTATATACAGTAATATGTCTGTAGATATCTATAGATATAGCTATATCTAAAGATAGATAAATATCCATTATATCCATAATTTCATTTCCCTGTTTATCATAACAACCCTATAGGGAAGGCACCGAGAATATTATTGTCTTCATTTACAGACAAGGATACTGAAATTAAAAAGTTCAGAAGATCCCAAAGCTAGTAGAGGGCTTAATTTGAGGTGCAGGACTTTAACAAAATATTCTTGACTCCAAACCAGCAACTCTAGTAAGTACTGATCATGTAATTGTATTTTTGTAACAATTCTACCACAACTTGAAAAAAAGAAAATTATTACAATTTCATTCATTAATTGTATAGGTTGGGCTGAATTGTAAGGGCATTTGGTTAGAATTGCATTGTAGTTGCCAAGGTTCTTAAATTTATTCTTGAATTATCTGTCCATTGATGGCAGTTGGCCAAAGATTTGTGGTGGTAGTGTTGGGGATGGAAGGCCAATTTTCCAAAAGAGCTGTTCCCACTTAATTGTGACTTTGGAGACCAGGCTGGAGCAAGATTCTTATGTGAGAAAGCTTATTGTTTTATCCAGGGCTTTTATGGATAGTGGCATTAATAATGAGACCTTGTATTTTGTTATAAATTAAAATTTTTGTTATAAATAAATATTTTAGCCTATTGTCCATATATAACATATCTTAAACCAGTATACTTATTTTTCACAGCAAGGATACATACAAGCTTAGCCAATTTTATGGTGAAATCATTACTAAGCCTTCCATTTAATTGAATCATTTTCTTTGATAGTAGCAATACAGAGTAATAAGGCATGCATTTGCTATGTTTTTTCCTATGTTCCTTGATATATTTAGTTATAACTTAAATATACTACTTAATAATACCATCCATAATTATCACACTGAAATTTTATCTAATAAACTAAAATTTATTATTCTTTTTTAAATTATTTATTAATTTTAAACATTCTTTCCTTTTTAAATTTTCAATTCCTATTATTCTCCCAACCTCCAAACCAAACCAACCAACCCACTGAGAAAACAAGCAAAATAATATATATATTATATAATACATATATATAATTATAAATATGTATTATAAAATAGTGAAATCATGCAAAAAAAGCTATCAGCAACATTTTTAATACAAAAAAAAGAGAAAATAAGATTTCATTTTTCCACTCAAGAGTTCATCAATTTTTTTTTTCCTTCCCTTTAGAGACAAATGGCATTTTAAAAATATATAAATCATGAATCTTTTGGAACTTTTGTGGATCACTCTATGAATCAGAGTAGCCAAGTCTTTTAGGATTGATCATCAATTTTGCTGTTCACTTTGGCACAGCAATCTCCTGATTGTTCTCATTTCACTTTGCATCAACTCATGCAGGTCTTCCTTTGTCTGTGAAATTATTTTGCTTTCCATTGTGTTGTAGTATAATAGAATTCCATCACGATTATATGCCGCAATCTGTTCATCCATTCTTCAACTGATGAATAGCCCTCCAATTTCTAATTCTTTGCTACTACAAAAAAGAACTGATATAATTTTTTTTAACACATATAAATGCTTTCCTTTTCCTTTGATCTCACTGGAATAAAGAGCTTGTAGTAGTATTACTGGGTTAAAGGGCATACAGTTTTATTACTCTTTGGACATAGTTCCAAATTGTTCTCTATAATGGGTGGACCACTTTGCTACTCCACAAATAATTCATTGCTGCCTATTTTCCTTTAGATCCTCCAACATTTGTAATTTATAAAGGTATAAGATCTTAGAATTGTTTTATTATGCATGTGTCTAATCTATAGTGAATTAGAGCATTTTTTCATATGACTATAGAGGGATTTGATTTCTTCATCTGAAAATGTCTATTCGTGTTTTTTATTATTAATTGAGCAATAACTTATTTTTTATAAATATTATTTAGCTTTATCTTCAATATTCATTTGAGAAATGAGGCTTTTATTAAAGAAACTTGCTGTAAAATTTTTTACTTCATTCTCTATGGTACCGTTTAGCAAAATGTAATTTGTCAGCTTATCTCTTCTAATTAGATCTGGTTTTGCTTTTGCATTGTCAAAAATCATGATTGTTGCTGATTTTTTCTGCTAGCTAAATAATAATATATTCTGTACTAGCATATTATTTTAACCCTATGTGTATCTTTCTGTTTTAAGTGTATCTCTTGTAAACCAGTGCTTCTTCTATTTTAAAAAAATTAATTAATTTACTTTAATAAACATTGCTTTATGGATTTTTGGGGAGAAGCAAAAAATCAAAACAAAAGGGGAAAACCATGAGAAAGAAAAAAAAAACAGAAAAAAAGAAGTGAACATAGCATATAATGATTTACATGGGATTTCCATAGTTCATTTTTTGAGTGCAGATGATATTTTCTGCCCAAAGTCTATTGGGATTGCTTTGGATCATTGAACCACTGAGAAGAACCAAATCTTTCACATTTGATCTTCTCAAGTTCTTGCCGTTATTGTGTACAATGTATTCCTGGTTCTGCTTGTTTCGCCAAGTGTCAATTCAAGTAAATCTTTCCAGGCCTTTCCAAAATCAGCTTATTTTTTTGGTAGAACTATAACATTCTGGTACCTTCATATAGTACAGCTTATTCAGCCATTCCCCAATTGATGGTCATATATTCATTTTCCAATTCTTTGTTACCATAAAAAAAGCTGCTACAAACATTTTTGCACATGTGAGTCCTTTTCCCTTCTTTATGAATTCCTTGGAATACAGATCCAGCAGTGGCACTGCCGGGTCAAATCATTTTATAGTTTTTTTATAGTGCTTTGTGCATGGTTTCATATTGCTCTCTCCAGAATGGTTAGATCATTTTATAATTTCACCAACAATATATTAGTGTCTCAGTTTTCCCCTATCCCTTTCAATTATCATTATCTTTTCTTGTCACCTCAGCCAATCTGAGGGGTGTGAAGTGGGACCTCGGAGTTGTGTTTCTGCCCTCCCTTCTATCCAATCCCTTCCTCTTCTTTTCTCATTCTACTCCTACTTTTTTTTTAAAACAGGATAAGATAAATTTTGAAACCCAATTAACTGATTTATTCCTTCTTTGAGCCAAAACTGATGAGATTAAGCTTCAGACAATACTTAACCTCCTCCTTTCTTTCCCTCTATTGTAATAAGTCTTTTGTTTCTCTTCATGTGATCTAATTTGTCCCATAGTACCTCCCCTTTTCTCTTCTCCCAGTACAATCCTTTTTCCACCCCCAATGCCTTTTTCTTTGATATCATCATATCAGAGTTCATTTACAACAACACTTTCTGTCCATGTGATGCCCCCTCTAACTGCCCCAGTAACAGATAACAGTTTTGAAGAGATAGTTTTTAAGAGTTATAGATATCATTTTTCTGTCTAGGGATCTAAACAGTTTAATCTTTAAATAATATACATTTTCCCTATTTACCTTTCTACATTTCTTTTGAGTCCTGTGTTTGAAGATCAGATTTTTTATTTAGTCCTGTTTTTTTCAATAAAAATATGAAAGTCTCTAACTTCATTGAAGATCCATCTCCTCCAGGAAACATGATGCTAAGTCTCATTCAGTAGTTAATTCTTGGTTGTAACGCCAGATCCTTTGCGTTCCAGAAGATGGTATCCCAGGCCCTCCAGTCTTTTATTGTATTTGCTGCTAAGTAATTCTGACTGTGGCTCCTTGATATTTGAATTGCTTTTGTCTGGCAGTTTGCAGTATTTTTTCCATGAGATTATATTTCTGTAATTATGTAACAGTTTTTCTTGGGGTTTTCCTTATGAGATCTCTTTCCAGAGATGATTGCTGGATTCTTTCAATGGCTATTTCCCTTCTCTGTTTCAAGTAAATTAGCTTTTCTTGATAAATTCTTGAAAATGCTAAACAGACTTTTTTTTTTTTTTATTCATGGCTTTCAGGTCATGGCCTTTTAAATTGTCCCTCCTAGATCTATTTTCCAGGTCAGTTGTTTTTCCTATGAGATATTTTACATTTTCTTCCATTTTTTCATTCTTTTTAGTTTGTTTGATTGATTTTTAATGTTTCATAGAATCATTAGCTTCCATTTGTCCTGTCCTAGTTTTTTTAATTGTAATAGTTTATTTATATTTTAATATACATTGCTTTATGAATCATGATGACAAAGAAAAATCAGAGCAAAAGGGAAAAAACCATGGGAGAGATAAAAGAACAGAAAAAAAAAAAAGAAGTGAACATAGCACATGTTGATTTATATTCAGTCTCCTTAGATCTTTTTCTGCATGCAGATGGCATTTTCGGTCCAAAGCCTATTGGGATTGCTTTGGATCACTGAACTGCTGAGAAGAAACAAGCCTTTCATAAAATTGATCATCATACATTCTTGCTGTTATTGTGTACAATGTATTCCTGGTTCTGCTTGTTTCACTCAGCATAAGTTCATGTAAATCTTTCTAAACCTTTCTATAATCAGCTTGTTTATGATATTTTTATAGAACAATAATATTCCATTACCTTCATGTACTACAGTTTGTTTAGCTATTCCCCAATTGATGGACATCTATTCATTTTCCAGTTCTTTGCTACCATAAAAAGAGCTGCGTGGATCCTTTTCCCTCCCTTATGATTTCCCTGAGATACAGACCCAGTAAAGATATTGCTGGGTCATAGGGTATGCATAGTTTGATAGCCCTTTGGGCATAGTTCCAGATTGTTCTCCAGAATGGTTGAACTATTTCACAATTCTACCAACAATACATTAATGTCCCAGTTTTCCCACATCCCCTCCAACATTTGTCATTATCTTTTTCCTGTCATTTTAGCCAATCTGAGAAGTGTGAGGTTGTTCTGAGTTAAGACTGTCCCACTGGTCTGATTTGCTACTGAGCCTGGACTGAGGGTCTTAGTTACTGTTCTGCTGTGTTTAAGACCCTCTCACTAGCTTTCCCAAACTGTATCTGAGCTATGCTAAATACCCTTTTCACCCCAGTGAGACAGACCTTTTGTGAAGTCCTTCCAATTTATCTTGAGCTAGAGAGTGGTTTCATTCCATCAGGCTCTGTTAAGTGACTTGGTTTCATATGGTCTTTTCTCGACTCACAGTTTGATCTATTTGTCCACCCTTCGGTGGCCCATTATTAGGCCAGCCCACTTGCCTTCAGACTCCAACCCAGATCAGACAGACCGACCAGGAAGTAGAGGTGAGGTCAGAGAGAGTTTATTTTTAGCACAGTCTCACTTAATATTCCCTGTTAGTAGGGAGGTCCTTTAGGAACCGGGGGGGGGGGGGAAGGGGGGGTTGGGCCATCTAAGGATTGATGCATAGAGAAAGAGGGAGACATGAAAAGCTTCCTGAGCACTAAGGACAGAGTCATAGCACTTGAAGTGGTAAGTGTAGTCTCTTAGGGCTAGCCCTATCTCCACATAAAACTCGCCTGCACCTCCGCCTCTCAGCTCCCACACATCATCCCTGTGCCTCCTTCTGCATTCTGCTCCTGTTACATCTCCCTCTTTTTTATTAATAAGACTGAGTATTCTCATGTTCATGAATGAGAGAAGCTCTTTCTCAGGCACTTCTATAGAAATTTTTAAGAATACATATAAAGCATCCTAACAAAGTAGGCAAAAGCAAAAGAAGCAACAATACAACAATATAAAAATGGCTATATAGAGGGATACAATAGAAGGGGATGGGAAAGGAAGTATGTTGGATCAATCACTAAGCCAGTCTGGCAAGGGTAGTCATCTCTCTACTATGGCGCTATCTTGGGTGTTTCCTGGATCATTAACTTCTCTTCTTCAGCTCCTGTTTTAATAGAGCAACTTTCCTTGTTCTTCTTTCTGGAAGCCAGTAGCTTTCCTCATCAGAATCTGCAAGACATAAATATCCTGGCCCTCTCCAAAGTACTAAAGATGGACCTTACCAATGTTCTTCCTCGTCCTTCCAAAAGACCTTTTGAATATTCTCTGGCACATGAAGTGCTAGTTTTCTGTCCTGTCTATAAGATTGTGTCAAATGTATCATTCCTGGAGAGAGGCCGGTATCCCTATCTAGGCACAAAAAATTGTAAGTATATAAGGGCTTATCCATATCTATCTGTGTGAGCCACTGGAGAATCTGTCTACTTCCTCTCACTTTCTGTTTAATAAGGGTGGCCTTCAGAGTAGAATGGACCCATTTCACTAGGGCCTTATCCTGTGGGTTATAGGGAATCCCTGTAACATGTTTAATGGTGAACAAAGTGGCCATTTGCTTAAAGGTATAAGCTGGACCATTTTGGTCTTTATAGTAATAGGAACTCCATGAAAGGAGAAGCAACTATACAAATGTTTAATTACCAAAGCAATATTCCGATGGGAGGCCACCATGGCCCAAGGAATTTAGAAAAAGTGTCAATACAAACGTGGATGGCCACGTTTGTCACATCCATTTACCACAAATCATTGGGAAATAAACCTTGGGGATTAACGCCTTTGCTAGATGGAGGAAAGAGAAACTGAACACACTGAACATACTGCTTCACTATCTGTTGGGTTTGTTCCTGGGTGAGGCTATAAAGGCAACATAGAGAATTTAGCGGGTAAGTAGAGAAATTCATGGGCACATTTTCCGTGTTAGATGAAAAACTCTTTTTAATGCATCAAGGGCAAGTTCTCCCAGCATTTCAGTATGGTTTGGAAATATATTCTGTAATCTTTTCATGTGAACATATTTCAAGATTTGACTATCTTGATGTAATACTGAGAAAGGACTTTTTTGGTCTGCTAAAGAGGCCTCTGTAGGACATGTGGGGTCCCACCTCACTGTTTCAAATTTAGAAGCTAGAGCAATGATCTTATAAATTGCATCCTTCACAGAGGAGGTTTATTTACAAAAAAGAATTTAGATCATACTCTCCTTTTAAGATGTCATATAAAGACTGCATTAAAGAAATAGGAATAGGGGCACGAGCCCTTAAACATTGAATTTGTCCAACTAGTTTTTGAAATAAGTTCAGAATATTCACATTATGAAGTTAGGTATTGTAAACTGTAGAAGTAACTGTAGAAGTCCCCATGCAGAACCCTAGGTAAATGATGGAATAGTTATGTTGGATCTTTTCTGGGGCTAACACCAGTCCATATTGAGCAAGAATGCTTATGATCTCTTTAAGCAGAGCAGAGAGATCTTTCCCATTGCTTGTTGATAATGGTATATCGTCCAAATAGTGCAGTTGTCATGGCATGAAGCCAGGCCTTCCTAATTGATTCTAGCACTTGTACTATGTATGCCTGACACAAGGTGGGGCTAAAACACATCCCTTGGGGAAGAATCCATTGGTAGCGCAGATCAGGTCTTGCATTGTTTATAGAGGGAATGGTAAAAGCAAATCTTTTCTTATCCTCTAGGGCCAAAGGGATGGAGAAGACACAATCTTGTATGTCTATTACTATAATTAGCCAGCCAATGGGTACTAGATTAGGAGATAGCATGCCAGGCTGTAGGGCTCCCATAGGTTCAATAGTAAAATTAACAGCCCTAAGGTCCACTAGCATTCTTAATTTCTCAGATTTGTTTTCTTTATGATGTATCATTTGTCCTAAACTTGTCTGGGAATATCCAAAACCTCCACAAGGGATACAGAGAGAGTGTTTGAGAAATGTACCTCCTCAAAAAAGGTGGGGGATGGAGAAGAAGGTCATGTCTCGGAGGTGGAAGTGACCTTCCCTTTGTACAGGGCTATTCCAAGGACTGGACATTGGTTTTATATGTCCGGCCTTCAATTGTTGTTGCACAATTTCACATAAGGCTTGGGCTTTGTCCACTGAGAAAGGCCATTAGGGTACCCAAACCAGGGTGTTAGATTTCCATATTAATGGTGTGGGCATAATATAAAAGGTGGTGCCCAAACACCCAATAATCCCAATTTAAAATTGTGTGGAGGTGGTATGTAAACTGAGTCCCCAAAAGCCTCATAGATTGACATGAAAGCTGCAACCACCAGGGGTTGGAATATCACCTGTTTGTCTGCAAACTGCCAAGGCAGGTCTTCTGCTGCAACCCATGCCTGCTTTGCTATCTTCTGTATAAGAAGGCTGGAGGCTTCTCCTCTGCCCACTGACCTCTCAACAGCCACCTATAGGCAGGCCACAAAATCAGGAAAAGGTTCATCTGGGCTCTATTTAATTTTAGTCATTGAGAGCCTCTGCTTTCTAGAAGCTTGAATTTTGCTAAATGCTCATTGGGCACATTGGGACACAGCTGCATATACTGCTGCATCATATTGCATTTGATCCTCATTTCTTTCATTCCTTCCAGCTCTAACTATTTTTTGGAAGTCATCTTGTGGGGTGTAGCTCTGCATATTCCTCACTAAGTTTTTGCCAAGTCTGCAAACAGAGTCATTCGCTGTAGAGACACTCCAGGCTTAAGGCAGACTTCCCATCATTCAGGGTTAATTTATTGCTAGAGGCTAAGACAGCCAACAGTTTCTTAACATATGGAGAGTCAGCTCTGGAATTATTCACTGCCTCTTTCAGTTCCTTAACTTTCCCTGTCCTTCCCTGTGGGCCTTCAAACATGGGGCAAGCATCTAGCCAAGTTTTTGCTTCTATGTCTCCTTCCTCCACTGCTTTCTGTATCGTTTGTCTTAAACTTGTCTGGGAATCTCCAAAGCCTCCACAAGGGGCCCAGAGGGAGTGTTTGAGAAATGCACCTCATCAAAAAAGGTGGGGGATAGAGAAGAAGGTCATGTCTCAGAGATGGAGGTGACCTTCCCTCCTTTGTCTTATCACTGTCATTTTTCTGAAGGTCATATGTCCCTTTGTGTACTTCCTCATTCCTCATCTTATCCCTGCCTCCTCCTATTCAGTCATATCCACTTCCTGCTTCTTCCTCACTACCTCTTCCTTTTTAATCATATCCACCTCTTTTGTCTTCTTGTTTACTTCCTGATTCTTTCCCACAACTAATTTCTGCCTTCTTCATTTTATGGGTGTGGTGGGTCCCAGTGAGTGCTGGTTTATGACCCTCATTTGTTTTATGATTTTTCTGTTGCACTCCATTATCTGCTTTTAATGGATTGCAGCTTGCACCTCTTAAAGTGCTTCTAATAACTTGATAAATGAGGTGATGCTGTTCTGGGACGACTCCCAGCATTTCCTTATCATAGGAAGTCATCTGATTACCTACTACAGTCTCACTTTTTAAAATGATTTTCTGTTCCTACTTGCTTTAGCACCTCCCGGTTTGAGACCTTCACTATAGTTTGTTCCATACTGAACATTTCACTCACTAAAGCAGAGTTCTGTCTCCCTTCTCACCTATAACCCTGCTACAAGATGAGGCCCTAGCAGTATGGTCCCTGTTCAGGTGCCACTTGTCCTGGCCCACAGCTTGATCTATATGCCCACCCATCAGTGGTGGCAAGTAGGCCAGCTCACCTGCCTTCAGGCTCCAACCTGGATCACAGAGAGATAGACCGACCAGGAGGTAGAGGTGAGGTCAGAAAGAGTTTATTTTTAGCACAGTCTTGCTTATGTCCCCTGTTAGTAGGGAGATCCTCTAGGAGCCAGAGAGGTTGGGTCTTCTAAGGATTGTTCCATAGAGAATGAGAGAGGCATACAAGGCTTCCTGGGCACTAAGGAGGGAGGCGTGGCCACAGGTGGAAAAATGAATTTCTTAACAATGGAGAGGCAGGAAGGAGAGTGACAGAGAAGGGAAAGGTCAGGAGGAAGAGCATATTCCTTCTCCATAACCAGTCATACTTTCTATCCCTGCCCTACCTATTCAAAACACGTTCTTGCTCAAAAATCATATATCCAATAGAGAGAGGATAATATTTGATGTTATGTGATTTTGACAATGTTGGAAACTTATCTCATTGTGCTCTGCTGTACAACCTTTATATTATATCTGCCATAGTTCCCACATTCTCTTCTTTCCCAAAGCTATTTGAAAATTATGTATGCAAATGTTAATACTCAGTATCAAACTGAAGCATTGTCCTGCTAAAAATAAAATGGTAAGTTGCCATTTTGGAAGAGTGCCAAAGTAGGCCTATTGCAAATTTCCCCTGTTACTTGTGCCATCTGTTCTCTGATGAAGAGTTGCAAATTTCCTGGCACATGGCCACCATGCTTTTGAACTGTCTTTCAACTCTTGCTAGAAGTGTTCACACAATGCAGTAGCTCATTTGATGAAAAAAAAAAGTATATTTTAACCTATTTTATCTATACTATTTACCTATATATTACCTATACATTAGTAGAGGTCTCATACAGTTCAAACTAAAACAGACTGGAATTAATTCATTATATAAGGCTATTAGAGATATCTCTGTAATATCTAGGATTATTTCACTCAATATTTTCTCCCAAAGAAACATTCTTTATTTTCACATGACTTTAACTGCTAACTTTGTTGCTAACTTAGAGATTTCAACTCCTCATCTTCATTGTCATCATCATCATCATCATCATTTGAAGTCCCTGGGTATGATAAGGTTCCCAACATCAACAATCTAATACTAGAAGCTACTTTAGAGGACATCTTGCCTAATCTTCTTTAAGAGATGAAACTAGGGACAAGGAGGCTTATAGGATCCTATGATCCTATGATCTGGAATAGACTGATACATTTGTTGTTAGTTTATTAATTGTATTCAATTCTTTGTGCCTTTATTCTGGGATCTTCTTGACAAAGATACTGAAATGATTTATGATTTCCTTTTCCAGATAATTTTACAGATGAGGAAACTGTGACAAATCAGTTACTTGCTCAGAATCACTTAGTTACTAAGTATCTAAGGCCAAATTTGAATTCAAAGCTTCCTAACTCCATACCATGGCACATAGATGCATCTAGTACATTTAAGTCTATCAAATCTAATGCCATTGTTTTAACAATGAAGACTAGAGATACATGGGAGTTAAATAACTTGCTTAAGATCACACAGGACATAAGCATCATGAGTAAAATTTTAACATATGTCCTAGAAATGATGTCATAATTTGACTGTGAAGACTGAGTCAGCACCCTGGATACTTTAGAATCAGCACCTTAGATACTTTAAAATCAGCCAGAGTCAGGATAAGCAAAAGTCCTTGATCTTTATTCTTTGTTGAAGTGAGAGGAATGGACACAGGAATCTCCACACCTCTCTTCTTCCTCTCTGGGCAGCCAAAAGTGACTCTTGCTTGTCTTACTCCACCCTCTAATCAGCTCTTCCAATTCTCTGTATACACCAACAGATCAAGCCAGCACAGGATAGTGGGGTTGGCCATTTTGCAAGCATATGCTAATAGATTATTGTCCAATAAGTAATTAGCCTTAAGTGCTCAGCTGTCTAAGTGCATCTGCTCAGTTTCAGCCTATTACATCTCCCACTTTCTTTTGTTTTAGAACACAGGTGGTCATGCTATCCCTGATTTCTCAGGGAGGTGAGAGCCCCCAAAGGGTGGTGATCATACCCTCCCTTACTTCTCAGGAAAGGAGGTAAAAACACCAAAAAGCAGGTGATCATGCCCCCCCTGACTTCTCAGGAAGGGAAGTGAAAGAACTAAAAAGAACATGATCACACCCTCCCTGACATCTCAGGAAGGGAGATGAAAAAGCAACAAAGGGAAGTGGGGATTGCTAGCAGGTTCCTGGGCTGAAGGGTCTTATTAGAAACAGATATGCACAAATCCATCAGCATGGGAGGTATTACACAAGCACATAGCAATAATGCTCAGGCTATTAGTGATGACTTTCCCCACAGCCAGTGCAGGCTCAATGTGGTGTGACAAACATGAATTATACATGCAAGTAGTGATATAAGAAACAATATAAATAAACATGGTGTTGTAAAAGATTTTCAGAAGACCTGGAAGGAGGATATGTAAACAACAGTCACACACACGCCTTCTTCAGCAGCCAAGAGATAGTCCAAAACCACTCTATTGTCCATTGCTTCTCGTGTCAGGGAATGATCCCTGCAAGTTTTTGAAGTCCTGCAACAATCTTTTTATATGTTAAGGAATCCAATGATTCCTGCAGATTTTGAAGTCCTGCAACAGTCTTATCATTTCTCAGAAAATCCAATGATTCTTAAGGGCTTTCTAGTGCTACAACAGTCTTATCATGTCTCAAAGAATCCAATGATTCCTGAGGTTTTTGAAGTCCTACAGCAATCTTATCATGTCTCAGAGAATCCAATGATTCATGAATCCAACAATTTTTGATGTCCATGAGTCAAATGCCATAACTGCCATGATCATTCAGTAGTAGGCACAGTCAGCAACAGAACTGCCTGATGTTTCTTTGGTCTTCTCCTTTGTTTCAAGAGTCTGCTCCATCTTTCTCTGATAGACAAGGTTTTAAATATATGCTCCTGACTATTTTAAGGAAAAGTCCATTTATTCCTATGCTCTCAAGTGTTTTTATTAGGAATGGATGTTGGATTTTATCAAATGCTTTTTCTGCATCTATTGAGATGATCATGTGGTTTTTGTTTGTTTGGTTATTGATATAGTCAATTATGCTAATAGTTTTCCTAATATTGAACCAGCCCTGCATTCCTGGTATAAATCCTACTTGGTCATATTGTATTCTGATAGACAAGGTGAATATGGCTTGTTGGCACCCATCTGATTCCTTCTCTATCTGTAGAGATACAAGCAAACCCTCTCCCCCAAGCAGTTAACTGTGGTGAGCTTTTTCTTCTCAAAACGCAGCCAGGTGATAAAAGTTCAGATCTTTTATTATCTCCAATATAGCCCGGTTAGCTTAGAGGTCTATCTCTCTGCTTGGTTCCAAGAGCTCCCTCCGAATGTCACCAAATCCAAAGGTCTGGTCCTTCAGCCTCTGCCTCTGCTTTCTTCTGCCTCCAACCAGCACAGAGATGGAATGAATCTCTGAAATCTCGACTTGTAGCTTCTTCACTCTGAAGAACTTCTTCGACTGGCCCATTGAAGCTCTATTTATGCTCCTTCAAGAGAGGGATTGTGGGTTTTCTCCCATAGTGCTCTCTGGCACAAAGAGCTTCAAGGGAGGTGTGAACTCATTGAACTCCAATGAGTAAAGGTGTGAACACAAGCCTTGTATTAATTAGTTCTACTTAGTACCTTGTTTCAGGTTCTGCCCAAAACATCTTCTTGTAAGATTAGATCAACTCTAATTAGTTAGCAGTTAGTAAGGATTCCAACAGTTAACCTCTCTGGTCCCTTCCCCTCATCACTTTCTGGGTCTCTCCACATCACCTGGCGATTATCTAAAGATAATGGAGCTGCTTGCACTGGACACTGCCCTTCCAATGGATTATAAAACTTGTCTGCTGGAGCTAGGGAATCTTTGTCAAAAATCAAGAAGTTAATGGTATGAAGAGCTAGATTTAGAAGTTCTCTAGGGTTACCTGTAGCTCCTCCTTTCTTTTGTTTTTGGAGGAGTGTCCTAATGTCTCTATTTCTCCTCTCTACTATTGCCTGTCCTTGAGGATTAAAGGGTATGCAAGTGGTGTAAAAATTCTTGTATAAGAATTGTGCACAAAAGTGTGCAAAATATTTAGCAGTATATACAAGTCCATTATCTGTTTTTATTGCTTCTGGTACACCCATAATTGCAAATTCTTTGATAAGGAAATCAGTGACCACTCAGGCTATCTCTTTTGCTGCTGGTATTGCAAAAATGAATCCTGAAAAGGTGTCTACCACAACATGGATAAAAGACAGGCAACCAAAAGATTTATAATGGGTCACATCCATTTGCCAGATTTCATTGGATCTCAATACAAGGGTTCTTCCCTGGAGGGAGTGTAGGAGCATGGAAAGGAAGGCAAGCTGTACAGGCTTTTACTATGCTCCTAGCTTCCTCTCTTGTAATTGCAAATTGTAAATATAAAGCTCGAGCAGGCTGATGATATTTAAAAGGAGATTCTTGAGCTTCTTGAAATAAAGGAGTATTGGCCAACATGGTTAGAAGGCTATCTGCCTTTGAATTACTATCAGAAATAGGACCTGGAAGTCCACTATGAGAGTGGACATGCAAAATATAAATCTTACCTGGATGCTTTCTCACTTGCTCTTGAAGTTCCTTAAAGAGCTGATATATATTAGAGGCTACAAAATTTATTTGGGCTGTGGCAATTCTTTGTACCACACCTACTGAATAGGCTGAATCAGATATTATATTTATATTTCCTGGATAATAAATAAGAGCTAGAATGTTTGCATACAATTCATTCTGCTGAGTGGATTGAAAAGGAATTTTGACTTCTGTATAGTTAAGTCACAAGAGCATACAGCACAAATATTAGGTTTGAATGCATCTGTAAAAGTAGTTGGTCCTTTAAAAGAAACTTTAGAAACCTTTTCTTAATAATCTGGTTATCTTTAGTGGAGACCCGTGTGTAAAATTTGGAGCTATGGCTAATAAAATTTGCCACTCTGGGTTGGTTTCATAGCACACATTAATTTGTATATTACTTTAAAGGTGTATATTTTGTCAAGTCTTGTCCCAGATAATTGTACTGCTCGCTTAATGGCCTTTAATAAAATTCTAGCCACAAGCACTGGGTAAGGAGTAAGGCTTTGTTCTGGTTGTGCTGGGAGGTTCACCCACTCTATCACACTGTATCCTTGATGAAGGACTGCTGTGGGTGCCTCTTGTGTAGCAATAACCAATATTTCCAAGGGTTTTTGAGTGACTCTTTCAACCACATTGGATAAGGCCATTTCAACTTCTCTCAAAGCCTCTTGAGCTCTTTTGTAAGCTGATGTGGTGAGTTTAAAGCATTGTCTCCCCTTAAAATGTTATATAATGGTTGTAACTGATAGCTAGTCAAGCCTAACTCTGGATGCATCCATTGGATATCTCCTATCAATTTCTGAAAGTCATTTAAGGTGTTTAGCTTTTCTGTTCTTAAGGAAAGTTTTTGTACTGTAAGCACCTTAGGGTATACTTCATATCCTAAATATTGAAAAGGAGCATGTCTTAGAATTTTTTCTGGAACTATGTACAATTTGTAATTCCTTAGTGTTTCTATGGTTTTTTATAGACATGCTTCTAACATTTGTTCCTCAGGTGCACATCCCAATAAGTCATCCATGTAATGTAATAGCATGACTTTTGGAAATGCTTTTCTTACTGGAGTATGACCAGCAACAACATACATTTCACGCATAGTAGGACTGTTTTTCATTCTATGTGGCAAAACTGTCCATTCATATCTTTTATAAGGCTCAGCTAAGTTAATGTTGGGCATTGAAAAGGAAAATATTTTCATATCCTCCTTAACTAGAGGGATAGAAAGAAACAATCCTTAATGTCTATAACCCAAAAAGGCCGTTCTCCAGGTAATTGAGTAGGAGATGGAAGCCCAGACTGAAGAGTTCCTATAGTTTCCATCTGTTCATTTGCTTTTCTTAAATCAATCAACATCCTCCATTTTCCAGGTTACTTTTTTACAAAGAGCACTGGGGAATTCCAAAGACTTAGAGAAGGTTGTAAGTACTCTTGTTCAAGCTACTCTTGTACTATATCTAATAAGGCCCGAATTTTATCGCTACCTAAGGGCCACTGTTCAATCTACACTGGTGTATCAGTTTTCCATTGGCTAGGAACAGGTGAAAGTGTTGGCAGACCTTCTACAGCAGCCCTGCTTAAAAAATCGAAGTACTCATTTTTAACCTTAATTGTTGTAAAATGTCTCTTCCCCATGGATTGATGGGGATTTTTTTTTAACTATAAAAGGAGTAAAAACTCCTGTTTCACCTTCAAAAGTCCATCTCAAAGGGGTAGCACCAACTTCAGCTGCTATTGATCCCCTTGCACCAGACATGTAGGTGTCTACCTTAATCTTTGGCCAGTGACTGGGCTAGTTGGCGCCTCTAATGACTGTATGATCTGCACCAGTGTCTACCAGTCTTTCTAATGGTATGCCATTTATATAGATAGTGAGCATAGGTCGGTCAGCTGTCACAGCTGCTGTCCAGTTTATTCCTGGATTTTATTGCTCAAAATCAGAATCTGGGCGACTATCACCAGATTTCTTATTAGGAATCTTTTTCAGTAAACCTGATGCTACTACTTCTCCTGGGTGATAAGCCATACATTATCAACCTGTATTAGTGACTGGGATATTATCTACACATTCCCCAGTTTCCCACATCAGTGTTTTGTAAATTTTGTAAGTACTCTCAGGCAGTGAAATGGTCAAGCCTACTGTGCCTGGAAGCAAGGGATCCATAGGCTGGAGAGGAACAGATTTCACTTCTCCAGGGGTATCTCAGTTGTCCCAGCTGCATACAACTCTATTCTCCCCAGTTGTAATCCCTTTCTCCCATCAGATTGCTTCCTGGCTGATTGGTCATGTCTGGGTACTGAACTTCTAGGCACTCTCTGGGTGTAGCATTGGCTGCCATCATGCCCCAAGTGCTTTTTGCCTGGGGCCCTGGAGCTGGGCCCCTTATCCCATTTCCCTGAATCAGTATGCATTCTGAAGCCCAGTGGAAGCCTTGGTTGCATTTTGGATATGGGGTATTGGGTCTTGTTTTCCCCCCCTGTTTTCTCATTCTGTCTCTATGACAACATTGAGCTTTCAGATACCCTATTTTACCATGTTGAAAGCATTGACAGGTCTCTCTGGAAGTCTCTTGCCAGAAGGGACCCTGTCTTCCCAGGTTGGCATCTTGGGAAGTCTGCATCATAGCCTGGTTATAAAAGGCATTTGTGCCCACTGTAGCACAGGGTCTTATGATCTCCTCTAAAGAAGCATCCTTGCATAGTCCTAGTATAATTCTTCTACAAACCTCATTAACATTTTCTTTAGCAAGTTGCCTTATCAAAATGTCTGTTATTGCATTTTCACCATTAGTTCATATGATAGCTGTCTGCAAATGTCCCACAAAATCAGCAAAGGGTTCATTTGGTCCTTGTGCAATTTTTGTGAAGGCCTCACCTATTGTCATTTTTATTGTGAAGAGAAGCCAATGCTTTGATAGCAGCAGCAGCAATTTGCTCATATGCTGCTATGGAGTAATTAATCTGTACTGAAATGCCTGAATAAGAACCTATACTTGTTAGTTGGTCACAGGTGATTGGAGGATTAACTCCACTTTGACTATTTTGTTGGGCTTGTATTCTAAAGAGCTCACTATATAGTGAGCCACAACAGAAGGCCACAACAGGTTCTAAGCATAGCCTTGCTATAGATTTCCAGTCACTAGAGGTTAAGACTTCATAAGCCAAATTCTATAATAACATCTTAACATAAGCTGATGTAGCCCCATAAAGAGTGCAAGCCTTTTTCAGATCTTTGAGGATTTCTATATCAAAAGGAGTGTATCTTCTACTTTCTTGACCTGAAGAGTTAAACTGTTGAATTACTGGATACATACCTAGTTTCAAATCATCTAAATTCTGCCCTTCCTCTGTGCCTTTAAGTACTGCTTTTTGCTATCTAATCATAGAAAGGGGTAATTGCTGGGAGGGAGGTGCTGGTGGTATCACTGCCCTTCTCACTACTTCTCCTCCCTCTGTCCTAGAAGGAGAGTTGATGGGGGTATGTCAGGGATCTGCTCTGTAGGAGGCATAGGGGTTGAAGCTGCCTTGGGAGAAGGAAAATCACCACACCCTTGAACCTCACTTAACTCCCCATGCCCTTTGGTCATGTCATTAATTCATTCTTTGTCCTCCTCTTTTTCCTCAAGCTTCCTTATTGGGATGTTCTGAAAATTTTTCTTTTTTCTATAACTTACAGGAATCTTTAAGGCCAATTGTATTATGTTGTATATATAGAATGCTTCCATGGAAATTGAATGAGGACCTTTATCATTGTAGTATTCACATAGTTGATCTCCCACAAGCTTCCAATTATCTATTCCTATTTCTTCTTCCTCTAAGAACCAAGGGGATGTGCATTCTAATGTACTGAAGAGTCTAGCAATCTATTCCCAAATTATGATTAAGCCTTGTCCCTTGATCAACTTAAGTATGCTATCTATAGTGCCCCCTTCCAGGTGGTTGTGGGAGTGGGGATGGGGGAGAATCTTTTCCTAACATCTGCTTCATTTCAGCTAGAAAAAGTTACTAGTTTAGCCCTTAATAAAGTAAGTTCCCTGTTTGTCTATTAAAATACCCAATTTCCTAGTCACCGGAGACTTCTTTGTTAAAGTAGGGTCCTTGGTCCCACATTGGGCACCAAACGTGAAAACCAAGTTAGCACCCTGGATACTTTAAAATCAGCTGGACTCAGGATAAGCAAAAGTCCTTGATATTTATTCTTTGTTGAAGTGAGAGGAATGGACACAGGAATCTCCATACCTCTCTTCTTCCTCTCTGGGCAGCCAAAAGTGACCCTTGTTTGTCTTACTCCACCCTCTAATCTGCTCTTCCAATTTTTTGTATACACCAACAGATCAAGCCAGCACAGGATAGTGGGGGCGGTGTAGTATTCACTACAGAAAAAATTCAAAGGCATGCTCCATTTCAATATTTAGGATATGAAGTATATCCTAAGGCACTTACAGTACTCTGTCCTTAAGAACAGAGAAGTTAAATACCTGAAATGATTTCCAAAAATTAATAGGAGATATTCAGTGGATGTGTCCAGTGTTAGGTTTAATTACCAATCAATTGCAACCCCTATATGACATTTTAAGGAGAGACACTGCTTTAAATTCACCATGCCAGCTTACAAAAGAAGTAAGTATAAGAGGCTTCGAGAGAAGTTGAACTGGCTTTACCCAATGTGGTTGAAAGAGTTACTCAAAAACCCTTGGAAATATCAGTTTTTGCTACAAAAGAGGCATCCACAGCAGTCCTTCATCAAGGAGACAGTATGATAGAGTGGGTGAACCTCCCAGCACAACCAGAACAAAGCCTTACTCCTTACCCAGTGCTTGTGGCTAGAATTTTATTAAAGGCCATTAAGTGAGCAGTACAATTATCTGGGACAAGATCTGACAAGATATACACCTTTTATACAAACGCACAAATTAATGTATGCTCTGAGACCATCCCAGAGTAGCAAATTTTATTGGCCATGGCTCCAAATTTTGCACATGGGTCTTCATTAAAGATAACCAGATATTGGCAATGGATTTTTGAGGAGAAGGACCTCTTAAAGGACCAACTATCTTTACAGATGCAACCAAACAAAATATTTGTGCTGTATACTCTCATGATTTAACCATTAAAAAAATAGTCAGAACTCCTTTTCAATCCACTCAGCAGAACGAATTATATGCAATCATGCTAGCTCTCACTTATTACCCAGGAGACATAAATATAATATCTGATTCAGCCTATTCAGTAGGTGTGGTACAAAGAATTGCCACAGCCCAAATAAAATTTGCATCCTCTAATATATATCAGCTCTTTAAAGAAACTTCAAGAGCAAGTGAGAAAGCATCCAGGTAAGATTTATATTTTGCATGTCCCCTTTTTGATGGTAATTCAAAGGCAGATAGCCTTCTAACTATGTTGGTCAATACTCCTTTATTCCAAGAAGCCCAGGCATCTCATTATAAATATCATCAGGCTGCTCTAGCTTTACATTTACAATTTGGAATAACAAGAGAGGAAGCTAGGAGCATAGTAAAAGCCTGTATGGCTTACCTTCCTTTCTACGCTCCTACACTCCCTCCAGGGAAGAACCCTCGTGGTTTGAGACCCAGTGAAATCTGGCAAATGGATGTGACCCGTTATAAATCTTTTGGTCATCTGTCTTTTATCTATGTTGTAGTAGACATCTTTTCAGGATTCACTTTTGCAATACCAGCAGCAAAAGAGACAGCCCGAGTTGTCACTGAATTCCTCATCCAAGCATTCGCAATTATGAGTGTGCCACAAGAAATAAAAACAGATAATGGACCTGCATATACTTCCAAATAGTTTGAACACTTTTGTGCACAGTATAAGATTTTACACACCACTGGCATACCCTTTAATCCTCAAGGTCAGGCAATTGTAGGAAGAAGAAACAGAGACATTAAGACACTCCTCCAAAAACAAAAGAAAGGGGGAGCCATGGGTAACCCTAGAGAACTTCTAAATTTAGTTCTCTATACCATTAATTTTTTAAATTTTTGATAAAGATGCACTGGCTCCAGCAGACAGGTTTTATAACCCACCAAAAAGCAGTGTCCAGTGTGAGCAGCTCCACTATCTTTAGATAATCACCAGGTGACGTGGAGAGATCCAGAAAGTAGTGAATGGAAGGGACCAGATTGGTTAACTGCTTGGGGAAGAGGGTTTGCTTGTATTTTTACAGATGGAGAAGGAATCAAGTGGGTGCCCATGAGCCGTATTCACCTTGTTCATTAGAGAGAGACAGAAAGAGAGAAAAGCCTCAAAACTGTTGGAATCCTTACTAACTGCTAACTAATTAGAGTTGATCTAATCTTACAAGAAGATTTTGGCCAGAACCTGAATCAAGGTACTAAGTAGAACTAATTAATACAAGGCTTGTGTTCACACCTTTACTCATTGGAGTTACAAGTATGCCAGCTTCACAAAGTAAACTTTCTAACTTCAAGGGAGTCCACACCTCCCTTAAAGCTCTTTGGGCCAGAGAGCACTATGGGAGAAAACCCATAATCCCATTCTCTCAGAAGAGTCAGATAAAAGGCCAGCGATGAGGGATCTAAGACAGAATACATTTTTTCCTCTTGGCTGGCTGGTCGCAGAAGAGAGTTCAGCTGGACTCGAGAGGAGCGACTCTGGTGGCAGACGAAGGGTTTTCAGAGGATAAAGCTACGAGTGGAGAGTTCAGTGGACAACCACATTCATCTTCATCTCACACTACTGTAGTTGGTGGCTGGGCTCCCCAGAAGGAGACAAGAGAGACATTCCATCTCTGTGTTGGTTGGAGGCTGAAGAAAGCAGAGGCAGAGGCTGCAGGACAGAACCTTTGGATTTGGAGATATTCGGAGGGCTCTAAGCCTCTAAACCGGCTGTGCTTTGAGAAGAACAAGAACTCCAACATTTGAACTCATAACACAAAACAAAGAAGATTTAAGAAATATCTGACACTGAAAGAGCATGGCTGACAATGAGACTGTTAAAAGAATTTTAAAATCTTCATGAATCATTGTATTCTCTAACATAAGATGAACAAAAACTAGCAGGCATCATTGGATTTCTTGAGTTGAAAAATTGTTGATGAGACTATTGCAGTACTTCAAGAGCTTACAGGAACTATTGGATTCCTGCCACACGAACTAATTGGACTATTTCTAGGACTTATGGACATGTATAAATTCTCATGTTGATTCATGTTATTTGTTACATTACTCCTAGCCTGTGTTATATTGCATGTGCTTATGTATTTTATGTAATTATGTGTAATGCCTCCCATATTGATGGATTTATGTACACCTTGTGTATACCTGTTTCAAGTGAGCCACTTCAGAAAACTTGCTAATTTGATTTGACTTCCTATTTCCTTTGGTATTTTTATCTCCCTTCCTGAGATGTCAGGGAGGGCATGACCACCTTCTTTTTATGGTGTTTTCACTCCTTTTTTGAGCAGTCAGGGAAAGCGTGATCACCTTCTTTTTGGGGTTCTCACCTCCTTGAGAAGTCAGGGAGGTTATGACCACCTATATTCTAAATTAAAAGAAAGTGGGGGTATGTTGGAATCCTAGTGTTAATTCAACTTGAAGTCAAGGGAGGTGTTAGAATCCTAGTGTTAACTCAATGGAATCGATACAATGCTTGTGTTCATACCTTTAGAGAGCTCATATAAGCAAGAAGTATTTAAGTACTCATTGGAGTTCACACATTTGGGAGATTTCAGGGTTTAGTATGAGATATCTGAATTCATACCTCCCTTGAAGCTCTTAGGGCCAGAGAGCACTCTGGGAGAAACCCATAATCTCATTCTCTCAGAGGAGAATCCATATAAGAAGCAGACAGAGGCTCTCTCGGGGAGTTCAGCTGAATTGAAGAGTGAAGAAAGCAAAGGCAGAAGCAAAGGACAAAGCTGCAAGGGCTCTTGGAACCAAGCAGAAAGATAGGTTTCTAAGAAAACTAACTGGGCTATACTGGAGACAATAAAAGATCTGAACTTTTAGCACCTGGCTGCATTTGGGTGATTATTTACTTTTAACTAAAACTAAGGCTGCCTCCAGAAAACCTCCCCGAGAAACCTGCTCCCAGAGAGAACCATTTTATTTAAAGAACAAGAATACCACATTTCCCTCTGCTTTCTTCAGTCTCCAGCCAGCAAACCTGATGAAATGAAACTCTCTTGCCTCCGAGAGAAGGGTTTGTGGGCTTCCTCCCAGAGTGCTCCTCTCCGATCCCAGTCAATGTTCTGAAGTAATTCCTGGCTCTAGCTCAACTCTGACTCGTGGCTTCTTCTGAACTGACGCTCCTTCACTCTGAATCTTTTCAGATGAACTCCCTTGACTGGGCTCACTGAAGCTTTATTTATGCTCCTTCTCCAAGAGAGGGATTGTGGGATATGAGAGAATGGGATTATGGGTTTCCTTCCAGAGTGCTCTCTGGCCCTAAGAGCTTCAAGGGAGGTGTGAATTCACAAAGTTACACAGTTAACTTTGTGAATCTCCCATATGAGTACTTAATTCCAATTCCAATTGGAATTCCAATGAGTACTTAAATACTTCTTGCTTATATGAGTTCTCCAAAGATGTGAACACAAGCATTGTTGTCTATCAGTTCTACGTAGTACCTTGTTTCTTCTGGCCCATAACATCTCCTTGTAGGATCAGCTCAATCATACTGAACCATGCTATATTAGATAATTTTTGTCTCTATCAACTCTAATGATTTAACAGTTTGTAAAGATTCCAACATCACAGGCCATTTTGCAAGCATATGCTAATAGAGTATTGTCCAATAAGTAATTATCCTTAAGTGCTTGGCTGTCCAAATGAATCTGTTTCAGTTTCAGCCCATTACATTTGACCATTAGAAAAAAAGCCAAGATAGAGAAGATTTTTATTTTAAATCCTTATAGCTATGCTACTGAGACGCATTTAAAACTGATAGATTTCTTACACACTATTTCCCCTTTTTATTCAACCTTGAAATGATAGTATAATTTGGGACTGTTCCATCATTTTAAAAATGTACCTCAAGTTGATACTATTTTGATTAAGAGTAGAACTGCTATCATCTGTAATTAGTTGAATCTGGGGGAAAATATATTTTAAAACCTTGCTTTTTTGAATTAGAATCTGAGAAGTTTTGACTTTGATGGAGGTGGGGGAGGGAAGAATACAAGGAACCCGGGGGAAGAATACAAGGAACGGGAGAAGAATACAAGGAACCAAAATTCTAGCCTCTTGCTTTTAAAAAAAGAAGAAAGTAAGCTTCCAGAGGTTATAATTTTCCAAGGTTTCATTCTTAGTAAGTATGATTATTTGAATTTATATCTCTGACTACAAGTCCAGTGCTCTTTCAATACTGTGGTATAATTTGTTTAAGGAAAGAAATACATGGGACGTCATCATACTTCCATACTTTCATATGTGAATACTAACATGCATCTATATGTCATTCTGTGTGTGTGTGACAGAAGCTTTATGGGATATACTTTCAGATGCATCTGTGTACTTATAGAGCTTGTTCAATAGCGTGCATAGATGTCTGAGAGAGATAATAGGATCAATTTAGAATAAAAATTGATGAGCAGAGAGTACTGTGGCCATCAAGGAGATCAAATTAGTTGGTATTTGAAGAAATTAATTCAGGCTATTTATGGAAAAGTCAAATACTGAAACTGAAGATTAAATTTTTTGGCCATAATTACATGACAAGATGGGACTCATCGTAAAAGACCCTGATAGTGGGAAAGTTTGAAGAAAAAGGATAAGGTCATGCCAGAGGATGAGATGAATAATATTGTGAAAGCAGGAAACATGAATTTTAACAGATTTCAAGAGGTAGTGGGGGATAACCATTTTCAGTGATGTCATGAAGAGTGAGACATGACTGAACATGAGACAACAACAAAGACAAGTTATATTTTTTTCTGGAAAAATGCAAAATTATTTTAATTATGCTGAACTTCTATGAAAACAAAGATCTCTCTGTGTTTTTTTAATAATTAAAACTTTTTTTTATTTTCAAAACATATACTGTGCTCAAATTTTTTTCTCCCTCCCTTTCCTTCTAGATGCCAAGTAATCCAATATATATGTTCAATGTTCAGTTCATATATATATCCAAAATTATCATATTGCACAAGAAAAATCATATCAAAAAGGAAAAATAAGAAAGAAAGAAAAAAAAAGAAAGAAAAGCAAGCAAACAACAAAAAAAATGGTAAAAATCCTTTGTTGTGATCCACACAGTTCCCACAGTCCTCTCTCTGGGTGGAGATGGCTCTCTCAATCACAAGAACTTTGAAACTGGCCTGAATCACCTTGCTGTTGAAAAGAGCCAAGTCCATCAAGTTTCATCATCATATAATCTTGTGCCTGTGTACAATGTTCTCTTGGTTCTACTCATTTTATTTAGCGTCAGGTCAAATAAGACTCTCTGAAATCATCCTGCTGATCATTTCTTATAGAACAATAAAAAGTCTGTCTTTTGAGTATTAACACTTAACCAATGCTGCCTGACCAGGAAGGTATTAAATACAACTTTAAAAATTATCATTACACAGCAGAATGGAAAGACAAATAATTGGTGTGAGCATAACATACATACAACAATGTATGTTAGAGATGTCATGAAGAAATTGTATTATAGGTAGAGACAATGGACTAAAGAATGATAGGTAGCCAGAGTGCTGTACTAGTACACTTGTAATGACTGACTGGTCTCATCATACTGGGTGTAAATCTTATGGTAATTTTGAGAAAATATGAATAAAATTTTCATAGGACTGGTAGAAGTAAATGGAATGTGAACAGCATCATTGGAAGGAGCTCTTGAATCAATGAAGTTGTTGATGCATGTGAATATTAAGAGACACTGTAGTGTAGTGAACATTGTAGTGAATGGTGTTTTGTTTTGTTTTTTTAATTTAGAAAATCCTTGCTCCTATTGATGACCTTGTGACTTTAGACAATTTTTTAACTTGTGAAAAGAAGCAAGTGGCCCAGCTGATTTCTGTGCTGGCTAATTTCTAGTACTAAATGCTTCAACTTTTTATTTCAATTCATGTTATTTCTTTTAAAAATAATTATAAGATTAATAACATATAATCAAGTTTTTTGAAAGTACTATACTCTTAATTAAATATTCTCTCTAAAAAATTGAATGACTTACAAGGAATATCAATTTTGAAATACCAAAACCTTTGCATCTGTGGAATGAAATGTCTAGCCCTTAGAATATAAAATATAACTTTTAAAATATCTTTGATTCTGGCCAAGATTGTGGGGACAACACACATTTCTCTCTGACCTTCTCTACAACCCTCACAATAATTACAAAATCCAGCCTCTGGATTAGCTCTACATGAGCAAAACCCACAAATATTGGGAGTGCAACAAATTATCAGCAGAAGGTAATTTCGAAGATCACTAGAAAGGATCTGTTTCATTTGGAAATGGGAGGGAGTCAGCTAATGCAACCACCTGAGTACAAATACCAGTGCAGACAGCACAGAATTCTGTGTGCCATGTAAGTGTGGTGGTGCAGACTCCATGTGGCAGAGAATCTACAGGAGGAAACAAACCAGAAAAAGTCAGTCTCAATTGGAAAAGGGAGGGAGGCAGCCTAACACAAACAGCTGAGTACAAACACCAGCACAGACAGTGCACAGTCCCAGGGCATTGTTGATTCTGTTGGCATTGCTAACTCCATATGGCAGAGAATCTACAGAGAGGACTGCACTGGAATCTACAGCAGTATTGGTCACTCTGCCCTGGTTGCAAGCCAGTAGATCAACAGAGAAGTTATAAAACATCCAACACAAACACAAAAGATCAGTAGTGAACCACAAAATACCAGAATCTGACATCACTTGGCCACACCTACCCAGCACCTGGGAGTGAATTAGCACTAACCCAGTGCAGCTGCAGCTGCTTGAAAAACCTCCTCTACGCTAAAGGCAGACAATAACTTTAAAAAAAGTAAAGAGGTCTCTAACAATTGATAGTTTTTATAGTGAAAGAGATGAACAGATTTCAAACCCTGAGGAGACTAAAGGCAGATAGTCTCCAGAAGAAGTCCCAAAAGGTTATAACCTGGTCCCCATCATACAATGCTCTCCTAGAAGAAATTAAAAAGGATCTTAAAAGAGATCTAGAAGAAAAATGGGAAAGGGAAATGAAAAATTTGCAAGAGGTCTGGAAAAGGCAACACAAATATTTGAGGAAAATTCACTACAAAATAGACTTAGTGAAATGGGAAAAGCATATAAATCATTTAAATATAAATTTGATAAAATAGAAAAAGAAAGCAACTCTCAGAAAAACAGAATTTGTGAAACAGAAAAAGAAAATAACTCCTTAAAAACAGAATTTGTGAAATGGAAAAAAAAATTCCATAGAACAAAACAACTCATTTAAAAATCCAATTGGACAAATACAAAAAAGAGACAATCTGAGGATTATTGGACTCCCTAAAATACATAATGAATAAAAGATTCTAGACACTATCTTTCAGGAAATCATCAAAGAGAACTGCCTGGATATCATAGAAACAGAAGGTAAAATGACCATTGAAAGAATTCAGTGCCTCCTGAAAGAGACTCCAAAATTAAAACCCCAATGAATATCATGGATAAATTTGAGAACTATCAGATGAAGAAAAAATATTACAAGCAGCCAGAAAGAAACAATTCAAATACCACAATAAGAATTACTCAGGACCTAGCAGCTTCTACTTTAAAGGCTCAAAGGGTCTGGAATCTGATATTCTGAAAGGTGAAGGAATTTGGAATGCAGCCAAAAAATAAATTTAGCCCTGCTAAAATGAGCATTTTATTTCAGGGAAAAAGATGGATATTCAATGAAACTGGCAAATTCCATTTATTTTTGATGAAAAGATCAAAGCTAAACAAAAATTTTGACCTTCAAATATAGAACTCAAGAGAAGCATAAAAAGATAAAAAAAAAAACCCTCTTGAAATCTGTATTTCTGTTACGGCTATACAATGGGAGTACATGTACAATCTGATTTTACTGTTATAAAAAAGAAACTAGAGATGGAAAGGGGATTGTAACAGGAAAAAAATTAGGGGAAGTGGAGGTAAAATCAGGGCAATTACATCTAGGAAGAGGCAAGAAAACATATTATAATTGAGGGAAATAAGGGAGAGTGAAAAATATTGTGTGAATCTTACTCTCATCATATTTGGTCCAAAGAAAGAATATTAGATATATTTGGTTTCACTGAGAAACATCTCTCATCTTATAGAAAAGTGGGAGGGGAAAGGGGGAAAGGGAAAGGATAGGCTAAATAGAAGAGAAAAGAGAAATAGTAGTGGAAAGGTATAAGGAAGGGGGGGAGGTTCTCTAAAGGGGAAGGACTTTTTGAGGCAAGTAGTGCTTATAAGTAAAATACTGGAGAGAAGGAAAAGGGGGAAAAAAAGAGAAAAGTATAATTTGGAGTTAATAAGATGACAGAAAGTACAGAATTAGTAGTTTTAACAGTAAATGTTAATGGGGTGAACTCTCCTATAAAAAGTAAGCAGAAAGTACATTGGATTAATCCTAAAATCCGACATTATGCTGTTTACAAGAAACACATTTAAAGCAGAGCAATACATACACAATAAAGGTAAAAGGCTGGAACAGAATTCATTATGCTTCAGATGAAGTTTAAAAAAAAAAAAAAAAAAACAAGGGTAGAATCCTGATCTCAGATCAAGTAAAAGCAAAATTTGACCTAGTTAAAAGTGATAAAGAAGGAAACTATATCTTTCTAAAGGGTACTATAGATAATGAAGTGATATCAATATTAAACATATATGCACCAAGTGGTGTAGCATCTAAATTCCTAAAGGAGAAGTTAAGAGTTGTAAGAAGAAATAAACAGCAAAACTATATTAGTGGGAGATCTCAACCTTGCCCCCTCTCAAAACGAGATAAATCAAAGCACAAAGTAAATAAGAAAGAAGTAAAGAGGTAAATAAAATACTAGAAAAACTAGATATGATAGATCTTTAGAGAAAATTGAATGGAGACAGAAGGGAGTACACTTCCTTCTCGACAATTCATGGAACTTATACAAAAACTGACCATATATTAGGACATAAAGATCTCAAAATCAAATGCAAAAAGGCAGAAATAGTAAGTACATTTTTCTCAGCTCATGATGCAATAAAAATTACATTTAATAAAGGGCCAGGGGAAAATACACCAAAAAGAAATTGGAAACTAAATAATCTCATCCTAAAGAATGAATGAGTGAAACAGCAAATCATAGACACAATCAATAACTTCATCCAAGAGAATGACAATAATGACATACCAACATTTGTGCAATGCAGTCAAAGTGGTAATAAGGGGAAATTTTATATCTCTAGATACTTACTTGCATAAAATAGAGAAAGAGACGATCAGGAAATTGGGATTGCAACTTAAAAAAGGTAGAAAAAGAACAAATTAAAACCCCCAATCAAATACCAAACTTGAAATTCTAAAATAAAAGGAGAGATCAATAAAATTGAAACTAAAAAATACTATTGAATTAATAAATAAAACTAAGAGTTGGTTTTATGAAAAAATAACAAAATAGATAAACCTTTAGCTAATTTGATTAGCAAAAGTAAAGAGGAAAATCAAATTGTTAGTTTCAAAAATGAAAAGGGAGAACTATCAACCAATGAAGAGGAAACTAGAGCAATTATCAGGAGTTACTTTGCCCAACTTTATGCCAATAGATTTGACAAGCTAAGTGAAATGGAGGAATACCTATAAAAATAATATAGATTTCCCAGATTAACAGAAGAGGAAATAAGTTGATTAAATAGTTCCATTTTAGAAAAACAAATAGAACAAGATATTAATCAACTCCTAAGAAAACATCCCCAGGACCAGATGGATTTACACGTGAATTCTACTAAACATTTAAAAAGCAATTAATTGCAATACTATATAAGCTATTTGAAAAAACAGGGAATGAAGGACTCCTACCAAATTCCTTTGATGACACAGACATGGTCCTGACACTTGAACCAGGTAAGAAGAAAACAGAGAAAGGAAATTATACAGAATATTGATGCAAAAGTCTTAAATAAAGTATTAGCAAAGAGATTACAGATAATCATCTCCAGGATAATACAACATGACCAAGTAGGATTCATATCAGGAATGCAAGATTGGTTCAATATTAGGAAAACTATGGGCATAATTGACTATATCAATAACCAAATTAATAAAAAACATATTAATATCTCAATAGATGCAGAAAAAATATTTGATAAAATCCAACATCCTGTCAAAAATTATTAAAAACACTAGAGAGTATAGGAATAAATGTACTTTTCCTTAAAATAGTCAGTAGCATCTATTTAAAACCATCAATAAGCATCATATGTAATGGGGATAAACTAGAATCATTCCTAATAAGATCAGGAGTGAAAAAATAGTCCACAACTTTAGCAAATTTGCAGGATACAAAATAAATGCACATAGATCATCAGCATTCTTATACATCACTAACAAAATCCAACAGCAAGAGATACAAAGAGAAATTCCATTTAAAGTAACTGTTGATAATATACAATATTTGGGAATTTATTTGTCAAAAGAGTCAGGAACTATAGAAGCAAAACTATAAAACAGTTTCCATACAAATAAAGTCAGATCTAAGTGATTGGAAAAATTTCAAGTGCTCATGGATAAGTCAAGCAAAAATAATAAAGATGACAATACTCTCTAAACTAATCTATTTGTTTATTGCTATATGAATCAAGCTACCAAGAAACTATCTTACTGAACTAGAAATAATTACAACAAAATTCATCTGGAAGAACAAAAGGTCAAGAATTACAAAGATCTTAAAAGAAAAGCAAATGAAGGTGGCCCAGCTGTACCAGATCTAAAACTATATTATAAAGCAGCAGTCATCAAAACCATTTGGTACTGGCTAAGAAATAGAGAAGTTGATCAGTGGAATAGGTTAGGTTCACAGAACAAAATAGCCAATGACTATAATAATCTAGTATTTGACAAACATAAAGGCCCCAGGTTTTGGGATAAGAATTCACTATTGGACAAGGGAAAATTGGAAACTAGTATGACAGAAAGTAGGCATAGACCCACACCTAACACTGTATACCAAGGTTGAAATGGGTTCATGATCTAGACATAAAGAATGATACTATCAACAAATTAGAAGAACATAATTTACCTCTCAGATTTGTGAAGGTGGAAGGAATTTGTGACCACAGAAAAGCTGCAAATCATTATTGATTGTAAAATAGATAATTTTGATTATATTAAGTTAAAAAGTTTTTGTACAAACAAAACTAATGCAGACAAAATTATAAGGGAAGCAATAAACTGGGAAAACACTTTTACATCCAAAGGATCTGATAAAGGTGTCATTTCTAAAATATGGAGATAATAAAAATAAAAAAATTTAAAATGGAGATGGAGTGAATCTCTCTCCTTTACTCTGAGAGTTTGAGCTCCTGCCTCCAGTCCTCTGTCTTCTCCGACTCTGATCCTGGCTGAGTTTGTCCCAGTGTATATGTTCTATTATAATTAGATCATTTACAGTATACTGAGTATAAACCAATCATTATATCACTAAGGATCCATTATTTGTTGTAAGATTAAATCAATCATACTGAATTAGAGAACTATTAATCACCATGCTAAACTAAATAACCATTGTCTTATCAATTCCACTGAGTTAGCACCTTGTAAGAATTCTTGTTTCAAGTACAGAGTTCTGGCCCATAACATAGTAGTGTTTCTATTGGGATTATATCCCAAAGAGATCCTAAAGGAGGGAAAGGGATCCACAAGTGCAAAAATGTTTGTGGCAGCCTCTTTGTAGTGGAAAGAAATTGGAAACTGAGTGGATGCCCGTCAATTGGAGAATGGCTAAATAAATTATGATATATGAATACTTGGAATACTATTGTTCTGTAAGTAACGACCACCAGGATGATTTTAGAGAGGCTTGGAGGGACCTATATGAACTGACACTAAGTGAAATAAGCAGAACCAGGAGATCATTATATATAATGTTCTCCCTAAAATGTGATGTTCTCTGTTGAGGTTTTCTTGGGGTCTCTGGAGACAGCCTTCATTTCAGTTCAGTAATCACCATAAGTATAACTAGGTGTTAAAGTCCAAATCCTTTATTGTCTCTTTCAAAGTCTTGTCTCCTTTCCTGGGGCCCAGTTAATTTTCTTAGAGGCCTATCTCTCTCCTTAGTTCTGAGAGCTTAAGCTCCTGCATCCTTCTCTGCCCTCTGAATCTCTCCAAATCCAAAGATCTGGGCTTCAGCCTCCAGCCACCACAAAGATGGACGATGGAATGAATGTCTCAGCCTCCAAGAGCTTCTAGAGGGTTTATCTTTTTTGGCCTGAGAGCTTCTAGCTTATATGATCCATGCTGAGTATACACCAACCATTATATCACTAGGAAACTATTATTTGTTGTAGGATTAAATCAATGAAAAACTAGATTTAACTATTGTTTCCTCAATTCCACTTAGTACCTTGTTTCAAGTTCTGGCCCATAATAATTATATATGGCAACAACAAGACTATACAATGATCATTTCTGATGAAAGTGGCTCTCTTCAATATTGAGATGACACAAACCAGTTCTACTTATGTAGTTACAAAGAGAGTCATCTACACCCAGAGAAAGAACCGTGGGAAAAGAGTGTTGGAATCTTTACAAACTACTAACTCATTAGAGTTGATAGATTATTGATCTGATCTTACAAGAAGATGTTTTGGGCCAGAACCTGAAACAAGGTACTAAGTAGAACTAATTAAAACAAGGCTTATGTTCACACCTTTACTCATTGGAGTTCACAAGTATGGTAGTTTCACAAAGTAAACTTTGTAACTTTGTGAATTCACACTTCCCTTGAAGCTCTTAGGGCCAGAGAGCACTATGGGAGAAAACCCATAATCCCTCTCTCTCATATCCCACAATTCCTCTCTCTCATATATAAGATACAGACAGGGGCTCTCAGACAGAATTCAGCCAAATTACACAGAGAAGAGAGTTTTCAGAGGAAGAAGCTACAAGTCGAGAGTTGAACTGAAGATTGAGAAGGCTCTCTGAGGTACAACCAGATTCATCTTCATCTCACACCACTGTGGTGGCTGGATTTCTGCACTTCCCCCACTGAGACCAAGCTGGTCTGAAAGACTCGCCAGAAAGCTAGCCGAGCCCCAAGTGAAGGAGACAAGGGATTCATTCCATCTTTGTGCTGGCTGGAGGCTGAAGAAAGCAGAGACAGAGGTTGAAGGACAAAACCTTTAGATCTGGAGACATTTGGAGGGAGCTCTTGGAACCAAGCAGAGAGATAAGAATCTAGCTATCTGGGCCCAAGGAAAGAGACAAGACTTGGAAGGAGAAATAAACATTTGTATTTTTACCAGCTGGCTGCATTTGGGGTAATTATTGATCTGAACTGAAACTAAGGCTGCCTCCAGAAAATCTCCTCGAGAAAACTATTCTCTTGCAGAGAGAACTATTATATTAAAAGGAAGAAAATCACCACATTTTGGCACCCAACGTGGGGCACCAAAATGTGGTGTTCTATTTCTTCTTTAATAATATAATATAAGATGAACACATTTATGGAACACAATATAGCATTCTCACTTTCTCTACTGTTATTTGCTTGCATTGTGTTTTCTTTCTCAGTTTTTCATTTTCTTTCTTCTTGATTTGGTTTTTCTTTTGCAACAAGATAATTGTATAAATATATATACACATATTGGATCCATGTATTTCAACATATTTAACATGTATCGGACTACCTGCCAGCTAGGGGAGAGAGTGGGGGGGAGGAGGGGAAATTTTGCAACAAAAGGCTATGCAAGGGTCAATGTTGGAAAAATTACCCATGCATATGCTTTATAAATAAAAAGCTTCAATAAAAAATTAAAATATCTTTGATCCCATCTTGCACATATCCAACATATTAAAATGAAATTCTGTGACAGATGACTCTCCTAACTTGAGCTTGTTTCATTCCTGCAGTGTGTTTAATCAACTAGATTTCCATATAAAATTGTTGTTGTTTTATCAATCTTGTTTTATTAGCCCATATATTCAGGTTTGGTGAAACATAATTAAAAATAGATGCTCTTTATATGCTTTAAACAAAAGTAAACGATGAAAATACTTATGAACAGAAAAGCTATCTTAAAGTAAAATCTCATCTTATTCTATTAAGGTTGTTTCTGAAATATTATTTTACTAATGGGTCCCTTTTATTTTTGGCTTGTCTCACCAGACCTATCTGATGCCTGAGTAGAATAACTGTAATATGCCATTATTTGTTTTTCAGAGTGAAAAGGTCATTTTTAAAGATTTGATAGTTTGTTCAGCTTGCACAAAAGCATATGATATAAATGCCTAAAACTTTGTAGATGTTTTATAAATTAAAGTAGTGAAGTCATTTTTTTTCTTGCTAAACAAATTTGTGGTATGAATACAGAATTTATGTTTAAGTGCTTAAGATCATATTTATGCTAATCTTTCATCAATATTGATAAGATCATGACAATATCTTCATCCTGTGTTTACTACACAAAGCACTACACAATTTCTCAATTGTTGGCGCCTTCCTTCCATAAATATCTTGAATTTATTCTTTATGTGTGTATACAAACCCATGCTTAATCTACATATGCTTCTATGTGGTCTAGATCTCCCCTTTTCCCTGATAGAAGGTAAATTTCTTGAGAACAGGGAATTTTATTTTTCATATTTGTCTAGTTCCTACTTTAATGTCTGACATAGTTTAAAAGGTGCTTAATAAATGCTTATTTTGTTGGTTGATACCTGTTTTTAGGATTGATTTTTCTTTTTTATTATTATTATAGCTTTTTATTGCAAAACATATGCATGAGTAATTTTTCAGCATTGATCCTTGCAAAAACTTCTGTTCCAAGTTTTCCCTCTCCTTCCCTCCACCCCCTCCCTAGATGGCAGGCAGTCCCATACATGTTAAATATGTTAAAGATAAATATAATATATCTATACACATTTATACAGTGATCTTGTTGCACAAGAAAAATCAGATTTAGAAAGAAGGTAAAAATAACCTGGAAAGAAAAACAAAAATGCAAGAAAACAACAATAGAAAGAATGCAAATGCTATGTTGTGGTCCACACTCATTTCCCAGTGTTTTTTCACTAGGTATAGCTGGTTCTGTTCATCACTGATCAATTTGAACTGATTTGGATCCTCTCATTGCTGAAGATAGCCACTTCCATCAGAATTGATCCTCATATAGTGTTGTGATTTTCTTTTTTTAAAATAATAATGGTTCTCTCTAGGAGAAAGTTTCTCGGGTAGGTTTTCTGGAGGCAGACCTTAGTTTCAGTTGAAAGTAATAATCACCCAAAACGCAGCCAGGTGTTAAAAGTTCAGATCTTTTATTGCCTCCAATATAGCCTGTTTAGCTTAGAGGCCTGTCTCTCTGTTTGGTCCAAGAGCTCCCTCCGAATGTCTCCAAATCCAAAGGTTTGTCCTTCAGCCTCTTGGTTCCAACAGCTCCCTCTGAATGTCTCCAAATCCAAAGGTTTGTCATTCAGCCCAGCCAGCACAAAGGTGAATCTGTCTTGCCTCTGAGAGATGGCTTGTGGGCTTTCTCCCAGAATGCTCCTCTCCGACCCCAGTCAATGTTACAAAGTAACTCTCTCTAACCTAAAGTAACTCTCTTCTGAGAGAGGGCTTCTGGCTGAACTCACTTGATGCTTCTCTCTCAATCTAATTCACCTGAACTCTCTTGACTGGGCCTCTGTCTGCTTTTTATATTTGAGAGAGTGGGATTGTGGGATATCTCCCAGCATGCTCTCTGGCCCTAAGAGCTTCAAGGAAGGTGTGAATTCAGATATCTCATACTAAACCCTGAAATCTCCCAAACATGTGAACTCCAATGAGTAAAGGTGTGAACACAAGCATTGTATCAATTAATTCTATTTAGTACCTTGTTTCAGGTTCTGGCCCAAAACATCTCCTTGTAGGTTCAGATCAATAATCTATCAACTCTAATGAGTTAGCAGTTTATAAAGATTCTAACATCTCCCCCTTTCTTTTGTTTTAGAACATAGGGTGGTTATGACCTCCCTGACATCTCAAGGAGGTGAGAACCCCCCCCCCCCAAAAGGTGATCACACCTTCCCTGACTGCTCAAAAAAGGAGTGAAAACACCATAAAAAGAAGATGGTCACGCCCTTCCTGACATCTCAGGAAGGGAGATGAAAACACCAAAGAAAATAGGAAATCAGATCAGATTAGCAAGTTTCTGAAGGGGCTCACTTGAAACAAGTATACATAAATCCATCAATATGGGAGGCATTACACATAATTTACATAAGCACATAGCAATATAACACAGGCTAGTAGTAATGTAACAAATAGCATGAGTCAACATGAGAATTTATACATGTCCATAAAGTCCTAGAAATAGTCCAAAAGGAATCCATTGTCCATTAGTTCATGTGCCAGGAATCCAATAGTTCCTGTAAACTCTGAAGTACTGCAATAGTCTCATCAACAATTTTTCATCTCAAGGAATCCATTGATTCTTGCTGGTTTTTCAAGAACTAGAACAGTCTCATCTTGTGTTAAGAAATCCAATGATTCCTGAAGATTTTAAAAGTTCTTTTAACAGTCTTATTGTCAGCCATGCTCTTTCAGTGTCAAATGTTTCTTAAATTTTCTCCTTTGTTTTGAGGTTTTTCTCTTTTTCTGTTTCTCTCTGATGGCCAAGGTGAATATGGCTCATTGGCACCCATCTGATTCCTTCTCCTCCTGTAGAGATACAAGCAAACCCTCTTCCCCAAGCAGTTAACCTATCTAATTCCCTTCTATTTAACACTTTGGGGATTTCTCCTTATCATCTGATAATTACATTGGAACTGTTTGCACTGGACACTGCCTCATTGGGTTAAAAACTTGTATTCTCCCCAATTGTAATCCTGATTGCTTTTCTGTTGGTTGATGACATCAGAGTCCTGAATTTCTAAAGACTCTCTGGGTGTGACCTCAGTTGCTATCATGCCCTCCTGTCCTTTGATTGATACCTTGGAGCTGGGCCCAGCCTTTCATTTCCCTGGGTCAATCTACATTCAGAGGCTCAGTGAAAGCCTCGATTACATTTTGGACATGGGGTTTTGGGTTTTATTCTCTCACCCTGTCTTCTCACTCTATCTCCATATCTACAATGAGCTCTCAAGTGTCTGACTTTTTCACACTGAAAACATCTACGAATTTCTCTAGAAGTCCCTTGCCAAGAGGAACCCTGTCTTTCCATGTTCATCATAGTATGGGCATAATAAGCATTTGTGCCCACTGTGGCACAGCGCCTTATGATCTCCTCTAAAGGAGCATCTTTGTCTAGTCCCCATATAATTCTTTTGCAAACCTCATTGGCATTTTTCTTAGCCAAATGTCTAGTCATTATTTCTGTTGCTGCATTGTCTCCAGTAGTTCTTATTACAGCTGTTTGCTAATGTCCCACAAAATCTGCAAAAGGTTCATTGGGACCTTGCTCTATTTTTGTAAAAGCTTTATTTCCAGCTTTCTATCCAGGGAGAGAATTCCCAGCTTTTATTGCAGCCTTAGAAATTTGCTCATACACTCTTATAGGATAATAAATCTGTTCTGAATTCTCTCTATACTGACCTTCACCAGCTAGTTGGTCAAAAGCAATTTGTCCAATACCTCCTGTTTGGGCTTGAATCCTACATAATTATGAAAATCCAAAAGCCACAATAAATTTTGTCCTGGTTCTAAACATGTCTTAGCTATGGATTTCCAGTCATTCGAGGTTAAGATTTCATAATACAAATTATCTAGCAACATTTTAACATAAGAGGATATAGCCCCATAAAGAGTGCAACCCTTTTTCAAATCTTTTTTTCAAATTAAAAGGAGTGTATTTTCTCTCTTTTTGACCTGAAGAATCAAGCTTCTCAATCACAGGATATGCATTTATAAAATCAGATATATCTTCTCCTTCATTTTTTGCCTTAATTAATGCTTTTTCTAATCTTGTCATATTCTGCTTTACAGGAGAAGCTGACTGTATTTCTGCATCTCTTCCTCCCCCTTCTTCCTCCAGCCATGAAGGTTTAATTGAGGGGAAGGGGGTCATGAGATGTGGAATGATCTAATTCCTCTTGCTGTGAAGTAATTTTTCACACTCAAAATTGTACTTAACTCCATTCTTTTCACCTAGTATAGTTGGCACTTCTCCCTCCTGAACTTTCTTTTTCTTCATTTTAACACTTAATTAATTTCTTATAGCCAACTGTATTAAATTGTATGTATTAATTATGTCTTTGGAAATTGAGTCAGGTCCATTTGTATTATAAAAAAAGATCCTCTCTTTCTAATTTCTACTCCATTGAGTTCAAATTAGATCTGTAGTATTCACCCAGTTTTTCTCCTATTAATTTCCACTCGTCTAAATCCAATTCTTTTTCTGTAGAGAACCAGGGACATATGTACTTAACAGTTTCTAAAAGTTCAGTGATCTAATTGATCAGCGATCTATTGTTGCTGAAGTATATAATGATCTGATTCTGCTCATTTCATTTAGCATCAGTTCATGTAAGTCTCTCCAAGCCTCTCTGTATCATCCTGCTGGTCATTTCTTAGAGAACAATAATATTCCATAATATTCATATACCATAATTTACTCACCTTTTCTCCAATTGATGGGCATCCATTCAATTCCCAGTTTCTAGCCACTATGAAAAGAGCTGCCACAAAAGTTTTTGCACATACAGATTCCTTTCCCTTCTTTAATATCTCCTTGGGATATAAGCCCAGTAGTACCACTGCTGGGTCAAAGGGTATGCACAGTTTGATAACTTTTTTGAGTATAGTTCCAAATTAGCATTGATTTTTCTATACTAAAATGGCTATATGCTGCCTTGTTCATTATTTGAGTTGCTCATCTTTTTCAAGTTTTACCTAGCCCATTTTATTATTCCAAGAAGTGATATATCCTCTATTTATTGAAGGCTAGCATGGGAAGTTCCATTACTGCTTCATGGGTAGCAGTTCTAAGGGATTTCGTTCTTTCTTGTATTAAATTAAAATACGCTTCTTTGTAACTTTACTGTAGTCCTAAATCTGTTTATTTAAACCATGCAAAATATGACATCCTTCTTCTATGTAACAGTTCTTTACATGTTTGGAGAAAGCAATCATTTCCTACCTCTTCCCCCATGCGTTTCTCTTCTTTACATTGAACACTCCCAATTTGTTGAACTGCATCTGCTATATCTGTGGCCATATGTGCAGGACTTTAAGTACAATTTTTAATTTCTAGTGATTAATTACTCTAGATATGTCAAAACAAAATATCTACAGAGCTAAAAATGAAAGCGGTTTTTTTGCATTAGAGGAAATAGAAAATTAAAATTTCTAAGCGATTAATTGGGGTGGACTAATTTCATGAATTATCTCTTTTAAGTAGATTATTGTTGCCAAATGACTTTCTTTTCCCATTGGAAAGCAAAGCTTTGCAAAATAAAGCAAGTATGAAAGTACATGGATGTTTTCCCTCTTGGTTAAAAAAGATTTTTCTAGGAAATGCTGAATAAATTTATTTTGAAATACACATGACATGGCTTTCTAGCAATGACCCTGAAGTAATGTAGGATTTTCACTTCAGTAGTTATGTTTGACATGCTTATGTTTGACAGATTATGAATGACACTTGCTGACTAAAAAAAAAAATAAAGAATATAGTGTCACTAGTTTTATGTTCCTTTGGTTTTGAGATGAGATTAACTAGAGTAAAAGAAATTTTTTGGAAATTTTAACCAAAATTTAAGACCTAATCAATTATCCTGCTTCCCATACCTGTTGCAACTTGAAATCCTGCATTTGTGCAGTTTTGTGATTATGTAACTGTAAAAAGAGTAATCTATAATGCATTTAAGTAATGGGCAGCATTCCTTCAGTAAATGATTTAAATTAAAATGAGTATTGATAAAAATTATACCAAGGATGAGTGTGTATAAAAGTAACAATTGAATATTGTGCACATAGCTTTAGTTCTGTTTAATAAAATGATTATTCCATTTTCTTTATAAAAATACAGAAGGAAAAAGTTTTGCATTAGATAAGTTTCAAATACATACTATGTTTATATATTAAACATTTATTATGAAATTACTATTAAAGATATTTAGTATATTTATGCAGACATATGTTGTTTCCCATTTGATTCAAAATGTTTTCTTTTATATCCAGAAAAAAGGACAAATACTCAACTATATATTAATAGGATACAGATTTAGAATTGAATAAGATCTTGTCTAGTTATTTCATTATGTCCTTGTTTGGGTTTTGTTTGTTTTTGGCAAAGATACTGGAATAATGGTTTGCCATTTTCTTTTCCATCTCATTTCACAAATGAGGAAAACAAGGCAAACAGGGTTGATTGACTTGCTCAGGTTTCACAGCTAGTTAGTAGTCTGAGGCCAGATTTGGACTTGGGAAATTGAATCTCCAATATATCTACTAGATCTAAAAACATAACTAATTCAGTTTCTTAATTTTACAAGTGAAGATATTTGAGTTGCACAAAGATTAAATTATTTGTTCAAGGTTACACATATAAAATGTAGAGCTATGCAGGTTTTTGGTCATATTTTGATCCTAGAATATTTTTTTCACTTTATCATATGAAACAAATGCAAATCTGACTAGAGAGTAAAGTATGGATCATCTTTTGCCTCAAGTTCTTCTCTATTCTTAAGACCTGGCCAAATAAAAATTTAATACTTCTAAGTCTCATTTTTCTTATTTGTAAGATGAAATAGTTAGAGGAGATTATTAGTGCATCATGTTGGTAACTGGCACATTGTAAGTGCTTAATAAATGCTTGTTGATCTGTTGATTTGTAATATATTTTATATCTTATAATCCTCTATGTGTATGATTGAGAATCTGCCAATTAGAGTACATTATTTATGGAAAATTTGATAGATATAAGAATTCAGTAATATCAATCAGGGCCCAAGCCAACTATTCTCAAATCACTGGATCAGCTTCTTTTTCTTAATCTGTTTCATCAGACATTTTGACAGTAAGTGAATGAAGCAAGAATCACATGTCTACTTCCCATTCAGCCCCAGATTTCCTCAATCTTTCCCAAACTCCTATCACAAACATTATGCATTAGATAGAAACTCACAGAAGGTAGAAATTATTTTTCATCTTTTCTTTGATTTACCACCATCTAGTATACTTAGTACTCAAGTGCTTGTTATACCTCAGTAGGTAAGAAGTTGTGTTACTTGGATTATAGAGCTAGCATGTATCAAAAGTAGGATGTATACCTAGGCCATCCAAGTATTGATGCTAGCTGTATGGGATTCAATAACAAAGCCACAAAATTGTGACAAATATGCTGGCATTTGTTTCTAATGCTCCTTCATTATTCTTAACTGTGGTGATCTTCTTCTTTTAAAATATGTAGAATAGTTCTATCTGGGGGAGAGGTGCAGGTTTCTTGGGGAGGTTTTCTTGGAGGCAGCTTTAGTATCAGTTGAAAGTAATAATTACCTCAAAACGCAGCCAGGTGATAAAAGTTCAGATGTTTTTGCCTCCAATATAACCCGGTTAGCTTAGAGCCCTCCGAATGTCTCCAAATGCAAAGATTTTGTCCTTCAGCCTCTGCCTCTGCTTTCTTCAGCCTTCAATCCAGCTCCAAGTTGAATCTGCCTTGCCTCCGAGAGAGGACTTCCGGCTCTCAATCTCCCAAAGTGCTCTGTGTCTGCACCAGAGTGCTCCTCTCCAATCCAGCTGAACTCTCTTCCGCCACCAACCAGCCAAGTGGAAAATATATATTGCAGAATCTCTCTTCACTGGACTTATATAAGACTCTTCTGAGAGAATGGGATTATGGGTTTTCTCCCATAGTGCTCTCTGGCCCTAAGAGCTTCAAGGGAGGTGTGAATTCACAAAGTTACAAAATTTACTTTGTGAAACTACCATACTTGTGAACTCCAATGAGTAAAGGAGTGAACATAAGCCTTGTTTTAATTAGTTCTACTTAGTACCTTGTTTCAGGTTCTGGCCCAAAACATCTTCTTGTAAGATCAGATCAATAATCTATCAACTCTAATGAGTTAGCAGTTTGTAAAGATTCCAACACTTAACATCCAGTGATTTTTATATCATAGCTGTCAGTAGAATAATCACATCCTGATATATATTCTCCCAGAAATACCTATTTCAATCATAGATATCTTTCTTTTATATTTTGATTGGTGTTGATATTCAAAGATGATTGACTTAAAGTTTTCTCTGGTTCCAATGATCAAAAAATATGGAGTGTCCTTAACATATGGTTAGAACAAAGTCTTAAAATTTTATTTTGCTCTACTGAGTCAAATTCATACTTGGTAGTCAACAAAACAATACATTTTGTATTCATGATGCATCTATGGTCAAGTTGCAATTATTGTAATGGCATGCAATTTCTTTTCAAGTTAATCTTTTCTTCTCTTTTGGAACTGATTTGCTGCAACTTATTAGTGAATTGATTGAATAGAGAGCAGATTCTGAAATGACTTCTAAAATTTCAACATGTCATTTCTTCTCTCAGTTATAATTGATTTCATTTTTTTTGTAGAAGTGTTCAGTTTTTAATATAGCTTAGGCTATATTAACTTATATACTGTATATAAATAATATAATAAGTTATAAATCATAAGTCTTTTGATTCAATATTCTTAAACCTCCCCTGTTCTCACTTTTGTTTTAGGTCACAAAATATAAAATTGCATGGTTAGTTATTTTTCAGAATTTTGCTGAATTCTTTTTTGTAATTTATATCAGCTCCTAAAACACATAACCCAAGAAATCATTCTTTTAAACCATTTGTAGTCTCTCAGAATATAGCTGTTTCGTCCTTTCAGGGCTCTAGAAGTATAGAATTGAGGATGTTTTGTAGTACTACCATTCAAAATTACCACTCTGGTCTTTTGTCCCTAATATCAGTCAACTAGTTACTGTTCTTAATATCATCAAACCCATTGATATTTCCTCTATTCCCAGTAAGCCAATTATGTTGATTACCTTTTCCAAAGGAATATTAACTGAGAAGTTAAAGAAAGGATCCAAGTATAAACATCTTCCAAAGTATTTTCCCACTCTGTTCTAGCCCATCAGTCAAAGAAGAGTATGCTGAAATATTGACTGCCAACCTTTATCTTCCAAGTTTTCTCCTAGGTATGGTCTAGCTGTTAGTAAATCAGTTAATTGTTGAGATGGATCAATGTGATTGTTCCTCAAAGTTGCTTCCATACTAGCTTGCTTTCTATGAATTGAGGAGGCAGGTAAATAGGTCATGAGCATTTAATTGTTTATTATGTACCAAGCAACTCCAATGCTAAATAAACTATTTGAAGAAGTAGGGATTGAAGGAGTCCTACCAAACTCCTTTTATGACACAGATATGGTACTGATACCTAAACCAGGTAGGCTGAAAACAGAGAAAGAAAATTATAGACCAATCTCCCTAATGAATATTGATGCTAAAATCTTAAATAAAATATTAGCAAAAAGATTACAGAAAATCATCCCCAGGATAATACACTATGACCAAGTAGGATTTATACCAGGAATGCAGGGCTGGTTCAATATTAGGAAAACTATTAACATAATTGACTATATCAACAACCAACCAAACAAAAACCATATGATCATTTCAATAGATGCAGAAAAAGCATTTGATAAAATCCAACAGCCATTCCTAATAAAAACACTTGAGAGCATAGGAATAAAAGGACTTTTCCTTAAAATAGTTAGGAGCATATATTTTAAACCTTCAGTAAGCATCATATGCAATGGGGAAAAACTGGAACCTTTCCGGTAAGATCTGGAGTGAAGCAAGGTTGCCCACTATCACCATTATTATTCAATATTGTATTAGAAACACTGGCCTCTGCAATAAGAGTCGAGAAAGAGATTAAAGGAATTAGAGTAGGCAATGAGGAAACCAAACTATCACTCTTTGCAGATGATATGATGGTATACCTAGAAAACCCCAGAGATTCTACTAAAAAGCTATTAGAAATAATTCATAATTTTAGCAAAGTAGCAGGATACAAAATAAATCCCCATAAATCCTCAGCATTCTTATACACCACCAACAAAATCCAAGAGCAAGAGATACAAAGAGAAATTCCATTCAAAATAACTGTTGATAGCATAAAATATTTGGGAATCTACCTACCAAAGGAAAGTCAGGAATTATATGAGCAAAATTACAAAAAAGTTTTCACACAAATAAAGTCAGACTTAAATAATTGGAAAAATATTAAGTGCTCTTGGATAGGCCGAGCAAATATAATAAAGATGACAATACTCCCTAAACTAATCTATTTATTTAGTGCTATACCAATCAGACTTCCAAGAAAATATTTTAATGATTTAGAAAAAATAACAACAAAATTCATATGGAACAATAAAAAGTCGAGAATCTCAAGGAATTAATGAAAAAAAAATCAAATGAAGGTGGTCTAGCTGTACCTGATCTAAAATTATATTATAAAGCAGCAGTCACCAAAACCATCTGGTATTGGCTTAGAAATAGATTAGTTGATCAGTGAAAAGGTTAGGTTCACAAGACAGAATAGTCAACTATAGCAATCTAGTGTTTGACAAACCCAAAGATTCTAAATTTTGGATAAGATTTCATTATTTGATAAAAACTGCTGGATAACTGGAAATTAGTATGGCAGAAATTAGGCAAGGACCCACACTTAACACCACATACCAAGATAAGATCAAAATGGGTCCATGACCTAGCATAAAGAACGAGACTATAAATAAATTAGAGGAACATAGGATAGTTTATCTCTCAGACTTGTGGAGGAGAAAGAAATTTGTGACCAAAGATGAACTAGAGACCATTACCAATCACAAAATAGAAAATTTTGATTATATCAAATTAAAAAGCCTTTGTACAAACAGAACGAATGCAAACAAGATTAGTAGGGAAGTAACTAACTGGGAAAACATCTTTACAATTAAAGGTTCTGATAAAGGCCTCATTTCCAAAATATATAGAGAACTGACTCAAATTTATAAAAAATCAAGCCATTCTCCAATTGATAAATGGTCAAAGGATATGAACAGACAATTTTCAGATGAAGAAATTGAAACTATTACCACTCACATGAAAGAGTGTTCCAAATCACTAGTGATCAGAGAAATGCAAATTAAGACAACTCTGAGATATCACTACACTCCTGTCAGATTGGCTAAGATGACAGGAAAAAACAATGATGAATGTTGGAGGGGATGCGGGAAAACGGGGACATTGATGCATTGTTGGTGGAGTTGTGAACGAATCCAGCCATTCTGGAGAGCGATCTGGAATTATGCCCAAAAAGTTATCAAACTGTGCATACCCTTTGATCCAACAGTGTTTCTATTGGGCTTATACCCCAAAGAGATACTAAAAAAGGGAAGGGGACCTGTATGTGCCAAAATATTATGTACCAAGCACTCTGGTAAATACTGGGGTTATGGAGGAAGAGGAGAAAAATGACAAGGAGATGGAAAAGGACAAGGAGATGGAGAAGGAGGGAAATGAGAAGAAGGGAAAAGAAAAAGAAGAGGGAGAGGAGAAGGACAAGGAGAAAAAGGAAAATGAGGAAGAAAAGGGAAAAAAAGAGGAGGAAAAAGAGGACACAAAGGAGGAAGAGGAGAAGGAAGAAGTAAAGAAGGAAAAAGAAAAAATAGAAAAAGAGGGGGAGGAGGACAATAAAGAAGAGGAGGAAAGAGGAAGAGAAGAAGAGGAGAGAGAAAAAAACAACCCTTGATTTCAAAGAATTTATATTTGATAGGATAAAGTGGCATATAAAGAGGAGGGGAAGGAGAGGATATGAAAGATACTAGAAAATAAGCTTGGCAACAAATTCCTTATAATAACAAGCACAGCCAGGAAAGTAGTAAAGTATTTCTGTTCTAGTCCCACTTTCAAAATTGAATCCCTGTTAGGAACTCACCAATGTAAGAAGGGTGCTGAGATATGGAAGGATGTCCCAGAGGGAGAAGGAATCAGCTATTTAGGAACATTCAAGAGTGAGAGGGTTGTTGATTTAAGGAGGAAAATCAACAAATGATTCTGTGATTATAACTGCTAGACTTTTGGTGACCTTTTCTATCTTTTAATTTACAATATCTAAACTTAATTCTTTTATCTGTGGTCCCCAAATATCTGGGGAAAAACAAAACATTAATACAACAGAGTAAGAAACTGAGGTAACTCCATGTATTCACAGCCATATGGTGCCTAGGTAGGAAGAGTAGGCAACTGACCTTGCAGGGGACAACCATGACTGTTAATAATTTCATTCTACCCACAGTGTTATAGCATTTCTTCTTTCTCTTTATTGGAAAACTTCCAGGGAAGATAGAGATATTTTGTGTGTATGTGTGTATTGACCCCTATATGAACATGTTGTTTTTTTTAGCTCAGCAGTCAGTTAAAATGTCTTTTCCCCCCCCTCCTTTTTTAAAATCATGAACAGTAAACTGACAGCAGAAGGTTATAAGATAACTGTGCATGCTTTGAATTAGGAGATTGAAAGAATTTATTTCCCACATTCCCAGAATTCCAGAAGTTAGAAAAGTGTTTTTGTAGATTGCAAGAAGGTAGAGCACATAATGCATGTTCCAAGGAGGTGGCTTTCATAGGCCAGTCTCTCCTTCCATCTTTTATGTTTTCATATACATGATAATAATATTGAAATGAGCATATTATATTATAAGCATCTTATAATAGGTTATAACATATCATTTGAATCTCCTAAACCTTGGAGTTTGGTACTATTATAATCCCCATTTTTTAACAGTTGAGGAAACTGAGGCAACCAAAATATAAATAATGTACCTAAGGTCTTTGAGACTGAGTTTGAACTTAATTCTTGTTGATTCCAGGCCTGGCGATTTATCCACTATGTAATTTAGCTATCTATTTAAAAAGATTATATATTGATTCTCTTGGTAGAACATATCAAGAGTAGTAAGTTTAGGGGCAGCTAGATGGCTCAGTGAATAGAGCACCAGCCTTGAAGTCAGGAGGACCTGAGTTCAAATCTGACCTCAGATACTTATCACTTCTAACTGTGTAACCTTGGGCAATCACTTTACCCTAATTGCCTCAAAAATTTAAAAAAAACGGAAAGACAGAGCGATAAGTTTATTCATTTTTGGCTTTGCATCACCAGTGCCTAGCATAGAATTTTGCTCATAGTTAAGAAATATATTTATTGATTCATCCTCTGAAGTAGATACTGACACATCTTTATATTCAGATTTTTGCTTATTATTCATCAAGGCCACAATTTTTTTTTAATTTTTTATTTAATAATTACATTAAATTGACACTCGTTTCTGTTCCGATTTTTTTTCCCCTCCCTCCCTCCACCCCCTCCCCTAGATGGCAAGCAGTCCTTTATATGTTGGATATGTTGCAGTATATCCTATACAATATATGTTTGCAGAACCGAACAGTTCTCTTGTTGCGTAGGGAGAATTGGATTCAGAAGGTATAAATAATCCGGGAAGAAAAACAAAAATGCAGATAGTTTACAGTCGTTTCCCAGTGTTCTTTCTTTGGGTGTAGCTGCTTTTGTCCGTCATTTATCAATTGAAACTCAGGTCTCTTTGTCAAAGAAATCCACTTCCATCAAAATATGTCCTCATACAATATCGTTGTCGAAGTGTATAATGATCTCCTGGTTCTGCTCATTTCACTTAGCATCAGTTCATGTAAGTCTCGCCAGTCCTCTCTGTATTCATCCTGCTGGTCATTTCTTACAGAACAATAATATTCCATAACATTCATATACCACAATTTACCCAGCCATTCTCCAATTGATGGGCATCCATTCATTTTCCAGTTTCTAGCCACTACAAACAGGGCGGCTACAAACATTTTGGCACATACAGGTCCCTTTCCCTTCTTTAGTATTTCTTTGGGATATAAGCCCAATAGAAACACTGCTGGATTAAAGGGTATGCACAATTTGATAATTTTTTGGGCATAATTCCAGATTGCTCTCCAGAATGGTTGGATTCGTTCACAACTCCACCAACAATGCATTAGTGTCCCAGTTTTCCCGCATCCCCTCCAACATTCATCATTATTTTTTCCTGTCATCTTAGCCAATCTGACAGGTGTGTAGTGGTATCTCAAAGTTGTCTTAATTTGCATTTCTCTGATCAATAATGATTTGGAACACTCTTTCATATGAGTGGTAATAGTTTCAATCTCATCCTCTGAAAATTGTCTGTTCATATCCTTTGACCATTTATCAATTGGAGAATGGCTTGATTTCTTATAAATTAGAGGCAGTTCTCTATATATTTTGGAAATGAGGCCTTTATCAGAACCTTTAACTGTGAAAATGTTTTCCCAGTTTGTTGCTTCCCTTCTAATCTTGTTTGCATTAGTTTTATTTGTACAAAGGCTTTTTAATTTGATGTAATCGAAAATTTCTATTCTGTGATCAGTAATGGTCTCTAGTTCATCTTTGGTCACAAATTTCTTTCTCCTCCACAAGTCTGAGAGATAAACTATTCTATGTTCCTCTAATTTATTTATAATCTCGTTCTTTATGCCTACGTCATAGACCCATTTTGATCTTATCTTGGTATATGGTGTTAAGTGTGGGTCCATGCCTAATTTCTGCCATACTAATTTCCAATTATCCCAGCAGTTTTTATCAAATAATGAATTCTTTTCCCAGAAGTTAGGGGCTTTGGGTTTGTCAAACACTAGATTGCTATAATTGACTATTCTGTCTTGTGAGCTTAGCCTTTTCCACTGATCCACTAATCTATTTCTTAGCCAATACCAAATGGTTTTGGTGACTGCTGCTTTATGATATAATTTTAGATCAGGTACAGCTAGGCCACCTTCATTTGATTTTTTTTTTTCATTAATTCCCTTGAGATTCTCGACTTTTTATTGTTCCATATGAATTTTGTTGTTATTTTTTCTAGATCAATAAAATATTTTCTTGGAAGTCTGATTGGTATAGCACTAAATAAATAGATTAGTTTAGGGAGTATTGTCATCTTTATTATGTTCGCTCGGCCGATCCAAGAGCACTTAATATTTTTCCAATTATTTAAGTCTGACTTTATTTGTGTGGAGACTTTTTTATAATTTTGCTCATATAATTCCTGACTTTCCTTTGGTAGATAGATTCCCAAATATTTTATGGTATCAACAGTTATTCTGAATGGAATTTCTCTTTGTATCTCTTGCTGTTGGGTTTTGTTGGTGATGTATAAAAATGCTGAGGATTTATGGGGATTTATTTTGTAGCCAGCTACTTTGCTAAAATTATGAATTATTTCCAATAGCTTTTTGGTAGAATCTCTGGGGTTCTCTAGGTATACCATCATATCATCTGCAAAGAGTGATAGTTTGGTTTCCTCATTGCCTACTCTAATTCCTTTTATATCTTTCTCGACTCTTATTGCCGAGGCTAGTGTTTCTAATATGATATTAAATAATAATGGTGATAGTGGGCAAACTTGTTTCACTCCAGATCTTACTGGGAAAGGTTCCAGTTTTTCCCCATTGCATATGATGCTTACTGATGGTTTTAAATATATGCTCCTGACTATTTTAAGGAAAAGTCCATTTATTCCTATGCTCTCAAGTGTTTTTATTAGGAATGGATGTTGGATTTTATCAAATGCTTTTTCTGCATCTATTGAGATGATCATGTGGTTTTTGTTTGTTTGGTTATTGATATAGTCAATTATGCTAATAGTTTTCCTAATATTGAACCAGCCTTGCATTCCTGGTATAAATCCTACTTGGTCATAGTGTATTATCCTGGTGACAATTTTCTGTAATCTTTTTGCTAATATTTTATTTAAGATTTTAGCATCAATATTCATTAGGGAGATTGGTCTATAATTTTCTTTCTCTGTTTTCAGCCTACCTGGTTTAGGTATCAGTACCATATCTGTGTCATAAAAGGAGTTTGGTAGGACTCCTTCAATCCCTATTTTTTCAAATAGTTTATATAACATTGGAGTTAATTGTTCTTTAAATGTTTGGTAGAATTCACATGTAAATCCATCTGGTCCTGGGGATTTTTTCTTAGGGAGTTGATTGATAGTTTGTTCTATTTCTTTTTCTGAGATGGGACTGTTTAGGATATTTACTTCTTCCTCTGTTAGTTTGGGCAAGCTGTATTTTTGGAGGTATTTTTCTATTTCATTTAAGTTGTCGAATTTATTGGCATAAAGTTGGGCAAAGTAACTCCTAATTATTGCTCTAATTTCCTCTTCATTAGTGGTGAGTTCTCCCTTTTCATTTTTAAGACTAACAATTTGATTTTCCTCTTTCCTTTTTTTAATCAGATTTACTAAGGGTTTGTCTATTTTGTTGGTTTTTTCATAGAACCAACTCTTAGTTTTATTAATCAATTCAATAGTTTTTTTACTTTCAATTTTATTGATCTCACCTTTTACTTTTAGAATTTCAAGTTTAGTGTTTGACTGGGGGTTTTTAATTTGTTCCTTTTCTAGCATTTTTAATTGCAAACCCAATTCATTGACCTTCTCTTTCTCTATTTTATACAAATAGGCCTCTAGAGATATGAAATTTCCCCTTATTACCGCTTTGGCTGCATCCCATACATTTTGGTATGATGTCTCATTATTATCGTTTTCTTGGGTGAAGTTATTAATTATGTCTATGATTTGCTGTTTCACCCAATCATTCTTTAGTATGAGATTATTTAGTTTCCAATTATTTTTTGGTCTACTTCCCCCTGCTTTTTTGTTGAATGTAATTTTCATTGCATCGTGGTCTGAAAAGGATGCATTTACTATTTCTGCCTTACTACATTTGAGTTTGAGGTTTTTATGTCCTAATATATGGTCAATTTTTGTATAGGTTCCATGAACTGCTGAAAAGAAAGTGTATTCCTTTCTGTCTCCATTACATTTTCTCCAGAGATCTATCATATCTAATTTTTCTAGTATTCTATTTACCTCTTTGACTTCTTTCTTATTTATTTTGTGGTTTGATTTATCTAATTCTGAGAGTGCAAGGTTAAGATCTCCCACTATTATAGTTTTACTGTCTATTTCTTCTTGCAGCTCTCTTAGTTTCTCTTTTAAGAATTTAGATGCTACCCCACTTGGTGCATATATGTTTAATATAGATAGTGCTTCATTATCCATGCTACCCTTTAGCAAGATATAGTGTCCTTCCTTATCTCTTTTAATTAGGTCAATTTTTGCTTTAGTTTGATCTGAGATCAGGATGGCTACCCCTGCTTTTTTGACTTCACCTGAAGCATAGTAGATTTTGCTCCAACCTTTTACCTTTAACCTGCATGTATCTCCCCGCTTCAGGTGTGTTTCCTGTAAACAACATATTGTAGGATTCTGGCTTTTAATCCATTCTGCTAACCGCTTCCTCTTTATGGGGGAGTTTACCCGTTCACGTTTATGGTTAGAATGACCAATTCTGTATTACTTGCCATCTTGTTAACCCCGGTTTATGCTTTCCTCCCTTCTTTCCCCTTTCCCCCCCTTCCAAGTATTAAGCTTGTGAGCACCCCTTGCTTCTCACAGCCCTCCCTTTTTAGTATCCCTCCCCCCACCTTAGAGTTCCTCCCCCTATCTTACCCCTTTCCCTCCCAGTTCCCGTATTCCCTTCCGCTTAGCTTATTCCTTCCCTTTCCACTTTTCCCTTCTCACTTTTCAATGAGATGGGAGAAGTTTCACCATAGATTGAATATGTCTTAAGATTTTTCACTTAAAGCCAATTCTGAAGGCAGTAAGATACCCACTATATTCATCCCCCTCCATTCTTTCTCTCAGATATAATAGGTTTCCTATGCCTCTTCATGAGATGTACTACCCCCACTTTACCCTTTTTCTGGTACAATGTCCTTTCCACATCAATTTCTAGAACAAGGTATACATGTATTCTTTATACATCTATATAGTCAAAATATAGTTCCCAAGATTAATCTTTACCTTTTTAGATTTCTCTTGAGTTCTATATTTGTAGATCAAACTTTTTGTTAAGTTCTGGTTTTTTCATCAGAAATAGATGAAATTCGCTTACTTCGTTGAATGTCCATCTTCTTCCCTGGAAAAAGATGCTCATTCTCGCTGGGTAAGTTATTTTTGGTTGCATACCAAGTTCCTTAGCCTTTCGGAATATCATATTCCAGGCCCTTCGATCTTTTAATGTGGATGCTGCCAGATCCTGGGTGATCCTTATTGTGGCTCCTTGATACTTGAATTGGGTTTTTCTAGCCGCTTGCAATATTTTTTCTTTCATCTGAGGGTTCTGGCATTTGGCCACTATATTCCTTGGTGTTTTGATTTTAGGATCCCTTTCAGTGGGTGATGGATGAATCCTTTCAATGTTTATTTTTTCCTCTGTTCCTATGACTTCTGGGCAGTTCTCTTTGATAATTTCCTGGAAGACAGTGTCCAGGCTCTTTTTTTCATCATGTTTTTCTGGGAGTCCAATGATTCTCAGATTGTCTCTCCTGGATCTGTTTTCCAGGTCTGTTGTCTTCCCCAGAAGGTATTTCACATTTTTCTCCATTGTTTGATTTTTTTGGATTTGCTTGACTGATTCTTCTTGTCTCCTCGAGTCATTCAATTCCACTTGTTCAATTCTGATTTTCAGTGAAGTATTCTCTTCACTCACTTTTTTAAAGTCTTTTTCTAATTGTCCAATTGAGTTCTTTTGTTCTGTGGAATTTTTTTCCATTTCGCCAATTTTGTTTTTTAGAGAGCTGTTTTCTGTTTCCAGTTCACTAATCCTATTTTTCAAGGATTTTACTTCTTTATCCACTCTCTCTTTAACTTTCTCCAGGCTCTTTTGCCAAGCCTCCCTCTCCTTTTCCCAAGCTTCCCTCTCCTTTTGCCAAGCCTCACTCTGCTTTCCCCATTTTTCTTCTAGCTCCCTTGTGAGAGCCTTTTTAATCACTTCTATGAGGTTCATCTGTGCTGAGGAACAGACGATTTCCTCCTTTGGGGATTCACCTGGGGACTGCCTGTTTTTAGTCTCCTCAGGATTTAGAGTCTGCTCTCTATCTGTATAGAAGCTGTCAAGGGTTAAAGTCCTCTTCAGCTTCTTGCTCATTCTGTCTATTAATCAGAGACAAACTACCAAAGAAAAACAGAAAAAACTGGAGTCTTTCTTGGGGGGGGGGGGGGCTGGGTGTGTTATCGAGCTTCCTCTACAGACTGCAGGGGGCAGCAGTGAGGCACTAGCAGGACTGTGCTGCGCCTGCGCTCTGAGATCCCAAAGCGTGCTGAGTCACTGAGGGGGTGGAGGGGGGGGCGGCCAGGTCCTGAGAGACTCCAGCTGTTTGGGGTTGTATTCTTCAGCCCCGCTGTTTTTAGCTTCTCTGCTGGGCTGCTGACTTGCTGCTGGAGTAAAGTATCCAAACCTGTAGCGAAGCTCTCTCTCCGCAGAGATGGCTGCGATCGCTCCCCACCCCCTCTCCAGTCTGCTCCCGGGCTCTCACTGCCGCTGCCCGCCGCCTGCGCCCGATCTAAAACCGCCCCAGCCCTCCAGTAAAGACAGACCTTTCTTGGCGGATCTCAAGGATGGCTTCTCTTGGTAACTATTTGTGGGGTTTTTTCAGTCAAGCATTGATTCAGAGGCTTGTAATGAAGTGGATAGTGAGAGAAAGCGTGGAGCTTATGCAGCTGTGAGCCTCCTCTCCGCCATCTTAACCGGAAGTCATCAAGGCCACAATTAAGTGAAATGGCTAGCTATTTTACAAAAAGTTTCTTGCATTTGAATATCTAATAAACTTAAATCTTTCTGTCTTTTTTCTCCCCTTCAGCCTCTTCTCTGTCTCTCTCTTTCTTTGCCTTAGACAAAAAGCTGTGTGTGACCTGTCCCTTATATCTAGCTACATCTTATTGTCTGATGGTTTCCTATTTTTAGAGTATTTTATGGATGGAATTCAAGTTTTTTTTAGTAGCATATGAATCCAATGACTTTTATATAGAGATTTAACTTTGAGTACCAATTTTACATAATTTTTCTAGACAGTTTAAAATATATATTTCTTGTGATTTTTTTTTACCGCCACTCCTTTTTTAACTATTACCATCATTGCAAAAGAGAAGGACTGATGGCCAGTTTTGTTTTCTTACCTATATATAGGAGTTCTCCACATACCACAATTCCAATTAATATTGCTAGTAAGATGCTCTGATATAGTTGTCAGGGGAGAATTCCTCTTTGAATTAAAGAACCAATCAGAATCATTTAACTATGAAGAAGTCCTAGACAATTTTGTTGAATCAATTCATCAGTCCATCAAAATAGAAATCAGAAACAAAGAAGGCTCTAAATCTAATTGAAAGGAGTGAAAGGCTTCATAGCATTGATTTAATCAATTGGGCACCACCTTTAAACTCGTGGGAAAAGAGAGCTCTCATCAGAACAACCAAGCATCAGGAACACCCTGAGGAGGTATTATTCTCTTTAAGTCTGGACCATAGGACCAGATTTTCAGTCTGAATTGAGTCATAGTGATCCTAGTCATCAAAAAGACTAAACTAGTAAAGATAGTGTTTCTAAGTGGGAGCTGAGAGAAGCTAAAGTAGATTCTAAGACTTATGACCTCTGCAGGACAAAAAAATTGGCAGCTATTGATCTATAGAGAGTTAACCTTAGAAGCTGAGCATACAGCTAAACCTAAGAGGAATTGCATGAGTCTCCATTCAAGGCAAAAAGGACTTCTTCTGGTAATTGGAAGCTATTTCTTACCCAGTTGCTACAGATATTCTATATGCTTGGGTTCATTTCTTCCAAGTTCATCATGTAAGAGAAAATGCCATAAAGTGTTGGTAGAATTTACTTTGAATGAACTGATCTTGTTATATAATTTTATTATTTACTTAAAATATTTAAGTATTTTTATTTACTTGATCTTATTTATCTCCTTAAATATTTATGTTAATTTTAAGATTATTTCATAATATTATACAATATTTTCTCAAAGGCAGCCAAGTAGTGCAATGGACAGAGCACTAGGTCAGGAATACTCATCTTTACAGGCTGACATCTAGATTCAGATCCTTACTAGCTGTATAACATCAGACAAATCACTTCATCCTGTTTACCTCCATTTCCTCTTCTGTAAAATGAGCTAGAGAAGGAAAATAGCAATAGCAAAGTACCTCTGTGTCTTTTCAAAGGAAACCCCGGATGAATAGAACGATGGAACAACAATTAATTCTTACTGGCTACTTGTTAATGGTGAGCACAGTAGATCACAACTTGAAATCTTTATTAACAAAAGTCCTTAAGTACTTCTAGAGAAATAAGCTATTATTGTATGAGGATCTAGTTCAATAACAAGAGTGATATTTGGGAAAAGTGAATCTAAAAGGGATGCTACATATATTTTCCTAATTTGTCTGTACTCCCAAACTACTGTATATTTAATTATATTTAATTAATAATTAATGTATAATTATTTAATTATATAACTTATGTAAGTGCACATGGTATAAATGTATATATATACATACACAACTACATGTTTGTTTTTTATCAGAGTGTGAGTATTAGAATTCTTACAAAGTGATATCAGTTGTCTAATTTTAGCATTGTGCTTAGCAGTTCTCTAGTTCAGAGTTCACACCTTTCACCCTTTTAAGAGTTCACACATTAGCATTCGAGATTCACAAGTCAGGATTCAGTTGGGAGATTCACAAATTAGGAACCCACAATCCCACTCTCTCAGAGCAGGAGTCAACCTTTGAGTTCATACCTCTAAAAGAACATATAAAAGGATAAGCCTCAGTCAGAAGTCAGTTTGGGAAGTTCAGAGAGAGCTGGAGGCTGAAGCTGGCAGAGGCAAAGGACTAGCAACAAGAGCTCTTGGAACCAAGGAAAGCTTACCGGGCTATTTTGGAAGAGACAATAAAGGACTGAACTTTTAACAGCTGGCTGCATTTGAGGTGATTATTACTTTGAACTGAATCTAAGGCTGCTTCCAGAAACACCCCAAGAAATCTGCTCCCAGAGAACTATCATATTTTAGAGAAGAGAAGAACATTACAGAGTTCCTGGAGAATAGAGATTTGTATTTTAGACATTTCAAAATCATTATTTTGAAAAACTTGGAAAGAATTACATGAACTAATGCATAGTGAAATGAGCAGAACCAGAACATTATACACAGTAACAAAAATATTATATGATAACCAATTTCAAATGACAGGTGTTTTCAGCAATACAATGGTCCAAGACTGTTCTGAAAGACTTTAAAATATTATTTTTAACATTCCTGTTTTGTTACAAAACATTTAACATCAAAATCTACTTCCATGGTTTGAAAATGTTAATTTATTATTAAGGTCATGTGCTCATCTGCACTTTCACCCTACATGGATCTAAGACAGGGTATATATATATATATATATATATATATATATAGTTGCTATAATACCAGTGCTAGTTACTGCTATGTTTAACTTTTTTAGACATCAGGGATAGGATTTCATTTTATACCTTTTAATAGAAACTATCTATGGGGCAGCTGAGTTGATCACTGGATAAAGTTCCAGGCATGAACTCAGAAAAAATCATCTACCTGAATTCAAATCTGGCCTCAGATATGTCTTAGCTATATCTGGGGAAGTCAGTTAATCCTGTTTGCCTCAGTTCCCTCATCTGTAAAATGATCTGGAGAAGGAAATGGCAAAACACTGCAGTATTTTTGCCAAGAAAATCTCAAATGGGGTCACGAATAGTCAGACATGACCTTTGTCAAAACAACCCATTAAAAAAAAAAAAACTATTAGAATTCTACAGGTAAATGAAATGCAGTTCAAGTTGGAGGCAAAGAATTATAAATGTTTGTAGAAAACATAGTAGATTTAGAGTCACAGATTCAGAGTTAAAATTTGACTTTAATTTCTAATTGCTTTGTCATTATGTTAGTTTCTTCATTTGTAAAATGGGACTTATTATTTTACTATCACCTACTACAATTATTTTTACCATGTATTTAATTTTGACCTCCATTATCTGTGGGTTAAGTCCAGGATGAATTCATAGTAATATATTGTTTTAATGAACTTCCCATTCAGCCACCTGTTGTATTCTAGGCAATCCACAGGTATCATCAACTTTATGTTTATACTGCCTGCCAGATTATTAGGCTTATTTGGGGGATTATTATGCATTTTGCTGGGAAATTTTATAGCTCAGTGAAATTAAGACAAAATTATCCAAGAGGAATATTTGGAGAAATTTGATGAGGATTTTCCCTTATTCAGATACAAGAAAGGACAGGACCATATCTTCAATTACCAGTGATTGACTTACTGTTTAATTTCCTCTTGATGCCAATGTTTTTGAGGTTCATTTAAAAAACATCTCTGTAGTCATACCTACCAAACAATAATATATGATCTTAAATCTATGTATGGGAACTGTCTTATTTGAGGATATTTTTAAGGATGTATTTTATTCTACTGAAGGAAATTTTTTTAAATTTTAAAAATAGTTATACTCAGATCTTCTGTTCTTTATTTTTCTCAGTAATGAGACTATAAAGATATAGTGTGCCTCAGGAAAAATAATCATCTGTGAAAACTTCCCTGTTCTCTTCTCATGTTCTCATCAAAGACCCCTTCAATATAAATCAATTTAAAAAGTGATTATAGTAGGCACATAGGTCAGTTGATGTCTTTTCAGCTGATTGATAAAATATGTTGCTTGATGAATAGATATGCTTGAGACAGTAAGAAGTATTATTAGTGATAATTTCCATCTATTTAATTTTTCTAACCTTCCCTTTGGAAGCCATGGGGCATGGTCCAAATTTTATCTAAGACATTTTTTAATTGTATTAATAATGGGAAAGTCATTGGCTCAGAGCCTCAATTTTCTGATATTTTTCTTGGGGGGAAGCAGTAGGGTGGGATAATAATATTCCCATTTAATTATCTTGTAGGATTGATATGAAGATTTATATGTACTCACACATAGAGTCTTTGTATATTTATCCACATGTAAACATGCCTGAATGCATTTATATACCCATGCATAGATATATAGACACATTTTTCAGTTGATTTTTGTTAGTAGGGTTGAAGTTGTAACCATCTTATATAAATCCTGTTTTATTTCGCTTCCTGTAGTTGGGATGATAGCAGCTCAGTAAGTAGTGGATTAAGTGATACCCTTGATAATCTCAGCACAGATGACCTAAATACTGGATCTTCCGTCAGTTCTTACTCCAACATGACAGCCCCACCAAGGAAGAACACTCAGGTAAAAATGCATTCCTTCCTTTGGCCACTGTTCCTTTTTGATTTCTACCTGCAAACTACCTGATAACACATGGGTGTGCAAAGATCATTGCCAAGATGCATGTAACGGTGCAAAAGAAATATTACCATCATGGTCCCATGCTAATATTCACCTTATGTTGTCTTGGCACTCTTACTAACACATTGGAGCATACTTCTACTAAAAAAAAAAAAATCAAAATGCTACACAAATGGATCCAATTTGGTCCAGCAAGTTTATTGATCGTTGGCAGGGTTGACTTTGATATTGTCCTCTAAATACTTCTATGTTAGTGTAGGGCATTTGCCCCATCCTTCCTATGATTATCTGCTCTTCCCTGTTATTTGAAAGCTCTGAGGATATAGAGAGAATTCCTGTATTTTCAATTGGTTATAGCTTAACAGAACCAAAGATCTCTCAAACTCTACTTACTGTCTCTGACAAATCTAATACATTAGGAAAAAATGCATCTAATTTTGGATCATGATCATTATTTTTGATTAATGTCTCTGTAAAAGAGTGAGTAATTTTGAGCTGTTAAGCAAAATTAATATCTAATAATCAGTGTTTATCTTTTATTGTTTTCATTTGAAATTTTAGAAGTCTTTGTTATATTTCTCTTTGAACATCAGTTCTTCCACAGAGAATTTTAATCAGGCATTTGAGACAAAGATTTATTCAGATAAGTACTAAGATGATAGTGGAAATTCTAAAAAAAAATACTAAAAAGCAGATGCAAAATTAAAAAGTTAAAAAAACCACTCTCTCCAATCCTTCAAAACATCATTGTTTTCTTCTTACCAGTATTTTGTTTTCCTCCAAATCACAAGCTTGTACCTTAACTCACATTTTATAGTTTTTTGGGGATGCATTTCTTACAGTTGAAGATGGATTCAGAGAAACATTCAGTAGCAGCTGATACCTGGGACACCATGGAGGAGCATAAGAAACCAGAGGAAGAATTTGATGGTCACATAGACAGCAGCAACAAGTGGAAAGCTGCTCCCCCAGGACTGTCTGAAGACACAGAGAAGGGAGGACAGAAGACAGCTCTGTCAGTTTCACAGACAGGGTCTTGGCGACGTGGTATGTCTGCTCAAGGAGGGATACCATCCAGGCACAAAGCTGGAACAAGTGGCCTCAAGACTCCTGGTAGGTTTTTATTTTGAAGCCTGTTTGCATTCATTTTTTCCACTTAAAATGTTTTTTAATAAATAAATGATGATGATAGTCCCCATTAATTATGATGATGGTGATAATTCATTTTTGTATAGCACTTAATGATTTAAAAAATACTTTACTAATAATGACCCTATGAGGTGGGCAAAAAAAAAATAAACCCCTTAAACACTATATTTCTAGGAACTGATATAGGCACTTAGTATAAAAATGCAAAAGTGAACCAATCCTATCCTCAATAGTTTTACATTTTCTTCTAGGTGAAAACATCATATTCATAGATACCTACCTATGTAAAAAACAAATTCCTTGTTATCTATGTGAATATATGTGTTCACAAATATGTACATATTACAGAAAACAAACATAGTGATTTCTAAATTGGGGTTGGAAGACTAAATAGGAAATCAAGAAAGGCCTTTTGAAGATGATAATCCTTAATTTGAACCAGAAGGGAAATTAGATTTCCAAGAGATAAAATTGAGGATGCATGCCAGGCATCAAGAACAATCTGTCAAATGCATGGAGGTAGGATATGATTCATAAGAATTTTCCTCACATCATTGAAAAGTATATCTTCCTATCTCCCTTTCTACTTCACCTTTTCTCCCTATCTCTCTCCTCTTTGATTTTTGTCTCTCTCCTTCCCTCCTTTCCCCATCTTTCCATTTCCCCACTCTATCTGTTCTCCTTCTTTCTTGGTCTTTTCCTCTCCCTCTTTCTCACTCCTTTCTCTCTCCCATCTCTTTTCCTCTTTCTTTCTCCCTTCCCTGTCCTTTCTTTCTCCCTTCCCTGTCCTTTCTTTCTCCCTTCCCTGTCCTTTCTTTCTCCCTTTTTTTATTCTTACTCCTTCACTCCATCCCTCCCTTCTCTTCTTTTTCTTTCTGTCTCCCTCTCCTTCCTCCTTTTTCCTTTTCTCCCTGTTCTTCCTCCTCTCCTCATTTTTTCTTCCTCTCTCTCCTTCCCCCTTTTCTCTGCCTTTTCCTTCTGTCTTTTCTTTTCACCATTACCCTCAACATAAACAGTCATAATTTCTCATGTACATAAAACATGTATCCAGGTAGAAACAGGTAAAATTCTGTAAGATACTAGAGCAACCTATTCCTTATCCTACTGTTCCTTGGTCCAGCTGAAATAAACAAAGAAGTTCATTTAGCATTAACTTTTATCAAGGTTTTTGTATTTTTTGGATCACTGAGTTTCACTACAGATTCTATAGGCAGCAAATAGTTTCCTGACTCTGAAGTGTGGAAAGCCAAGCAAATATGAATTTTTTTTTGTGTGTTTATAAGTGACATGTGTGTTAAGGAAGAGACTGTAGTGAACTTCCTTATTCCTTTTTGTGTGTTTCATAATAATGACATACTCAGAATCATCTGACATATAGATTAAATAAACTGTTTCCAATAAAGTATATGAAAAATATTTTTGTTAGTTACATTTGGGGATTTTTTAAAAGATGTGATATTGGGATGCTTAAAAGAAAAAAACAGGAAAGTGAGCTATGGGCAAGAACACATTATCGTTGCTTGTTTGTTGTCCTTAGCTTTTTATTTCCTCCCATATTTATCTCTAAGACAACACTGTTAGGCTGATGGTTTTTTAAAGCTTTGATTTGCCACCAACAATTATTGATGAAATTGCTGCCTTAAAATTGGGGGGAAAAATAGAATTCTAAAAGAAATTTTTATAAAACAATAACATTTATAGAAAATGCATTTCATGTATCTTGTGAAATGACAGTAATTAAGATTGTAAATGTAGAAGTGTATTCTCATATATGTCTTTATAATTAGGAAAAACAGATGATACTAAAGCTTCTGAGAAAGTTAAAACGACCCTTAAGGGGACATCTATACAACGTTCTCCTTCAGATGCAGGAAAAAGCAGTGGAGATGAAGGAAAAAAGCCCCCATCAGGCATTGGAAGGTCAACTGCCACTGGGTCATTTGGATTTAAAAAGCCTGGTGTTGCATCATCTAGTATGATAACTACCAGTGGAGCAACTATTACCAGTGGTTCTGCAACACTGGGTAAAATCCCCAAATCAGCAGCCATTAGTGGGAAATCCAATGCAGGAAGAAAAACCAGCTTGGATGGTTCACAAAATCAGGATGATGGTGTACTGCACATGAGTTCAAAGACAACACTTCAATACCGAAGTTTACCACGCCCTTCAAAATCTAGCACAAGTGGCATTCCTGGCCGGGGTGGACACAGATCCAGTACCAGCAGTATTGACTCCAATGTGAGTAGCAAATCTGGAGGGGCCACTGCTACCAAACTGAGAGAGCCAAACAAGATCGGGTCTGGCCGTTCAAGTCCCGTGACCATCAATCAGACAGACAAGGAGAAGGAGAAGGTGGCAATGTCAGATTCTGAGAGTGTTTCTTTATCCAGTTCCCCTAAATCCAGCCCAACCTCTTCCAATGCATGTGGAACACAAGTTCTCAGGCAGCCAGGTTCCAAGTATCCTGATATTGCATCACCTACATTTAGAAGGTAAGGAGTCATAGTTTTTTTTTTTAAAGGTAATTTTTATCCACCCCTACTTGATACCTCAAAAATAGGAAATTTTGTGTATCTTGATCCTTAGATTTAGATTTTTAAAATGCTGTAAATCTGTGAAGTCACACACACACACACACACACACACACACACACACACACACACACACACTTCCCAAAATTATCAAAAGGAACATAAGAAGTGGCCATTTGGACCTAGTTTACCAAAGTTGGACTTATCAATAGAATGCATCTTTTTAAGACTTAAGATATCATTATAAAAATAGTTGACAACAATATGGAATGGATACTAATAATTAATCTCTAATATAAATTCCTCCAAAATGCACTCCTGCTTTCCACACTACAGGGCTTGTGAATTCCTTTTGGAAAAGGACAGTTTTTTTCATCGAATTGTCCATTATTTTAAAAACTATTAATGAACAAGGGATAACAATGAATGTCTTTCAAGTTGACGGTCACACATGTAGACAGATGATGTTCCCTATATTATCCAAACTATAAGGTTCCATATAATAGTTTAGATTGCATTTGTCTACATGTACCAAAGTATCTAGATATTTCTTAACAAATGACTGACAGACTTTGGAAATATTCAGATTTCTAAGTGACTGATTACATTATCTAGCTGTTATGTGACCATCTATATTATTTGACTATGTTAGAATCTCATAAACAAAACTTCAGAGTAACAGAAATCATTGTTAAGTGGGAGTGAAAGTAAATTTATGCCACAGATAGAAATCCTTTTAAAAAATATTGCATTTCCAGTAGAATGATAAAGTTAGATTGTTAATTTTTAGACCTTTCTCTCAGTGAAGTTAAATAAGGGCTATGTTCTTTTGGATCTGTTTTCTCATCTTCAAAATGAATATTAACCTAGGTGATATCCAAGGTCCCTTCTGTTTCCAAAATTATATGTTTATGTATGTTTGCTTCCTGTTATTTATACAATATTTCTTTGTGTCTTGAAAATGCCAGATATTGAAACTTTTACTTTATGTTTTAAGCAATTTTTAATGCATGCTGTTTTTAAGAACTTAAAGATTTGTAGCTTTTTCTTCAATAGAATTTTAATTCATGTAAATATTTCTTTTTGAAATGTTGATTCTTTATGGAAAAAATAAATTATGCAGAGTTAATAGCATTGTTGTTTAAATAAAAACAAGTAGTGCCCTCCTGTGGCCCATTACCTATGAAACAATCCTTGCTTATTAGCTATGAAATATTCTACTATAGAGAATTATGCCTTTTATTGTAACTTAAACAATAACCATTTTCTCATTGCTGCATTTCACAGAGGTTCCACATTTACATGAATGAAATTTTACTTAATATATTTTTATTTCCTGTATCTGAAAGACAGAACAGTTTCTGAATTGCTCTCTAACTTTCATCACCTACATCATCTCCAATGACCTTGTAGCAAGGTATCATGTGTTTCATATCATCGTTATACTTCCATATATATATATATATATATATATATATATATATATATATATATATATATATATTTCAGGAAACTTCTGGCAGCTGACATGCAGTCCTTTTGCTCATCCAAGGAAAGATTACAAGGAACCTGTCTTGCTTCCTTCAGTGCCCAATAGTGAGGCTAACTAAATAATACTTGGCAGCCAAGAAGTCACCAGCTGTGCAGAAAAACCTTCAAAAATTGTCCTAAACAACAGTTTAAATTTTGAATAAACTGTAGATAGCCTGTGTTTGCAAGTGTTCTATGCTGAAATAACTGAAGCCATGTTGAGAATATGATGCTATATATAATTTAATAGCAGGAACAATCAAAACATTAATTTTGTGTAATCTTGTATACTTAAAACATCCATTTAAAAGCAAACATTTTCTTTTTGTTTGTTTGCCTCAGCTCTACCTTGAACTCCCTGTATTCATGAGTAATTTAGGTCTCTATGTTATGATTTTTCCCTCATAACTTTTCCCACTTGACTGCTGGCATTTCATCAGAAAACTCAGAAAAACAAAATACACACTCAAAAAACTAAAACAATGTCTGTTCACCACACTTGCTTACCACAAACATATGCTTGGGCTCTATAGATATTGTATCCTGAATCAGTGCTGAATGTGGATATTAGTTTCTCTGAATAACAACTGAAGTTGTTATTTGTTTTTCTTTTAGGTTGTTTGGTGCCAAGGCGGGTGGCAAATCTGCCTCTGCACCTAATTCTGAGGTTGGGAAATCTTCCTCAGTAATGCCCAGCCCTAGTACCACATTAGCGCGACAAGGCAGTCTGGATTCTCCATCGTCCGGTACAGGCAGCCTGGGCAGTGCTGGTGGGCAGAGTGAAGGCAGCAGCCCTCTCTTCAATAAACCCTCAGACTTAACGACAGATGTTATAAGCTTAAGCCACTCCTTGGCTTCCAGCCCAGCATCGGTTCACTCTTTCACCTCAGGTGGTCTTGTGTGGGCTGCTAATCTGAGCAGTTCTTCTGCTGGCAGTAAGGACACTCCAAGCTACCAATCAATGACTAGTCTCCATACAAGCTCTGAGTCTATTGACCTTCCTCTCAGTCATCACGGCTCTCTGTCTGGATTGACTACAGGCACTCAAGAGGTTCAGAGCCTGCTCATGAGGACTGGTAGTATGAGATCTACTCTTTCAGAAAGGTGAGCTTTGCTGAGGACACTGATGTCTGGAGCAGTGAGGAGGCTGGAGGCTCAAACCAAATCCGTATTGAAACATTTACTCATGTTGAATTAGAACACAGAGTGAATGTACCAGTTACATGTGCTTTGCCCATAGGTGAAGTTTGTATGATTTGCAAAAGAATTTTGCCATGTGAAAGCATATGAGATTGGATCTTTCATGGAAAGACAGAAATATAACTACTCTGCCCAAATTTATAAATGAGTTATACCAATAAATCTGTGAAGATCCAGTGATTGCTTTTATATGTTTCTAGTTATAGGTATAGGTATATGTATACAAATATATGTATATCCATATATATATACATATAGATTAATCATATTATAAGCAACTTGAATAAAAACTAAAGTGTACATATATATGTATATACATGCATATATATGCATATAATGTCTCATCACAAATTAAATGTTTTGGCCAAAGGTCCTGGGAGTACATGTCCTTTATTGCTCTATTCATGTTCTTAAATAGTCTATTTAATTAATTTCTAATATGATGCTTTTGACAATATGTTCAAGTTGCTTTCTTTCCATATATAGGCAATGAACTAATGAATCATTGGTGGATAATAACAAATTGATTTGATTTTAAAGCAAATTACTAGTCACAAATTCTTAAAGGAAATTTTGGTATCTTTTTAAAAGCTCAATACCAATAAAAGTCTTGATGCTCTTGATTTTGAGGGATTTATTAGAGAGTTTTAAAGACTGGTTTTGGGTTTCTTTAATATGAAGAGAGAGAGATATTTAGGTCAGTCTTGCATAATATTCAATGGAAATACATTCTCTCAAGTACTTAATTACTCAAATGGAGTTCTCTGATCTCATATTTATCTCATATACATTTGAATGTACCCTCCAGCAGAGGGTTTATCCAAACTTACCTTTCCTTTGGAACTTGACCATGTCTGCCCAAGAAGTTATTTACTGCTGATTAAAGATACTAAATGCCCATGAATTTTGATGCTGCTTAGTATTGCCCAAGAAGTTATTCATCACAGTCTCAAGTAGTGCTTCCCCTATTACTTGCTGACAAGTACCATTTCTCATTAAAAAGAAGAATGTACTTCATGTTCAAATCTTTCTTATTGCCTATCTCCTGGTTATCTCTCATTTCTCTTTCCTGTCCTCAAACTTCCTAGTTTCTCCAAGCAGCTATTTTTTACCCCACAAACTCTTTCCTGAAAAACCAACTTTTGTCTTTCTGATTTTTCTCTGTTCATGCACACATACCAAGAAGTTTCATCCAGAGTTTTATTAGACCTCACTCTCAACTTACCCCATTCTTCTTCAATCTTTTTTCTATTCTCTGAAATGAATCTAACAGAAAATAAAACAGTGATCCATTGCCCATCAAAATTCTTTTTACTTAACTTTATTCTCTTTCTTTTTATTCTCTTCAGTATAGAATTATTGGTGATACTGGCAAACTATCTCTTGGCACGAACAATAACTTTTGAGAGCATTCTGAAATCTTGCAGTCTTTGATACTTGGCATGATATGATTACTAAGTCATTAGATCATAATATAGTTGCAAAGATACAATTTTTTTTTCTTGCTACACACAGAAAAGGACAAGCTTTTAAAAGTGAATACTTGAAAGCCATCAACTGGATTGCAAACATTTGCTTCCTTTTCCCTCATTCTGTGTGTGTGTGTGTGTGTGTGTGTGTGTGTGTGTGTGTGTGAACAAATAGCCTACTAATAAGTTTTTGGTGGAATATAATATAAAAAATAGTGCTTTCTTTCTGTAGCTTTTTCAATTAACTACTTGTAGAAAGAAGAGAAGACTTCATCCATCATTTTCTTTATTTCTTGCAGTTAATCATTAAGAGCTTTGGAAATAGCTTCCTTTCTGATATAATATATTTGTTAGCATTCTGTTGTTGAAATGTGTACAACTAAGAGACAATTCATATGTTTATGTTGGATTAGATTAATAACTGGCCAATTACCAAGCAGTAGAAAAATTACAAATAATCTATATCCAAACTCAAATTATTAACCCAGATTACTCTCTACTACAAATGTTCAGATTTCCTCTGCACCCTCACCTTTGTCATAAAGATAAGTGAATCTGATTAATCGTGTGCCGTTGTATTACTCTGGTATTCAATCATCATGATAACTGAATAAAAATATATCAATCCCAATGTAACCCTCTGGAACACTTCATAGTGTTACTTTGCTATGACCTCAAATTATAAAATATCAAAGCTAATACTATACCAGATAGAGAAATGTGACAAGAAGTATAGATTTTCTTTTTCTTAGAAAAAAGTCTTGGCTTTTAGTGGATGAAATAAATTGATTTTTTTTTTAACTTCAGGGCATTCTAATATTAAAAGACATGTATAAAATTTTATAAAGCAAACTTCAATAAACCCATATTTAATTATTCACATGATCATCCATCAGCTTTTAGCAAATTAGTTTGATCAATGTATTAAGTTTTACAGAGTTAATGTTTAATATCTGTATGAATATAAAATATAAATATTGATTAATTTTTGCTTTCTTGTGCAGATAATTAAAGGACCCATTAATTAGAGTTTTCAAATGCTTTTGATGCTGAAGGGCATTCTTTATTTTACTTTGTGAGGAAAGTTACAAGTAATAAATTTAATAAAAATTGGTTAGACAAAAATTACTTAGCTATAAATATATTGAAATTGGAATTACGCTCTGTTGAGATTTAGGGATCATGTTTCACTTAGATTAGCAAAAGACTTATATAGAAATCCAGGAGTATTCATGGAATTTATTTTATAAAATTTAATCTGACTAATTAGAATTCCTTTTCTCAGTTTCACAAATACAATTGAATAGAATTGAAAACACATTTGAGAAATAATGATCCTTTTAGCCATAGTAAGGCCAATGAGTGATTTCTACATTGATGATAATTATGTCATGTAGCTTTGCTCTCTTTCCTTGGTTAGTGGTCTCCATTGCCCCTCCCTCTCCTTGCCCCCAATCTCCACTCTTTTTCTTGATCAGCAGTACTAGTTCCTAATAATATATATAGTCTTGATTCAAGTCAGGAATTCTTTGATGAGTTGAAAACCATTAAGTACTTCATAGAGTTCACAGTGTGAGATGTAGAATATGTGGCATTGTCTGATATCCATGTGTAGAGCTTCATGTTTAGAGTAGTTCATTAAGTCTATAGCTCTAAATAAGTTAAGCACTATAATTTCCTTGATTATCTTTGCTTTTTATCTTTATTTTCCAAGTACTTGGGGTCATTTCTTTGTAGACGCTTGTATACAGTAAGAGCTTAACAAATGTTTATTGAGTAAATAGATTTTGTCCTAAGATTGTATTCAGAGGTATTTTACTTCTTTTTAAAATGTAAAGAGTTATCTCTTTAATAATTCCTTTTCAGTCTTTTATTGTCAACTTAGCAACTATTATAGAAATTAAGAGAAAATCGTGTGTCTTTTACTTTTGCAAGCTACAGTAAATCTTTGTTTCATTGGCCATATTGGTTTAAAAAAAAATTACTGATCCGGCTGATTTATTCAATCAAGCATTTTTACTATTTTTTCTTTCTATTAATTTTATGTTATGAATATAGACTCATCAAATAACATGAGCAAAAATATTCAGTACTTGTTCATATCCTTCATGGTACTGAACTTCAATGCCAGGTTGTACAGATTATAAAAGGGAAATTCTGAAATGACATCTAAAAGCAACAAATTCCTTAACTAAGTCAGGATCAGATTTAGATGTTTCAACATAATTGTAATTTTGTAAAATCTACTCTTTTTACTTCTTAAAAAAACTATTGCTGTTGATTCAATCAATTCATTCATAATTCTATTAGGTAATTCTGGTTGAGTAGAAAAAATATTGTGTTTCATATCAACTTGAGTTCAGTTCTTTCCTCTGCTACTTACTGTATATATTCCCTAATTAATAATTTCTTCATTAATAAAGTATAGCAGAGATGACATGACATCTAAATGGCTTTCTAACTCTAAATCCCTGGCATTTATGGGCTTCTCATATCATATGATTTTTTTTGCAATTCTTACTTACACAATGATCTCCAGTATGTTGAAGTGTTGAAGTAAGCTCCACTCAAAATGAAAACATGTTTAGCTTGAATTTCAATTAATTAACAATAAGATGACTTAATTTGACATTTGTATTATCTCATTCTCATCATGCATATTTTGTATTTTTTCCTAATTTTTGATGAGTATCCATGTAACAAAGATGATTCTAGAAGAAAGATAAAATGTTAGATCTTCATTCTAACATTTCTTCTCAATTGTTCTGATAATTATAGTTAGGAGCCTCTACTTGATGGTAAAAAGGCATGGCATCCTTCTTGAGATGAGAAACTCGTTATCCTTTATCTTTATATCCCTTCCTATATAGCAAAAGATACAGTACTCTACTGGTCTTGAAAAGTAGAGACTCAGGAAATTATTGTTTTGATAATTCACCAATAATATAATTTATAATCCCTAAAGGAAGGTTTATAATATTTAATTAATGAAGATGTCTAGTCAGACTAAGAAGAAACATTTATTTTTAGACAAAAAGATGGAGAAGGATAACATATCCAGTGCTTTCCCCATCATTATTTATTTTAATTTGGACCTACTTGGGCCCAACATGGGAAAACAGAGGAATTTTCATCTTTTTCTATTGAATGGGATTTGCCTATTTAAAAAAAAATATATATATATATATATATATATATTTGTGTGTGGTTATTTACAGTGATCTAATCTATTCATCAAAGTATCCCACTCTAATTTAAATAGATTTTTGCTTCCTTTCTACCCCCTGGTTACTCTTGCACATAAATTCATAGAAGTAGACTAATAGGAAATTGGCAGAACATCATACAGCAACTATATTTCTTACAATAAGAGAATGAGGAAAGGAAATAAAGCCTGACAAAATCAGATTCAGCCTTTGGTAATATTCAAGATGAATCTATGTTTTCATGCAATGGAGGCAGAGCTAATTTGCAGGCAAAAGGATCTAAGTTTGAAACTTCCTCTTCTAATTGAATGTCCTTTATCCTATCCCATACTATTTTCTCTTCTGTCCAAAAAAGAAAAAAGAAAAAGAAAAAAACTAGATGATCTCTGGCGTCCTTTCTATTGTTAAATCTATGAAGCAGGTATATTTAGGAATTGCCAAGCAAAATAATTATTCAAATGGGGTTGACTCTGAAAAGGAACTCACATTTGTGTCAGAAATGGACATCTGGTAACCCTTGGCATAGTCTTCTTTAATGAGTTAAGCACTCAAGTTGTGTTATAGCAGATTACTTTGTAGGGATTCACACAGAGAACAGTTTTTGTAGAATTTGTAATTTTGAAGAGTTTTGTTTATAGTATGTCCTTAGGGAGTTTCTTTGTTTTAACAGCATGCAGCTTGACAGAAATACGCTGCCCAAAAAGGGATTAAGGTATATATTTCTCTAGCGCAAATCCTGTTTTCTGTTGTTCTGTCAATTTTGTTTGCTGTCTTTCTCTTTCTCCTCTTTTTTCTTGCATCTGGCATTGAAAATAAAAAAAAAAAAACTCCTAGTCCTCATGATTTTATTTGGTTTTTATCAGAATAAAAACATTTTTGAGAAATTATATGCATAGACCCCATAAAGTGGTGACCAGAACCCTGAGCAAGTTAAATCCAGTAGAGATATATTTTGGAAAGTAAAGGTTCTTTCCTAAGGACTTAAGACTAAAGAAAGTTTTTCAGATGGTATTTCTGCTGTCAAAGCAAATGCAAATAGCAAGATTAGAATTGGAAATGCATCCATTTTTATTATATCCTATCTTGGAGGCAGATGTATGAGCCCCTTGGAGTCAGGGGCTCTTTTACCTACAGATGGGGCTGGTTGTTGAATATCTAACTGAATTAAGGAAAGCATTTTCATATTATTAGAGAACATATCAGATCATTTAGTCAAGATAGTTTATATTTAAATGTTTTTCCCCTACATCTCAAGTCATTCCTCAGATATCCATTCACTATTGGAAGAAGATGAGAGGAAGTTTGAGGGAAAGTACTGTGTTCAGGTTAAATTCCATTATGAATATTATTACCTTAGTATACAAAAATGTAATATTTCCTCTTTCTACAAGAGGAAGAAAAAGTTACATGTTATTGTACAGCTGTGCTGAAAGTTCAAATGACAGAGGTCCTGGAATATGATGACTTTACTTCTCAGTAGTGCTGAGTTCATTTACTTCACTACAGCTTTGAAATCTGGCATGCTTAGTGTCGTCATAGTAGTATTTTTCTGTTAATTAAATCTCTTCTATTGGTTAGCAGTTTAAAAAAAATCATTGCCAAATGATTTAATTTTTAAAAACTTTCTTGCAGAAAATTTATGCCACAATTAAATAAATGAAGTTCCTCTCTATTCAGATTCAGATAAGATGCCATATTTGCCAATGGAAATGCAAATGGCAATTTTGATCTGAACAGTTTTTTTTCCCAAATGAAATTCCTCTTCCCTTCCACCTTTTAGTCTCCATGAGCTCTTAGTCTGTCTGCTTCTCTAACCCTATCATCATGGGTGTCATTCTGTAAGAAGTTACTCACCTTTCTTGGTTTCTGGCTTACCATTTGTCCAACATTTCAAATCTGTGCTCACTCCATTATCCATCTCACCCCCCATGCCTTTGTGTCCTTCTCAATTAACTTTGCTGTCTTGCTCATTGCTTGTGATTTTTCACTCCATATCTCACAGAAGCATAATTTTCTTCTCAAGAATTCTCCTCTTTTCCTGTGAGATTCCAACAGATGGTGTTAAATCATCTGTAAAAACTGAGCGATTAAAATTAGATTCAATATGTTTGAGAATTTTGTTCAGTCTGAATAGCCAAGTATTCTTGTTTGTTTTCCAGCTTTTGGTACTGACTTGTAGGGGTGTTTAAGTGTCCCAGCTGTGTTGTTTTGCAGATACATGCCATCATCCCGGCAGGCCAGTCAAGAAGAAGGTAAAGAATGGCTAAGATCTCACTCAACTGGAGGCCTACAGGACACTGGTAACCAATCGCCTCTTGTTTCCCCTTCTGCTATGTCATCATCGGCAACAGGAAAATACCACTTTTCCAATTTAGGTAAAATCTTGATTCTTTTTTTTGCTACCTTCACCTTAAAAATAAATTGTTGATTTCCTGAAAAACACGTAAAAATTGTAATAACTTCTTCAATTTTGCAGAAAGTTGTATATTAAGAAACTCTCCCTAAAACATTTGCCAAAGATTTTTGGTTAATTTTTACATAATAAAAAAAAAATTATTTCAGGACTATACACATAAATCACCTAGATCTGGAATAGAGCTTTAGGAATTGTTAAAATGAAATCAAAACAACAAATCAAATAAATGACAACAAAAAGCAAAACCCCCACTTTCTTGAAGAATTTTAGAATATAAAGGAAGTATTCATTAGTAAATACTGGCACAGGACAAAAATCTAACCAAACCAATTGTCCTTTTAGATTTAAATAGTTGCATTCTATTATTAAGATCCCAATAATTTATCTTTTATTTTATTTTATTTTATTTTTCTTTTATTACTTCTTTATGGAACAATTTTTCTGGTCCAATAGCTGATTCTCTAAAAGACCATGCTTCTGCAATGACTTATAATTCCCAATACGGTCAGCACTTTTGGGAGTCTCACAGCAATTTCTTACCTTACAGCAGCATTTCAAGATCCATTTGGTTAGACTTTTATCAGTTTAAAAAAATGGGCATAAGGAAGGTAATTGGCCAAGGAGGTGTATAGGCCTCTAATATCAATTACCAAAGTTTTCATTCAGATGACAAAATGGACTTATTAAGGAGACATTTTATTCTCCCATTTTGCTCTCATTTTTCTCAATATGTCAGGTGTTAGAGAAATAAGAACAGTAACAAAAGAGTATCATCTCTCAAAGATCTTCTACTCTGCTGGAAAGAGTAAATTTCACATACATATAAAAGTACAAAATATATGAAAAGTAAATCTAAAGCACTTGGAGATACATTGAGAACTTAAAGTTGGACTTTTCAAAAAGTTTGAAAGCCATATAGGGATTCCCAACAGGTAAAGGTGAGGAGGAAGAGAATTCTGGGCATAGGGTATAGCCTAAGCAAAGATGGAAGTGTCAAATATGGGAAAGAACAAAGAGAGACCAGTTTCTCCAGAGTGTCAAACATGAGGATGTAATATTCGGGCTAGCTTTCTGGAGGTCCTCCGAAAGGGCCTTGGTCTCAGCAGGATCGTCACCACAAGGATGGACAAGAATAGAGTCTAAAGTCTTTATTGTCTTCTTCACAGTCTGTGTCTGTCATAATCTGACCCAGTCTCAGTCTGAATTAGTTTCTTCCAGCAGTCTGCCAGTCTGCCAATCTCAACCAGTCTCAATCTGAGTCTGACTTTGTTCCCAGTTCTCTCAGTCCTTAAATACCTTATTACAATTACATCATTACAGTATACTGAGTATAAGCCAATCTAGAGTAAGTATATCATTATGTCAAACTAGAGTGATTATATCATTATATCAAACTAGAGTGATTATATCATTATATCATATTGGATACATGTGAACTAGAGAACCATTATCCACTGAGTTAATACCTTGTTTCAAGTATACTTCTTTCAAGTATACTTGTTCCTGCCCTCTACAGGAAAACATGAAAGAAAACCATCTGAAAAGATGAATTGAATACTATCTGTGAGAGTTTTTAACAAACTACAATCTGATGAATTGTATTCCAGAGGCAAAAGATGATGGGGGCTACAAAATCTATTCATCAAAAGAATAACATAGGCCTGTTTTAGGAATATCAATTTCACAGATATTTAATATTTTAAATAGAAGTAATGAGGGAAAAAGACAAATTCAGAGGCTGTTTCAATCATTGAGGCAAAAAAATGATGAATACCAGAATTAAGGTGGTAATTCAAATTTTGAAATTTGAATGAAGGATTTTTATTCCAGAGATACTGTGGAAGCAGAATCAATAAGTCAAGAAGTGAAAGAGCTGAGGTTGATTCTAATATTTCACAACTAGGTACCTGGTTAAGTCATAACCATCTCTGTTTTACCTTATTTTCAAAGTTATATTCAGCTACAATTCTAGAATGGTGGTGATGATTATAGTTAGCATTTATGAAATGCTTTAGGGTTTGCAAAGCACTTTGTAAATGTTACTTCATCTAATCTTTACAACAACCCTAGGAAACAGAGGCTACTATTATTTCCATTTTATAGCTGAAGGAATTGAGGTTAAAATAGAGGTTAAGGTGGACAGCAAGGTGAACTTTCCTAAATATAAGCTGGTTCTCAATCCAATTCTACCATGAGACCTTTCCTTTCTAATCAGTTTAAGACAATTCTCTATTTTTCTGTCCTTTTAATGTCTGAACAAAATAAAAAAAACACTCCTATGATATGTAATAAGAATAAGATTATTTTAATATATCCTTATGAAGGAAAATAAAAACCATAAGTTAGAAAGAAGGCAGGAAGGGAGAAAGATAAAAAGGAAGGAAGGAAGGTAGAAAAGAAGACAGATAGGAAAGATGTTAGAAAAGAAGAAAGGTAGCAGGGTAGAAAGAAAGCAAAAGACAGGAAGGAAGGAAGGAAGATAAGAAGAAAGAAAAAAAAGAAAGGAGGATGGCATAAAGGAATGAAGGAAGATAGAAATAAAGGAAAACAGAAAGAAAGATAAGAAGGAAGGAAGGAAAGTAGAAAAAAGTCAGGAAGATGGAAGGAAAACAGGGAGGAAGGAAAAATGGGGGAAACAAAAGAGATAAACATTTATTAAATACTTCCTATGTACCTGACATCGTCATGGAAACCAAATGAGATGTAAAGAAATATGTTTCCTTCTCTTCTTTCCTTCTCATACCTTGAGAAATACCATTTAATATTTAATCATTTCTAAGGTTCCAAATAACTCTAAAACTATAATTCTTATGAAGTAACCACAAATTTCCATCAGCAACCCAGAAATTTCTATTAATGTATCTCTTCTCAAACACCAGCATTCACGTTTGAAATTAAAACAAAGCAAAACACAGAGTAAATAAAATGGACTATTTCTTTTTCAAGTCTATTAGATTTTTTTTCAGTTTTGTGAAATAAATAAAATGGTTAATTTTATTATTTTTCATTGCAAATACATAGCATTTTAATGACATTTTTTAGAGAATGGGATTTTGTGATCTGGATTGGGCACTTAGCCACCATTTACTACTTTTCTTTTTGTGAGAATGAATTCTTAGTTCTATACAGCTAGCTCACAAACATAATTTTGTACTACAACTTGTAAACTGGATGGGTTTCTTTGACATTAAAAGAATATATATGGTAAAGAAAAGAAAAAGGGGTAGGAATTATAAAAGTTACCTACAGCTTGTCTGGGTGGATTATTTTTAACTAAATAGAACAACTATCCACCATTAATTTCATTTCCATTTAAAACAAAACAAAACAAAAATATTCATTTAGCTTTCTTGCTATTATAAACTAGCATTTATATGTCACTCGCTATTATATTATAGTTATAATGGTGATAAGAGTGTGAATTGAGTATTTGTTTACTGAAAATGTTGGCATAATACATATCTTAAAGTTTGGCTTATCTAATTCTAATATTCTACTTTGGAAATTTCATTTTAATTTCTCCTCCCACTTTCTGTCTGACCTTTAGATAAATGTATTACCATAATCCAGTTGGTAAAAATTTGGGAATAGATAACTTTTTATTCATTTCTCATTTTACATATGCAAATGTGTAATTAAATTTTTATTATAACCTCTGGAGATAATGACACTTTTTCTGTGTTTGTTTGATACTAATTTTAAAATGGTATTTTAAAATTTAAAAAGGAAAACTGAGGCTTTAGAATAATTACCATTTGGTATGTGACTAGAAAGACTATATGTGGTATAGTCGTATGTGGAAAACTGGCTTCAGCCAGAGACCCTGGCTTCCACTTCAAGTCTTAAATCATTTATAACTTCTTGATGCTATGTTTGGGTTTCTAAGACTATTGGTTAGGAAAAAAAATACCTTAATATAGAGAATTTCCTCACTCTGGAATTCCAGACCTAATGAGCTCAAATGGCAAAATAACTATATGGTATAGTTACTATATATATGTTATAGAACTAAATAATATATATGTTATAGAATATTTTAGGATAAATAATATCTCCTTACACTGATAGGTGGGGGACTTGTTTATGTAATCTCTTGAAAGAATCTGTTCTCTAGTTCAAAGAAAAACTTCCCCTTTTGAATATACAAGGAAATGGAGAATTGAATATATATTTTGTTTTGCAGTGAGTCCCACCAACCTATCCCAGTTTAATCTTCCTGGCCCCAGCATGATGCGTTCCAACAGTATCCCTGCTCAAGATTCTTCCTTTGATCTGTATGATGACTCCCAGCTGTGTGGTAGTGCCACATCTTTAGAAGAAAGACCCAGAGCCATTAGTCATTCAGGCTCATTCAGAGACAGCATGGAAGAAGGTAAAACCTGAGGGGTGAGAATAAAGGGTTGGGGGGAGATCTAGATTTTCATTCTGCCAAAATAAGGATAACAGTAATGTTTTGCTCCTGATAATGCTAAGAACACCTATGGACCTTGTACAAAACAGATGTTGAATAAATATTGTCTTACTGATTGCTAAAATGAATATTTATATGTATGGATCCCTGAAGGAAAGGAAATTTGAACATCATTTGGAGAATGATGTTCCTATTTGGAAAAGCTCTCTCAGAGCTTTCTCTGAGAAAGGAAGACCTCTGTTCAGAAGATCACTCTTATCACTTTTTATTAAGTGCCAATTATAAGCCATGAACTTATTAAGTACATACTGACTATGTGACTCTTGGCAAATCATTTAACTTCTAAATGCTCAAGAATGTAAGTGGCAAAGTACTAATACATATTGGTAGAGAATGAAAAAAAAATGAGGAAAAATCACTGGGAGTTTCCTCTCTTAATTAAAATATAGAACCAGTTTCTAATTCCCTCTAGTGCTATGTATAAACAAGTTTATGACATATACATAATAGCTAGCATTTATATGTCACTTTAAGCTTTACAAGGCATTTAATGTATTGTCTCATTCCTCACAAAAACCCTGGGAGTCAGGTACTACTATTATCTTTACTTCACCAATGAAGAAGTTGGGATTGAAAGATAATGTGACATGCCCAAAGCCACCAAGCTAACAAGCAGAATTTGAACTAAGAATTTTTTAACTCCAAACCCAACACACAAGTCTGACACAGGCATGCGGAATACATATTTGTATACTTACATACATGTCTATGGGTGTGTGTGTGTGTGTGTGTGTGTGTGTGGAGAGAGAGAGAGAGAAAGACAAAGAGACAGACATAGGGGAAGGGAGAGAGAACCAACAAAAGATTTTCTTGGGTTTTTAGGGCAATTTCAATTGGGGTTTACTAGAGAATTGTACTAGGAAAGATAAGTTAGTCTTTACCAACCAACGTATCTCAGAAACCAGTTCAAATTAATATTATATACTTCAACTAAAATAGCATATTGATCCAAATTCTGTTTTGTTCTGATAGAAGTTCTGACACAAAATGCCATTATGAAATGAACTCTGAGAAGTTAACCATTTTTAAACTCAGAAATCCACTCGCCATGTTCTGACCTTTTACAATTTATCTCAAACATCACATTTTGTGTTCTTTATGCATGGTAAGTTCTATGTTATTTTTTGAACACAAACAATAAATTTGACTTTACCCAAATAGCTATATGCAGCTTACATTTGTGAATACTAGACAAATTATATTAGCCCAGTTTCAAAAGACATCAAAGTTTGAATCAAAATTAAATATATATTGCTGTAGAATTCACTGATAACATAAAAGATGATCCATTGATTCATGAACATTTTTGCATATACTTTTTGTCTTTGTTTTTAAAGACGAAACATGAATAGGAAAAGGTAAAATACAATACAGTATATAAGTGGAAATTCACTTGAATAAATTTTTCAGGGACCAGCAGTTTTGTAGTTTGAATTTTTTCTTCCCTGTCACATAGCATCACCTTCAATGATATAATAACTTGACAAGGAGTCTTTGAGAATCATAGTTCCTATACAGGACTATAGTACTAGAATTTTTATGTAGAGCCATAGTACATAGAGTGTCAGACCTGAAATCAGGAGGACTAATAGTCCTAAGTTCAAATTTAGCGTAACACATTTGCTTCCTATGTAACCTAGTAAGTTACTTACCCCTATTTGCCTTAGTTTCTTCATGTATAAAATGACCTCGAAATGGAAATTGCAAACTACTTGACTACTTTTTCCCAGAAAACTCCAAATGGCCTGACAAAGAGTTGGACAAAACCTGAACAGCTGCATAACAACAAGAGTGCTGTACATTATCATGTGACCATCCCAGGATATTATCACCAAACTTACTGAAATTATTCTTTGATGATCCATTTGTGTATTCATGGAATCTCCACAAGAGAAAAGACTTCAGATGTAATCTAGTCTAATACATTCCCAAAGAAGAATACGTTGTTTAGCGTTCTTGAAAATTAATCATAAATTGATTACTCATTTATGAAAAACACACACTCTCTCTCTTCAAGTACAGCCCAATTCACTTTTTCATAGCTTTTAATAGTAGAGTAACTTCTCCTTACATCAAGACTACACAGTCCTCTGGTCCTTCTACCTGTTGCTCATAATCCTCTCTTCTTAGGGAAAGCACTCTTGAAATTAAAAATATTGATCATGTCCCAACTAAGGTTTGTATTGGGTTTTTATTTTTTTGACATTAAATATTTTCAGTTCTTCAACCCATCATGCAACCCATATGTAAATATTAAAAATACTTGTGATACTTGATTTATTATCTGGTTTATTAGAGTCCACACTCACCTCAACATTGCTTTGATTAGACTTCAGTGGAGTTAATGAGAACCATAGAGTTTACTCCCAGTGATCCACTTGGTTGCCAAGAATAGACAGACAACATATTCTCCAAGGGATTGAGGGTAGGAGAAGGACCCATTTCAGATGAAATTTAAACAAATATAAACCTGTCAGTCCTATATTTCCAGTACCTATAGTATTCCATGATTTGGAGATTGTGATTTAGAAATTGTATTATTTATCTCAGATCCATAGGAAATTTATAATATAATTAAAATCAAATAATCTTCTTCCATGTTGGATGAACCTAATGGAAACTACTGCAATTGTCTTTTTTTTTTTTTTTTTTTTTTGCTTTTAATCAGTTTACTGTATGGGATACTCTGTGCTCTCTAAATAAATAAAATGTATTCACCACTTTTGAATGCTCTTATATAGAGAAGCCCTAATTCAGAAATCAAACTAGAGGCAAATTCCAGGATGATTTTGCTGCTATAAATATAGGTATGACACTGAAAAAATAATTAATTTGCTGGGTATTACTCCATATTCCAGAACAAATTACTCTAGCTTTTTGAGATGTTTCACTTAATACCAAGTCAACAACTATTTCTGAGTTTAGCAGTCTCGAATGTAGGAGACAGATTAGATATTAAAGTGAGTAGAACACTGGGCCTGAGGTCAGGAAAATTTGAGTTCATATACAGCCTCAGACACTTACTAACTGTGTGACTACTCCTCTCTCCCCTTCCCCCCGCCCCCAGCAAGTTACTTAACCTCTATTTACCTTAATCCACTGGAGAAGGAAATAGCAAGCTACTTCAGTATTTTTGAAAAGAAAATCTCAAGTACACTATGGTCCATGAAACAAAACCAATCTGGAATAAGAAAAGGGAATAAATAAGTTCCTTTTAAATATACCTTTCACAGAAAGGCCTGGAGAGACTTACATGAACTGATGTTAGTGAAATGAGCAGGACCAGGAGATCATTATATACTTCAACAACAATACTATATGATGATCAGTTCTGATGAACGTGGCTCTCTTCAACAATGAGATGAACCAAATCAATTCCAATAGAGCCGTAATGAATTGAACCAGCTACACCCAGCGAAAGAACTCTGGGAGATAACTATGAACCATTACATAGAATTCCCAATCCCTCTATTTTTGTCCACTTGCATTTTTTATTTCTTTCACAGGCTAATTATACACTATTTCAAAGTCTGATTCTTTTTGTACAGCAAATAACTATAGACATGTATACATATATTGTATTTAACTTATACTTTAACATATTTAACATGAATTGGTCAACCTGCCATCAGGGGAAGGAATGGGGGGAAGGAGGGGAAAAGTTGGAACAAAAGGTTTTGCAATTGTCAATGCTGAAAAATCACCCATGCATATATCTTGTAAATAAAAAGCTACAATAAAATAAATAAATGAATATAACCTTTCAGTATTTAGGCGACAGATTATAAAACTATTCTTAAACTTACATTTGAATGTTTACAGCTGGAAGGAACTTAGGCATGAACATGTACAACTATCTTGTTTAGCAAATAAGGATATTGAAGTATGTAATGTCTATGTAACTCCCAAAGATTCCACAGCTTAGTTGGCCATGTGGCTAGGTCTAACTCAGGTCCCCTGAACTTATTCTTTCCACTTTAACAATTGTCATTCTGACCTGACAATTTTTAGAGGTAGTACAGATATGAAATTTTGAGAAGTAGCATTGTTTTGTGGAGAGTAGAATAGCTCTGGGGCTAGAGTCTATTATCAGAAGATAGCTTATATGTTAGAAGGAAGAGGTCATTGAGTTTAATCTAGTGATTTTCCAATTAAGAAAACAATTAGCCATATAAGGGTTCTAGTCCTGGCTCTATAATTCATGGGATTCGAGATCAACTTGGACCTGTTTCTTCATCTCTATAATGGAAATGATGACATACATACTGCCTATCTCAAAGAGTCTTTGTAAAAATCAAATGAAAAATTATATGTGAAGTTATCAACTAAACTAGAAAGGCCTGTATAATTGCATATTAGTGTCATCCTTTGCGAAACCATTAATGACACATATTACAAAGTATATGGAAGCCTACAGGATTTTTCTGCATTGACTGATAAGCTCAGCTTTACCTGGTTTTAATATTTTATGTATATAGAAACAAAATGAATTATTTGTAGTCCAACTTTTTTTAAATCAATAGAGATACTCAGGAGAGAGATACTACATGAAAAAATGAAGCAATAATTCCATCTACTCCATTTATTTTCTATAGCACTTCAATTTGGAATGCATTGAAATATTATGCATCTAAATGAGTATGACCACCTGTTCATATGTTAATTGTCTAGCAGAATAAACTGTCAGTACCTATGTCAGCAAAGCTATTGAAAAAAAAATGGGGGAAAAAACTCCAGTGAAAACACATTTATGTTTTCTCTTAGTGGTTGGTATGAAGGGGAGAGCTTGAGGAATGAAGAAAAGGAATGAATTTTGAAGCTTTCTGCTATTTGCTTATTTGGTTTAATGTAAGTCTGTGAATATTTAATCAGGAGGTTTTATTGTAGATCCTTCTGAATACAATTCCCTATTTGAGAGGTTCCTCCATATGGAATAATGTATGTGATTAATGGATTGTTTTATAATGAAAATGTTCTATGCTTTTTGCATTTTAGTAGGCTTGAACTTAGTATCTTTGTGTTTACTTTGAGTGTTTTGGTTGGAAGAAAATGCAGACAAAATATTTATCAGACAACCTGAATTTAGATTTTTCTAAAGCTATTTAGGCTTAACTTGTGTTCACTATATCTGCTTCCCATTCCTTTGGGGAGTTTGCCCTTTATGTTAAGGTTTTTAACTGATCTTTTGCCTTATATTTTTTTCCTCTCTCCCCAGTCCATGGGTCTTCATTATCACTGGTTTCAAGCACATCTTCTCTCTATTCTACAGTGAGTATTAATTTACAAAGTCACAAGGGAGATGGCAAAAATAGCTCAAATTTCATGAAGTTTTGCTTTCAGTTAAATTAAAAATAAGCTGATGATAAATTAAATGAAATGTAGTTAATAACTCCCCTCCCCCAGCAGGTTCTATTAACAGTTTCTGAATGTGTTCTTTCACTTGAATTGAGGTAAGCAAAACATTTTAGTTAATGTGTATATTTAAAACTGAAGTACATCAAAGTGAAGAGTTTAGTACAGTTTCTGAGATACCAGGGTAATAGCCCATGTTCTATCTTTGTCTCCCCAAGTTTTAACCTGTTTCTGTTATATGTCCCTTAAGTACCAAAGGGGTAATTGATGTTCTAGTATGCTTCTTTCATATTATTTGAATTCTCTTATTGGAGAAAATTATTCTGAAAGATCAGAGATCTGTCTTGTTTGTTTTTAAATGTTTATTGAGGGATGGATTTGGATTTAAAATGATATTTCCTAAGAGGAAAGTATTGATTTAAAAGAAAATCCTTCTAACCCTAATGTACATTATTATATTTAGTTTCTTTCTAACCCTCCTTCCAAGGAATGTGTTTGATCTGTCCTTTCGATAATGTATTATTGCAGCTTGCTGCAACTGGTAAAGTATGGGGAATCAACCTTTTTTTGGTCATAGACACCTATTTCATATAAAAAGCAGTTATATTGAAATATAGCTATAGATGTAATACTAATATATAACATAACTAAAATATAGTTATATATTATACATAACTCTCCATAACTGAAATATAGCTACATGTATATATAATAATTTCACTATAATTTTTTAATGTATATATTTTACCAGATTTGAAAAATATTCTGAAAGGGAGTCTACGTGTGCCCATATTTACATATTATATTGAAAAATACATTATATAACTTGTAATGTGCAATATATTAATTACAATGATTTTATTATATTGAAATTATCTGTATTATATATATGAAATTATATGAAGTTAAATATATAGTACATATAATTATATAACTGAAATATAGTTACATATCCTATATAACTAGGCCCTAAATGAAATATATATATATATGTAACTCTTTTAGTATAACTGAATTTTCTTTGTAATGTTTTATATATTTTATTTTATGGGTTTAGAAAAGATTCTAGAAAATGATATGTCTGTATATAGATATGTGTGTGTGTGTGTGTGTGTGTGTGTGTAAATATACATAGATACACATATATACATATAGGCATAATAATATATTCATTTGTATATATTTGAACATATAGGTCTGCATAGATAGATAGATAGATAATAGATATAGAATTAATAATGATGAGAGTAATTTTATTTAGCATAACTATGTGCCAAGTTCTATGCTAAATACTTAGCAATTGTTATCTCATTTCATCCCACAACTATCCTAGGAAATAGGTATTATTATCCCCATTATATCAATGATGAACTTGAGACAGATTAAATGATTTACCCAAGTTTACACAGCTAGAGCATTGAAGTACAAAATATGATAAAACAGGTCTTTTCTCACTTCACAATATACAAAATATACAAATAAACCATGAATCTAGAGCTTCCCCAGTCCAATGGTGGCATTTTAATTTTGAGTTTATTTTCCTTGTTGGTACAGTGGAAAGAGCATTGAACTTAAAATTATGGGTACTGAGTTCAAATCCAGGACCCATCACTTCTAACTTGGATAAGTCACTTTATCTCTCTAGGACTCAGTTGCCTCTTAAATTGCTTGAGGCTGTATGATCTCTAAGGTTTTTTTCCAGGTCTAAATTTATAATCATGTACATTTAAAACAACTAGCCAGTTGGTTTAGTGGCTATAACACAGAGCCTGGTATCAAGATTTTCCTTAAAATCGAGTTTCATATACTACCTTTATGACCCTAGCAAATGACTTACTCTGTTTATTTCCACTTCCTTAGCAGTCATTTCTGCTTTGACCAGAAACTCTGAGGGTATTCCTTCCCAGATTCATTCATTTATCCATTTATTTATATATTTAGATTTTTTTTTAACTAGATGAAAGAGGAGATTCTTTGCCTCATTTACTACCCAGCCTTAATCACTGAATGTGTGCAGCCTCAGTCAAACTGAAATCTGTTGAAAACTTTAGCTTAAAAAGGCCAACATTTTCTATTTCATCCAGGTGAACAAAGAGCAGGGACAAGACAAAGTATTTGACTTCGGATATGAAAACCAGACATAAATTCCACTTCCTTGCCAGACTCAGAAATAGGTGGAAATCATTCCTATGGAAAGAAGCATGATTTGGGGGATCAAATTAGAAGGATTTGACCTCAAATAGACTTCAAAAAGCCATCTTTCAAACTCCTTTTTGCCCAAAGAACAAATCTTTGTCTTTTGAAGTTACATGGCATTTTTCTAGGATAGTGGGTTTTCTGATTTATTGGATCTTATCCATCCATATTTGGATTCAAACTCGAGAACTAATATTATAGTTCCAAAAAAAAATTTCTCCCACATATCACAATTCCATATCAAAAGCTTTAAAAAAAACCTTATAATTGTGCCTAAAACTATCTTAGGGCTGATATTATGTAAACAATGAGATCATGATACACCATTTTCAGAGAATTTGCAGTTAACCCAAAATCTAACAAATTTCTCTTAGACAATTCTTGCATTACTAAGCAGTAGAACTTTGATACGGCATCTTATCTAAACAATCTTTAGCATTACAGAAATTATTTTGCTCTTAAAATAACCATCACAAACTTGAAAACTTAAAAAAAAAAAAAACCCAGCAACAACAAATATTCAGTTATTAGGATCATGTAAAAATAGGCTATCCTTTCTAACAGGGTAGGCCCAGAGACGGGCTGAGCACAAGTGGGATTCTTTCCATTTTCCCCAATTATCAATAAAGAGAGGGTGTGGAGCCAATAAGAGAAGGGTCAACTGTGCCCTCATTTATAATTATGCTAACTAATCTAAAATAAAATTATGATGCAGTTTTCAATCCTAAATTTCATATTGCAACCAAAAATTCTTTAGAATTTTTTTTTTATTATAGCCAAATTGTCACCTGTGTTTTCTTTCTTTATGGGAAGTTCATGCCAGAGATGCTGAAGAGTTATGTTGAAGATGTTCCTCCTGCCAAAAGGCACCTTTGCTGACAGTGAGTCCCAATCCCATCCTCATAGCTGATTCCCACTGTTCCAGTATCCCAGAAAAAATGAGATCTACACAAAACAAAATTGATCTATTTCAGCCATTCCTCAAATAAATCCAATCCAGAAAAAAGGTTTGCTTTTGGATCACCCCTCTCCCCAGGAAAGAGATTATGTTTTCTTGGGGGCCTGCCACTCTGGAGGAGTGGGACTTAAAATTTGGAGAGACTGCTTTACCTTTAGGTGGAGAAGCCCAGAGTGTTTCAGGCTAGATTCAGAATGAGGTCTAGCAAATTAGCAATTCACTTAGCTAGCAAGTCTAATAGTATTAAAAAAAAAAAAATCTAATAGCATAGCCTTCAAAGTGGTAAAAGAGAGATAAGAAAGATAATTTAGAGTGATTTTTTTTTTTTTTTTTTTTTTTTTACTGGAGACAAATAAGGAAGATAAAGGTTTTAATTGTCCATAATCCTTGGCTAAATAATAGATCCCTGGCGGTGACCTGTCATTTCCTTCTTTTCTGTCTTTTGGAGAGAAGAAATTCTGGAGACAAGGACTTGAGATCTCTGTTTTCTATTAGAACCATGGATGCTTCACACTGTTGAGGTTGGGAAAGGGACTCCAAAAGTTTGGGGTCACAGACCAGTGTCCCAAAGTGTCTCAAAATAATTTGCAAGTTTGAACTAATTTTCTAGTCAAGGGACAAAGTTTATTGTAATTGTAATGCTATTACAAGTGGGCTGAATTCCAAAAGAAATTAACAAAGTCTTAAGAGAGAGGAGACCCCTTTACCTTTATTTTTGACGGGCTAATTCTCTGACCCAGAGGTGTTGTCTTTGGAATTTATCTATTGGACAATCAGCAATGAACTGAGGGGTGGTTCCAGAATTTGGTTCTTACTGAGAAATGGTCTATTCAGCATCAGACAGATTATCAGAACAATAGTATTCCTAGGTTGGGGATGTGTGTGTGTAGGGCAAAGCCAGAGAATTTTGGAATCAGATTGCCAGAATAGAAGTCCCCCCAAATCACTGCTGTTTTTCCTTAGAAGCTATACTTCTTCAATGCTGAAAAGAGGTCCTCTGTGGATAAAGTTTACATTTTACAACTAAAATGTGACCTTTCTGGTCACATGGCAAAAACTTGTTCTAGTGACTATCATTTTTTTTTTTAACCACTAAAATCCCACTGAATAATTACTGTGTATTCTTAGGGATGAATTAGTAATGATAATTTTAGAAAATCAATATTAAAGCATCAGAAATGGCAACTTTCTAGAAGAACTCCATATAATAATATCTGGAATGGAATTACCATTCTGCATTTGCTCTTTTAACAGAACTCTTAATTTGAATTGGATAACTTTTCAGTTATTGGATAATTCTGTCAGCACAGAGCATATGACACAATGCAAGTAGGATAGAACACTTGGCTAATTTCAAAACTCTACTGCCTCATCTTTGCAATGATTCCCTGAAAATCCATATGGAAGAGGATCACAATTTTCAATGGAAAGGGAAGAAATACCTATTCAAAGCTAAAATTAACTGATAAATTAGCTGAATTTACATTAAAAGTCCCAAATCCACAGATTAATTAGAATTATTTCTAAATGAATTTAAACAAAATGATTGAAAAACAATTTAAAATACTTGCTCTGATTAGGAAGTAGACTGGGAATTTTTTCAGAATTAATCTGAAAGGAAAAAAATATTCTTTTAGGATGCTAACTCCCTTCCAGGACTTAGCCTGCCAACTAAGGACATGCCCCAACCTGGGGTTCTCCCTTTCTATTAGGTGAATTCTACTGAGGAATTTGTCTTTTATATGCTTTCCCACTCTAATTCATATTTAACATTCCCGGTATCTATTGTATCCTTCCATTTTGTCTGTAACCCATTCTTCTAAATAAATCTGCCTTTTGCCAAAGAGAATGGCTATTGTGAATTCTTCACATGATAGAACCCCAGCTTTTGGTGTCTACCATCATTTGGTGCCAAACCCCACATCATCGATCACATCAGGAACCACAGTGATTTAGGAGTGATATCATGTGGCATAAGGGAGAGATAAAGAGAAAGATATTGTGAGACAGAATGCAGTAGTGGACTGACCCCAAGGAAGGCAACAGCCATGAAATGATCCATAAGTAGATTTTATAGGGAAAATTTAACCTCAAGGACATGACTAGAATTTCTGACAGGTGAGACTCTACAGAAGATGGGTCTCAGGAATTTGATATAATTGGATTTCAGACTAGATGACCTCCCCAGAGGGTGGAGCAAAACTCATCTCTATCAGTGCCTTCTTCCTGCTTGTCTCAGGGATTAATTTTTATCAATTCCTCCACCTATTGTGGTAGAACTCATTAGGAAGCAAATTAAACTACATCAGAAAAGACAAAAGATGAAAAATTGAAAATGAATAGGAATTCCCAGAATTTTAAAGATAGAGGGATTCATATCTATGTAGGAACTCCTTTGCCAATATAATCTAAAATATGGATTTTTAAATGAGAAAACTATAATAAGATATGTAGCATTCCAAAGAAACCAATTATAGGGAAGGCATTATGTATTTTTTTTCCCCATCCAATCTCATGGCTCAATAGAAATCTTTTCATGGACCAGTCTATGGAACCCAATTTTAAATATCTCCTCAAAGGGACTAGAGACTCAGCTGTGTTTAGAAGACAGAATAATCCACCTGATATGACCTTGCACTAGGAGTTCCAATTATACATAGACACATGCATGTGTAAACATATATGAAACTTCTTGAACAGGAGCAAAGCAGTATTCTTGTAGTTGACAATATTTTTTTCATCATCACTGTTCATTATAGCCAAAGAGTCTTGAATTGATTTAGCCAATATCTAGTAGATAATGTTAGGAAAATCACTTATATGACTCATTTTCCATTTCTCTCTTATGTACATCATAGGGCTTGGGTTTCTTTGTTTCTTTGTCTATCTGTCTCCCTCTTTCTTTTTAAACTAAAATGAGAGAATAAAGATTAAAGCATTTTAAAATAATAAGTATTGTATTTGCTTTATCCTGAAAGCAACGGCAGGCATTTATTTTGTGGGATTTTCTACTTTGATGACAAAGAGCAAAGAATAAATTAGCAAGAAACTATTTAAAGTCCTTTTATCAAAAGAGCAGTTGTCTGTGAAATCACAGGTGCTGACAGTGTCACAAGGGGAATTCTTCCTTCATCTCTACCTCTTTTAAACTTAAAAAAAAAGGATTAGAATTTAAATAGATTAATTTTAATTCTAAAAATATTCCCAATATTAAAATGAACAAATTATGTGTGGTTTAAATTTAAAAAATATAGAAGTTCTTAAGTTTTATATTAGTTGTCTCACTGCATCTTCTTTCTAGTAGTTTGTGACAAGGCCCATAACAAGCTATACCCTCTGGTATAGACTGAAGAGTCAATCTAATATTCTAAAAGTAAAGATGTTTTTTTAAACACTATTTTTGGTGAGGAAAAAAATTTTTTTGGCTATTTTCATTTTCATCTTTTTTTAACCTTGATATCCCCTAGGCCATCACACCTGCCTCAGAGGATCAAAAAAAAAAACAAATGACTGACTCATGTAATTATGTATATTATTATATAATTATATATATAATTATGTAATAATTTTCTTTGTTCAAATAATTACAAAAGAATAATAATTTTATTTGTAATTTATGGAAAAAATATTTCTCATATTCAGCCTCATTACTTAAATACTTCTAAAATATTAAATAGAAACAGTAGTAGAAATAGTATACTCCAATCCAATCTAGTCTAGTATTCCAATAAGCATTTTATAAAAGGCTTACTATATGCCAAGCACACTGTTAAGCCTGATGTATACAATTAATAAAAAGAAAGACATTCCCTGCCTTCAAATAGCTCACAATAATCTAATGGGGAAAGACAAAACACAAAAGGAGTTAGGAAAGTGGGATGGCATACTGGAGAAGACTGTTATAGGAACATTTTATTTAGTGGAGTTGAAATCAGGTAGAGCAACAGATGAAGAAAGGAGTGGGTAAAAAAACAACAACCAAAAAAAAAAAAAAAAAAAAAAAAACATTTTCTGACCTCTATAAATGAAGGCATTGAGAAAAATTTAGTACCATAACAACCAGCTCTCCAATAAGAGAAGAGAAAGGAGGCTGAAGGAGAGGATATTGATTAAGGGTGTAGTTAAGTTATGGGATTAGAAGTAAAGAAATTTGGGGAAGAAAGAATTATTATGTAAATCAGGAAAAGCTATGGAAATGTTATTCCAGCTGAATTTAAATTGCAATTTTTGTAGCACTTGGGCAAACACCAGGTTCTGGAGGGCCTGGGAATTGAGAGAATTTAATGGAGAAAAATAGTCATGGTTCCAAGTAGCAACACATTTTATTTTAGTACAGCAAGTAAGACTTATATTTTAGTAACCATGCTAATAATAATATCTAACTTTTGTAGTCATAATATCTATCATTTATAAAGCACTTTAATTTTTATAAAACATTTTACATAGATGTTAAATTTTATTGTCACAAAACCCTGGAGAGGTAGGTCCTATTATCATCTCCTTTTTACAGATAAGGAAACTGAGGTTGAGAGTGATTAAGTAACTGTAGCTAGGTCAATTAAGTAACCTAAATAATACAGAATTTGTGGCTAGATTTGAATTCTGCTCTTCCTGATTCAAAGTTTGGCACCTACTGATTACCTGCAAAATAGGATGGGGCAAGTTATAAGGAAAATATAAGCAAAACAATTTTGTATTGTAGAGAAAGTAGAAATTATGTTAGTCTGGACTGGAATTGGGAATCAAAAATGGTTTAGTATAAGATTGGTGTCTGTTTTGTTTTGCTTCGTTTTTTTCAAATAGTACCATGACATCAAAAGTGTGATAGCTTGAATTGCAGGTGAATTGCAAAGTCATCACTCTATTCTCCAGAGTCATCTTGACTCCTGTGCCAAGATAGAGGGCAGGATGACTGGAGATGACCACAGATGTAGTGGGAGATCACCACAGATCTAGTGGGAGATCTTGACCTTTTTAAACTCAGATCTTTCCCAGGTTTCAGTTTCTCTGAGGCAATACCTATTCAGCAATTTAAAATTAGATAAAAAATGAAGTGAAAGATGACCTGACTAGAAAGCGAGGACTTCAGGGTTTCTGGCCTAATAGGTAATTCTTAAACTTTAGATTTGAGTGTGTGTGGGAGTTTAGTGGTTAGAGATGTGTAAAGAGATCTTTTCCAGTAACAGGAAAAAGCATGAGCCAAAGTGGCAGGTCTTAAGAATGAAAAGATGAAACTGAAAAGGACTCTGGAGGTAATCCAAATCAATGAAATTGACATGTCTGGTCTAGGGTCACAGTATAAAACCAAATAAGGAATCAACCCTAGAACCCTTTTCAATAAATATTTATTGGGAATATTTGATGGACAAGGCACTACAATTCACTCTAGAGATACAAACAGTATAATGAAATTGATCTCTCAAAGATTTAACATTGTAATGAGGAAAACCAGGAAGGATATAGGTTAGAATTTGTAAAATATACAGAGGAAATACAAAGTAGTTTGGGTTTTTTGTTGCTGTTGTTGTTGTTGTTTTTTGGGGGGGTTGGTTTATGTTATTTTATTTTTTTTTTGAGTGGGGCAATGGTCAGCACTAACTGCTGGGTAGCTCAGGAAAGGCATTATATAGAAAGTAACACTAAAATTGTTTTTTGGCAAAAGTTTACATCCCAAAAGCGCAGTTAGAGAAAGGGAGACAGCTTACTATTAAGTACTAAGGTGAAACACTATATTACCAAGATTAACTGAATCACATTGTTCATGAAGATCAATATTAAGATAAATCTGTAAAAATAATTTGAAATCATATTATGAAGTGCTTGGTTTATGTTTGACCCTAGACAAACTATAACTACTGCTGAAACTACTTGAATAAAGTGATGATGAGAAAAGCCACAGTTTTGGGAATATCAGTTCTTTAACTTGGCAGAGAATATACTATGTAATTATTTCATAACCTTCGGGGAAAAATTGATTTTAATAGAAAGGTTTCAACTATGTGTTAATGCAAAATTCAGTGGGACCAAAAAAAAAAAAAAAACCACACCTCTTATAGTTGTACCAAAGGTATTATGACAATTTCATTTGTCATTTCAAAATAAAGAACTTATATTTCTTTAAATTCAGTCACAAAAATACTTTTTTGTCATGCCTTACTAAGAACATGTATAGAAATAGTATTTGGAGCAGAAAAATTAAAAGAAATTTGCAAATTACTCACATAAAATATGGGGAAAGAAGAAAAAAAGGGGAAAAATTTGCATGATAACTTATGTATTTTTAAAAATTGAAAGATTAATAAATTTGTAGTTTCATACACAATCTTTTTAATTTCACTTTTATGGAAATGTGTGTTGTATTGTTTAAATCAAAAATAAAATAAATTTTTTTAAAAAAGTGATTAAGGAAGAAAAATAATAATAAATAATATGGGACTATCTAGTACACAGAATAAACTGCAGTGAAGATCAAGAAACTGTGTTTGTATATGACTATGCTTTAGTTTTCTCATACATAAAATCAGAGGTTGGGACTAGATTGTCTCTGAAGTTCAGACCAGTTCTACATCTATGAGTGATTTGGCTAAGATGATAGAGGGAATAATTTATTAGAAGCAGTATTTGAACCCTGATTCTAAATCCTTCCTCATGTGATGTCATCTCCTTTCTGTCTTAAAACCTGAGCCCAATTTTGAAAATCATTAAATTGTTCAGTAGATAAAATTATACTTTTTTAGCCTATAGTTTAACTATTAGAAAAAAGGTTGTTATTTCTGAGGTGGTGGTGGGAGAGGATTGTTATTATTTTAACCACAGTTACAACAGGACTGTACAGATAAAAATAGTAAAAATGATGTGAATGTTTTAGAAATAGAACTTCTAAGCTTCTGGTCTCCTATCAGGAAGACTCCTCTGGGCTCAGACACTTAATAGCTCTATGACTCCTGGGCAAATCACTAAACCCTGTTTACCTCAGTTTTCTCATCTGTAAAATGAACTGGAAAAAGAAATAGCAAACCACTCCAGCATCTTTATGAAGAAAAATGGGGTCATGGAGTTTCAGATACAAGTGAAAAATGGCTAAACAACAAAAATCTGGGTTTAGCACTTTTTCTATTGGCATTAGTTCTTATTCTTGTAGGGAAGGAAAAATATTTTTTTAATTACACATATTTTTATATCAATTAATCAGGGCAGTTAGAAATAGCAGACAAAGGATTGTTTTTCAGATTTTAAATGAAATTGTTTGAATGCATTGAACACAGTTGCCTTATAATCAGTAGCACTGTGTCCCTTCAAGCTCTGTCAGAATGAGGCAGCTTCCCAAAAGTAATGGCTCCCATAATTCATTTCCTAGCATTATTGCAATCAGCATGAAGAGGGATACCAGAGCTAGGAGTTTTTCAAACTTGAAGCCAAAAACACCCAGCAGGTTACTCTTAACAGTCTTTATTTTCATAAGCTTTTCAACTAAAGATGTTTATCAGATACATTTAGTCATCACTTTCTTATTTAGTTTTCCCATTTTGCTGACTTATGGTTTAATAAGAAAAGAAAAGAAAAATGAAAGCTATCACGACCAGCAGAGTCATTTTTGTGGGGATTTTATTTTGCTACTTTTAAAAACTTCCTTAAGATGTTATTTCTTAATAAGGAATTGGAAGGAAATAAGGAATTGACTTTCTAGAGTGGAATTTACAAGAATCACTGGCATTGTATTTCCCATAATTCATAAAGAATGGACCTTAGAATTTATGTAGAAACAGTCAGATTCACCCTCCTCTTTTTTTTTTTTTACTTCTATCTGATTCTATGACTAGTATGCTGTCAATCTTAAAAGAAAGGAAGCTATTTTAAAGTTGCTAATAACTTGATTCTGATGACATCATTGATATTCTCTACCATAAGATAATAGATTTAGAGCTGGAAACTTCCATAAAAAAGTTATAAAGTCTAACTACTTCTTATTTTACCAGCAAAGACAATAAACTAAAATCAAGAGAAGTTAAATAATGACTTGCTCAATAACATACCAGTAATAAAAGACAGAACCTAGATTTGAAGCCAGCTCCTTTGATTATAAACCTAGTATTCTTTTCACATTTGTATACTACCTTACTCCTTCCTACTGACCTAAAAAAAATGTTATTCCCATATCATAGGGTCATCAATTTAACACTAAAAAGAAACTTAGAGATCTTTAAAGCCAATCTCCTATAAATTACAGATTTACAGAATGCCAGAATTCTAAAATGACATGCACAATTTCACAGAGTAGCTAGATGACAGAATCCAAATTCCAGCATGGCCTTCCTGCCTCAGAATCCAATATTGTATTATGCTTATGCAACAAGCAAATTTGCCTACATTTCTGCCTGGTTAACTTAAACTCTTATTTTTTTTTTAATATGCATTTTTCTGCTGGTTCATCATGCCTAATAAACTTAATTGTTTGCTCAGAATGCATTTCATTTGCATGTGTATTAAATTTCCCTGATTCTGAATTCACACTCTGTTTCTCTTTTGCAGGCTGAAGAAAAAGCACATTCTGAGGTAAAAATATGTAATAATATCTATCATCTCTATTTCTGTGTTTCTTTATCTTTCTGTCATTTCTATTACTATCTAGCTCTATCTATCCTTCTGTTCCTTCTTCTTTTCCCTTCCCTTTCTTTTCCTTCCTTTTTTCCCTTTCTTCCTATTTATCATTAATTCTAACTCTCTAGGATAGCATTCTTACTGTTAATAATGTCGTTATAATTCATGAATCAGTGCTACCACTAGGGGTCTCCATGATACAATTGTTGAGCAAATATGGGCTCTTCTGTTTGCTGAGAATATTTTTCAGAAAAATTGTAAATAGATACCAGAATTGTTTACATCAAAAGCCCTTCAGAATTAAAGAGAATTACTGTAGGCACTTTCACCACCCAGATTTTTAGGTCATTTTCTTCTTTAATTGGAATCTTATTACAGTTTCATTTCCCTAGGCCAATGGAACTGAACAGTATGTCCTGGTTCTAAGATGTCAGATTTTTTACAGGACAAAATGAGTGACTAAATCCAAAACCCTAACCAATTCGGTCATTTTAAAAATAATTTATGACTCTGATGTTTCTTGAGACCTGTGTAGTAGGTATGTGGTTTGATTTCGCACAAAAATAAATACAATATGAGGAGGTGAGAAGGAAAGAGGGAAAAAAGTTTAGAACACAAGGTTTTGCATAAATGGATGTTGAAAACTATCTTTGCATGTGTTTGGTAAAATAAAATACTATTTTAAAAAAAGAGAAAAATACTCATTAAAAAAAAAAAAGAAAAACATCATGTTCTAGTTGAATTTGGGCCTGTACAGAATATGAAAAGACGTGATTTTACTGTGCATTACAAGAGAAATGTAAAATAGACATTATTCATTGAGAAGTAATGATTTTCTGAATGGTTTATGTTGAGACAACACAACTGTAGAGAGGAAAAAAAAATATGTTGGCACCTCCCCATGCTTATAAATTCTTTCCTTGTAATCCCTTTTTAATCATTCCTCATCAGCATAAATTTTAATGTCAATTCTATATTTAAAAGGTGATAGATTAAAACATGTCCATGAGGTTCAAATGCCTAAAATATTTTTCAGAGCAAACCTTATGAGTTTATAATATGGTTGAAAAGCCTGGTATAGGTCAAGAGATATCTAATTTCTTTGCTTCCTCAGCAGTCTCAGCTTCTTTTTCACTATCTCAATCACATAATATGATTATTATGTATTTTTGCCTTTCTTTTTAGCATAACATTATTTCTGAATGCTTCCTGTATCACATCAAAATGAACTGGGTTTCATATTTTCCATATAAGGACTGGGATCCAATTAGAGTTTTCTATTGGAATAACCATCAAGGGAAAGATGATATTTGGATCAAAATCACTTTAAATATATTACATATAGGAACTTACCCAAGATGATTTGATGACATTATGTTAGAGATCAAAGGATATGAGTTTTTTAAAAATATGAAAATAACTAGAACAGTGCTTACAAAGAGTAATTTTTGAATAATATTAATTTGAGGTCTAATTCACTACAGAATAAATATCTGATGGTTTCTATTTGTTCATTTAGCCTAGAGTTCTCTTTTTAAAAAAAGACCACTATTTTTATGAAATATAGTATTATAAAGTATCTAAGCTCACCCTCTTTGAAAATCATTTAGACCAAATACCCAACCTAATCCATTTAAACTTTAACTTCTACCTGACTGTGAAATAGAAAAATAGAATGTAGTTCAACCATGTCAGAAATCTTTTTACCTGGCTGAGGCAACTTAGCAGAGAGATTAAACTAGAAAAAAATGATTTCTTTTAGAGGCTGAGCTTTGCATGAATAGAAAGTTTTCAGCCTCAAAAGCCCAAATCTTTTGAGGATAGGATTTACTATATACTTAAATGCCCAAATATTTCACGAAATGCATGTGCCTAATGATAACTTAAATTGATAAGATAACTAGTGTGATGTCAACATGTAATTGAACTCCTGAAGCGAAAATAAAAAATAGGTTAAAATCTAATCTTGATACCTCCCACTGTATTTTTGATCTAATATCTGGGTTAATTTTGGGGAAAAGAGTTATTATAAATTAATGAGTAACAGTTTAATAGTTTATCTTTTCATTTACAAAAATTTTTTTAAATTATCTTAAAGAATGAGTGTGTCAGCAAAACTATTATTAACACCCATAAAGGTAAAATTTAATGAAAAGTACAGTAATAGAAAATATAGATATTCCCAGAACATTACAGTACATGAATGATGATTGCTTCCTGAAGCACGCATAATAGAGATAAGACTTGGCATACTTTTCAACTGTAGAATTTTCTATGGTATTTAAAGTAGCCAAGTCTGGACATATTGATATAGATGAAGAGAGTCCACAGAAGTTATAACAGCAGAGCATATACACACAGGAAATCTGGAAATTTTTGTCAATTTAAGATCCAAAGAAATTTATTTTTAAAACAATTTAAGACTAAAGACATTTTAAAGCTTTTCTTTTGGTATAATTAGAGATTATATATTTGAAAGACTAAGATATAAAATGAGAGGGGAAAGGGAGAGAACATAAGTAAAGGCAAAGCTCAAAGGAATTTAATTTTTGTGTTCTTTCCAAGTTTGATTCATAATATTTAGTGTATAGATATATTCTCCTTTCCCATTTTCTACTCTAAGTGTACCACAAATGGAATTTGATTTTCACAATAAAAAATGATTTATTTATTTGGGATTTTGAATTTTTGTATGTTGAATGTTGATTTGAATACCGTGTCCTTAAAAGGAGTATTACTTTTTTGAGTGAAAGAAGTTCATCTATCCTTAAAAAATCATCAGCTAATAAACTTAACTAGATATTTTTAAAACATATCCATTTACCACAATTTATTTGATGGGGACTTTTCCTTTAATATTTCAGAGTTGATCCCATCTATATTTTATAAATTTCTGTTGTGAAAACTCTTTATTTGTCATTCTTCTGGTGACAAGCCTTCTTGTATGTATCAAGGTTTACTAGCAATAACAAATTTGTCACTGGCCCCATATTTGAAGCTTTTAAAACTTGGTAGCACCACCAATGCAATCTGGGATATAGTAAAAAATACAATAATAATAATAATTAAATTAGATTCTATCTACCTGTGTATCTCTTTATTTCTATCATTTGTCTGTCTACCTGTCAGTTTGGCCTATATCACATTTTATGGTATCCTTCATATCAAGATATTTCATCAGAATGAATCTTCATTAGAAGTTCAATTAAACTAGCAAATAAAATTCATTTTTCCTTCCTAAATTCAGCAAATTCATAAACTACGGAGGGAGCTGGTTGCATCACAGGAAAAGGTCGCAACTCTTACATCTCAACTTTCAGCGAATGTAAGTCATTTCTGGTTTTTGATATAAGAGAAAATTTAAGAGATTACAGTGTTATGATATGATATTGTTTGTATTAGCATAAGAAAATCTGTTATTTACTTAATATTTTTATAGGACATTTTTATTTATTGAATGTTTAGTTTTTTTAGTTTGTTTAAGTTTGTGGGAAACTAGGTAGAATAGTAGATAGAATGTGGGAGATGGATTTTTAAAAGCCTAAATTTTAATTTGGTTTCCTTACTTGTTAGCTGTGTTCCCCTGGGCAAGGCACATAAGTTCTTTCTATTTCAATTACCTCATTTGTAAAATAGGGATAATAATAGCACCTATGCATTCTATTTCACTGCCTCTCAAAAGTGGAAAAAAAGAATAATAAAAGATAGTAGATATCAATGGGCAGCTAAGTGGTGCCAAAATGCCTAAAGCACAAGGCCTAGAATCAGAAGGACTCTGCTTCCTGAATTTAAATCTGGCCTTAGATACTTTCTAGTTGTGAGACACTCAGCAAGTCATTAAGTCCTGTTTGTCTCAGTTTTTTTCATCTGTAAAGTAAGGTGGACAAGAAAATGGCAAACTACTTCAGAATCTTTTCCAATAAAATCCCAAATGGGGTCAAGAAAAATCTAACATAATTGAAATGACTGAACAAGTCTACACTAAGGACATTATGCAAAGCATTTGAGAGTAGCAGTCAATATAAGGCAATCCCAATAAACTTTGGATAGAAAATGCCATCTGCATCCAGAAAAAGAACTATAGAGATTGGATGTAAATCAATACATGCTATGTTTACTTTTTTTTTTTTCTGTTTTTTTTTTTTTTTTCCCCCTCTCCCATGGTTTTTCCCTTTTGTTTGGATCTTTCTCTCCCAACATGACCTATAAAGAAATGTCTATTTTAAAAGTTTATACATATATGTATGTATGTATATAAAACCAGGAAAAAATAAAACAATTTTTAAAAAAGAATAGCAGTCAAAACTAAAAAAGCCATATCCTCAATCACAAAGAATTACCTTATTATAACTAAGAAGACAATAAACACAATGGTAGAATGATTATTTATCTAAAACCACATCACTGTTTGGAAGAAGAAACTAAAAGGCAGGGTAAGCTAGTTGGAAAAAAAACACTTTTGTCAGAAGATAGGGATTAAGTTAAGACTTGAAGGAAGACAAGGATCATGAGAGCCACTAATGATAAGGGAAAAGCATTCCATATATGGATAACCATTTCCAAAGCCAATTCCATAGGAAATGGAATCCTATGTGAAGAACAGAGAGTAGGCCAAAATGCCTGGACTTATAGGATATATAGAAGGGTTACATCTGGGAAGGTCAGATAAGGCAGGAGTGAGAAAGGCTTTAAATGTTAAACAGGGGAGTTATCTCATAGGTAACAGAAGTCCCCTCTAGAGTTTCCATCTTTCTTTCATACTTACTGTCTCCTTACAAGGTTTTTATAGTACTGATCTCTCTTGATTATCTTCCTAAGGATTTCTTAGTCCTAATTTTTTGATTCTTTATTCCCATCACAACCACCAACCTTGGACATTACCACAATTCTTTGCCCAGGACAGCATCTCTCTCTCTCTCTCTCTCTGTCTCTCTCTCTCTCTCTCTCTCTCTCCCACACACACACACACATATTCTCTCTCTGCTTTCTCTTTCTGCCTTCTCTCTTTTGCTCTCTCATTCTCTCTCTCTCTCTCTCTCTCTCTCTCTCTCTCTCTCTCTCCTTTCTCTCTCTCTCTCTGCTTTCTCTCTTTTTACTTTTTCTACTTTCTCTCTCTGTCTCTCTGTCTCTCTCTGCTTTCTCTCTCTCTCTTTCTCTGCCTTCTCTCTTTCTGCTTTCTCTCTCTCTCTCTCTCTCTCTCTCTCTCTCTCTCTCTCTCTCTCCCTCTCCCACACACACACATATTCTCTCTCTGCCTTCTCTCTTTCTCTCTCTCATTCTCTCTCTCTGCTTTCTCTCTCTCTCTCTCTCTCTCTCTCTCTCTCTCTCTCTGCTTTCTCTCTCTGCCTTCTCTCTCTCTCTCTCTCTCTCTCTCTCTCTCTCTCTCTCTCTCTCTTTAACAACTGTCTCCTTTGGTGATCTCATCAACTATGATCTTAGTGCAAATAATTTCCAGATCTATTTATCTAATCCAGCAGTAGAGATGGCACAATGGCTAGAGCTCATCTTCCTGACTTCAAATCTGCCCTGATACTTCCTAGCAGTGTGATCCTGGGCAAGTCACTTAACCCTCTTTACTTTTATTTTTCTTCTAGAGAAACAATTGGCAAACCATTCCAGTGTCTTTGGTAGGACTCCAAATGAGGTTACAGAGAATCAAACATTATTGAAATGACTGAACAACAATAGCAACATATTCAAACTATCTCCTCTCTTATTATCAATTTCCTTTTTGGACACCTCAGACAGAACATTCTTTAGATATCTCAGACTCAATATATCTGAAAGAAAAATCATTAATTTTCCCAGCAAATATTCCCTTCTTCTGAGGGGAAGGTATATATTATTTTAATAGATGGAAACTTATTACTGTTGAAGGTATCACCATTCCACTAGTGACTCAGTTTCACAAACTTTATCATCTTCAACTCCTCACTCTCCTATCAATTTGTTACTCATTCTTGTATTTTTTTTTTATCTCAGAATCTTCCCCTTCTCTCCACCCACATAAAAGCAATTCCTAATTGAGGACCCCATTTCTTTTGGCCTGAACTATTGTGATATATTATTTGGACTCCTCCTCAAACAGTTCCCCATTTCCCATCTCAGATTTTAAGGTTATTTTTCTAAGAAGAGATTTTCCTGTGTAGGTTATCTTTTCCTTATACTGGCCTTCCCTTCTTCCCCTTTTCTATTTAATAAGTTCCAGTGACCCCCTATTACCTACTTGTGAAGTAAGTATAAACTCCTTCATTGGTCATTTAAAGCTCATCATAACTTGACCATTGTTATTTTTCCCATTTACTTACTTTCTTCTCTTCCAGTTACAGGCCAAACCAAATTCCTAGAAGATCACATTCCATCTCCCATTTCTTTTGCTGTCTATTTAACTTTATAGTAATCAGTAACACATATAAATCAGAAAAAAGTAGTCATTAGGGAAAGAAAATAGAAGGCAGACAGTTTCTAGGACTTTCCAAGACTAAGTTCAAATCCCACTTAGTACAGTAGGCTTTATAGTTCCAGACAGATGCCAACTCAGAAAGGGATTGGGATAAAATACTCTAAAACTCATTTCCATCTATTCAATATATATCTTAGGTATATCTAGTTGTTCACTTATTGTCTTCTCCATTCTAATATGAATTCCTAATGAAGAAGTTTTTACCTTTCTTTGTATCACCTTTGCCAAGTACAGGACCTAACCCTAAGTAAATAATAAATTAAATAATACTTAATAAATGCTGATTAGTTGATCTGACTGAGTGATTTGGATAGAATAGATTCTTATTTCAAGGATATTACAATTGCAATTTTAGGGCATTACAGGAGAAAACATTTTTCTTAAATAATTATAATGATGCAGAGAAGAATGAAATAAATGCTAAGGAGAGAACTAATGAAAGTCAGGATAATTTTCAACTGGAGATGAGGTCAAGAAAGGGATCAGGAAAATACCTAAATTTGACTTTGAAAAAAGATAGGGCAATTAGCTGGGATTGGAGAAGGGTATAAGCAAAGACCCAGTGATAGAGAGGGTGAGACAAAAACCAGGAGTTGAAAAATCACTCAGTATGGGTAAAACATGAAATTTATGAAGAGGGGTAGAAAATAAAACTGAAAAGGTGAAGGACATTAAATGTTAGGACCACTCTTTTGTCTAAGCAGTTGGAAAGATATTGAAAGTTTATTTGCACAAATATGAAGTGTGTCATATTAGCAAGATTATGTGGATATTGTGTAAAATGTGAATTGGAGAGAGAATAAGCTTGGAAATAGGAGAATGATTCAGAGTTGATGGGATTAATGGCACAGTTTCGGGATTTTTTTTTCTTTTTTCTTGCTTTTAAAAATTTTCATAGTATTTTAATTTTCCAAATACATGCAGAGATAGTTTTCAACATTTACGTTTGCAAAACTTTGTTTTCCAAATTTTTCTCCCTTACCTCTCATTTTCCCCTCCCCAAGATAGCAAGCAATCTAAAATACATTAATATGTATAATTCTTCTAAACATTTTTCCATATTCATCATGCTGCTCAAGAAAAATCAGATCAAAAAGAAAAAAACACACAAGAAAGGGAAAAAAAAAGCAAAACAAGTTGGTCTCCATAATTCTCTCTCCTAATGCAGATGGCACTTTCTATTACAGGTCTGTCGGAATTGCCTTGAATAACCTCCTTGATAAAAGAACTAAGTCCATCACAGCTGATTATCATATAATCTTATTGTTGCTGTGTACAATGTTCTCTTGGTTCTGCTCACTTCACTTAGCATAGGATAATTTTTCTTGGGACAGATCATAAAAAGTGAGCTAAGGACATGATATTGATCAATACTGAGCATCATAATTGATGGGCTTTTTAGTGAAATTATCTGCTATTAAAGTGAAGCAATGGAATTCAATTGAGAATTTAAGGGAAAAGGAAAATATATGGAACAGTCATCGAGGGGAAGAACAATCATAAAACTAGAGGAAATTCTAAACATTAAAAACTAATTGAGTTTATACCTTAAGTTCATATTGAGTGCAATTTGTTCTTTAATTTTTTTTTTTTCTACAGTGATACAGAGGAGACACAATACTGAATGGTAGAAGTACTCAGAGTTAAGGATTAATATGATAAGAACAATAGAAGGTGGGGTATGGGACAGTAAGAATTTTCTTAACTGTTAATTACTGTATTATTAAAGAGACAGAATATATGGTGCTATGTAGGAAAACAAAACTAAGGTAAGAAAGATGGATTTAGCAGAATGCTGGAGGCGTCAAGAGGCTACAGATCATGAATAATGATATATTTAGAGATGGAAAGCACCTGCTTTCTTATATATTACCAAATGAGGGGGGGAAAACAGTTTTAGGGCATGTCAGACAGTTGGGGAAAGGTTGATAGATAAGATTCTATAATTTTGGATAGAGAGAATTTAGTCAATCCTTCAAATTTTAGCAAAGTATTTTAGATCCTGAGAAGTGTTAAGTCGACCACTCAAGGTTACGTAACTATCTAGTTCTAGAAATGAAAATAGTAATAAGCCTTTCTAACTCCTGGTTCTGTTATACTATTTAATGTGATGCTCTACCTCAATACACAATTCTTATGAGGGAAAAGAAAATTTTTCAAAACATTCCAGAACTTGAATCAATGAATGATAAGCTGATTGTTCACTGCAAACAATCCTAGATTAGAGCTGAAGAGTTTTTGATCCTTAATGCCAAGATGGATTTCTTGGAGCTGAAGAAAAAAAAACAAAACATCACAGATTTTACATAATATTTTATGTTTTCTACTCAATGATAAGACAGACTGATCATGGAAAATTTTCATCCTTGGTTCATGTTTCATTCCATTCTCTCTGAACTGATCTCTATTGATCTCATTAAAGATATGGGTAGGGAGTAAAGCACTGTTTTTATTTGTTTATAATGTTCTCAACATAAGCCAAGACATTTTATTCACATAGCTGTCTTCACATTCTTGTTTGGAGGTTGAAAGGAATTTTTGTTTTCAACATCTAAATATTTTTGCTTTTTGATTCAATATAAGCAGCACTTTGAAAATTTAATTCAGTTGAATTTAGTGAGTCCTTCCAGTGATCTGTTCCTTGCAAAACCTGATGATCTTTTCTTGGTTCTCACCCTTTTTGAGCTCTAATTACATTTGATATTGCTAAACTTCTAAATACTATTTCTTTCTTCCCTCTTTTTTTCTGAGATTTAAATTTTAAATTCCTTCTCTTTAGGACAATTTTTTTTTAAATTGAAAAAAGAGAATAAAGATAATAGTATGTAACATTTGCCTTTGGAAAAATCAGGATCATACTTTCTAGAGGGTTTTTGTTAGATTGAAAATTAAGGAGTACATTCCATTGTCCTTGCAAAGATGCCGAGATCAGAGATTAAATATGACGGAAGGATATATTGGCTGTAGAACAAATTTCCAGTTATAATTATCTTGACATTAAGCTTTCTTTCTTATCTTTTACTTAGAAAGTAGGTAAATCTCATCATTAGTTCTCAAGTACGTAAGTTTTAGACACCCCAATAGTCATGTTACTTCCTGCTTTTCTGATTTAATTTGACTGAATATGTTCAAATCTCTCCCTCCCTCCTCTAAATAGTTTGAATCAATGGGAAAAGACATTGTTATGAAATTATGCCAGTCCAAAGGAGTCTCTACTAAGCTGATGGGATGCTTTCATCAATATGTTTTCTGAACTATTTGTGAACTAATATTCTTTAGGTAAGGAGCCAGACAATAGCAGGAGATAAAAAGGAAAAGCTACATGAGACCAGTGACTTTTGACAGTTTTCCAAATTCCTTTTATCCTCTCTCATACTTTGTCACTCAAAGGTGGGATGTTTTGACTCATTCAGTAAGTTTCTATGAGCTAATCAGACTTTTATGAATTTTGATACAACTATGCTTGGCCTCTTAGATAATTATGAATGCTGAAGATAAGTAAAAGCAATTTTTTAAAAAAATCTTGAAATTAGTATCTAATATACTTTTTTTGCCTTTCTACACATTAAATTATATTCTGATCAGTTAAATTAGCACCAGGGATGGCATTTTAATTTGAATCATTTTTCCTGTTTGTTTGAACCGACAATTCTCCTTATTTCAACTATCCTTCTACAAAGGAAAATTATAATTTGTCCATTCATGCTATAAAGTAATATTTATGTGATTTCAAATCTAAAGTCCAATTAAGTAAAAAGTATAAAGTTGTATGGCTGTGATAGATTGCTCTTCAATAAGCTAAATAATCATAAATCATAAATAATGTCTGAGGGCAGTTTCCATATGGTTCATGGGTGTCATCCTAAAATATGTGAGTCAACCCTCAACAAATTAAGTGTATATGAATTATCTGTTTTATTGTTCAGAGTCAAAAAAACTGCCTCTAAATATCTTTTTAGACTATTGTGCAGGAATCAGAAATTAAAGATAAATAGGTATTAAGTACCACAGGCTCCCTGATACTTAGCAAATCTCTTCTCATCTATTACCTTGACAGACTTCATTTAAGTAAAAATGGGAGAGATTCATCATTGAGACAAAATGGAACATTGGCTTTAAAACCTTGCTGTTGACCAACAAAAATTCAAACTCAGGAAAACCTAGATTAGCCCCTCCTTTCTTTCTCACTCAGAAAGATCCATAATTTTGAAATAGCTATCATTCTTTTATAATATTTCAAAGAAGATCTATTATCTTGTGTTTTAAATAGAATTACTTTCCATTTCCTTTTGTGGTTTCCTTTGTCCTTATATTTCACCAAGGGTATTATAAAGATGGAAATGGTCCCTTGGTTTTGATTTCACAACCCCATTCTCTGTTACATTTGAGGGGTATCAACTGCTCCCCAGTTTATAAAGGGCAATGTGATTCTATTTTCCTTTCTTTCATAACCTTACCTCCCCTTGCTTACTCCCATTCTTGAAGATTTCTAATTAAGTCCCACAACCTTTTTTTAAATATTCTAAATACAGGCCTCCCTAACTTTTAAAATAGAATGGCTGACAGGTCTAAATCTTCTCAAAAGCCTCCCCTAAGTCCCAAATGGGCTGGAACAGCTTGCTTTGTAACTGTCCCATTTGGTTAATCTTTTTGCAGTTTCCATAATGAAATTCAGCAAAGGTTATATAAATATCTACTGTCTGAAGAACGCTGAGCTGGAGAAGAGACAAAATTTAATAAAGTCTAATAATGGTAAAATAATTCAGATGGCTCTGATGCTATTGAAAACTTTTAAAATCATATTAACAAACCTTAAGTTGTATTTTTTAATGCAATACTTTGATGATATTATGATGAAGGATTAAAGAGAAATAACTCTCTGAGGACTGATCAATAATAGGCAAGTTAACTTAGCTTATCAAATGTTTGTTAATTGCATCCCATATTCAAAATACTTTGCTGGATTCCAGAGATGCCTATACAGAAATGAATTCCCCTGCCTTCAAGAAGCTTTTGTTGCAGTGAGGAAATACAATAGGCATAGATAAGTAATTCAAAAGTAACTAAAGGAAGAAAAGGATCCAAGATATTATTGGAAAAGGAAATTCCTCTTGAAAGATATAGTGTCTGACCACTTTCTTGAAAAATAGTGAATGAGATATGAAAATGAAGAAGGACTGAGTTCCTGGAGGAAAGAGATAGAATATTGGGTTCAAGAGTTTGACTAGAAAATAGTCAGGATCATCTAGGTGGCACAGTAGATAGAGAACCAGCCCTGAAGTCAGGAGGATCTGAGTTCAAATGTGGCTTCAGACACTTCACACTTCCTAGCTGTGTGACCCTGGGCAAGTCATTTAATCCCAATTGCTTCTGCAAAAAAAAAGAAAAAAGAAAGAAAGAAAGAAAAAAGAAAAATCATACAAGAAAATGAAAATGAAAAAAAAATGTAATAAGGCTAGAAAAGTTTGTTGTTAGTTCTTCACTCTTCAACAGGACTAATGTCTTGACTTGCAAATTATTTGGATTTAAGTGAGGCAGAGCTGTGCAGAGTCATCAGCCTCACACCTCCAGTCACTGACTGATAAGACATCCGTCAAAATGACTAGATGAAATGTCATAGTTAGTTTTCTGGAGGTCTTGGGACCAGCCTTGGTCTTAGCAGAATAATCGCCCTGAGAATAGTCAAGGATAAAGGCCAAAGTATTTATTATCTCCTTCACAGTCTTGTCTTCTTCACCTGGGGCCCAGCTAGCTTTCTGTAGCTCCTCCAAAATGGGTCTTGGTCTCAGTGGAAGAATGCAAGAGACAGGAGAGCCACCACAGGCTGGTCAAGTCTTCTCCCTCAAAATGCAGGAGGCAGGAGAGCCACCACCAAGATGATCAAAGATGGAATTTCTCCCTTCTCAGTGGAGAAGTGAAGGAGATAGGTCAGCCACCAAGAGGGTCTTTATCTTGGAGTCTGTCTTTCCTCCCAGATCTCTTAGCTCTTATATACTCTTAAGTACTCTCATAGGTGTCAATCTTGTAGAATAGGTGTCACCTATAGAACTATACTAAGTACTAAGTACATGTAAACTAAAGAAATACAACAGGCATAGATAAATAATTCAAAAGTAACTAAAGGAAGAAAAGGACCCCAGAAATTATTGGAAAAGGAAATTCCTCTTGAAAGATGTGTAGTGTATGACCTCTTTCTTGAAAGATAGTGAATGAAATATGAAAATGAGGAAGGACTGAGTTCCTGGAGAAAAGAGATAGAATATTGAGTTATCTTAATTCTATTGACTTAACATCTTGTTTTAAGATTAAATCCATCATACTGAACTAGAGAACTATTAATCACCATGCTAAACTAGATAACTGTGACAACCACACTAGCACCCAGGACATCCCAGAATCAGCCGGAGTCAGGATAAGCAAAAGTCCTCGGTCTTTATTCTTGGTCTTAGACTCAGGATTGAACAGGATGGAAGCAGATTCTTCACAACCGCTTTCTCTCTCATCTACCGCCAAAGTGTGTGTCCCTTGCTCTTCTTACTCCACCCCCTAATCCCTCCTACAATCCTCTATACACCAATCATTGAGCCAGTATGAATAGTAGAAAGGACCATGTTCCAAGCATATGCCCATGGAGTACTGTCTAATCAGTAGTTAGCCTCAAGCACTCAGCAGTCCTGACCTCAATGAATCAACCCAATAGTTTCAGCTCTCTACGTCTCCTGCTTTCTTTTGTTTTAGACACAGCTGGTCACGCCATCCCTGACTTCTCAGGATGGTGAGAGCCCCCAAAAGGAGGTGATATGCCCTCCCTGATTTCTCAGAAAAGGAGGTGAAAACACCAAAAAGGAGGTGATCACTCACTCCCCGACATCTCAGGAAGGGAGATGAAAAGCACCAAAGGGAAGTGGGGATTGCTAGTGGGTTTCTGGGCTGAAGGCTCATATTAGAAACAGGTATATATAAACCCATCATCATGGGAGGTATTACACGAGGACATAGCAAAAATGCGCAGGCTATTAGTGATGAATCTCCCCACAACCAGTGCAAGATCAATGTGGTGTAACAAACATGAACTGTATATGCAGATAGTGATATAACAAACAATATAAATCAATATGTCCATATATGTCTTCTTCAGCAGCCAAGAAATAGTCCAAAACCAATCTATTGTCCATTGCTTCACGTGTCAGGGAATCCAATGATCCCCACAAGTTTTTGAAGTCCTACAACAGTCTTATCATATCTCAGAGAATCCAATGATGCCTGAGGGTTTTGAGGTCCTACAACAATCTCATCATGTCTCAGAGAATCCAATGATTTTTGAGGGTTTTGAAGGCTAACAATTTTTGATGTCCATGAATCAAACACCATAACTGCCATACTCTTTCAGTGGTGAGCACAATCAGCAATGGAGCCATCCAATGTTTCTTGGGTCTTCTCCTTTGTTTCAAGGGTCTGCTCCATCTCTCTCCCATGGACAAGGTGAATATGGCTTGTTGGCATCCATCTGATTTCTTCTTCACCTGTGTAGATACAAGCAAACCCTCTCCCCCAAGCAGTTAGCCTATCTGGTCCCTTCCATTCACCTGGCGATTATCTAAAGATAGTAGAGCTGCTCCCACTGGACACTGCCCTTCCAGTGGGTTATAAAATCTGTCTGCCAGAACAAGTGCATCTTTGTCAAAAATCAAGAAGTTAATAGTATAAAGAGCTAGATTTAGAAGTTCTCTAGGGTTACCTGTCTCCCCCTTTCTTTTGTTTTTAGAGGAGTGTCTTAATGTCTCTGTTTCTCCTCTCTACTATTGCCTGTCCTTGAGGATTAAAGGGTATGCCAGTGGTGTGTAAAATCTTTTTTTTTTTTTTTTTGGTTTTCCCAATTATTTATCTTTTTATTTTTTTCATTTTTTTATATTTTATTTTATTTTATAATAACTTTATATTAACAGAATCCATGCCAGGGTAATTTTTTTTACAACATTATCCCTTGCACTCGCTTCTGTTCCGATTTTTCCCCTCCCTCCCTCCATCCCCTTCCCTAGATGGCAAGCAGTCCTATATATGTAAGATATGTTGCAGTATATTGTAGATACAATATATGCTTGCAGAACCGAACAGTTCTCTTGTTGCACAGGGAGAATTGGATTCAGAAGGTAAAAATAACCCGGGAAGAAAAACAAAAATGCAAATAGTTCACATTCGTTTCCCAGTGTTCTTTCTTTGGGTGTAGCTGCTTCTGTCCATCATTTATCAATTGAAACTCAGTTAAGTCTCTTTGTCAAAGAAATCCACTTCCATCAGAATACATCCTCATACAGTATAGGTGTTGAATGTATAATGATCTCCTGGTTCTGCTCATTTCACTTAGCATCATCAGTTCATGTAAGTCTCTCCAAGTCTCTCTGTATTCATCCTGCTGGTCATTTCTTACAGAACAATAATATTCCATAACATTTATATACCACAATTTACCCAGCCATTCTCCAATTGATGGGGATCCATTTGATTTCCAGTTTCTAGCCACTACAAACAGGGCTGCCACAAACATTTTGGCACATACAGGTTCTTCTTTAGTATCTCTTTGGGGTATAAGCCCAGCAGTAGCACTGCTGGATCAAAGGGTATGCACAGTTTGATAACTTTTGGGGCATAATTCCAGATTGCTCTCCAGAATGGTTGGATTCATTCACAACTCCACCATCAGTGTCCCAGTTTTCCCGCATCCCCTCCAATATTCATCATTATTTTTTCCTGTCATCTTAGCCAATCTGACAGGTGTGTAGTGGTATCTCAGAGTTGTCTTAATTTGCATTTCTCTGATCAATAGTGATTTAGAACACTCTTTCATATGAGTGGTAATAATTTCAATTTCATCCTCTGAAAATTGTCTGTTCATATCCTTTGACCATTTATCAATTGTAGAATGGCTTGATTTCTTATAAATTTGAGTCAGTTCTCTATATATTTTGGAAATGAGGCCTTATCAGAACCTTTAACTGTGAAGATGTTTTCCCTGTTTGTTGCTTCCCTTCTAATTTTATTTGCATTAGTTTTGTTTATACAAAGGCTTTTTAATTTGATATAATCAAAATTTTCTATTTTGTGATCAGTAATAGTCTCTAGTTCACCTTTGGTCACAAATTTCTTTCTCCACCACAAGTCTGAAAGGTAAACTATCCTATGTTCCTCTAATTTATTTATAATCTCGTTCTTTATGCCTAGGTCATGGACCCATTTTGATCTTATCATGGTACATGCTGTTAAGTGTGGGTCCATGCCTAGTTTCTGCCATACTAATTTCCAGTTATCCCAGCAGTTTTTATCAAATAATGAATTCTTATCCCAAAAGTTAGGATCTTTGGTGTCAAACACTAGATAGCTATAGTTGACTATTCTGTCTTGTGAACCTAACTTTTTGCACTGATCAACTAATCTTTTTCTTAGCCAATACCAAATGGTTTTGGTGACTGCTACTTTTTAATATAAAATTTTAGATCAGGTACAACTAGGCCACCTTCATTTGTTTTTTTGTTTTTTTGTTTTTTTTCATTAATTTCCTTGAGATTCTCGGCTTTTTATTGTTCCATATGAATTTTGTTGTTATTTTTTCTAGATCATTAAAATATTTTCTTGGAAGTCTGATTGCTTTAGCACTAAATAAATAGATTAGTTTAGGGAGTATTCTCATCTTTATTATATTCGCTCGGCCTATCCAAGAGCACTTAATATTTTTCCAATTATTTAAGTCTGACTTTATTTGTGTGGAAACTTTTTTGTAATTTTGCTTATGTAATTTCTGACTTTCCTTTGGTAGATAGATTCCCCAATATTTTATGCTATCAACAGTTATTTTGAATGGAATTTCTCTTTGTATCTCTTGCTGTTGGATTTTGTTGGTGATGTATAAAAATGCTAAGGATTTATGGGGATTTATTTTGTATCCTGCTCCTTTGCTAAAATTATGAATTATTTCTAATAGTTTTTAGTAGAATCTCTGGGGTTCTCTAGGTATACCATCATATCATCTGCAAAGAGTGATACTTTGGTTTCCTCATTGCCTACTCTAATTCCGTTAATCTCTTTCTCGACTCTTATTGTAGAGGCTAGTGTTTCTAATACAATATTGAATAATATCATGATAGTGGGCAACCTTGCTTCACTCCAGATCTTACTGGGAAAGATTCCAGTTTTTCCCCATTGCATATGATGCTTACTGAAGGTTTGAAATATATGCTCCTGACTATTTTAAGGAAAAGTTCATTTATTCCTATGCTCTCAAGTGTTTTTATTAGGAATGGATGTTGGATTTTATCAAATGCTTTTTCTGCATCTATTGAAATGATCATATTGTTTTTGTTTCTTTGGTTATTGATATAGTCAATTATGCTAATAGTTTTCCTAATATTGAACCAGCCCTGCATTCCTGGTATAAATCCTACTTGGTCATAGTGTATTATCCTGAGGATGATTTTCTGTAATCTTTTTGCTAATATTTTATTTAAGATTTTAGCATCAATATTCATTAGGGAGATTGGTCTATAATTTTCTTTCTCTGTTTTCAACCTACCTGGTTTAGGCATCAGTACCATGTCTGTGTCACAAAAGGAGTTTGGTAGGACTCCTTCAATCCCTATTTTTTCAAATAGTTTAGTTAGCATTGGAGTTAATTGTTCTTTAAATGTTTGATAGAATTCACATGTAAATCCATCTGGTCCTGGGGATTTTTTCTTAGGGAGTTGGTTGATAGTTTGTTCTATTTCTTTTTCTGAGATGGGACTGTTTAGGATATTTACTTCTTCCTCTGTTAGCTTGGGCAAGCTATATTTTTGGAGATATTCTTCTATTTCATTTAATTTGTCAAATTTATTGGCATAAAGTTGGGCAAAGTAACTCCTAATTATTGCTCTAATTTCCTCTTCATTAGTGGCGAGTTCTCCCTTTTCATTTCTAAGACTAACAATTTGATTTTCCTCTTTCCGTTTTTTAATCAGATTTACTAAGGGTTTGTCTATTTTGTTGATTTTTTCATAGAACCAACTCTTAGTTTTATTAATTAATTCAATACTTTTTTTTTTTACTTTCAATTTTATTCATCTCTCCTTTTATTTTTAGAATTTCAAGTTTAGTGTTTGACTGGGAGTTTTTAATTTGTTCCTTTTCTAGCATTTTTAGTTGCAAGAACAATTCATTGACCTTCTCTTTCTCTATTTTATGCAAATAGGCCTCTAGAGATATGAAATTTCCCCTTATTACCGCTTTGGCTGCATCCCATACATTTTGGTATGATGTCTCATTATTATCGTTTTCTTGGGTGAAGCTATTAATTATGTCTATGATGTGCTGTTTCACCCAATCATTCTTTAGTATGAGATTATTTAGTTTTCAAATATTTTTTGGTCTACTTTCCCCTGGCTTTTTGTTGAATGTAATTTTCATTGCATCGTGATCTGAAAAGGATGCATTTACTATTTCTGCCTTACTGCATTTGAGTTTGAGGTTTTTATGTCCTAATATATGGTCAATTTTTGTACAGGTTCCATGAATTGCTGAAAAGAAAGTGTACTCCTTTCTGTCTCCATTACATTTTCTCCAGAGATCTATCATATCCACTTTTTCTAGTATTCTATTTACCTCTTTGACTTCTTTCTTATTTATTTTGTGGTTTGATTTAGCTAATTCTGACAGTGCAAGGTTGAGATTTCCCACTATTATAGTTTTGCTGTCTATTTCTTCTTGCAGCTCTCTTAATTTCTCTTTTAAGAATTTAGATGCTACACCACTTGGTGCATATATGTTTAATATTGATATTGCTTCATAATCCATGCTACCCTTTAGCAAGATATAGTGCCCTTCCTTATCTCTTTTAATTAGATCAATTTTTGCTTTAGCTTGATCTGAGATCAGGATGGCTACCCCTGCTTTTTTTACTTCACCTGAAGCATAGTAGATTTTGCTCCAACCTTTTACCTTTAACCTGCATGTATCTCTCTGCTTCAGGTGTGTTTCCTGTAAACAACATATTGTAGGATTCTGGCTTTTAATCCATTCTGCTAACAGCTTCCTCTTTATGGGGGAGTTTACCCCGTTCACATTTATGGTTAGAATGACCAATTCTGTATTACTTGCCATCTTGTTAACCCCGGTTTATGCTTTTCTCCCTTCTTTCCTCTTTACCCCTCTTCCCAGTATTAAGCTTGTGAGCACCACTTGCTTCTCACAGCCCTCCCTTTTTAGTGTCCCTCCCCCCGCCTTAGAGTTCCTTCCCTTATCTTACCCCTTTCCCTCCCAGTTTCCGTATTCCCTTCCACTTAGCTTATTCCTTCCCTTTTCACTTTTCCCTTCTCACTTTTCAATGAGGTGGGAGAAGTTTCATCATAGATTGAATATGTCTAAAATTTTTATCTTAAAGCCAATTCTGAAGGCAGTAAGATACCCACTATATTCATCCCCCTCCATTCTTTCTCTCAGATATAATAGGTTTCCTATGCCTCTTCATGCGATATACTACCCCCACTTTACCCTTTTTCTGGTACAATGTCCTTTCCACATCTACTTTCTAGAACAAGTTATACATGTATTCTTTATACATCTTTATATCAGAAATATAGTTCCCAAGATTAATCTTTACCTTTTAAAATTTCTCTTGAGTTCTATATTTGTAGATCAAACTTTTAAGTTCTGGCTTTTTCATCAAAAATAGGTGAAATTTGCTTACTTCATTGAATGTCCATCTTCTTCTCTGGAAAAAAGATGCTCATTCTAGCTGAGTAAGTTATTTTTGGTTGCATACCAAGTTCCTTAGCCTTCCAGAATATCATATCCCAGGCCCTTCAACCCTTTAATGTGGATGCTGCTAGATCCTGGGTGATCCTTATTGTGGCTCCTCGATACCTGAATTGGGTTTTTCTAGCCACTTGTAGTATTTGTTCCTTCATCTGAGGGTATTGGCATTTGGCCACTATTTTTCTTGGTGTTTTGATTTTAGGATCCCTTTCAGTAGGTGATCGATGAATTCTTTCAATGTCTATTTTACCCTCTGTTTCTATGACTTCTGGGCAGTTCTCTTTGATAATTTCCTGGAAAATAGTATCCAGGCTCTTTTTTTCATCATACTTTTCTGGGAGTCCAATGATTCTCAGATTGCCTCTCCTAGATCTGTTTTCCAGGTCTGTTGTTTCACATTCTTTTCCATTGTTTGATTTTTTTGGATTTGTTTGACTGATTCTTCTTGTCTCCTCGAGTCATTCAATTCCATTTGTTCAGTTCTGATTTTCAATGAAATATTTTCTTCACTTACTTTTTAAATATCTTTTTCTAATTGTCCAATTGAGTTCCTTTGTTCTATGGAATTTTTTTCCATTTCACCAATTTTGTTTTTTAGAGAGCTGTTTTCTGTTTCCAGTTCACTAATCCTATTTTTCAAGGATTTAATTTCTTTATTTACTCTGTCTTTAAATGAGTGGGATGACTTCTCCAGACTCTCTTGCCAAGCCTCCCTCTCCTTTTCCCATTTTTCTTCTAGCTCTCTTGTGAGAGCCTTTTTAATTTCTTCTATGAGGTTCATCTGTGCTGAGGAACAAATGATCTCCTCCTTTGGGGATTCACCTGGAGACAATCTGTTTTTAGTCTCCTCAGGGTTTAGAATCTGCTTTCTATTGCATAAAAGCTGTCATGGGTTAAGGTCCTTTTCAATTTTTTGCTTATTTTGTCAGAGAAGAATCAAAGACAAACTAGCAAAAAGAAAAAAACCCTAAATGGAGTCTGCTTTTTTTGGGGAGGGGCTAGGTGGTGTTACCGAGCTTCCTCTGCAGACTGTGGAGTAGCAGCGAGGCACTAGCAGGACTGTGCTGTGCCTGTGCTTTGAGATTCCGAGAGCGTGCTGAGATGCTGTGGAGGAGGGGTGGCCAGGTCCTGAGAGACTCCAGCTGTTTGGGGTTGTATTCTTCAACCCCCAGTGTTTTTAGCTTCTCTGCGGGGCTACTGACTTGCTACCAGGGCAAAGTATCCAATCATGTAGCAAAGCTCCCCCCACAGAGACAGCTGAGATCATACCCCACCCCTCTCTGGTCTGCTCGCCTGTGAGCTGCCTCCTGTGCTCTCGCTGCTGCTGCCTGCCCTCAGCCTGTGCCCGATCTAAAACCATCCCACCCTCGAGCAAAAACAGACCTTTCCTGGCGAATTTCAAGGATTTTTTGAGTCACACATTAATTCAAAGGCTTGTAATGAAATGGACTCTGAGAGAAAAATGCGGAGTTTACACAGCTATGTGCCTCCTCTCCACCATCTTGGCCGGAAGTCGGGTGTGTAAAATCTTAAACTGTGCAGAAAAGTGTGCAAAATGTTTAGAAGTATATGCAGGTTCATTGTCTGTTTTTATGACTTGTGGCACACCCATAATTGCAAATGCTTGTATAAGGAATTCAGTGACCACTCGGGCTGTCTCTTTTGCTGCTGGTATTGCAAAAGTAGTAATGTAGTAACATAACTTTTGGAAATGCTTTTCTTATTGGAGTAAGATCAGCAACAACATACATTTGACACATAGTAGGACTGTTTTTCATTCCCTGTGGCAAAACTATCCATTCATATCTTTTGTAAGGCTCAGCTAATTTAATGCTGGGTGTAATGACCGTGTATTTAAAATCAGTCAGAGTCAGGAATTTAGGTTAAGGGAAAAATCTTCAATCTTTATTGAAGTGAAGAGGTGAATAAGGATTGCAATAGCAATATGGGCAGCTGTGACAGGAAGTCAGCTAGCAGAGAGAGATCTGAACTGAAAGGCCGTCGCAAGGGCAATGCAAGCAGTCCTCCTTCCCCTTCCTTTTCCACTCCCCTGCCTCCACCCACCAAAATCGTCATTTCCTATATAACACATCAGGACTTGCACAAAGGGTGGGCGGGGGCCATTCTTTCTTCAAGCTTATATATTAATAGAGTATGGTCCAATTACTATTTAGCCTCATGTGCTTGGGACCTCAGTGCATCAACTCAAGCCTCAGCCCATTACAGCTGGGCACTGAAAAGGCAAATCTTTTCCTATCCTCCTCATCTAGAGGGATAGAATAGAAACAATCCTTAATGTCTATAACCCAAAGAGGCCATTTTCTAGGTAATTTGAGTAGGAGATGGAAGCCCAGACTGAAGAGTTCCCATAGTTTCCATCTGTTCATTTATCTTTCTTAAATCAGTCAACATTCTCCATTTCCCAGATTTCTTTCTTACAACAAATATTGGGGAATTCCAAGGACTTAGAGAAGGTTGTAAGTGTCCTTGATCAAATTGCTCCTGTACTATATCTAATAAAGCATGAATTTTATTGCTATCTAAGGGCCACTGTTCTACTCACACTGGTGTATCAGTTTTCCATTGGATAGGAACAGGTGAAAGTGTTGGCAGGCCTTCAACAGCAGCCCTGCCTAAAAAACTGAAGTACTCATTAGTAATCCTAATTGTTGTAAAATGTCTCTTCCCCACAGAATGATGGGGATTTTTTCAACTATAAAGGAGTAAAAACTCCTGTTTTACCTTCAAATATCCATCTCAAAGGGGTAGCACTAACTTCAGTTACTATTGATCCCCCTGTGCCAGACATGTAGGTGTCTGCCTTAATCTTTGGCCAGTGACTGGGCCATGTGGCACCTCTAATGACCATACGATCTGCACCTATGTCTACCAATCCTCCTAATTGTATGCCATTTATGTAGATAGTGAGCATAGATCAATCAACTGTCACAACTGCTGTCAGTATATTCCTGGATTTTGTTGTTCAGAATCAGAATCTGGGCGACTAACACCAGATTGCTTATTAGGAGTCTTTATCAGTAAATCTGACGCTATTACTTCTCCTGGTGATAAGTCACACATTGTCTACCTGTATTAGTGAGTGGCATATTATCTACATATTCCCCAGTTTCCCACATCAGTGTGTGGATGGACACTGTTTTGTAAGTACACTCAGGAGGTAAAATGGTCAAGCCTACTGTTCCTGGAGGCAAGGGATCCATAGGCTGGAGAGGAACAGATTTCACCTCTCCAGGGGTATCTCAGTTGTCCCAGCTGCATACAACTCTATTCTCCCCAATTGTAATCCCTTTCTCCCATTATATTGCTTTCTGGCTGGTTGGTCATGTCTGGGTACTGGACTTCTAGGCACTCTCTGGATATAGCATTGGCTGCCATCATGCCCTAAGTGTTTTTGTCTTGGGCCCTGGGGCTGGGCCCCTCATCCTGTTTTCCTGAATCAGTCTACATTCTGATCCCAGTGGAACCCTCTGTTGCATTTTGGACATAGGGTTTTGGGTCTTGTTCTCCCACCCTGTTTTCTCACTCTGTCTCTATGCCAACATTGAGCTTTCAGATGCCCTACTTTACCACACTGAAAGCATTGACGAGTCTTTCTGGAAATCTCTTGCCAAAAGGGACCCTGTCTCCCCATGTTTGGATTTTGGGAAGTCTGCATTCTGGCTATTAAAGGCATTTTGCCCACAGTGGCACAGCATCTTATGATCTCCCCTAAAGGAGCATCTTTGCGTAGTCTTAATATAATTCTTCTATAAATCTTATTAGCATTTTCTTTAGCAAGTTGCCTTATCATAATGTCTGTTACTGCATTTTCACCATTAATTCGTATGACAGCAATCTGGAGACATCCCACAAAATCAGCAAAGGGTTCATTTGACCCTTGTGTTATTTTTGTGAAGGCTTCACCCTTGTCATTTCTATTGGGAAGCGAAGCCCATACTTTGATAGGAGCAGCAGCAATTTGCCTATAAGCTGCTAAGGGGTAATTAATCTGTACTGAAATTCTGCATAAGTACCTACACCTGTTAGTTGGTCATAGGTGATTGGAGGATTAACTCCACTATGACTGTTTTGTTGGGCTTGTGTCCTACAGAGCTCACTATATTCAGAAAGCCACAACAGTTTTGTCCAGGTTCCTTGCTATAGATTTCCATGCTTGAGCATGTCCTTGCTATAGATTTCCAGTCCCTAGGGGTTAAGACTTCATAAGCCAAATTCTGTAATAACATCTTAACATAAATTGATGTAACCCTATAAAGAGTGCAAGCCTTTTTCAGGTCTTTGAGGATTTCTATATCAAAAGGAGCGTATCTTCTACTTTCTTGACCTGAAGAGTCAAACTCTTGAACACTGGATACATTTCCAATTGCAAATCACTTAAATTCTGGCCTTCTTCCCTGGCTTTAACTACTGCCTTTTGCAATCTAGTCATAAGAGGGGGTGATTTTTTGGGAGGAGGTGCTGGTGGTGTCACAGCCCCTCCTACTACTTCTTCCCCTTCCATCCCAGAAGGTGAAGTTGATGGGGGCATGTCAAGAACCAATTCCAGTTTAGGCAGGGTTGAAGCTGCTTTGTGAGAGCCAGAATCACCACACCCTTCACCACTCATTGTCATTTAACTCCCCATGCCCTCTGGTGATATTCTTTAATCCCTCTTTTGTCTTCCTCATTTTCCTCACACTTCCTCATCTGTCCATTCTGAAAACTTTTCTTTTTATTATAACTTGCAGAGTTTTTTAAGTCCAATTGTATTATGTTGTATATATTTATAGCGTTTCTTTGGAAAGTGACTCAGAACCATCATTATTATAATAGTCCCATAGTTGATCTCCTACAAGTTTCCATTTATCTAGGCTTATCTTTTCTTCATCAAAGAACCAAGGGGATGTACATTCTAATATATCCAGGAATCCATCAATCTGCATACAAATCATAAATAAGCCCTGTCTCTTTATCAGTCTGAGTATGCTTCCTGCAGATTTCCTTTGGGGTGGGGTTGGGGTTTGGGGTGGGACTAGGGCTGGGGCTGGGGGAGAATCTTTTCCCGATATCTTCCCTATTGCAGCTAGAAAAAGTTATTAGTTTAGCCCTTAAGAAAGTAAGTTTCCTGTTTGTCTATTAAAATACTCACCTAATTTCCTGGTCACTGGAGACTAGAGACTTCTTCAGTGAAAGTAGGGTCCTTGGTTCCCACACTTGGGAGCCAAATGTGATGACTGCGCTAGCACCCAGGACACCCCAGAATCAGCCGGAGTCAGGATAAGCAAAAGTCCTCAGTCTTTATTCTTGGTCTTAGACTCAGGATTGAACAGGATGGAAGCAGATTCTCTGCAACTGCTTTCTCCCCTGTCTACTGCCAAAGTGTGTGTTCCTCACTTCTCTTACTCCACCCCCTAGTCCCTCCTACAATCCTCTATACACCAATCATTGAACCAGTATGGATAGTGGAAAGGACCATTTTCCAAGCATATGCCCATAGAGTATTGGCCAATCAGTAGTTAGCCTCAAGCACTCAGCAGTACTGACCTCAGTGCATCAACCCAATAGTTTCAGCCCTGTACTGATGACCATTGTCTTATCAATTCCACTGAGTTACTACCTTGTTGTAAGATTAAATCAATCATACTGAGCCTTAAGTATATTTCTCCAAAGTTCCTGCCCTTTACAACTAGAGATGGCCCAGGATATAGTGGGAGAACTTGTCCTTTTTAAACTGTTTCCCAGATCTCAGTCTGGTTGAGGCAACCATTCAGTCATTAAAGACTAGGTAAAATTTGAGGCAAAAAATGGCCTATTTTTTCTTCATAAAAGAGTCAACGTGGGAAGTGAAGAACCTCAGAGGTTCTGGCTAGAACAAAAAAAACAATTGTTATTTATACTCACTCTGAGTCATCAAAACCCAAGCAATGAGCTAGTGATGCTTAGACTGGGACTTATTGGTGACCAATGAATGAAAGCCAGAGTCTATTGTGGTTCAAATGGAGCTATTTGTCTATGGCCAGACAAGTAAACTAAAGTCAGATTATGCAGACTCTTTTAATGACAGGATAAATAGTTTGTGCTTTATTTGAAAAGCCATATGCAGAAGCATAAGGTATTTAACTATTAAAGTGATGCAGTTACCGTAAAATTTCTTGAGGAATGTTATTTTGCTATATAGCTGATCAGAAATGTGGATTGCCTTCTCTCCGTTTTTGACCTGATTGGGAATCTGTGCTCAGTATTATTTAAAGCATAACAAGTATTTTATTTACTTCTCTGAGGTTTCCAAAATATGGCAATAATTCACTCCTAAAGATTATTCTCTAATAATTCATATTTCTATAACAATAATCTATGCTTTTGTATTTTTTCTCTCAGAAATTTGATGAAATAGGCAGCAATAGATGAAATGGTTTATTCAAGCTTGTGTATTGATGCAATAACAATTTTATAATTAAACCTCAAAGCCCCTAAATTCCTAATCTTCAGGGACAATACTTGCTGATGGTCTAATTTGGGAAAACAATTCACTTATCCTTGCAATTCCAAGGAGGCTTAGAAGATCATCATCTGGAATCTTGCTTTTTAGTAATGTTGTAACCAGTAGTTCTCAAAGTATGGTCTAGAGAATCCTGGGGATTTCTGAAAACCTTTTAGAGGGTCTACAAATTCAAAAATAGTTTTTATTTCCAATATGGAAAATGTCTATAAATATAATCTAGATAAACAAAAACGCTTTGGAGAGATCCTCAATAATTTTTAATAGGATAAAGATACTGAAAACAAGTTCGGGAACCACTGTAATGTAAACAGTTATTCTCTTGGAAATTTCCTTTAAAGAAAATGAACAAATCATAGTTTATTTCACTGTGAAGTATTCCTACTAGGATAAATTCAGTAGATTTAAGATAAAAAAGTTATTCACCTTCTTTCTCTTGTCTGGCAAACTAGGTTTGTTTGCATGGAAAAAATGCATTTGATTTTATTGCTGCCTCTAATACTCTGGGGATAATGGCAAAAAGAAAACAAAATAATTATGATATTATTTAAAATGACAGATACAATTTATGTAGTACTTTGAAGTTTGCAAAACAGCTTTTATCCATTAGACACATAGATATATAGAATATAGGTAAATTCAGGTATCATTGTTTTTATTTTTAAAATGAGTCTCTTGTTAAATTAGTTTTTAGTAGTCAAACAGTAAATGTTACAGGCTGGTCTTGAATCTAGCACTTTTTGATTTCTGAGTCCAGTAAGCAAAATTGATGCGAATGTTATCTTTCAAATTAATTTTCTCGGGAGCCAAGATAGCGGAGCAGGCACACACGACTCTCTAAGCTCCTCTCATTCCCCTCATAACCAACTATCTAATCCAGACTCAAAAATAACTCTTCACTGCTTAAATTCATGAAGATAAGAAGCACTACAACTTACCAGCCAATCCAGAAGCTCGCCAGGAAAGGTTTGTCCTGAGGCGCCAAGAACAGACTAGAACAGGCAGGGAGAGGCTAGCGTCCTGAGCAGACTGGGCAGGGGTGATCTCTGTGGCTAGAGAAGTTATAGGGAGGACTCTGCTATAAGCTAACTGCTCTGCCTTGATTACAAAGCAGTAAACTGGCAGAGCAGTTAAAGCCTAAAACAGAGGGTCCTCTAAAAACCGCCAGAACCTAACGAGATCTGGCTGTAACCCCTCAAACCCGGAAGTGACTCAGGCTTACCACAGCCCTGTGGCCACATCCGGCAGTTCGGGGCTTTTGCTGGGGCAGTTACTAATCTGCATGGCAGCGAGGCACAGCCTGGGCAGCCTCTAATCGGCAGAGTGGGGGGCTCGGCCTGGGGCAATAAAACCTCCCCAGCTGACTGCTCTTCCCGGGCAGATACTTCCGGTCCCTGCAAATCCATTCACTGCTCAGCTACTAATACCCACAGCCCCAGGGCAGGGTTTGGCTTGGGGCAGTGAAACTCTCACTGCTAAGTGTCTAGCCCCAGGGCAGTCATTATCTCACACAGCTGAGGTTCTTTGAAAGGCACTTTCCCAGCCCGGCCCTGCAGGCCTGAGTTACTTTGGGGTGGGGAACTCTTTCCCAGAGCACTCCAGTACCTCGCTGCTTTTTGTAGCCGGTGGGCAGGACAGCTATCTGTCCATATACCTTTCACTGCTCTGCAGAGGAAGCTAGTAACCTCCTGGCTCTGAAGGCAGACCTTACAGGCTTTAACAAAATGAGTAAAAAAAATCAAAAGAACGATTGATAGTTTCTACACAGAAAGAGAACAGCTTTTCAACCCTGAAGAGACTAATAGCAGACAGTCTCCAGACGATTGTTGGTCTCCAATACAAAAGGCTCTCCTAGAAGAGACTATTAAAAACCTTAAAAGAGAGCTAGAAGAGAAATGGGGAAAGACACATAACTCACTAAAAGAAAAAATTTGATAAAGTGGAAAAAGAAAACAACTTCCTGAAATGTGAATTGGAAAAGGTAAAAAAACTCCCAAGAAGTGCAGGGAAACAGAGTTTGCGAATTGGAAAAAGAAAATGACTCACTAAAAAAAAAAAAAAAAAAAAAAAAAAAAAAAAAAAAAAAATTAGTGAAATGGGAAAAAAAATTCCATAGAGCAAAACAAATCAATTAGACATATACAAAAAGAAGTAAAAAAAAAAAAAAAAAAAAAAAAAAAAAAAAGCTAATGAAGAAAATAACTCACTAAAAATTAGAACTGAACAAATATTTGACTGATTCATTGAGACATCAAGAATCAGTCAAGCAAAACCAAAAAAATGAAAGATTGGAAAAAAATGTCAAATATTTATTTGGAAAAACAACAGACCTGGAAAATAGATCTAGGAGAGATAACCTGAGGATCATCGGACTACCAGAAAATTATGATGAAAAAAAGAGCCTAGATACTATTTTACAGGAAATCATCAAAGAAAACTGCTCAGAAGTAATAGAACTGGAAGGGAAAATAGGCGTTGAAAGAATTCATGGAACATCTTCTGAAAAAGACCCTAAAATAAAGACTCCAAGGAATATTGTGGCCAAACTTCAGAATTTCCAGACTAAAGAAAAAATTTTACAAATTAATTTTCTCCAAGGTGACTCCTGTGTTATCTTTATATACCTATAAATGATATAGGGATATCCTATTGTGGAGAGTATCCTCCTTCAGCATTTGGCTGTACAAACTTGAAAGGAACATATGAGGTCATCTTTAAGAGGGTTCGTGTCATTCAGCCACATAACTATAGATTCTCCTATATTTGAAAAAAAAGTTTTTGAGTTTGGTATCTCAAATATTGTATTGTATGAAATATGACTCTTCTCTCAGCTAATATGTAAACCCTCTAGTTACAGCTTTCATTGGAAAAACATTTAAAACATTAAAGAGGACAAAAAAATACGCAACTCCATGATTTATAGAATACTTTTTGACAGTATACCTCTTCTCCCCAATACCTGTCTTAGTCCTATTGAACAACCTTCAAAGACCTAGTAATACTAATACCCTACTTTCACTATTCAACAGGATGTTTAATAACAATGAATTAATAGGAACATTTCTTTTAAAGGAAAACTGAGTTATCTATGGATCTTTTCTTGTATCTTGAAAGTCATAAATTTTTTATTAAAGTGTTTATGATATTTCTAAGAGGAAATATCATGGTAAAAATATCATGAAATATCATGATGCTTAGAGACTCTAAATAGGAAATTCTCACATTCTTACTACTTTATCTTCTATCCCTGCCCTTTTCTTTCCAGATAAATAACTTGGCATATTTCTGTTAAACCAAACAGATCCATATGGCTCTCTTGAAAATAATTTCTTTGATAAAATCCACAAGCGATTACTTAATTTTTAAAGAGAAATATTCCCCTGTGAATTTATAGACACACAAAATTTCCTCAGCAGTGCACTATTGAAATTCAATTCATCTTGTAATAACCCAAAACTATCTATACACACAAATATTTGATAGAATTATTGACTGTTTACATAATCTCTGTTGATTATTGTTTACAATAATAATAAATAATAAATGGTGGGAAAAGGTTAATAAGCACTTCTTTCCAAGACAGATTCATCATTGTGTCAATTATGTAAAAGAACTTTCCTAAGTATTTCCTCGGAATATAATATATTGTCTTTTCTTCCCTGTTTCTAGTGAATTAAAAATAATTTGGTTTTAACTCTGGTTAAGGATACATGTAGCATTTGAGTGAAGTTTGGAAGAGCAACATTCTCTCCAGCCATTGATGGAGTACCCTGAAACTGTTCTTGACTTTTGGGGTTAGCCCTGAAACTCTCCTGACAGGGATCCACCCTTTGTGGCAGTTAAGTGGTTTCATTAAGATTGGCCCAGGACCACTCCTTACTTAGCTTGAATTTAAGTTGTCTCTTTTAACTGGAGATCTGGTCCTGATAGTGAGCTGAAAATTAGTCCTATTTAGCTCAAACTTAAGTGATCTTATACAACTGGAAATCTAGGCTTGGGGGCAGTGACAATATTAAAGTAATTTCATTCACTTGAAACTTCAGTCTCAGATTTCCCATTTTAAGGGCAATTTGGGGCTCATTTATTTGCAGAGGCCTGAAGTAGGAATCATGCCATGTCAAGGGACCTTTCTCCCTTTGGCACAGCTGCCTACCAGGACTCCCACCTGCTATGAAGAGACATTCTCTTATCAGTGATAAATGTTTTGTTATCTCTCTGCCAGAATTTCTCTGCTAGGACCTTTATCTCTCTGCTAGGACTTTGTCACTCAGAAGTCAGTCTTCCTAGCAAAAACTGACTTCTCAGTGCCAATAAAACTTTCCTTTTGCCATCCAAACTTTTCGCGTTCATGAATTCTTTCACATTGGACCTGTGCAGACCAAAGAGGGGTTTTCCTGTACTGCCACTAACCACATCATTTGGTTCCCTAACCACCTCAATATCTCTCCTTCTTTTAAGTCAGGTGGTAATATCTGAAGGCAGTTATAAAAGTAAACAAAATGGAAATGAAAGACTCATCCTTGAAAGAAAGAATGCTATGAAATTAGGCTGCTATCAGTTTGGGGGAAAATGCACTGGTTTACAATTTAGAGTTGGAAGGGATCATAGATATGATCTATTCGAATCTTTTGTTTTATAAATGATGAATTAATCCCCAAAGAAGTCCTGGGTCCTCCCAGATCCTCTATCAGCCAAACTGAGTTCATAGAATCTCTTTTTTCTCATTTACTTAAAAATAGAGTTCATTTGTTGTAGATAGTTTAACTCTATTCCTGTCCAATGGTGAGAGAATAAATGGATTCCAGATGACTTCTTTGGATGAAAACACTTTCAGTATTTTCTGATTTAATTTGTGATGTTTTAACTATAAATATGAATGAGGCCTCATATTAAAATACATTTCACTTGTGTGTTATTTTGTTATGTCAAATAATTCTTTTTGCATTACAAAAAGAAAAAATTTGATGATGCTTTGTTAAATTTAACAAATATTTTCAAAAAGGAAACAACTATCCCTAATTGAAAATTTATGGGTACATCCACTTTTTTTTCTCTTGATGAATTGATTATTTTTATCTTTTAGTAATTAAGATTAATACAAAAGAACTGTTTAGAGTACCTTCTCTAATTTTTTAAATAGTTTGCTTTAATCTGCATTTAGATCTATAATTTTATGTCTAGATGTGAATAGCATTTTTCATAATGAATCTTTTAGAATTGGATGACTATTATTCTTAACATTTTTTTACTTTATATATTTAATATTTTTCCCCACATTCAAAACAATTTTTTTAACATTTATTTTTAAGACTTTTCTTATCTCTCTTAACTCCACCTACAATTAAGAAACCACATGGGAAGTTATGCAAAACATTTTCATAAAAGTGAAGTTGTGAAAGAAAACCTAGATCTTCTATCCAAATGAAAATTAAAACCCTCAAGAAAAAATAAGTTAAAAATGGAGAGATAGAGTAATAAAGAATGCTTCAATCTATATTCATAACCTATCAGTTTTTCTCTGGTTATGAATAGGATTTTCCATCATAAGTTCTTCAGAGTAAGCATGGATGATTGTACTACTGAAAATAACAAAGTCATTTACAGCTTTGTATACAGACTATTGCACTTTGTTCATGAAGGATTTTCCAGTTTTTTTTTTTTTCCCTGAGAGCAATCTGTTCATTTTTTCCCAGAGATATTCCATCCCAGAAACTTGCTTTAATTTTTTTTTACAATTACTATTATTAATTATATTTTCCTCCATTTATTAGCTCTCTCCTTTCACCATGTCCCTCTTCAAAAGGATTTTGCTACTGACCACTCCCTCCCCCAATATGCCCTTTCTTTTATCACACTCCTCCCTTTCCATATCCCATTCACCTCCTATTTTCCTGAAGAATAAGGTAGATTTCTATACCCCTATTGAGTATGTATGTTGTTTCCTATTTGAGTTAATTTTCATGAGAGTAAGGTTCATTCATTCTCTCTTCCCTCTCTTCCTCCTGCCCCACCCTCCCCTGTTCTGCCTACTGTATATAAAAGCTTTTCCATTCCTCCCCCTCTTTTTTTTTTTTTAATGGCAGATAATTTGCACCATTCCCTTCCTCTCAGTATATTCCTCTCACATCCCTATTTCATCACTTTTAAAAAGATATCATCCCTTCATATTCAACTCACACCTGTGCCCTCTGTCTATATCTACTCCTAACTGCCATAATAACGAGAATGTTCTAATGATTAGGAATGTTCTAATGTAAGAATCTAAATAGATAAACCGTATTAAGTTCTTTATATCACTTTCCTGATTACTTCCTTATGCTTCTCTAGAGTCCTGTATTTGAAAATCAAAATTTCCAATCAGCTCTGGTCTTTTCATCAAGAATGTTTGAAAATCCTGTTTCATTGAATGACCAACTTTTCCTTTGAAGGATTTCTAGATAGGTAATTCTTGATTGCAATCCTAGCTCCATTGCTCTCTAGAATATCATGTTCCAAGCCCTCCAGTTTTTAATGTAGAAGCTGCTAAATCTTGTTTTAGCCTGACTGTGGCTTCACTATACTTGAATTGTTTCTTTCTGGATGCTTGCAATATTTTCTCCTTGATCCTGGAGTTCTGAAATTTGGCTGTAGTTGTTTGTTTGTTTGTTTGTTTGTTTGTTTTTTGGATGAGAGTTTTTATTTTGGAGTCTCTTTCAGGAGGTAACAATAGATGTTTTCAATTTTTATTTTACTCTCTGGTTTTAGAATATCAGGCAGTTTTCCTTGATAATTTCAGGTAGATCAATAATTTTTAAATTATCTCTCCTGGATCTATTTTCTAGATCAATTGTTTTTCCAATGAGATATTTCATTTTTTTTCCTATTCCCCCCCCCACTTTTTTGATTTTGATTTATTGTATCTTAATTTCTCATAAAGTCATTATTTTCCATTTGCTCAATTCTATTTTTTAAGAAATTATTTTCCTCAGTGAGCTCTGGTACTTCCTTTCCCAATTGACCAATTTTGCTTTTTAAGGCATTCTTTTCCTTATTAGTTTGTGTGTGTGTGTGTGTGTGTGTGTGTGTGTGTGTGTATTTTCTTTTGCACCTCTCAATTCTTTTCCTAATTTTTCTTTAATCTCTCTCACTTGATTTTCAAAGTCCCTTTTGAGCTTTTCCATAGCCTGAGCCCCCAATCCTTATTTTTCTTAGAGGCTTTGGATGTAAGAGCTTTGACTTTGTTATCATCTTTTGAGTGTGTATTTTGATCTTCCTTGTCACCATAATAACTTTCAATGTTCAGAAACTTTTCTTTTGTTTTCCATTCATTTTCTCAGTTTTTAACTCTTTGTTAAAGTAGGCTCTGTTTCCATGGTAAACAGTGTATTGTCCCAAGCTCCAGGGAGTTTGTGCAGCTGTTTTCAGAAATCCTTCTAGGAATCTGATCACATGTACTTTATTCTGCCCTGTAGCTATTAGATGTGATCCCACCCTACTGTAGCTGTAAGATCTAGTTCCTTGGCCAGGGCCAGGGCTCTGCTGACCTGGGCTCCACTGGGACTGCACACCAGACTCCTACCTCATTGCCACAGACCCTCTCCACTGACCTTCTGAATCTTCCCTGGTGTCCCCAGGATGAAAGGTCCAGAAGCCTCCAGCACTGCTGCTAATTCAGAGGTCCTGGCTGGAGTTGGGGCTGGAGCCTGGCCTGTACTGACTTCCCACTGGTTCTATAAACCTTTTCTGCTGACCTTCCAGGTTCTCTTTGGTGAATCTGAGCTGAGAGGTCTAGAAGGTACCAGTACTGCCACTGTTTTAAGAAGTCAGTCCAGGTTGGGGCTGGGGCTGCACTGTCATGCCCTGCCCCAGGATTCCCACTCTGTTGTCACAGACCTTTTCTGCTGAGCTTCTAAATTGTCTTCAGGTGGGAAATGTTCTACTCCATCTTTTTTGATGTTCTGATGCTCTAAAATTTGTATAAAGTCATTATTTAATGGAATTTGGAGTAGTGTGGGAGATGGGTGGGGCAAGTTCTTGCCTTTACCATGACATCTTGGCTCTGCCTCTCCAAAATTTTAAATAAAACCACTGAGCCCAAAAAGAAAAGCATATGAAAGAAAATGCTGCTGATTAAATATGATTATCTATGAATAGATGTTTGCTGCCTCCTTTGGAGGGCAGAAAAAGAAGTTAAGTCTTTTTATTGAAGATGGTTTCTAAAGCAAGGACAAATCTTGTAGGCTCAAGCCTATAAAGCAGGAAAAGAAAAGCTAATGTTACATGTGTCAACAGATGTCTCTCACTTGAAAAAGAGTATTGTCAAAGCAGAAAAGTTATTTTCAAAGGTCATCAGGAAAGCATAAAACTTTGGAACATGTTCTCATAGACCTCTTTTAGAGCTTTAGTTCTGAAAAATTGGAGGCTTAGGACTAGTTCCAGTACTTCTCAGTGTCAGTTGTTTCTGTCATGGGGAAATCAGGAGTAATTAATGGTGAGGTTTCATTCCTGTATAGTACAAGAATTCAAATGAGGTATCCAGGGACTGAAAGAATGAGCTGATGAAACTGAAAACTGGCAAAAGAAAATTAATATCAAAGGAAGATTAAAATAGAACTTAGAAACAGAACATGCATTTAGAGATATATATTTATTTATAAGAAATGTATCATCCTCTCATTTTACAAATGAGGAAACTGAGGTACAGAGGTAAGCAGAATTGCCTAGAAACACACATGTAATGAGACTCTTTACTGTTTGAATGCAGGTCCTTCTAATCCTAATCCATGAGTCCTTGAGGGCAGCAGTTGCCTTTTGCATCCTATTTCCAGTGCTTATTCATATACTAGGCACTTGATGAGTTATTTATTTATTTGTTATTTTAAAAATAGGTTTTTTGGATTTAAACCCAGCTTAAAGATTGTATATGTCTGCATGTGGTTTAGCTAAAGATAACATTTGATATTAAGCATTTATGCAATGAAGATTATTTTTCCATTTACCTCATTTTTGTAAGACTTGGATGACATTTAAAACATTTCTTCCATTTCTTTCACAGGCTCATTTAGTAGCAGCTTTCGAAAAAAGCTTAGGGAATATGACTGGCCGTCTACAGAGCTTAACTATGACAGCAGAACAAAAGGTATGTTTATAATAATTGATTCTAGAACACAGGAAGATTTAACAAATTGTATCAGGTGTATGACTGCTTGAACAATAGAGGTTGTATCTTCTTTTTAGAGATTTTGACACACAGTCCTAATAAAGCTCTAGCTCTTAATAGTCCAGAGTTTTCCATTTGCACTGACAAACAGAAGTTGAAAAATAAAAATCTTTCATTTACACAATTTAATTAAAGGAACTCTAACTTTCAACTTAATCCATATTGGAAGATCAATGTTAAAAATATCTTAAATTTTCTCAAGAGTATTTCACTACTATCTGGAAATTTTCTCTGAAGACTAAATGTTAAGGAAAAGAAATAGTATTATCAGAAGGAAAATAAGACATTTAGGAATTTTATATAGCTAGAAGGCCAACTAGATACTAGAGAGAGTGCCAGGTCTTGTGCAGGAAGACTTATCTTTCTAGATTTGAATCTGTCTTCAGATATTTACTAATTGTGTGACCCTGGGAAGTCACTTGACCTTGTTTACCTCAGTTTCCTCATCTATAAAATGATGTGGACAAAGAAATGGCAAACCACTTTAGCATTTTTTCTTAGAAATTCCAAATGGATTCACCAAGTATTGGACACCACTGAAACAATTGAACAGAAGCAACAGTACTGAACTAGAAATAGGACAATGTAGAATTGGACATGGCTGAAAAATTACTGGACAACAATAAAATATACCTGGAAAAAGTTTCTTTTAGAGAGGACATTATAAAAATAGTAAAACATCCATGCTAAGTTCCCAATTATAGGAAAGAAAGAAACAAGCATTTATTAAATGCCCAATATATATCAAGTATTATGATAAGTATATTTCATTTGATTCTTAAAACAATCCTGAGAGATAAGGCTATTAATTCTCCCTATTTTGCATTTGAGGTAGTTAAGGCAAAGAGATTTTTAAAGTAACTTATTCAAAGTCGAAGAACTAGTAAATGTTTGAAGCTTTATTTGAATATGGACCTTATTGACTTTAGTTCTTATACTCAGAAGACTATCTTCTCCAGAGTTATAGATAATAAAACATTACTGACTCATTTCCTAAACATAATTCAATTCCATACTAAGCATCACATACTTTGATAGGAATTTGTGAAAGAGAAACAAAAATTAAAAGAACCCATTCTACTGAAGAAAAGCAACATATCTTCTGAGAAATAACTATTATTTCAAGTAAATAAAAAGGGGAGGGTGCTAACAAATGGGATATTTAAGATGGGCTTCAAGTAGGTGATAGTTTCCTAGCTGAGCTTTGAAGCAATGAAGATAAGGAAGGGGAATATTTGAGGCATGAGGAAAAGACAGGAGAAGGAGATAGTGATTTGCTTGTGTAATAGTAAGGAGACCTCTTTGTCTGGAACATAGAAAACATGGAGATAAACTATTGATTTTCTAAATACCAAAGTACTGGGCTAAGGTATGAAGAAAAGTCTGAAGATTAATTAACTTGATCAATTCTCTGAATTAACTTTTATTCTAGCATAGGATAAGAAACTAACACAGCTAATTATAAAAATAAAATTAAACGATAAATGCACTTGAAAGGGAGAGAAACACAAGCAAAAGTGCTTTGTAAAGACTAAGGGAAAAAGGTCATTACTGAAAGAAGGGCATCAAAAAGCAATGGCATTGAATAATCCAGCCATTCTGGAGTGCAATTTGGAACTATGCTCAAAAAGTTATCAAACTGTGCATACCCTTTGATCCAGCAGTGTTACTATTGGTTTTATATCCCAAAGAGATTTTAAAGAAGGGAAAGGGACCTGTATGTGCAAGAATGTTTGTGGCAGCCCTCTTTGTAGTGGCCAGAAACTGGAAACTAAGTGGATGCCCATCAATTGGAGAATGGCTGAATAAACTGTGGTATATCAACATTATGGAATATTATTGTTCTGTAAGAAATTGCTAGCAGGATGTTTTCAGAAAGGCCTGGAGAAACTTACATGAACTGATGCTGAGTGAAATGAGCAGGACCAGATAATCATCATATACTTCAACAACAATATTATATGATGATCAATTCTGATGGACCTGGCCATCTTCAGCAATGAGATGAACCAAATCAGTTCCAATAGGGTAGTAATGAACTGAATCAGCTACACTCAGTGAAAAAGCTCTGGGAGATGACTATGAACCACTACATAGAATTTCCAATCCCTCTATTTTTGTCTGCTGCATTTTTGATTTCCTTCATAGGCTAATTGTACACTATTTCAAAGTCTGACTTTGTTATACAGCAAATTAACTTTTTAGACATGTATACATATATTGTATTTAATTTATACTTTAACATATTTAACATGTATTGGTCAACCTGCCATTTGGGGGAAGGGATAGGGGAAGGAGGGGAAAAGTTGGAACAAAAGGTTTTGCAATTGTCAATGGTGAAAAATTACCCATGCATATATCTTGTAAATAAAAAGCTATTAAAAAAAAGCAATGACATTTGTATTGTGTTGCACATGATGGGTAGAAGTTTAACAAAGAATGTCAAGGAGTAGAATAAACATAAGGGACAGAAGGGACAGAATGAATAAAGATATGGTGAAGATAGGGAGACATCTTAATAAAAATGATCTTGGATAACAGAAAAATAATTTGAACTTAGTAAATAATAGGTAAGCATTGAAGTCTTGTTTGTTTGTTTATTTGTTTGTAAATAGTATTTTATTTTTTCGCCAATTACATGTAAAAATAATTTTCAACATTCATTTTATAAGATGATGCTTTTCAATTTCTTTCTCCTTTCCCTCCCCAAAATTGCAATTTGATATAGGTTATACGTGGACAATCATAGAAACATTTCCATATTTGTGATATTGTGAAAGAAGAAATAGAACAAAAGGGAAAAGACACAAACAAAACAAAAACAAAAACAAAAAAGTGAAAATAATATGCTTCAATCTACATTCAGATTTCATAGTTATATCTCTAGATGTGAATAGCTGTTGTGTCCTGCTTTCTAGAACCCCCAAGTTGGGGTGACAAAATGTACCATTGCTTTCTAGAGCCCCCACACCAGTGATTAAAATATACCATCCTCGCGGAGAAGTGAAGAGGTGGGACTCCTGTGGGGAAATGGAGTCCATTTATTTAATGGACTTTCCCCCTTTTATACCTCATATCCTTAAGTAACAAAAACACTAGGCGTGTGCTAAGTGTATACTGCGCACGTGGGACCACATAAATAATTTGCTATTGTGTGTAGTTTGCCACCTGGTATCACTCTGCTTCAATCACAACACAGGTTGTCACTGCTCCCTAACTTCTCAGGAAGGCTGAGAGTCCTTAGCAGAGATGGGAAAATGAACCAGACATTGTTAGCAGTTTCCCTCTGGGCTGAACAGTCTTATACCTCACCCAGAATTTCCCCACTGACTGAGACCCTCTACAAAAAGCAATGAGTCTTTTGGACTTGTCTTATATTACTGTGCTAGAAGAACTCAGTCAATCGTATTTAATCATTATAAAATGTTGCTATTACTGTGTACAATGCTCTACTTCTGCTCACTTTACTCAATGTCAATTACATCTTTCCAAGTTTTCTTGAATTCCATCTTCTCATCATTTCTTATAGTAATATTTCATTACATCCATATACCACAGCTTGTTCAGCCATTTCTCCAATTGATGGACATTTTCTCAATTTCCAATTCTTTGCTACCACAAAAAGAACTATGATAAATATTTTGGTAAATGCAGATGTTTTCCCTTTTTTATAATCTCTTTGGGTCAAAGACCTGAATCAAAGGTTATACATAGTTTGATTGCCCTTTGGTCATAGTTCCAAATTGCTCTCTAGAATAATGGAATCAGGTCACAACTTCACCAACAATGCCTTATGTTCTCACATCTCCATTGATTTTCCCTTTTATCTCATATTAGTCAATCTGATAGGCATGAAGTAGTATCTCACAATTATTTCAATTTGCATTTCCTTCATCAAAAATTAGAACTTTTTTCATATGATTATATATAACTTTAATTTCTTTATCTGAAAACTGCCTGTTCCTATCTTTTGACTATATATCCATTGTGGTGGAATTACTTATATTCTTATAAATTTGACTCAGTTGTCAGTGAGGCTTTTCTTCTAATTTTGATTGCATTTGGTTTTGTTTGTATAAAAGCTTTTTAATTTAATATAATCAAATTTATACATTTTATATTTTATAATGTTCCCTAGTGTAGTGTTCTTGGTAGTTTTCTGGAGGTCTTGGAGCAGCCTTCTTTTTAGCTGAGTAATCACCACAAGAATAGCCAGCTGTTAAAGTCCAGATTCTTTATTGTCTCCTTCCCTGGGGCTGGGCAGCTTTCCAGAGAGCCTTTTAGAGCAGCCTTGATCTTAGTGGGGGAAGTACAGGAGGCCAGCTACCATGATGGTATGAGATGAAGTGAATCTGTCTCTGAGTCCCACCCTGGCTGAGTTTGTTCCAGCTTATATGCTCTATTACAGTTAAATCCATTCATCATACTGAATATAAGCCAATCATTATATCACTAGGGAACCATTATTTGTTGTAAGATTAAATCAATCATATTGAACTAGAGAACTGTTAATCACCATGCTAAACTAGATAACCATTGTCTTATCAATTCCACTTAGTTAGCACCTTGTAAGTATCCTTGTTTCAAGTTCAGAGTTCTGGCCCATAACATCTCCTGCTTTCTTTTGTTTTAGAACATAGATGGTCATGCCCTCCCTGACTTCTCAGGGAAGTGAGAACCCCCAAATAGGAGGTGATCACACCCTTCCTGACATCTCAGGAAGGGAGATGTAAACACCAAAGGAAATGTAAATTCAAACCACATTAGCAGGTTTCTGAAGGGTCTTACTCAAAACAGGTATAAATAAATCTATCAACATGGGAGGTATTATGTAACAAACAGCATGAATCAACAGGAGGAATTATACATGTCCATAAATCCTAGAAATAGTACAAAACCAATCTATTGTCCATTACTTCATGTGTCAGAGAATCCAATAATTCCTGCAAGTTTTGAAATCCTGCAATAGACTTATATAATAAACTTTCCCTTATGTATTAGGGAATCCGATGATGCCTGCAGATTTTGAAGTCCTGTATCAAGCTTATCATGTCTCAGGGAATCGAATGATTCCTGCTGGTTTGAAGTTCTGTAACAGTCTTATCAATATTTTTTTCTCTCAGGAAATCCAATGATTCCTGCTGGTTTTGAAATTCTGTAACAGTCCCATTATCAGCCATGCTCTTAGAGTGTCAGATGTTTCTTAGGTCTTCTCCTTTGTTTCGAGGTTTTTTTCTGTTTCTGTTTCTCTCCAATGGACAAGATGAATATGGCTCTCATTGGTATCCATCTGATTCCTTCTCCATCTGTAGAGATACAAGCAAACCCTCTCCCTCAAGCAGTTAACCTATCTGGTCCCTTCCATTCACCACTTTTTGGGTTTCTCCACATTACTTGGCAATTATTTAAAGATAGTGGAGCTGCTCGCACTGGACACTGCCCTTCTGGTGGGGTTTTATACCTCACTGCTGGAGCCAGTTTCTTTGTTGAAAATTTAAAACATTAATAGTATAGAGAGCTAAATTTAGAAATTCTCTAGGGTTACCTGTGGCTCCCACTTTCTTTTGTTTTTGGAAGAGCATCTTGATGTCTCTGTTTCTCCTCTCTACTATTATCTGATTTTGAGGATTAAAAGGTATGCCAGTGGTGTGTAAAATCTTATACTGTGCATAAAAGTGTGAAAAATTAGAAGTATATGCAGATCCATTATCTGTTTTTATTGCTTGTGGCACACCCATAATTGCAAAAGCTTGTATAAGGAATTCAGTGACCACTCGGGTTGTCTCTTTTGCTGCTGGTATTGCAAAAGTAAATCCTGAAAAGGTGTCTACTACATCATGGATAAAAGACAGACGACCAAAAGATTTATAATGAGTCACATCCATTTGCTAAATTTCATTGGTTCTCAAACCACAAGGGTTCTCCCCTGATGTCAGTGTAGGAGCGTGGAAGGGAAGGCAAGCTGTACAAGCTTTTTACTATGCTCCTAGCTTCCTCTTTTGTTATCCCAAATTGTAAATGCAAAGCTTGAGCAGCCTGATGATATTTAGAATGAGATTCTTGGGCTTCTTGAAATAAAGGAGTATTGGCTAACATTGTTAGGATGCTATCTGTCTTTAAATTTCCATCAAAAACAGGACCTAGAAGTCCAAGTGGAGAGAGTGGACATGCAAGATATAAATCTTATCTGGATGCTTTCTCACTTGCTCTTGAAGTTCCTTAAAGAGCTGGTATATATTAGAAGCAGCAAATTTTTTTGGGCTGTGGCAATTCTTTGTACCACATCTACTGAATAGGCTGAATCAGATATTATATTTTTATCTCCTGGATAATAAGTAAGAGCTAACATGATTGCATACAACTCATTCTGCTGAGTGGGTTGAAAAGGAGTTCTGTCTACTCTCTTTATATTTAAATCATGAGAATATACAGCACAAATGTTTGGATGCATCTACAAAGATACTTGGTCCCTTAAGAGAAACCTTAGAAACCTTTTCTCCAAGAATCCATTGCCAATCATGTAATATTATCTTTATCCATTATCTTTAATGGAGACCCATGTGTAAAATTTGGAGCTGTGGCCAACAAAATTTGCCACTCTGGGATGGTGTCACAGCATACATTAATTTGTGCATTAGTATAAAAGGCATATATCTTGTCAGGTCTTATCCCAGATAATTGTACTGCTTGCTTAATGATCTTTAATAAAATTCCAGCCACAAGCACTGGGTAAGGAGTAAGGCTTTGTTCTGGTTGTTCTGGGAGTTCACCCACTCTATTACACTGTATCCTTGATGGACTGCTGTGGGTGCCTCTCATGTAGCAAAAACTGATATTTCCAAGAGTTTTTGAGTAACTTTTTCAACCACATTGGATAAAGCCAATTCAACTTCTCTCAAAGACTCTTGAGCTTCTTTTGTAAACTGATATGGTGAATTTAAAGCGCTGTCTCACCTTAAAATGTCATATAATGGTTGTAGTTGATTGGTAGTTAAGCCTATCACTGGACACATCCATTGGATATCTCCTATTAATTTTAAAAGTCATTTAAGGTGTTCAACTTCTCTGTTCTTAAAGTTTTTGTACTGTAAGTGCCTTAGGATATACTTCATAATGTAAATATTGAAAAGGGAATATGTCTTTGAATTTTTTCTGCAGCTATATGCAATTTGTAGTTCCTTAGTGTTTCTATGGTCTTTTGTAAACTTGCTTCTAACATTTGCTCCTCAGGTGCACATCCCAAGTTATCATCCATGTAATGTAATATTGAAATGCTTTTCTTACTGGAATAAGAGTAGCAGCAACATACATTTGAAACATAGGGCTATTTTTCATTCCCTGTGGCAAAACTGTCCATTCATATCTTTTATAGGGCTCAGGTAAATTAATATTGGGCACTGAAAAGGCAAATCTTTTCATATCCTCCTAATCTAGAGAAATAGAATAGAAACAATCCTTAATGTTTATAACCCAAAGAGGCCATTCCCTAGGTAATTGAGTAGGAGATGGAAGCCCAGGCTGAAGAGTTCCCATAGTTTCTATCTGTTCATTTACTTTTCTTAAATCAATCAACATCCTCCATTTTCCAAAATTGTTTTTTTTACAACAAATACAGGGGAATTCCAAGAACTTAGAGAAGGTTGTAAGTGTCCTTGGTCAAGTTGCTCTTGCTCCATACCTACTAAAATCCGAATTTTATCACTTGTTAAGGACCACTGTTCTACCCACATTGGTGTATCAGTTTTCCATTGAATAAGAACAGGTGAGAGTGCAGGTAGATCTTCAACAGTGGTCCTAACTAAAAAGCCATTGTAATCTTAACTGCTGTGAAATGTCTCTTCCCCACAAATTAATGGAGATTTTTTTCAATTACAAAAGGAGTAAAAACTCCTATTTCACTTTCAAATATTGGTCAAATTCTTTCTCATAGATCTGGTAGGTAAACTTAGGTTTCCTCATTTATTTATAATATTACTCATTCTGTATGAATTTTGTTTTAATCTTTAACAAAATTAAAATTTTGTTTTAATTGTTTTATGGTTTGAGATGTTGATCTATGCCTAGTTTCTGCCATAATATTTTCCAGTTTTTCCAGCAGTGTTTATCAAATAATGACTTCTTATCCTAGATCCTGGAGCTTTGGGTTTATCTTACTATATTAATTTATTATTGTGTCTTGCATACCTAAACAATTTCTCTTATTCACTACTCTATTCTTAACTACTACCAAATACTTTTGATGATTACCATTTTATCATATGTTGATCTGTTATGTCTAGATCACCTTTCTTTTCATTTTGCCCCATTAATTCTCTTGACATTCTTAACCTTTTGTCCTTCCAAATGAATCGTGTTATTATTTTTTCTATCCCTATAAAATAATTTTTGATAGTTTGATTGGTATGGTACTGAATAAATAAATTAATATGTTTTCCAGTTGTTTTGATTTGACTTTGTTCCTGGGTTTGTCTTGGTAGATAGACACCTAAATATTTCATATTTTCATATTTTCTACAAGTACTTTAAGTGGAATTTGTATGTTCTTGCTGAGCTCCCTTATCCCTACCCACAATTAAGAAACCACATGTGAAATTATGCAAAACATTTCCATAAAAGTCATGTTGTGAAAGAAAACATGGATTTCCTATTCTAATCAAAGTAAAAATCTTCAAGTTTTTTTTTTTTTTTTTTTGTTTTTGTTTTTGTTTTGTTTTTTTAAAGAGAGATAGTGAGAGAAAGAGAGAATGGTTTAATATGTATTCAGATACAATCAGTTCTTTCTCTGGGTATGGATAAGATAATATATTTTTGTCTCTTCATTGGCTAGTCTATTTCCTTCAATTTCTTTCATTGATAAAGCTAAAATTTCTAAAACACTATTGATAAGAGTATCAATAATGGTGACAATAAGCATCATTTTTTCAACCCTAATTTTATTTGGAAAACTTCTAATTTATCCCCTTAAATATCTGTGATAGTTTTAGATAGATACTACTTATCATTTTAAGGAAAGTTTCATTTATTCCCATTCTCTCTAGTATTTTTAACAGGAGGGGAAGCTATATTTTTTCAAAAGCTTTTTCTGCATCTATTAAGATAATATGATTTTTGTTGATTTTATTATTGATATGGTCAATTAAACTAATTGTTTTCGTAATATTGAACCATCCCTGATTCCTTCTATGAATCCCACATGGGCATAATGTATTACTCTGGTGATTAATTTCTATAATGTCCTTACTAATATTTTATTTGAAAAATTTGCTTCAATATTCATTCATTAAGGAAATTTATATATAATTTTCTTTCTCAGTTTTGGTCCTTCTTGATTTGGGTATTAATACCATATTTCTGTCATAAAAATAATTTTATAAGACTCTTTCTTTGTCTATTTATAGAAATAGTCTATATGGTATTGGAATACATTGTTCTTACATTGGAATTGGAATTGGAATTCATTTAAAATGTGTGGTAGAATTCACTTTTAAATCCATTATGGCCCTGAAGATTTTTTCATAGGGAACCTATTGATGGTTTGTTCAATTTCTTTTTTTTTTCCTGAAATAGGTGTATTTAAGTATTTTATATTCTCTTCTGCTAATCTGGACAATTTATATGTTTGTGAACATCCATCAATTTCACTTAAATTGTCAGATTTTTGGCACAGAGTTGTGCAAAATAATTCCTAATTATTGCTTTATCTTCCCCTTCATTGATATAAATTCACCCTTTTCATTTTTGATATTGGATATTTGGTCATCTATTTTTTAAATTAAATCAAGCAAAAGCTTATCTCTTTTATTGATTCTTTTCATAAAACCAGCTCTTAGTTTTACTTATTAGTTCAATAGTTTTCTTACTTTCAATTTTTTAATATGTCCTATGATTTTCAGAATTTCTAATTTGATGTTTTATTGGGATTTTTAAGTTGTTCTTTTTACTAAATTTTTTGATTGCATGCTCAATTCACTTCCAGTTTTCTAATCAAAAGTGACTTAGAGCATTTTTTTTTATGACTATAGATTTTAATCACGTATTTAGAGATGTAAAATTTCCCATAAGTACTGTTTTGTCTGCATCCTATAAATTTGAGTATGTTGTCTCCTTATTGTTATTTTCTTTGATAAAATAATGGTTTATTTTTCTGATTTGTTTTTAATTCAATTCTTTAGGATAAAATTATTTAGTTTCCAATTAATTTTAATATATCTTTTCATTGTCTTTCTTTACATGTAATTTTTATTGCATGATAATTAAAAAGTAAACATTTAATATTTCTGTCTTTCTGCATTTGTTTGTGAAGTTTATATGCCCTAATTCAAGATCTTTTTGTGTGTGTGAAGATATTCTGTACCATTGAGATAACTATACCTTTCTATCCCCATTCAGTTTTTTCTAGAGGTCTAACATATCTAACTTTTGTAAAATTCCACTCACCTCCTTAACTTCTTTCTTATTTAATTTGTGGTTAAATTTATCTAGTTCTCAGAGGGGGAGGGTTGATGTCTCAAAATAGTATAGTTTTTTTTGTCTTTTGCTATAACTCACTTAACTTTATGTCTGAGAATTTGGATGCTATATCATGAGTCATATATGTTTAGTATTGATATTACTTCATTGTCTATGGTATCTTTTTTTTTTTTTTAGCAAGATGTAGTTTCCTTTCTTATTTTTGTTAATTAGATCTATTTTTGCATGCTCTTTCTCTAAAATCAGGATTTCTATCCCTGATTTTTTTTTTGGCTTCAGCATAACCATTATATATTCTACTCCAACTTTTTTTTTTTTATCTTTACTCTGTATGTTTCTCTTTTTTCAGATGTGTTTCTTATAAACAACAATTATAAGATCTGAGTTAATTCACTCTGCTATCTGCTTCCATGTTATGGAGAGTTCATCACATTCATATTAACAGTTGTGATTCACTAACTGTTTATTTCCCTCTTTATTTTTTCATTGTTTTTTCTCTTTCACCTTTCACCCTGTCTCTCCTCACTAGTTTTTTTTTTTTTTCTTTTAAGTACTATCTCCCTCAATATGTCCTCCCTTCCTTTAGCTCCCTTCCCTTTTCTTTTCCCCTTTCCTTCCTAGTTCCCTATAGGATAAGATAAACTTCTTTACCCACCTCAATGTGTTATTTCTTCTTGCAGGCAAAGTCAGTGAGAGTAAAATTCAAATAATCTTCCCTCATTCCCATTCTGCTGTTAAATACTATATAATCCTAACTATGGTTCCTTGATATTTGAATTGTTTCTTTCTGCCTACTTGCAAAATTTTCTCCTTTATTTTCTGATAATTCTGGAATTTGGCTGTAATATTCATTGGAGTTTTCATTTTGGAATCTCTTTAAGGAGGAAAAAATAACTATTTTGCCCTCTGGTTCTTGATAATTTCTTGGAAGAAGTAGTCCAGACTTAATTTTTTGATCATGCCTTTCAGGTAGTCCATAGTTCTTAAATTATCTCTCCAGGATCGTTTTTCAGGTCACTTGTTTTTCCAAGGAGACATTTTACATTTTCTTTTACTTTTTCATTCTTTTGATTTTGTTTGACTGATTCTTGATATCTCACACAGCTGTTAGCTTTCACTTGCTAATGGTACTGTTTAAGAAATTATTTTCTTCAATTAGCTCTTTTAATCTTCTTTTCCATTTGGCCCATTCTGTTTTTAAATTTTTTGTCCCCAATGGGTTCTTCTCTCATTTGGTCAATTCTATTTTTTAAAGAAGTTATTTTCTTCAGCTAATTTTTGTGCTCCTTTTCTAAGCTGTTGACTTTTTTAAATTTTCATAATTCTCCTGCTTAACTGTCATTCTTCTTCCCAATTTTTCTTCTGTAGCTCTTAGTCTCTTAGTTAATTTTTAAAATCTTTCTTCAGCTCTTTCAAGAAGACTTTTTGGGCTTGGGACTAATTCATTTTCCTCTTTGAGGCTTCATAAATAGCCATTTTGTCATTGTTTTCCTCTTCTGAGTTTATATTTTGGTCTTTCCTGTCACTATAGTAGCTTTCTATGATTAGACTATGGTTAGAGCTCTCTCTCTCTCTCTCTCTCTCTCTCTCTCTCTCTCTCTCTCTCTCTCTCTCTTTCTCTTGCTTATTTTTAAAAAATTGAGCTCACAACTCTTTGAGTACAGAGGATACAGGTCACTGGCTTTCTGTGCCAAGATCTCTGGCTGGCAGCTCATCCATTGCACTAGGAATAGAAGCCTCACAGATGGCCTGCTGTGTCACTAGCTTGCTGAGTCTGGACTATGGGGTCTCAATTGCTGAATTACCCATTGGTTTGCCTGGATATTGCAGGGCAGGGCTGCACTTCCTTTTTACCCAAGTGAAACAAGCCTTTCCTGAAGTTCTAAGTTATGTTGGGTTAGGAAATTGATTAAATGTCTTTTTGTTGCTTCAAAAGTCTTTAAAAGCTTGATTTAACATTGTTTCTGCAAGAGACTGGGGAAAACTCAGGCAAATTCCTGGCTTCTTTATGCCATCTTAACCAAGCATCAAAAATTTGTGAGCAGAGCAGCAAGTTATACAAATAGATCTAGCCATAAGAAAGAGTATTCTGATAATTAAGTAGAGGAGTGGACAGAATACTGGACCTGGAGTCAGGAAGACATGAGTTCTATCATCAGATCACGAGTAAGTCACTTAATCTCTGTCTCTTTTCCTTAGCTATAAGAGTATCTCATTTGATCACCATGATAATCCTGGGAGATATGTGCCATTATTATCCTCATTTTACAGATGAGTAAACTGAGTCAAACAGAAGTAAAGTGACTGACTAGTAGCTAGTGGCTCAGTGGATAGAGTATGAGACCTGGAGTCAGTAAAACTCCTCTTTATGAGTTCAAATGTGTCCTCAAACACTTGCTTAGTAGTGTGATACCGGACAAGTCATTTAACTCTATTTGCTTCATTCTCCTCATATGTAAAATAAGCTAGAGAAGGAAATGGCAAACTAGTGTCTTTTCCAAGAAAACCCCAAATGAGGTCATAGAATCATATCAGCAACAACAACTAATAATTTCCTAACCCAAGGCTAGAATTCCATCCATTGTGCCCAGTGTTCTTCTCAATGCTGGTGAACAGCACTCTTTTTTAAGTTTTGCAATATAAATGTGCTTTTTTTCTTTTTTTAAAATTATAGATGTTTATTTACAAGATATATGTATGGGTAATTTTTCAGCATTGACAGTTGCAAAACCTTTTGTTCCAATTTTTCCCCTCCTTCCCCGCATCCCCTCCCCCAGATAGCAGGTAGGCCCATACATGTTAAATATGTTAAAGTATATGTTAAATACAATATATGTATACATGTCCATATAGTTATTTTGCTACACGAGAAGAATCAGACTTTTCCAAGTGTACAATTAACCTGTGAAGGAAATGAAAAATGCAGGCAGAGAAAAATAGAGGGATTGGGAATTCTATGTAGTGGTTCACACTCATTTTCTTGAGTTCTTTCACTGGGTGTAGCTGGTTCAATTCATTACCGTTCTATTGGAACTTATTTGTTTCATCTCATTGTTGAAGAGGACCACGTTCATCAGAATTGATCATCATATAGTATTGTTGTTGAAGTATATAATGATCTCCTGGTCCTGCTCATATAAATGTGCTTTTAATCTGAAGTTTAATAGGCAGATCTTTACTCATGGACCAACATGACTATCCTCCAAACTCAGTGGGAGTCTTGTAGAGTATTTTAATCAGTCTGCCAAAATAAGGGTGGTAACCAAAATCAGGCATAGATAAAATTAAATTGATTTATTTGTTGAGTGGGATTATTTAATTTGATTCATTACAATATCAACATTTATTAAGGATCTCCTCTGTACTATACATTGGGGATAAAAAGAGAAAAGTGAAACAGCTCCTGTCCTCAAGGTATTCTGCCCCCGCCAAATCATTCTAAATTCACTACATTTGCTGCAGAATTTTTCTCTCTGGTAATAATTATATGTTAGATTCATTTATTTATGTCATTTCCAGGTTGAGATAATATAATCATATCAACAGCAACATCGTGTGATGATGGGTATCTCCCTGTGTTTTATACTACTTGAAGACATGCCTTAAGTGCATTTCCACAATAATAGTTAATGGTGGTCTCATGTTGTTTATATTCTTTAGCACTACAATTTCTTTTGCTCATTTTGATGTTAGAAATAATATAATAAAGCAGGTTTTGAATAAGCACTAATAACCTGAGATCCATAGAAACATCCATTAGAAACATACAATCTTGTTGATGGAGTCAAAGGCTAGTTAACGTTTTATTTATTTGGTAAGGGAAATCACAAATAGACAACAGAGTAATATTTTGAGTTAGAGAATATTCCACTCCAAGAACTGATGATGGAACTGAGAATGTTGAGCCTGGAGAAAAGATGCATACAATAAGCTGTCTTTGAGCATTTGAGTGATTGTCCTCTGAAAAAGGGTTTGAATTTGTTCTGCTTGGCTAGGCAACATAAGAAGGAGCAATTGAGGGAAGGTAAAAAAGGGCAGATTTAGATTTTAGGAAAAGGAAGGAAAGAAAAAATGGAGGGAGAAAAGAAATTTTCTAATAGGTGTTGGAATCTTTATAAATTGTTAAGTCATTAGAGTTGATAGAGACAATAATTATCTAATTTAGCATGGTAAAGTATCACTGATCTGATCTTACAAGGAGATGTTTTGGGCCAGAACCTGAAACAAGGTACTAAGTAGAACTAATTGATACAATGCTTGTGTTCACACCTTTACTCATTGGAGTTCACAAGTATGGGAGATTCACAAAGTGAACTTTTTAACTTTGTGAATTCACACCTCCCTTAGGTGTGCCTCCAGAAGGAGGAGTCAACCTTTGAGAGATCATATATAAAGAGTCTCTTAGCTTTGGGTTAGTGAGTTACTTTGGGTTAGAGAGAGTTACTTTGGGTTAGAGAGAGTTACTTTGGAACATTGACTGGAGTTGGAGAGAAGAACTCTGGGAGGAAGCCCACAAGCCCTCTCTCCGAGGCAATCCTCTCTCCGAGGATTCATTCCATTTTCCACTTGGCTGGCTGGAGGCTGAAGAAAGAAGAGGCAAAAGAAAAGGACAATCTGCAAAAGCTCTTGGATCCAAACAGAGAGATAGGCCTCAACTATTTTAGAAGGAGAAAATAAATGTTTGCATTTTTACCAGCTGGCTACATTTTGGGTGATTATGACTCTTAACTGAAACTAAGGTAGCTTCCAGAAAACCTCCCCAAGAAACCTGCTCTCCCTCAGAGAAAACCATTATATTATATTTTAAAGAAGAAAAACACCACAAACAGGGGTATTTGAATGTGAAATATACTTCTTTAGTAGACAATAAAATCTCCACTACTAAATATCTTCAGGCAGAGTCTAGATAACTTCACATCAAGAATAATTTTTGACAGAATTCTTCTTCACTATAAACTGAACTAATCATTTTCTTCCTCTCTACATATGATATTCTATAATAGCCATTTCTCTGACTGTCCAGGAAAACAGAGAGGAGGCATGACTAATTTACTCTTGGTTATAATCTGTTGGTATAAATTAGTGATCCTAGAGATTCATTATGGAATCAAGGAATGGATATAGACGAGACCTGTGATTTCATAGATATAGGAAGCTCCCAGATGGGAATGCTTTCTCCCATGGAATTAGCTCATTATAACTCATATTGCTCCTTAAATTTACAAAATTACTTCCTTACAATAACTCATAACAATTATTTTATGTAATTCTAGTATTATATACCCATTAGACAGAAGGGTAAACAAATCCCTGGGGAAAAAAAGGCAAGTGAATTTTCCTTGGTTACACAGCTAGCAAATGTTGGAAGTGGACTCAAGGTTAGATCCTAATGGCTCCAAGTCTAGTCCACATCCAGTTTATCATGTTGTCTCCAAAGAGCCATCTTTAATCCATGATTTTCTCATTTTCCACAATCTTTCTTTTCCAGTAATATGTGTGATCACATAGCAATTTTGACTCTCAAAATAAATCCTAGTAAGAAATGCCCATGTTTCAACTTGATTTAGAAGTATTTATCTCAAAGACAGGGATAGAATACAATAAATAATGTTGGTCCACTGGTTAGAGGCATGAGCAAGATTCCTCTACATCTATCTGAGTAACTACCATTTAGCATTATGATTCTCCCAAAAAATAAGTCAGTCTGACTGGGGTGAATTTCTTTATTCAGACAGTTGTCTTTGGGTAAAGAAAAAGAACTCAAAGGAAAGGTAGCATTCTAATTCTGATGTCCCTATTGCAGCTTTGGCAAAATACTATTTCTAACATTCAAGACTAATATGATTGTATTAATCAATAGATACTTAGAAAACAAAGTTTAGAAGACCATCACATTGTAAGATACGTAAAATATGCCAGGTTGGTCTTGTCAGGAACTTAGACCAGGACTTGGTGAAATAAGTTTTTATTTTATTATTATTATATGAATCAACTAAGTAAAACAAAAAATGACCTTCCAGGGTCAGGTAGGTGGCACAGTGAATAGGGCACCAGCTCTGAAGTCAGGAAGGCCTGAGTTCAAATCTGGTCTCAGACACTTAACACTTCTTAACTGTGTGACCCTGGGCAAGTCACTTAACCTCAATTGCCTTAGCAAAAAAAAAAAAAAAATTAAATTACCTGTTAACAGATAAGTATGACTGCTTTCTCCCTTTTATTTTCCAAAATTTCTTTGATTGCATGAGGAAAGGATCTGAAGTTTTAGACAATGAGAAATATTTTCCTCCTAAAAGTCAGACCAATTATAAACAGTTACTAAAGACAGAAATGAAGGAAATAATGGCATGTTCTTTGCAGCTGCTTCCCCAATTTAATACCTTCTAGCCTAGATGGTTAGTCACAGAACTCATATTGTTTACTAAAATCCAAAGGTTTTTTCCTAGACAAACTATTGGCCAATGCTATTATCCTATGTGCTTGTGAAGCCCATTTTTTCAAGACACATATAAGATTTGTAAATTTATCACTATTAAATTATATCTTATTAAATTCAACCCTATGTTATAATGAGTTAAAATCTTGTTTGGAGACTTATTGCCATCCAGTGTGTTAACTATCCCTTTCAACTTTGTATTGCTGGCAAATGTCATATATAACCCTTCATTCAAGCCATTGACATAAGTGTTAAAAAGCACTGCTCACCACCTTTTAAACTCTCAGCAAAGCTTTTATGAGGACTCTTTGAATTTGATAATTTAGGTAACTTTGAAGCTACCCATTTATACTGTTGCCTGACAGGCATTTCTCCCTTTCCCATAAGAAGAGAATGAAATATTTAGCAAATGTTCCACTAAAATCTAAGTAGGCTATGTCTGTAATATTAATCTGGTATATCAATTTAGTATTCCTTTCAAAGAAGGAAAAGTTAATCTGGCATAATGTATTGTTGATGAAACTGTTTCATCAATATTTCTTTTATAAAATTTTCACTTAACATCTCTTTAATATTTATTAATTTCCTTATTTGTTGGTTTGTTTGGTCTGGACTTATAATTTCAGCAATATAGGGAATTCTAAGTGAAGAAAGTGTGAAAATTATTACATTAGATTGTTTCTGGGAACAGCAAGTTGCCTAGCCATGATTATTGTTATTGCTATTATGTGGCAGACATAGGACTTGAACCCTTTTTTACAGATTTAGTAACTAGTCCTCTGTCTCCTGTTACACAGAATATTCTGCCTCTAAGTCTGAAATCCTATAATTTTTCCAGAAATTTGTTATTTTCCATGGCCTATAAATTGTAGATTATACAAACAATTTGTTTTATTCTGTCTCTTTTTAATTTTAGAATCTTGTTAAAAATTTCTCATACTCCTTGGCCTATCAGCTGTACATTCTCTTCTCTTCCCTTTTTTGAAAACTGGGACAACTTGTGCTTTCTTCATGCTTGCAGTATTATTTTATATCATTGTTCTCCATGTTCATGCAAGTTCTCCATGATCTTTCATTTGCATTTTTACATTATTCATGGGATTCATTTTAGATTTATTATATGGACCCAGATAGATCTGAAGGAGAAAGTGAGATTGGTGACTTTGTACAGCTAATCCTCACTTAAATTCAATTCACTTGCATATCATAGCATCACTTCCTGATATTATGGTCCTCTGATAATGAAGGGGAAAAAGGGAAAAGAACCCACATGTGCAAAAATGTTTGTGGCAGCCCTTTTTGTAGTGGCAAGGAACTGAAAACTAAGTGGATGCCCATCATTTGGGGAATGGTTGAATAAGTTATGATATATAAAAGCAATTGGAATATTACTGTTTTATAAGAAATTATGAACAGGCTGATTTCAGAAAAGCCTGAAAAGACTTACATGAAATGATGCTGAGTGAAGTGAGCAGAACCAGGAGAACAGAAGAACCAGAACAGAAGCAAGAATATATGATGATTAACTGTGATGGACTTGGCTCTTCTCAAGCTAATTCCAATAGACTTACATAGAAAGTGCCACTCACATCCAGAGAGAGACTGAATGTGGAGACTCACTCATATTAAAAACGGCTAAATGACTTGCCCAGGGTTATATAACCAGTAAGTATCTGAGGCTAAATTTTAACTCATGTCTTCCTGACTCCAGATCTGTTGTTCTGCTAAGCCACCTAGCTTGATTTCTAGCTTCTTGAAAAGGTTGACTTCTAGATTCATATAGCTGCAGTACAGTCAAGTCAACCACCAAATTAATTCATAATTTTATATGTTATTTTATGCATGTGCTTGTTGTCTCCTCTGATAGAATTCAAGATTTTTAAATATTCAGATTATCTCTGTATCCCTACGGCCTAGCATAATATCTGTAACATAGTTGTCAATGTGACTCCTTAATAGAGCCATTCTATGAATAGCCAGTACAATAGAAATTCTAACACCTTGTAGATTTACAAATGTACTTGCTTATATAAGTCCACATGGTAATGCAGAACTTGATTGTTAAAAATTCATGACATTTCCCCCCATTAAACAAGTTATTCTAGTATAATAGTATAAAAGTTCAGCCATGTATAAGACTTAAGAGTGAAGAAAGATCTGGATTCAAATCCTGCCTCTGAAACATAATGAATGTATTTTACTACTCATTGATCCTTTTTAAGAGGGAATGAGAAACAAATAATCTCTCCAGAAACTCTAGGATTATAATTGACAGAACAGTTGTGGATCTACATTGGCAGAAGGAATTTCCTTACTGATAGTTCCCTATACAAGTGAAAACACAGGCCCAGTCCTACCTCTAGCCTCCTACCCACCAAAATAAATAGTTACTTATTTCAATAATAAAATAATTAACCTTTATAGAACTAATATATTTCAATAGTTATTCACATTTTTAGAAAAATATTGACTGTTACTAAAATAGAAATGTAAAAGTTTAAGAGAGATTCTCTCTCTCTCTCTCTCTCTCTCTCTCTCTCTTTTTCTCTCTCTCTCCCTTTATTGCTGAATTTAAAGTTCTTTATTAGTTCTAATTTTCATTGTATAGAGCAGAAAGCATGTTTTTAACTCAAGAAGATAAACCATATTTTAATTAAAATTTAATCTGCATTCCAGTCTGAGTGTTATAACTGAGTGTTATAAAGTTGAAATATGTCATATTTGAAATCCCTTTGTTTACCTTCAGATTTAACATTTTAAATCCTGATAATTTTTTAATGCAAATTTGCTTAAAACATTGTACAGATTATTTTTAATACTTTCCCAAAATGAAATGCTACTGACATTTTTTTAAATTATGAGTTAAATTATAACATTGTTATGTTTTGTTTTATTTTTTGACTTCTCTGACCTCTGTCATCATTAAAATCACTCTCTCTAACCAAATAGTTTGGGAAGTTGATTTTTTTAAAAGCATAGAATGTGTATTTGTGTGTATGTGTGTGTGTGTGTGTGTGTGTGTGTGTGTGTGTGTGTGATATAAATTGTTAAACTTCTTGGTTTTCTTCCACCCTGACTGTTCTTTCTCTGATTCCTTTCTTGGATTCATCTGTATCAACATCCCTAAAAATCAGTTCCCAAAACCTCTGTCCTGTTTCCTTTGCTCTCTATACTGCCTCAGTTGATGACTCATCAACTCTATAGATTTAATTCTTGTAACTTTGCAGATGGTTTCCAATTTTGTTTTTTATCCAATTTTGTTTTTTATCCTATCCTGGTTTCTTTCCTAAACTCTGGTTCTGAGTACAATACAAAGTGTTATTTGGGCATTTTGCACATCAAAAAACACTCAAAGCCTACTTTTGATTGAGCGTGGTTTGATGAAAACAAATGGAATTAAGATGAGCATCTATGATTCATTTTTTAATTTATTTTTCACATTTAATGTTCTCTCATTAACATATTCTCAGTAAGTAAAGAATAGTCCTTCATATCTATAATAGTCTAGCAAAATAAATTCCCATATTAGTTAAACAAACAAAAATGTTTGTTTCTGTCTAGATTTGAAGTTCATCACACCTCTGTAAGGAGCTGAGTGAAATGTTTCATCTTCAGTTTTGAAAACTCATGGCTTATCGTTGCAGTAATGAGTTCTAAAAGATTTCAGATTTGTTTTTTCCTCATAATGTTATTATTATACAAATTGTTTTACTAGTTTTGCTAGCCCTAAATTCTTCTTACTTTCTTCTGAAATTCTGTTTTTAGCATTTTTTATGGGACAATTAATTCTATTCATATATGATTTTTTTGGTAACCATTTTCTAAGAGGATGGCAGCCTATCAAGTTCTACCTTTTGGCTATTGTTGACTAATATTATTGGCTAATAACTACTATAAGTATTTTTGTACATATGAGTCCTTTTCCTCTTTATTTGATTACTTTGATCAATAGCTTTTGTATGTTATAGCTGGGTCAAAGTTTTTGCAGGGACAGTTTGGTAACATTCTGGGAATAGTAATTGGACATTTATATCATATAATATCTATAATACATAATACAGTGTTTTTAGAGATTAGAAAAAAAAGTAAATCCATTTGATAGAGCTTTATGAAAACACACATACACAGTGTGCAAGATCCTTGAAGGCAGATATTAGTTTGAATTTTGTCTACATAACTTGACAGCTCTTGGAGTGTCTGGCTCATGGTAGTTGATTAACAATTCATCTTTATGAAATCTCTCCAGTGTCTAAATGCTTATGATTGTCCTTTCTTTGGTCTATAGGAGTCTGAACTTATTGAATTAAGGGAAACTATAGAAATGTTGAAAGCTCAGAATTCTGCTGCACAGGCCGCCATTCAAGGAGCACTTAATGGCCCCGATAATCCCCCCAAAGGTATGTTTCCTCCAAATATTATTCCTGGCTCTTTACAAAAATGCTAACTTTATCATTTTACGAATATGGAAATCTTAGCTGATGCTGAAAATTAGGGAGGTGATGGTATTTTCGTGAATTTAAGGACACAATATCACAATGATTGTTTGGGAATAATAAGCTATAGGTTAGTAAAATCTGACTCAATACCTATAAATACTATCTTTTTAAAGAAAAATATCCTGTGATTGATATGTTTTTACACTGAACATTTACTGTTGTTGTTGTTGTTGTTTTATGTATTACATTATGCAACACTTTAAACTAGTCTAATATGGTATATGAGTTGCCATATAGAAATGATTGAGATAAAAAAGCAGATATCTTTCTCACAAAATAATTTATTTTATATCATCAAATACCTAGTTTAACTGGTACCCTTAAAATAACATTCAACATTCCTTATCCTTATATTTGTTTAGGATGCATCCACTATTCAAGATGTACCTTTAAACTATAGAATAAATTAGTTCTATAGTATTATAACTGGTTAATGTTTAGCAACTTTTTTCAGGGAAAATTGATATGCTTTATGGTGAATTGTTATGCCATAGGTACATTTTTTAGTGCTATAATAAAGTGGTTTTTGTTCTAAATCTTGAAGGTTTAAATGGGTTCCAGGAAGGATTTATAAAACCTTAATCCTTTCTCTAATACAACACAAGTCATGGTAATAAAACTCAGTGAAGGATTTCTTTATTCTTGGGAAACAGGTAGTTCAATATATCAATCAGATCTGGAAGTATAAACTATAATTCCATAAAAGGTTGGAAGGGAAGAAATTAATTTAGTTTCAATAGTTAAAGGAAGGATTGTTAGGATTTAGACTGAACCAAAGTTCTATCTTCATTTAGTGTCTTTCCTGTTTCTTCAAGTACTTTGGTCATGTCTCAGTGTTAGAAGGATTAACAGGTCACCCATTGAATAATAAAAATATGTATACCATATTGATTTTAAATATCTGTTGTACTGATTAACAACCCTAAAGATTGAGTGAATTGTTTGCCTATCAATAGGCTATTTCAATGGTCATAAATTTAAATTGAAATTGGCTTTAAGTGACCATGTTTGACTTATGGACTACACATGCTTTCATTTTAAATGTCAAGAACTAAATATCAAATAAATCTCTGACATGGGCTTACAGATGGTGGTTTTCATCTTACTGAGCATATCAAGCATCTTTTTAATGTGTCCTGTTATAATAGTAATATATGAAAATAAATATAAAAACACTACTTATCTCTAATAATCTAGGCCGGGGCTTCTTAATTATTTTCTAACTGTGATTCCCTTCTTCCCAAGGCATATTATAAAAATAAAATATCTACATAAATAGGTATACAACACAAACATTTACTGATAATAAATCATAATTTTGCAACCTCCATATTCAGTTATAGGGCCATACTTCACATTTTAGCTAGGCTCTAGACAACTCTGTGACCTATAAGTTTCAACATAATTACCATAAATAAATGGAAGTTTTTTTTTTTTTCTTCACCTGGCACTTTCCTATATATTAAAAAAAGAAATCAGAGATAAATTACTAAAGTTTGGAAAATAATAAGCCTTTAATCAATGTTTGATGACTGACTGTACCTGTTATCATTAGCCATCAAGCAGCACTAAAATAACCCTTCAAATCTCTAGTCTAGTCTCTATTCTGTGTGATTGATTAGTAAAAATAAACTAATTAAAAGAAAATGTACAAAACAAAGTAAGCTTTTACATAACAATTAGAAAAGAAATTATCATTAGTAGCTAAATGGCAAGAAATATTCATAGATCTCTCTCTGTTGTTCTTCTCTGCTTCTTCCCTTTCTCTTTTCCACCACAATCTGTTCCTTTGTGTCTCCATATTTTTCCCACTACTTCCCTTTTCTCTTATTTTTCTTTTAGATCTCCACATTAGAAGGCAGCATTCCTCAGAAAGTGTGTTCAGTATCAACAGTGCTACAAGCCATTCCAGTATTGGCAGTGGTAATGATGCTGATTCTAAGAAAAAGAAAAAGAAAAACTGGGTAAGTTCTTATGATCAATTTGCCTCATAATTTATATATTGACTATGTTTCCAACATTAGGAGAATTTGATGATGTATTGGAATTCAACTGTAACCTTAAGAGTCAAACTCCATTTATTACTAATTCAATGACCATGTATCAGTATGGCCTGGTTAAAATGAAATGAGGCCTCTTCATCTTCACCAATAATCAATCAGCAAATATTTGAATGCTTATGGTGCCAGATATTAGAGAAAGTGTTTATAATAAAAAGGGGAGAAGAGAAGAGAGGAACAATCCTTTCTTTCAAGGAACTTACATTCTGTGGAATGGGGTGGAGTAGGGGAGTTCCAAAGTATAGAATGATCAACTCTCTCCCACTCCATGCAAAGGTAATCTGTTACATTATCTTCTGGGACAGTCTAACTATATTCACCAAGTAAAAGTGATAGGGATAGTCAATTTGCTTCATATGGAAGGAAGGAAGAAAGAAGAAGGAAAAAAAGAAAAGATCATAGCTACTGGAGGACAAATAGTAATATATTCAGTGTAATTCCAATTATCAGGAATAGTTCCAGCGCATAATACTTTGCATTGGACACACTGGACACAAACCACTGGTGAACAGAGTGATTACCTAAGTGAAATTTTTTGATGAAATTAAACACATACATATCACAAGATCTTATTGGTGTGTTTTCTATTAAATAATGAAAGACATATCTTTTTTGTTTTAAAAAAAAGTTTATGCAGGTAATATTTTTAAATACTGATCAGCCTTCATTCTCTTGATTTGTAATTCCACACTCTTTCATGTTTCTGCAAGGTGAACTCTAGAGGAAGTGAGGTGAATATAAAACATGGACAATTTGGTATGCATTTATTAAAAAAAAAAAAACACTTATCTTGGCATGATTGCTATTCATTTTGGCAGTAAGCTTATAAAAGCTTTTAAAAACCTTTTAAATTAAAAAAAATACCTTTTAAAAACAGATTATTTTTTATATCTTTTCTTTGTGTCTTTTTCATTTTAATCTCAATCTATAAAGAGAGGTAATATAGACACTTCTTAATAAAACCATAGGGGATATCAATTTTCTTTTTGAATAGGTTGGGAATTTAAAATTTAAATAGAAAATGGCACTTAATAGAGAGCAAGGTGATTTGATTTTATTAAGCTTTTTAAATTGACAATATCAGCAATGGCTGATATTTTTGTAGTGATGAGGTAATTATTTAAAACCAAGTACCTTGAAGAAACCTTGGGCATGGGCACTGGTCAAAGGTGCTTGGTTTTAAATGAATGCTATGACAGCCATGATGCTCATTTTGTTCTTGTCTGAAAATCATCAATGTCTGCTCTGTGCTGGATTAATGTATTTTTTAAAGCAATACAAAGTATTGATATTAGAGATACCATGTTGCATATGTTAATCCTCTGCTTCTAAATACTGACCCCAGGCAGTGGCTAGGACAGCATCTGCAAACTAACTTCTTAAAAGAGCAACAAAAAAACACTTTTTCATTATACACAGAAAAGAAGGAGAAAACTTATGTTTCTCTTTCTTTCAGCTGAGGAGCTCATTCAAACAAGCCTTTGGGAAGAAAAAATCTGCCAAGCCCCCTTCTTCGCATTCTGACATAGAAGAACTGACTGATTCATCTCTTCCATCATCACCGAAGCTGCCTCATAGCTCTGGTGACTGTGGGTCAGTATCCATGAAAGCCTTCACAATCAGATTCTATGTAAGTCATATTCTAGATAGGCTGCTGATTGGTGGAATAAAAAAGCAATCAGCAAAATGAGGTACTGGACTTTGGATTTAGCCCTCTTCTATTTCTACTTTTTAAGTCCACATTTTAAATTAAACATGAGTCAGCCAAAATTTTCCAATATAGCAATCCCCATTTTTGGACATATTTTCATCTTCATATTCTCTTCCCAAATATGACAATACATACTTTCCTTTCATATAATGGAAATGAACTGTCTCCCTGTATCTCTCCATTTCCCCCCTTTAAACGACAATCTTTGCTTCTTTCTATTTGCATTTGTCTTCTGTCTGTCTAATTGTACATGGATGAAGGTCATCTCTTGTGTGGGCACCAAAGAAACGACAAAATGGCCATGTCATCTACAAGCACAGATCCCGGTAAAAGGCGTGTGGTGCATGACACTCTGTACATAGCCCAAAAGCAAGCCTGAAAAATGTTTTTTTTTCTTCCTGAGAATCATTTGCATGTTTTCCAGAAATGAAATATTCTTTTAGTATATTGTAGGGAGGCAATCTGCTAGTGAAAAATTTACTAAGCCTCATATCAAATAGAAGACTTATTTTTGAATCATAACTTTATCACTTATTTGATAAATGACCCCCAAGCCCCAAAAAGTCAAGACTTTGAGACATTTTTTTATATGTAAGATGGGAGAAATAATATCATAGAGTTGCAAAGGACCTCAAAGAAAAATAATAAAGTCTAATGTTTTCCCCTGATAGAATATGAATCTATCAAGGGCATGAATGGTTTCATTTTCTCTCATTGTACTTCCACTGCCTAGTACAATGGCTGGCACATAGTTGGAACTTTTTAACTGTTTATCAATTTATTGATTGAACTCTATAACATTCTTGACAAATGACCATCCATACTCTAAGTAAAGATTTTCCATGTTTGGGAGATCATAACTTTACCCAGGCAATCATTCCATTTTCAGCTTTTGCTGATTGAACATTTTTCCCGATATTGAGTGAAAATTTAGCTCCCCGTAACTGACACTCATTAGTTTAAATTTTTGTCTCAGAGGCCAAGCAAAACAAATTAAATTCTCCATCCACAAATCCACATCCCCATTTTAAAACAGTGGTTGTTTCTCCACTAAGCTCATCTCTTCTCAAAGTATTATTCTCCAAGTACTATCCCCATTTCTTTCAAGTGATCTTCATAGGGTATGTTTTCAAATGCCTTATCACCCTGTTTGCCTTCTTCGAGATGTTTAACAACTTATCAGTGTCCCAATTACTATTAATTATTCTTGCCCTACTTACTTTTCAAGGTTTCTAAGGGAAAAGTATTTATGAAAAGGGAACTGCTATGTAAATGGAAGTGTTTGTTATTGCAGATTAATCATATAAATGAATTGTAGAAATTGTGACATGGTACAGAATTGGCTTGGGAGTTGTTGTAGACTCAAATCTTTTCATTGCCATTTTCAACTTGCTAAAAGTAAAAGTTGCTAGACTAGTGCTGACCTGTGTTTGAAGAATAGGTTCCTTACTTGGAACTCTTAGAACAATGAAATCACAGATGTCATCCTCTGCTAACCCCCCTCAAAAAAAAAAAGTTACAGATGAGAAGCCAATATGTATTGACAGAGATACTTTCCCCAATGATAGTTGAAATTCTAGGCCATTTCCCCTTCTCTCCAGTAAATAAAAGTATAAAAACTGATCTATACTTTTCTAATTCTCTAATACAATTAATTTGGCTTGTCATCCTTCTCTAAGTCCTGATATATCTTCAAAGTGCTGACTTAACTCATGGACCTGGAAGACAATGGAAATGGAAGAAAACTTCTTAGTTCTTACAAAGATACTAAGACTTTAAGAATGAATGTGGTGATAGACAATTCTCATATAAGAAATAGATTATTGTTTTGAAGGTTCATCACCAGAAGCTTTGGCACTACGTGTCAGATGTCGATGGGCACAATACTGCAAGATTTTTAAATATTTAGGTATATTGCCCACAAAGTTATAAAATGTAGGAGCGAGAAATGCTCATGCCAAAGAAATAACAGGTCATTAAATTAAGTAACCATTATTTGTTCATAATTTCTTTAGTCTTTTCAGGCAAAGGCTGGGTGACCACTTGACTGATGTAGAGGGATTATTTTCACACAGAAGTTGAACTAAATCCTTCCAAGGAATTTCTTCTAACTCTGAGGACATTCTTACAATTAGGATCATGTTCTTAGACAATTCCTTTTTCTTCTTCTTCTTCTTCTTCTTCTTCTTCTTCTTCTTCTTCTTCTTCTTCTTCTTCTTCTTCTTCTTCTTCTTCTTCTTCTTCTACTTCTTCTTCTTCTTCTTCTTCTTCTTCTTCTTCTTCTTCTTCTTCTTCTTCTTCTTTTTTTGAAGTCTAATTGAGTAAGGGAGGGAAAAAACACTTTGTAATGATTTAATATTCATTAAACCTTTCCTGACACTAAAATGCAAAACAATCAAAAATATGAAAAGGTACTTTGTCAGTTACAAAGTGAAAATAAGAATGAATTCCTTTATCTCCATAAGTAACAAAAATTATCAGTAGTCAATCACTATCACAACATTGATGATGTGACTCTATTGTACTCAGGAGTTAGCTGGAGGCTATAAGCCATTAAAAAAATAAAAATGCATAAGAGGCAATGAGAATATAGAATGAAGTTTACAGTATCACTGGGGAAATATGTAAGACAGCATATGATTTAGTGCTAGAACAAGTGATATGGATAGGAAGAGTTATAGGATTTAATATTTTCGTTTATTTTTCTAGTGCTAATAATGAATTTGCCCTAATGTAGTCACAGTCTCTTATCTATGAAACCAAAAATATAATTTGTTAAGACAGCTGGTTGGGAACAGGGAGAAGATGATACAAAGCTAAATTTCCTGGGTGTGTTGGAATTTGTGATTTTAGCCCTATTAGCATACTCTGATGATCTGGTTCAATGAGGAAGAAAAAGCATGTGTTGCTCTTTGAAATGCCCAGGTCTAACCTTTCTGCTGTTTTGATGCTGTTCGTCATTTACTACTTTTGGATAATGTCTGCTTTCTTACCTTTATTCCTTAACACTTTGCTTGTTTAACTTCTGTCTATTAAACTTCATCATAGGATCATGTGATCATAGATCTTTAAGCTAAAAAAAGGTTTTAAATGAAAAATAAATGGATAGGGCAAGAAAGGATTGCCTATGTGTATCTTCAAAATTAGAAACAATAAGAAGTAGCTACAGAGAATACCAACTGGTATAACCAGAAATACATAGGGGACAAAAATACAAGAAAGAAACCAGGAGCAAAACCTGTGACCCCAAAAGTCTATTAATAAATGTGCTAAATTTAGGCAGCAAATAAGAGAAATCAAAGGTCCTAACAACAAAGAATTTTTAACCTTTTAGATAAAACATTTACCTGGGGATGAAACATTTAACTAGATCACAGATCTAGATGATTTTGCCTTATCCAAAAATAGCAGGACAGATAAATGGGATGTAGAGGTTGGCACAACATTATATTTTACAAAGTATACCCACATGAAAAAATGGAGGAATCAGAAGGGAGAAGCATGATGGAGCAAATGGTGGAACAAATTTGAGTGAAGATAATTGGAGTCTTAAAAAAACAAACAAACCTGGTATATATCATTACTTGGGTAGGAAGAGAAAACGAATGAAGAGTATTTGAAATAGATCACAAGGACACTGTATTAGAGTGGAAGTGAGAGAAGGAGGCTTCAACAACCCATCTTGTACAAAAGTAAAGTAGTTAATAACTTCAACATTTTTAGTGATAATTATTCAAAAGGTAGGGTAACCAATAAAGGTAGAATAACCAATAATCTCATTAATAAAAAGATTCTGACTGCTGGGATGGGAATTATGAGAAACCTAGATCAGAGGAAGGAACCATTGCTCTGGTAGACCTGGAGTGGAAATCTGGGCAATTTGATATATTTCTTAGACTTGGGGAAAGCAGATTTCAAAAGGTCTGAAGAAACTACAGGTTGGATCTCATGGAATAAAATACTTCAGAGATAATTAGCCCAGAAAGGATGGGACAAGCTTGTTTTTGTATTAAAAGGTGAAGCTTATTTATTTCTGAGATGGACGCAATTTGGGTTAAGTAACTTGCCCAGGATCACACAGCTAGTAAATATTAGGTGTCCTGAAATCAGTCTTCCTCACTTCAGGATAGATGTACCACCTAGTTTCAGAATACAAATTCTGAAGCCACAAAAATAAATTAAAATTGGAGGGAAAATTGGATTTATCAGAGAAGATAATCATAGACAACTCTTAAGGAAATTTAGAGAAGATGAAAGCAAGGTCAGGAAAGAGAAAAAAAAAACTAATATGCTTTGTTCCTATTGAAAAAATACAAAAGCTCAAAATGATCTTGTTGGGGAACCTAAGGACAACAATAACTATATTAAACATTGTCATATTGTTATATTTAGAGAAAAAGGATGATAAAAGCAGGGATAAGAAATCTGTTTGACAACAGAAGGCAGAGCATTTCATTCCTCCATTTCTGTTTCTGTTTTTTTTTTTTTTTTTAACAACAAAAATGACCTTTGAAATGGAAATGTCATAACAGACATCAATAACAGGGATTTTAAATTTAAGATAAGCAGGTACCTAGCTGCTCTTAATGAATTTAAAGTCTTTTAGCCCAAATGAAGTTATAGGGAGCTCAAAAGAACTTGCTGACCTTCTCTTATGGATATATGTAAGATCATGGGAAATGGAATGGGTACCAAAGAACTGAAGAGCAAATAGTTGATGAATATTTAGATTGAGAAACAGTGATTCTGAAGAGCAGGATATTGTGTATTTTACCTTCTTTCTTTCTTTCTTTTTTGAACAATTTTACCAAACTCATAGATGGGGAAATCCTGCACATGTAGATTTTTGGCAAAGTTTTTGATTAATTTTCTTCCACTATTTTTGTAGAGAACATGGAAAGATGGTGTTAAATTCAAATAGAAACATTTCCCTACAAATCCACCAACTCATTTGCCATGACAGTTGCAGGCTGCAGGTTTTATACTCCTGAATTAGACAATAATACACTCAGGAGAATTCTAAACTGGTTAGATGGCCAAAGATATTTTTATTAATAGAATGTCAGCATAGTGGGAGATTTTCACTGGACCATCCCTGGGATCTGTGCTTGCTTTCAATGATTTGGATAAATATAATAATGGAATGTTCATCATATTTGTAGATTACATGAAGATTATATGAAGTTGAATAGCCAACACAATAGATGACAGTACCATAATCTCAAAGAATAATAACTTCAATCATTTGGATGAATCTTATAAGATGAAATTCAATTACACTTGGGCACAAAAAACATTTTTACAAATATAAGATAAAGGGAGGTATAGTTAGATATCAGCTATTCCTCTATAATATCCACACCATGGAAATTATCCTTATAGATTAATCATATGATGAGGTCAAGTTGGTCAATATTTTCATTTGGAAATATTTCCTTTCTTTTGGACCATTTAAAGTGGGTTTAGTGCATCTTCTCTCCTCTTCTTTCCCTTTGTCTCTATCTAGTCTCTCTCATCTACCTATCAACAAACACTTTATTTTGGAAATCAGCTTATGTGAGGGTACATTTCTTTTCCTTAATCTTCACCCTTTTCCCTAATTTATTTTTTTGTGCTTTCTACTTTAGGATATGTGAATGCACAGAAGCAGAGGCTGAGATAATTCTGCAGCTAAAGAGTGAGCTCAGAGAGAAGGAGCTAAAATTAACAGATATTCGTCTAGAAGCTCTCAGTTCTGCTCATCATCTTGATCAAATTCGGGAAGCCATGAATCGAATGCAGGTTAGTACTTTGCTTTGGTTGAGAAATAAAGCAAATGCTTTAAGTACTGCTATTTTTATCTGTAAATGTATATAGATTACTTAAGGCAACTTTCATATACTGTGAAAATGAATATGCTCTGTGTTTAAAATGTCCTCTGCATTCTGCCATTGTATTTCATTTTTTACCCATAATCCTTAAATAGAATTTAAGTAAGTCTAGGCATGAGTATCAGAAAGGAGTAGTCATGTCAGACTAGAGGCTGGGAGCTATGCTTTTAACCAAGATAATTGAATTCATTTCAATTGGAGTTTAAATTGAAATTCAATCCTGTATCTTGAAGTTCAATCCTGTATCTTTAGAGAAACATTATTATTCTGCAGTACTGAGAATCTTAATTTATTTTCCCCTTTTTGTCATCATGGGTCTGTTTCTTTATGTACTTTTGAAATTTGGCTTTCAAGTGATTTATACAATAATATATATTTAAATAAAAAATCTTTAATAAAATTAATAAGGCTTCAGCATTGTTTCTAACTATAGAAGGAAAATGGCTATTTCAGAACTAAGCTTTTGAATTTTCCTATACTTCATGAAGAAAAGAAAAGTTAAATTGTGATTGAATCTGACTATTCTTGGAAGAAGTTTTCCCTTTATAATTGTAAATTCATTATTCAGCACCATAAAGGATTTAAATGGGGAAGGGGGGGGGGAGTGGGGATCTTCCTACTTGTGCAAATTCATCCCTTCACAATATGCAGTTGTCAGATGATTTTGTTGACTATTTTATGAACTGCTGTCTTATGTTTGAATGAACAAAAGATCTGTCAGATTTCAATATGGGTTTTGAAATTTATATGGAGTCTACCTTATTTTTATGTAATATTACTGAGGTTTTGTTTATCTCTTTGTTGAAATAATCCATTCACAATGATCAGAAGGGCATTTTTTGAGTTTTTTTGTCTTTGACTAGATCTTAATTTAAGGATTATTTTGGTAACATTTATTTAAATTATTCTAAACAAACATGGAACGGTTGGCTTCTAAAACTACAAACCCCAACAGGCTTTTAATCAGATGTCACACCTTAACCGAGCTTCTGACTTTCCCCCTCTCTTTGTCTCTGTGTGTATATATAAACTGAAAAATATTAGTGTTTTTAGCTATGAGAAAAAAAAAGTTATTCTTTTCATTTTCTATCTTATATTCTCCCTTCTTCCCCAAAGAAGGAAATTCTGTGTTTAGAACGCATATTTGTTCTTTTTTTATGTTATTTCAAATTGTGAGGGAGGGGCATTTCTGTTTAGCATTTGGGAAGAGATAAGTCTTTTTTCTAATTCAGTTTTTTTTTTTTTTTCTTTTGGCTGATTTTCCCATCTCCATACCATCTTTGTAACAGAATGAAATAGAAATCCTGAAAGCTGAAAATGATCGTTTGAAGGCAGAGACTGGGAATACAGGGAAGCCTGCTCGCCCTTCGTCTGAGTCTTCTAGCAGCACCTCCTCTTCATCTTCTCGCCAATCTTTAGGGCTTTCTTTAAACAACTTGAACATCACTGACTCTATTACCTCAGGTGATTGTATATATGTGTATGTCTGTCTGTCTGTTTTCCTATTATTCCACTGAAGGAAGTTAGTAAAGCTAAAAACATCACTTTTTTTAACCCTACAAAATATTTCCCAAATGTTATCAGTTTAGTGGCACGAGTTAGAGATATGGAATCAGTAGACCTGAGAAGAAATCTGCCAGTTGTTATCTAAGTAAGTTTGAATAAATCACTTCTTATCTCTGGGCCTCAGTTTCCACAAGTGTAAGTTGAGGGAATTTAACTAAAGGTTTCTTATAGCTCCAAATCTATTATAATAATTGACATTCTTGACTCCTACCTCACATTTCACTGGTGTATACATACTTACATACATAATCACACATACACAGAGACAGATAACCCTAGATCACACAGCCAGTAAATGGTGTTAAGTGTGAGGTCAAATTTGAACTCACATCCTCTTGACTTCAGGGCCAGTGGTCTATTCACTGCTCCAACTATCTGCCCCAACTCATATATATTTCAAAGTATAGGGAATGAAGAAGCTTTCGCTACCCAAGATAAATTGTGTTACAGATAGTTTTGAAGAGTTTCCTAAAAAATTGAAAGTTTAGTAATTTGTCCAAGGTTGCATAGCCAACACATGGGAGATAGGAATTGAAGCTAGAGTTTCTTATCTCATTGATTGACCTGACCATCATGGAAAGTGGAAGAAAGAGTATATTAAACAGTTTGTTCTTCGAGCCTCCAACTATCAATCAATGTTATTTCTATTTCATCATCTGACACTTAGCTCTATGATCCCATGAAAAATGTCTCTTGGATCATGAACAAAAAAATCTTCTCAATATACTCACTCAGATTAATTGCATAGTCTATTAAGCAGGTGCATTCATTATTTGTATAATCCAGAATCACAATCTATAGAATTCATGATTCTGAAATTAAAATAATATTGAAAATATCCTCTGTTTTTACAAATATGTCTTTATACATATGCATATATAATTTTTATGGATATATAAATATCATCCATCTTCATTTAACATTTTGCTATAAATTAGGGAGTTTGACCTTGTTTTCAAGGAGTTACATTCTAATGTGGGAGAGAAATATACATATATGTATATATACATAAACAGAGATATATATAGAAATATATGTATATATACAAGTACCCACACATATACAGAGACAGATGTATCCTACATATATGTATGTATTTACATATATATGTATGCATTTTTATGTATGTTTACATTCTAATGTGGGAGAGAAGTATGCATTTATGAAATATTTGTGGTTATTTAAATATCACACATTATAATGTAAACTCTTTGAGGAAAAAGTCAATATAATTTTTTTTATCCCAGTAATTACATTATTCATGGCACAAAGCATGGTCCTAATATATACTTGTTGATTGAATGGTCCATTTCCAATAAGTCACTTATTTAGCAATATATATATATATATATATATATATATATATATATATATATATATATATATGTTATAGAGAGAGATATGTAACAAATTTATAGCCAGAGTAGAAATATTATTTAATTTCAAATAAAATAGTATTTTTCCAATGAAATATTCAGTGGGAAAATATGAACGCTTCACTTGGTTATGATTTTTGGCACAACTTTATTTAGAAGCACTTTTTGTAATTACAAGACATTACCACCAGATGGCGCTTGGAAACAATATAAATATGTACGTATAACATTAGATTCTTCTTTAATTTAGATTAAAAAGCAAAAACTGAAGCAGTATAAACTGTCATAGGGCAACTATAATTACTAATTTTCCATTCTTAAATGGATGTTTTTCTCCTGGGCCACTGAAAACCCAAAATTCGCATGTCCCTCTCTAAATTTTGACATAGTCTCCACTGCATGCTTGCATTTAGCTTCCATACATTAGGTCCTAAATTTGTGATATAGAATCACTACCAAAGAAGCAACTGATAAATCTTAAATCTTATGGAAAACACCTTCTTATGCCTTGAATGTAAGACGCTAATCTAATACAGAAAAAATAATGTAGCACAAATACACACACACACATATTTTATATATATATATATATATATATATATATATATGTATATATATATGTATATATATATACTTGTATATTTATATATTTGCACATACACATACACATACACACAAACATGCATACATGTGTCTGTGTCTGTGTGTGAGAGAGCAAATGAGAAATTAGTAAGTAAACACTTTAAAAAACAATGAGCTTCAGGGAAATGGGGTAAGAAACCCAGATTCTAAACAAAAAGCAGATAGAAATTGCATATAATACTAAATCAAGGGATCTTAGACCTAAAATTAGAAGGGACCACTGAGGTCAAGTCATCCAAACCTTTTCTTTGTACAGATGGAGAAACTGAAGACAAGGATAATAAAACTTTTCTCAGGTAATAGAGGGAGTAAATAACAGAGTTAATATTTGAACTTAGGTCCTCTGTCTCCAAAGCCAGCCCTTTTTTCATTATACTGAACTTTATTCCTGTCAATTAACTAAATTAGAAAAGGAAAAAAAAAAAGATTTAAAAAATGAAATAAGCCAGTATATAAAAGAAAAAGCTAAGATTGTAATAAATCCTCTTCTGGAGGTCAGAAAAGGTAAAGGAATTCAAACAGGGTTGAATTAAGGTTATTTGTTTTATATTTACTTTTCCAACTAACAAAGAGTGGTAAGGGTAGAAATTATTATACCTCTTAGAAAACAAGGGAGTTCTCTGCTTTGTTTTAGCATCCTAATAGAGTTCAAATGGGAGTCCTTTACAGCACCATTTCAGGAGTTAACAATTGAAATATTTTGCTTTTGTTTAAATAATTTGGTGTTCACAACATGTAAAATGATGTATTTTTGTATCTTACCTTTTAATCAGCATTTTTATATTTGTTTTACAAATCTCAACATATATTTTACTGTTAATATCTAGAGCATAAAGAGTAGATGGAAAGAAGCTTAACTAGAAAGGCTCTGGAAACTGGGAGGATTCAGGAAATGTATCTTGTACAAATAGGCATTTGGGCGGAGTCTTGAAGAAAGCTGGGGATACTGAGAGTAAATATTGTAAAGAGAGAATATTTCTGGTATATGGGACTATCATTCCATTGGTGCAGAAATAAGAGATGAAACATTATGTGCAAAGAATATCTGGTATCTAGGGTGGTCATACCATGGATTATATAGAGGGAAGTGACACATGAGAAAATTGGGGGAATTGAAGGACCAGTTAGGAGTCTATTGCAAAAAAAAATCAAGGTGAGATATAAAAGTCTTGAACTAAGATGGTAGCTGGAGAGAGAGGGATGTATATGATAAATATATGAAGTATTCTTATACTTTGACTGACTTGAGTGACTTTTGTCAGTAGATTGGGTTTTTAGTGGGAACAAGAGGAAGAAGTTGAGGATGACATCTGGATTGCATGTCTGATTTCTTGGGATAGTGCTGCTATTCTCCATTATAATAGAGAAGTTCAGAAGAGGGAAGTGCTGGCAGAATCATCATGAGTTCTGCATAGGCCTTAGCTTGAGATGTCTATGGTATATTCAAAGCCAAGAAACATCTCCCAGGCTCCAGGAACTAAAGAGAGGGCAGAATTTTTATTAAAGACCAGGAGTTCAAAAGGATAACGTAGAAGAGTAGGAAAGAAAAGAGAAAATTATCATTGGATAGAAAAGAAAAGAAGTGATTGATCAATACTTCACAATACTGGCAAAATAAATAAGAAGGGTCTTTTTAGAATGTTGTAATTCAAATATTCACCGACATAACATTGCCATTTTCTACAAATAAGACATGAGAGATGATTTTCCACTTATGTCCTTTTTAACTCTATGACTGTTTCATTTTTTTTTACCTTTGTGAATATTGGCATTTAATATGTAAAATGAGCTTCACCATTGAAGCTTAGCATCCTATGATCCTATTTTCCATATTGTGACTCTTGTTTTCATGGTTAGACTTTTTTAATATTCATAAATTCCAAGATATCAAGACATACCTAACAAAAATAGTTTATAGTTGTTGTTTTTGATAATGATGATGATAATGACAATAACTGAAATTAGAATTAAGCCTACTAAATGCTAGATACCACATTAAACATTTTATCAGTATTCTCTCATTTGATCCTCATATCAATTCTAGGAAGTAAGTATTATTATAATCTCCAATTAGTAAATGTCTGAGGCGGTATTCATGACTAGGCCCAACCCTCTTATTAATCACTGCATCCAATAAATTAATGAGACAGTGAAGCTAGGTGAGAAAGAGCTAATGTAGGGCAGAGCCTCTTAAACATTTTTGACTTGCAACCCCTTTTTGGCCAAGAAATTTTTACATGACACTGGACACTAAAATAAGTATACAAATTTAATATTTATTAATAATAAATCATTATTGCACAAAACCTACATTCAGTAATGAGGGTCCCATATGGGATCATGATATGCAGTTTACAAAATTGGGGTTTTAGGTAACTTCCAAGCCATGAAACATGAAAGTAAATAGAGAAAAACAGCAACAACAACAGCAGCTATATTTCATGTAGTTGGACCAGAAAAAAATGCAGTGATTACTGGTATCTAACTTGGTCATGCCTCATATGTCACATCTGCTGTTTTCTCTCTGCTGTTTTTATTTTAATAAACCATCAACTTCAATTGGTTGATGGCTAGACTCTGACATTGATTGTTTCCATCATCTAGCAATATTAATTATAACTCTGTTGTTCCTACCAGAAAGATATTCTTTAAAGAAAACTGTTCTAAAGCAGAGTTACTCAGTTACATATAGCTATATGAAATAAGGATGAGGAGATCCTAGTTTTAGACATGAAAGGAACACTGAAGACTAACTAGTTTAATGCCCTCATTTTAATGATAAAATCTTGAGACTAAAACTCTGAGTCACACAAAATGACTATTTTGGAGTTACACAGCTAACAAATACTGAAGACAGGATTTAAAGAAAAGTCTTAATAATTCCAGAGATAACACTCATACCATGATACGATACTGGAATCAGACAATGCAATAATAAGAGACAAAGTAACTGTAACAAGTACTATATGCCCAACACTGTGTTAAGTGCTGGAATAATAATAATAATGATAGTATTAACATATTGTATAGTATAAGCTAGGGCAGCTAGCTGACTGAGGGTGTTAGAATACTGAGCCTGGATTCAGGAAGACCTGAATTGAAATGAGACTTCAGAAACTTAGTAGTTGTGTGATGCTGGGCAAGCCATTTAACCATTTTTTGTCTTAATCCACTGGAGAAGAAAATAGTAAACCACTCCAAACATGGAATTTGCTTTGACAAATAAGCCCTATAGACAGCATTGGAACACAATGATTCAAGAGATCATAAAGGCCTGAAAACAACACAATGTATGCTAGGTACTATGCTAAGCATTTTACAATTATTATCTCATTTGAAACTGATATCAATGCTGGAAGTTAAGTATCATGATTATATATTATTCTCATTTTACAAATTCAGAAACTGAAGCAAAGGTTAAATAACTTTTCCAATGTCATGTATTAGTTTAGCATCTGATTTGTTAGTTAATATTTGGATTTTGAGTTGGGTCTTCCTAATTCCAGAACATGAACATTATCCAATGTGTCAATCTAATGATGTTCATTAATCAGAGTGTTGAAAGATGAGTGGAATATGACTTAGAAAGGAAATGGAAGATGTTTCACCAAGGGAAAAATGATATCCTCAAGGGCAAAATTTAACAATTCATTTGTCAGCAAAATAGGTAAATCTAACTACTAAAGAATAGCCATGATATATTAGATTTTGGAGAATCCAATTAGTATTATATTTAATAGATTTCCCTAAGTGGTTTAGGTATGAGGTACCTGGAAGCCATTGCCTGTTTCTGGTGAGAAAAGTGTATATTGCTTGACAATTCTTGCCTAGAATGCATTGGAAGGGAGAGGGAATGATAATATTATAATAGATGCAGAAGAGATGCATTTTTACCACTGAAATATCAAACCCAGGTGTCCCATATTCTTTAGAGCCCAAATTCTTTAGAATGATTTTTTGTTATATCAGTATAATTTTTAATATATCTTTTTACCTATTTTCTTTAAAGCCTTCCATCTTTTAAATGGTTATGATAAAAATGATATGATAGTCATCAGGTATTTTTCATTCATTTCACTACCATAAATGTAGGCTTTTAAGAATCATAGCACTTGGACTTCCAGCCAAGATGGCAGAGAGGAGGCACACAGCTGTGTAAGCTCCGCATTTTCTCCCACTATCCACTTCATTACAAGCCTCTGAATTAATGCTTGACTGAAAAAAAAAAACCCACAAATAGTTACCAAGAGAAGAAATCCTTGAAATTCACCAGGAAAGGTCTGTTTTTGCTCGAGGGCGGGATGGTTTTAGATCGGGCGCAGGCTGAGGGCAGGCAGCGACAGCGAGAGAGCACGGGAGCAGCTCACAGCCGAGCAGACCAGAGCGAGGTGGGGTGTTATCTCAGCCGTCTCTGCGGGGAGAGCTTTGCTGTAGGATTGGATACTTTGCCCTGGCAGCAAGTCAGTAGCCCAGCAGAGAAGCTAAAAACACTGGGGGTGAAGAATACAACCCCAAACAGCTGGAGTCTCTCGGGACCTGGCCACCCCTCCCCCACAGTATCTCAGCATGCTCTCGGAGTCTTAGAGCACAGGCGCAGTACAGTCGGGCTAGTGCCTCGCTGCTGCCCCTGCAGTCTGTAGAGGAAGCTCGGTAACACCACCCAGCCCCTCCCCCCCAAAAAGCAGACTCCATTTAGGGTTTTTTTCTTTTTTTCTTTGCTAATTTGTCTTTGATTCTCCTCTGACAAAATGAGCAAAAAATTGAAAAGGACCTTAACCCTTGACAGCTTCTATATGGATAGAGAGTAGATTCTAAACCCTGAGGAGACTAAAAACAGACTGTCTCCAGGTGAATCCCCAAAGGAGGAGATCATCTGTTCCTCAGCACAGATGAATCTCATGGAAGAAATTAAAAAGGCTCTCACAAGAGAGCTAGAAGAAAAATGGGAAAAGAAGAGGGAGGCTTGGCAAGAGAGTCTGGAGCAGTTATCCCACTCATTTAAAGACAGAGTGGATAAAGAAATCAAATCCTTGAAAAATAGGATTAGTGAACTGGAAACAGAAACAAAAAAAGCTCTCTAAGAAATAAAATTGATGAAATGGAAAAAAATTCCATAGAACAAAAGAACTCAATTGGACAATTAGAAAAAGATATTTAAAAAGTGAGTGAAGAAAATACTTCATTGAAAATCAGAATTGAACAAATGGAATTGAATGACTCAAGGAGACAAGAAGAATCAGTCAAGCAAATCCAAAAAAATCAAACAATGGAAAAGAATGTGAAATACCTTCTTGGAAAAACAACAGACCTGGAATCCAGGAGAGACAATCTGAGAATTATTGGACTCCCAGAAAAGTATGATGAAAAAAAGAGCCTGGACACTATTTTCCAGGAAATTATCAAAGAGAACTGCCCAGAAGTCATAGAAACAGAGGGTAAAATAAAAAATAATAATAAAAAAAATCATAGCACTTATATTCTGCTGTTATTCAATTATGTTTCTCTTATTCATAGGACATGGGTAACTCCAAACTGAGTTTGTCTATAAACCAAGATTATTATGAATAGAATAATGATTTACTCATTGGAAACTCTTATAGTAATAAACAACAGATCTAAACCACTCTTAACTCCTTCTATCTCCAGTTAGATCAAAATAACTAAATATTAAAGTGAGATAGCATCTTACTCTAATGCATAGAACAAGAAGTTAAGAGAAAATCTTTCTTCTTTCCTTTCTAGTCAAATAAGTTGAATAGTATCTTGATTGTAGAATAGTAAGCATAAAGTACATAATTACAATTAATATGCTGCTGTAGAAGAAAAACATATTCTGTGGTAGTGTGCCTAACAATTACAGAGATATTCAAGCAGTAATATAACTGGGGATGCGCCCAAATGTTTGAAAATAGTTTTCATTGACAGTCTAGCATAATATCTTTCAAATCCATAGGTTGCATAAAACTTAAGCATGGGTGTTTTTCATTTGATTCAAAGAAAGGCAAACTTTTCTAAATGTCCTAGTTTTCATTAGTAATTGGTTTTATCCAGATGTGGATGGCCTCATACTCATGATGTCTGCCCTGGAAAAAAGTAGGATTAGTTCTTTCAAACAGACAATCAGATGATGAAATTGGAACTACATTTTCTAGCTTGAAGGAAAGAACAAGTTGTTTTAAATCAAGAAATTTAAAAGAGTGAGAGAGAAAATGTATTGTTTCTCAGGTCCAAGACAGTTTAAGTACAGGTATTTGAAGTTTGCAGCACTGGCATTCCTATTGAGATATAAAAAGTAATGGGGGGAAATAATTACAACTGAAAACAATTGATTTCATTTTGTTATAATTCTAATTTTATTGGTATGTTGTTTTATAGATATTTTACTGGAAGATGCTACTGATGGAACTCTTCATAAAGATGGCCGCAGTGTGAAAATTATAGTATCTATTAACAAGGGTTATGGTCGATCAAAGGTATTCTACTTATGTTATATTCTGTATTATTATGGGCATAGAAAGATCCTTGGAGCCACAAATATTTTCTCTCTTCAAATTTCCAATAGTAACATTCAGAAAAAGCCTTTTCTTGGCCTTTTGAATAATGATATAAGATGATTACAGATCACAAAACAAATTGTTTTACTAGCTAGTAGTGCTTTCCTAAATAAAGAAATAGGGTTTCTAAACACTGTACCATATTCTCAAAAAGCAATGAGTAACCCATCTATCTGGAAACTACTTGATATGAAAATTCCAGTGAATCAATTTGTCTGTCACCTTTCCAAAGGAGAGACCTGAGTGACTAGACTGTAGAGTTTTTTGAGATAGTATTTTACCTATAGTTTTAACAATTATACAAGAAGCATTCCATAAGTGCTTACTATTTTTCAGGTACTGTAATATTCTTCTCTAAAATATGTTGTTCTCTGGGAGCAGGTTTCTTGGGGGGCTTCTGGAAGCAGCCTTCCTTTCAGTTCAGAGTAATCACCCCAAATGCAGCCAGAAGTTAAAGTCCAAATCCTTTATTGTATCTTTCCAAGTCTTGTCTCCTTCTTTGGGCCCAGTTAGCTTTCTTAGAAGCCTATCTCTCTCCTTGGTTCTGAGAACTTCTGCCACTAGTCCTTTGCCTCTACCAGCTTCAGCCTCTAGCTCCCTCCGAATCCAAAGGTTTGTGCTTCAGTCTCCAGCCAGCACAAAAGTGGAAGATGGAATGAATCTGTCTCCTCCTCCAAGCCTCTAATGGGCTTGTGTTCTTTAGTGGGCTTGTCCTTCCTGGCTCTAAGAGCTCCTCCTTTTATCTTCCACACTGAGTATACACCAATCATTAAATCACTAGGAAATCATTATTTGTTGTAGGATTAAATCAGTGCTAAACTAGATTTAACTTCTGTCTCCTCAATTCCACTTACTTAGCACCTTGTAAGAATCCTAACAAGGTACCTTGTTAAGCACTGAAGGAATGAATGAAAAAAAAATCATATGTTAAGAATTCACTGTATGTCAAACCCTCCCTTGAGCACTGGGGATAAAAATATAAAAGAAAAAATTGTCCTTGTTCTCTTGGTAATTGGATTTAAATAGGTAAAAAAAAAAAATCTCACATAGGAGAATGATTACCAGGGAGAGACATTTTAGTCCAGAAAGTTACAGATGGTGAGTGGGGCCATAAAGTAAGAGACAAGAATATATAAAGACAAGAAATATAGAGAAATCAAATGTTTCCTACCTTCATAGAGCTTATATTGTATTTTTTTTTAAATGCATACACACACACACACACACACACATACACACACAAACATATATATATATATATATATATATATATATATATATATATACACAAAATATTTTTGATGGGGAGGAATACATGAGAATCTGAAGAAATCGGGAAGGGATTCAAAAAGAGGATGGTGATATGAAGAAATCCCCAAATTAATAGAATCTTAGATTTGGAAGATTATGTCAGATTTTCCATCCAAATCTCAGGTACAAAAATGCCATCTAGAATATTTGGCAATATAATCACTGACAGAACATTGTGCTTAATGATAGATAATACAAAGAGTATTTGTCTATTTTGAGATACTGAACCCAAAATCTGCTTTCTATTATACTCACCTACAAGTCCTCATTCTGTTGTTCTTTGGAGTCTAACAAAACGCATCTAATTTTCTTTCACAAATTTTTTTTCCCCTAAAGTTAGAAAGGTAGCCTGTTTCAAGGTAACTGCCATGATTTTTTTATTTTTTATTTTCTTCCTCCTTTGTATGGCATGGTTAAAAATCTTTTTATGATCCGTGTTACCACTTCCAGCCATCCACTAGTTTTCTTATGCCCACTCCAAATATGGTACCTAAAAAACTGGTCATGCTACTGGAAATATTGTCTGGCTAACATAGTAAGATCATCATGTTCTTTATCCCCAAAGTTCAGTTCAATGACATTAATTATCATTTGGACTATTGTATCCCTTTCTTAACTAATACTGAATTTGAAGTCTATCTATCTTTTAGGTATATTTACTTATATAATTAATTAAAAAAAAAACCTCAGCTGCAGGGTTTTATATTTATCCTTATTATATTTTACTTAATTAAATTAAAACCATTTTGTTAACCCTGTCTAGATCATTTTGGCACCAATTTTGTTAACTTATTATTTTACTCTCCTAGTTTCATATACCACAAATAAGAATTTTATTCTTACTTGTGGTAATCTTATTATATTTTTATACAATTATTGAAAAAAATTGTAAATGTAACAGGTGTTCACATTGTAGCAACAACCATCCCTTTAGATTGTTATTGATTATATATTTTTATATCTGTCAGAAAGGAGATTAGCTTTGTCTGATATGACATTTCCTTCCCAAATTCTCATGAATCATTCCTTTAAAGAGGTATTATAGAATTTTTTAAGAGCCTGACATTCCTCTGAACTTTTCATTATTCTTTATACTGCAATACATTCATTACCATCAAAAATGACTACCATTTATAACCTATAATTTGTTTAGCCATCCTCCAATTTATAGGTACCTCAGTTGAACAACATGAATATTGTCGTCTTTGGATAAATACTTCTCCAATGTTTTTACTCATGATAGTAAATAAAGCAATATCTATTGTAGAGTCTCAGGCCATATCATTGTAGAGAAATAGATTTATAACTGGAAGAAACCTTAGAGCCCCTCTAATTTTTAAAAAATTATTATTATAGCTTTTTATTTACAATATATATGCATAGGTAATTTTTCAGCATTGACAGTTGCAAATCCTTTTGTTCCAACTTTTTCCCTCCTTCCCCTAGATGGCATGGCAGGTTGACCAATACATGTTAAATATGTTAAAGTGTAAGTTAAATAGAATATATATACATATATATATATATATATATATATGGATTGGGAATTCTATGTAGTTGTTCATAGTCATATCCCAGAGTTTTTATCCCTGGGTGTAGCTGGTTCAGTTCATTACTGATCTATTGGAACTGATTTGGTTCATTTTCATTGTTGAAGAGGGCTAAGTCCATCAGAATTGATCATCATATAGTAAGTATTGTTGTTGAAGTATATAATGATCTCCTAGTCCTGCTCATTTCACTCAGCATCAGTTCGTGTAAGTCTCTCCAGGCCTTTCTGAAATCATCCTGCTGGTCATTTCTTACAGAACAATAATATTCCATTATATTCATATACCACAATTTATTCAGGCATTCTCCAATTGATGGGCATCCAGTCAGTTTCCAGTTTCTAGCCACTACAAACAGGGCTGCCACAAACATTTTGGCACATACAGGCCCCTTTCCCTTCTTTTAGTATTTCTTTGGGATATAAGCCCAGAAGTAACATTACTGGGTCAAAGGGTATGCACAGTTTGATAGCTTTTTGAGCATAGTTCCAAATTTATCTCTAGAATGGCTGGATGTATCAGTGTCCCAGTTTTTCCACATCCCCTCCAGCATTCTGCATTATCTTCCTCTGTAGTTCTAGCCAATCTGACAGGTGTGTAGTGGTATCTCAGAGTTGTCTTGATTTGCATTTCTTTGATTAATAATGACTTGGAGCATCTTTTCATATGGCTAGAAATAGTTTCAATTTCTTCATCTGAGAATTGTCTGCTCATTTCCTTTGACCATTTATCAATTGGAGAATGAGCCCATCTAATTTGAATTGTTTCATTTTAAAGATAAGAGTCATAAAGTCTATAGAGATGAAATGATTTTCCCCCATTTAGTAAGTAGCAGAGGCAAGATTTGAACTTGGGTCCTCTTTAAACTAATACTGTTCCCAGTTCCTATCAGTCCTTTCTTTGAACTTTTAGATATTTACATTCTGATTCTTTCCTTCCATCAACTCCCCCCATTATTTTTAAATAACTATAAAAGAATAAATCTAAAACTTTTTAATCTAAGTATTAAAGGAATGTTAAACACTCTAAATTGGTAATGATATAAAAGGTTTTGTGCCTTTCAACTTCAAAAACAAAAGTTTAAATTTGTTTTTAAAGCAATTGAGAAATTTAACCTTAAGAATTAGCATGGTGGGGCAGCTAGTTGGTGTAGTGGATAAAGCACCAGCTCTGAAGTCAGGAGAAGCTGAGTTCAAATCTGATCTCAGACACTTAATATGGACTGAACCCCAATTGCAAAGGAAAAAAAAATTAGCATGGCATATCTAAATTTACAAGTAGACTAAATGTTCCAAAGATTCTAAAGCCATAAACTCAATGCATGAGCTATAGAAGCATGTCAACTTTCCCCAAGTGAGTATTTACACTAAAGTCTATGACCTTCTTTGAGGCTAAAACCATCTTTTGGCATAAAAAAGCCAGCTGTTTTATAAGGACCAATTTTCAATCAATTCAAAGCTATTACACTTTGGGGGGGGGAGAGACTTCCTTTTCAAGACTACTTGGAAAGATAAGACCCTAAAAGCTTAAATTAACAAAAATTTCCATCTTAAATACAGAAAACTGATTTTCCATTTTTTTCAGCAAAAGCTTCTACTGGCATTTGAATCAAGAGGTATGTCAGTTCGATAATAAGATAGCAAAATTCCAGAGTCTTGGAGTTAGAGTGGGCTTTATCTAGCCTATTATGAAAAATAAAGAAAAAAAAATCTATAGCACTGCCTAAAGCTGATCATCTAAGCTGTCTTTAAAGAACTTTAGTAGGGCAAATCTATTTCTTTCTGAGGTCACTCATTCTACTTTTGAAGAGATCTAAGACATGCATGTGATCATGGTTTCACAGGAACTCTTCAGTTAATATTTTCCTGTATTCTGAATTTTTCTTGTGAGAATTGTTTTAATATATGTGAAAATACCACATATTTGTATGTCTAACAATCTACAAAATAAATAAACAAAAAAGTACCTATTTGTATTGTAAATTCAGTGTCCTCAAATCATTTCCTTGGATCATGTAAAAAGTTTCTCTTTGAGGGCAAAGAATGTTAGTACTTTGTTTTTATATCCTCAATCCCTGGTATACTATCTATAAAATAAAAGGCCTTTGATCTTCCTATCAATAGTCTATAACATCACTATTAAACAACTTCATTTCTTTCTCTTTTAATCTCTTTAAACATTTCCATTTCTATTTGTATCACCAAAATAGCATTTTATTGGAAAATACATGAATGTACAAATGTTACAATTTTGTAGTCTCATGGGGTATGATAACACATGCTTGTATTCCCTGTTCCTGGAAGCTGGTGGATTACTGCACTATATCTAGCACCAGTGTGGTGAACCTCCAGAAGAAGCAGGGAAACACCAAGCTTTTGAAAGAGGAGTGAATTTCCCTAGGCAGAAAAAATAGAGCAGGATAAAGCTTCCATGCCTATTAATGTGAAATCGGTATTTGAGGTTCCACTATACTTCTAAGCTGGCAAAACAGGAAGCTGCAGTCTCTAAATAAATAAATAGCTGCTTAATTAATATGTATCTGGTTTAAAAAGCAACAACACAATAATAAAATGTGATTGGTAATTGAATTTGATCTTGGCTTATATTTTCTTTTCTTTCTTTCTCTTTTTTTCTTTTAGGAACAGAAAACTCAGGCATACTTGATAGGATCCATTGGTGTTAGTGGAAAAACCAAATGGGATGTATTAGATGGTGTAATTAGACGGCTCTTCAAGGTAGGATCTGTGCAATAGCCAAGTATTAGTTTAAATATTTGTACCCATTTTTAATACCTTTTGCCTTTACTATTCAAGTCTGAATCGATTTGTTTCTTTAATCCCTAATTCAAAATATTCTTTAATACCTCTTCTGGCTAGTGCTATTGGACTTTAATTACTCTCATGTCATCTATTCTTCCAATTCTTGATCACTTGCTCCAGACCACTCTATGTACTATTTTTCATCTACATGTACTAAACCCCTATTTTTATTGTGTTTTTGTATGTGCCATTTTTAGGAGTATGTGTTCCAAATTGATACATCCACTAGTCTTGGTTTGAGCTCTGACTGTATCGCTAGCTACTGTATAGGGGATTTAATTAGATCCCATAGTCTAGAAGTGCCTGAATTGCTGCCTTGTGGATATCTTGTTGGAGATAATAACATCATCACTGTGAATCTTAAAGGTAAAAAAAAGAAAAAAGAAAAATTTTGTTTGTACCAACAATGTCCAGTTTTACTTTAATTCTATTTTATTTTCACATTCTTTATTTTTAAAACCTTTTTTGTCATAATTTTAAACATTTTAAAATAATAGAATCATCAAAAAATGTCTTGGGGATACAGAGGTAAAAGTGAAAATGAAATGGTTAAAGATCTCACAATGTTCAGTTAAAAGGACTGGGATTTAAAGACACCATGAGTTATTAGATCATAGATTTATTGCTAGAAGCAGTCTCAGAAGCCATTTTGTTTAAAGCCTTCCTGTTACAGATGAAAATGCTGAGACCTATATATAGACCCCAATTTAAAATTTAAAACATTTTTATTTTCTTCTCTCTCATTGGCCATATATTTTGATTTTCTAAAGTTTATATATTTTCTATTACAATCTATTTTTTTTCCTCATGAACAGAACCTGCACATTTGTCATTAAAAAAATGTATGTGTGTATATATATATATATATATATATATATATATATACACATATATATAAATATATATAATATTTTATTTATTTTTAAATATATTTTAATATATTTAAATATATTTATATATTTATAAAATATTTTATATTTTATATATACACACATATATAAAAATATATATACACACATATATATATATATAAATATAATGTGGCAATGAGGTAGTAGCAATCAAAAACTAGACATCAGAATTCCTGATTATTTTAATAATAACAACTAATATTTGTATAGCACTTACTATGTGCCAGTCACTAATTAATTGCTTTTATAATTATTATCTCATTTGATTCTCACAACAACCCTGGAAGGTAGATATTATCATTATCCTCATTTTACAGATCAGTAAACTGAGCCAGAAATTATATGACATTTAGCTAATAAGTATCTGAAGTTGAATTTGAACTAGGTTTCTCTGACTCCAGGCCTAGCATTCTATCTATTATGTCACCTGAGGCTGCTTAGGTTTAAATATATATAGTATGTTCACTAAATCACAGTAGGCTTACTAAACACTTTACAGAATATAATTAGGCCATATTTCCTACCTATTAATTATATTAATATCCTTGAATATAATAAAGGAGAAAATGGGGGGAAAAGTACATTATAATTTTTAAATGCAGTTACAAGTCATTACTGAATCTATTTTTAATTTATAAAGAACCAGACATAGTTTCTCATGTATCCATTGGGCTGAAAAACTAGGTGATATATGTCCCTTCTCTGTTTAATAAAGGGTATATACTGAAGAGTCTCCACTATCCTTCTGGCTCTGAATTTTGTTTTCTAGAACACTATGTGAATGAGGGAAGTTATCTGTTCACATAACCTTGTAAGATCTAAAATGTGTTACAGTCACAGAGAGGGGAAGCAAAATGAATTTAAAAGGAAGTGATATTAAGGGCATGGGCCTTTTTTTTTCCCATTTGTTTGTTCCCCCTGCATTATGGTCATTACCTGAAAATGACAAGTGTTTTTGTAGCAGAAATATCAAGACAGGTATTTTGCAATGGGCATTAGAAACTTCACACTTGGCAAAGTACTATATGGTAGAAACCATGTGTTGACCATGTGTTGGTTTTACACTGAACTGTAAAATAATGAAGTATTTTTGTTTCTTTATTTCTTCTTTCAGGGGTTGAAGAAAACAGTTTGGATAGTTTTGTTTTTGATACACTGATACCCAAACCAATCACCCAAAGGTATTTTAATTTGCTTATGGAGCATCACAGAATTATCCTATCAGGACCAAGTGGCACTGGAAAAACATATTTAGCCAACAAACTTGCTGAATATATAATAACAAAATCTGGTAGGAAAAAAACAGAGAATGCTATTGCTGTGTTTAATGTGGACCACAAATCAAGTAAGGTAAGTGGCTAGAGTCAAAATAATTCAGTCTCCTACATGAACATGCATTGTTCATTTATGCATTTAAGGAATGTACTATATCATCACTATAACTAGTGTTTGGTTATAACATACATTGTAGAATTATGTAAAAGCTATTAGCTTTTTCTGAATTCTTCTAAAAAAAACCTGAAGAAGATCCCAATTTTGCATTTCCTTCTACAATACTGGTCTCTTTCTTTTTAAATAATAAATGTGCATGTATGTATGTATATTTGTAGGTATGTGTATTTGTACATATATTATATATATAATATATATGTATGAGGATATAGCAAATTAAACTATAATTCTAATGAAGAGAAAAAATAAAATAATAAAGTATCTTCATTAATTTTAAATGAATCTTGAAATCTTAAAGTATATGTACACACAACAAAAATGATAACTGTACATACAACAAAAATGACAACTGACAGTTTTAGCTGGGATAATGATGTTTGACTCAATGAATTTCCAAAACTTGTTTTTATCTTCTTAAATTAAATTCTGTACCAATAAAATCTAAAGGTTCTCTTTGGGATCTGTTGCAGCTAAAATTAACCCCTGGAAATTTACACTTCTATAGGCAATCTGCGAAAAGGTCCAAAATCCATTCTATTTCCACAAGGCTATTGATTTTGGGGGGAACTAGAACCAAGTCCCCTGGAACTGTTTCCTGAAAGAACTTCAATACTACTTCATTTTAATGGCTTCAGGAGAAATGTTCTACATTTAGAATATATTGGATCAAATATTTGTGTTTTTCACATTTGGATTATAACAAAGCATCCTAAAAAGGAAATATTTTCAATAAATATAATTCAAAGTAAGCCCAAATGACATCATTTAGGTCAACCATTGACCATGTTTGTGGAGGGGAGTTTTGATCATTTGTAGGTTGATCTATTAAACACTTATTTTCTTAAACTGTAGTTTGTGACCCCCTAATAAGATCTCATAACTGAATGTGGGGGATCACAAAATTATGATTTTTAGTAATTTTTTTATTTTTATACCTATATGACAGGGGTCACATAAAAATTTCACTAGAGAAAAGGAGTTGTGAGTATTAACAAGGGCATCTAAAGGGTCCATCTAAATATATGTAATTAGATAATTCACTGAATGTTGAAGGGAGAGGGGGATTTAGAGAGAGAATTTTCAAGGAATATGTCTGACAGTAAATATCTTTGCTCAGAGCAGTCTCCTAAGTATTCATCAAAGAGAATGATGAGTCAGATCTTCAGAAGAAATTACAAAGAGAGTTTTTAGAAGAAATACATTTGAACTCAGTTATGATCTTCCTAATAATTTCACATTACAAATTCAGATAGAGAGATAACTTGCCAATTCTCATTTACTAGTATACAAAGAATACTAGGGTCCCTCATAGCTAAACACATCTGCCACACAGATTTTAGGTATTTTCTTCACAACTGGCAGTATTTTCTAACTGTGGTGGAATAAAATGGAGTTTTCATTGACAAATAAGTTAAGTTAGAATACTTGACTCATTATTGTAGGTTGAACATAACTGATTTTTACTTCTTATATGTTTAATTCTTTCTAACTATATATCTTTACAGAAAATGATCCTATCTTTTCCTTTCCTTTCCTTTCTGTCTCAGAAATAGAAAGCCATTTTCCTATTCTTTGTATTTTGCCCATAAATGATATTTAGCCATTTTTAAAAAATCTTATTTTTGATTTAATTTAAATTTAGATCAAAACATATTTTTAATTTTATTTTATTATTTTTAATTTTTTAAATTTCTTTGTGGAAGAGGAATTTTTTAGATTAGTGATTAGATTAGATTAATGAAAACTTTTAGTTGCTTTGTGCTTTTTGATCAAAAAGAATGACTGTGGCACAGTGGATAATGAGCTGGACCTAGAGTCAGAAAGACTGGTTCAAATCTTTTCTCAGACACTTAATGGCAACATGGACCCTGGGCAAGTCATTTATCTTTGCTTTCCTCAGTTTCTCAAGTATAAAATGGGTATAATAATAGCACCTATCTTCCCAGGGTTGTTCTAATGATCAAGTGAAATAATATCTGAAAAAAAAATACGCTTCAGAGTGCCTGGAACGTATAAAAGCACTTGCATGGAACATATAAGAGCACTCTATAAATATATATATATAAATTTATGTGTGTGTTTATATATATATATATATGTGTGTGTGTGTGTGTGTGTGTGTGTGTGTGTGTGTGTGTGTGTATACACACACACACACACACACACACACACATATATATATATATATATATATATATATATATATTCCTTTTTGATAATTTTCAAATCCTATACCTCTAACTTCTTGTGTGACCTTGGGCAAGTGAACCAATTATTGAACCTTCCTATACTTCAGTTTTGTCACCTATAAAATGAGTTAGACTAGATGACCTCCATGGTTCTTTCCAGTTCTAGATCTACAATCCTATGACACATCTGAGATTTGCCCATGGCACACTGAAATGAAAGTTAATTTCAGGAAAAGCTTAGTTATATAGAATTCTTTTAAAATAAGTTTACTTACTGAAATGCAATATTTAAAGTTAAGGTCAACATAAAAAGTATTTTTTTTAACATTAACTTAAAATGTTCACTTATTGAAGACCCCCAGAGTCATTATCATCCAAGAAATATTTTCCTTATGGCATATAGATTTTTTTAATCTAATTTTTCCAAAAATTATATTTTCTCTCTTCTAATTGCAGAAGAATTTATGCTGTTATTTTACTAATATATTTGCTATTCCTTAAAAATTAAAAATGATTCATTGTTTGTACAGTAATAATTAATAATTATGAAACTATAATAGGAAGAAACAACTTGTAAACTCTTTGAGACACTAATATAAAGGAAACCTGAAAATAGGATTCACCAGAATTTGTTGCTTCCCCTGCATGCCATTACTGTATGATATGCATGAGCTTTGTTGACAGCAATGGGAGAATTCCAACTTGTGAGAAGTCCAAGTTTCCTTCCTGGGAACTGATTTTGTGCTAAGGATAGCTATAAAGTTTAGGGAATCAATAACCCAAAATGAAATACATGAAAATGCTCTGAGGAAACACACCTGTGCTGCTTAATTTCTAATATTCTGTGTGCCATACTGTAGATAACACATGGGAAACAAAGCCAAAAAGTATTTCACTCACTCAGAAGATCCAAACAAAAGGCTAGGAAGAGAAAAACAAAATATATATATATCTTTTTATGTCTTAGGAAACTCTGTTTTTCACAGTCCATCTTTCTTACACTTTTTTAAGTCTAGCATCAAATCACTATCTGGAATATTTTGATTGAAAAAGTGCATCTAAAGGGTAGAATTTGTGGCATTTGATTTAATAGGCTGAGAAGGCAATTGTTGCTTGTAGGAAAGAAAAAAAGATAAACTGGAGCCACTAGGGAAATGAAGATACAAAAAGGGAGATTAGCGGATTTGATTAAGTTTTCCTGTATGCGCAAAAACAAAGTAACTAATAGGAACTGGTGTCTCTAATATATAAATACAGTAAAGAACAGTGGGTCCACCAGATTGGAAAATCCTTTTTTTTTTTTTTTAATTAAAACTTTTTTATTTATAAAATATATGCATGAGTAATTTTTTAACCTTGACCCTTGCAAAACCTTTTGTTCCAAATTTTCCCCTCCTTCCCCCATCCCCTCTCCTAGATGGCAGGTAGTCCAATACATGTTAAACATGTTAAAATACATGTTAAATACAATATATGTATACATATTTATACAGTTATCTTGCTGCACAAGAAAAGTCAGATCAAAAAGGAAGAAAAAAATCTGAGAAAGAAAACAAAGTGCAAGCAAATAACAAGAGAGTGAGAATGCTATGTTGTAGTCCACACTCAGTTCCCATGGTTCTTTCTCTGGGTGTAGATGGCTCTCTTCATCATTGAACAAGTGGAATTGGTTTGAATCATCTTATTGTTGAAGAGAACCATGTCCATCAGAATTGATCATCATATAGTCTTGTTGTTGCCATGTATAATTATCTTCTTTTTCTGCTTATGTCACTTAGCATTGGTTCATATAAATCTCTCCAAGCCTCTTTGAAATTATCCTGCGGTTGTTTCTTACAGAACACTAATGTTCCATAACATTCATAAACCATAATTTATTCACTCATTCTCCAATTGATGGGCATCCACTCTGTTTCCAGTTTCTTGCCACTACAAAAAGGGTTGCCACAAACATTTTTGCTCATATGGGTTCCTTTCTCTCCTTTAAGATCTCTTTGGGAGATATAATCCTAGTAGAAATACTGCTCATCAAAGGATATGCAGTTTAATAACATTTTGAGCATAGTTTCAAATTGCTGTCCAGAATGATTGGATCCATTCATAGTTCCACCAACAATGTATCAGTGTCCCAGTTTTTCCCATATCTCCTCCAACATTCCTCATTATCTTTTTCTGTCATCTTAGCCAATCTGACAGATGTGTAGTGGTATCTCAGAGTTGTCTTAATTTGTATTTCTCTGATCAATAGTGATTTGGAGCACCTTTTCATATGATTACAAATAGTTCCAATTTTTTCATCTGAAAATTGTTCATATCCTTGGACTATTTATCAATTGGAGAATGGCTTGAACTATTAACATTTTGAGTCAATTCTCTATATATTTCAGAAATGAGTCCTTTATCAGAACCTTTGAATGTAAAAATGTTTTCCCAGTTTATTGTTTCCCTTCTAATCTTGTCTATATTAGTTTTGTTTGTACAAAAACTTTTTAACTCAATATAATCAAAATTATCTATTTTGTGGTCAATAATGATCTCTAGTTCTTCTTTGGTCACAAATTCCTTTCTCCTCCACAGATCTGAGAGGTAAACTATCCTATGTTCTTCTAATTTGTTTATAATATCATTCTCTATGTCTAGATCACAAAGTCATTTCAATCTTATCTTGGTATATGGTGTTAGGTGTGGGTCTATGCATAGTTTCTCCAATACTAGATTCCAATTTTCCCAGCAATTTTTGTCAAATAGTGAATTCTTATCCCAAAAGCTGGGATCTTTGTGTTTGACCCAAAGATTGCTATAGTCATTGACAATTTTGTTCTGTGAAGCTAAACTATTCCACAGATCAACTACTTTATTTCTTAAACAGTACCAAATGGTTTTCATGACCGCAGCTTTATAATATAGTTTTAGATCTGGTACAGTTAGGCCACCTTCATTAACTTTTCTTTTCATTACTTCCCTTGATTCTTGACCTTTTTTTCTTCCAGATGAATTTTGTTTTTATTTTTTCAGTAAAATAGTTTCTTGGGAGGTTGATTAGTTTATCACTAAATAAATAGCTTAGTTTAGGTACTATTGTCATCTTTATTGTTTTCCCTCAACCTATCCAAGAGCACTTGATATTTGATATCCAATTGTTTAGATCTGACCTTATTTGTTTGGAAAATGTTTTTTAGTTCTGCTCATATAGTACCTGACTTTCTCTTGGCAGATAGATTCCCAAATATTTTATCTTGACAATTATTTTAAATGGAATTTCTCTTTGTATCTCCTGTTGTTGGATTTTGTCAGTGATGTATAAAAATGCTGATGATTTATATGGATTTATTTTGTATCCTGCAACTTTGCTAAAGGTGCGGATGACTTCTAATAGTTTTTGAGTTGATTCTTTAAGGTTCTCTAAGTATACCATATGAAAAGAGTGATAATTTGGTTTCCTCATGACTACTCATTAATCTCTTTTTCCTCTCTTATTGCCAAAGCTAGCATTTCTAATACAATATTGAATGGTAATGGTGATAATAGGCAACCTTGTTTCACCCCAATCTTATTGGGAATGGTTCTAATTTATCCATATTACATATGATACTTGCTGGTGGTTTTAAATAGATGCTACTGACTGTTTTAAGGAAAAATCCATTTATTCCTATACTCTCTAGTGTTTTTAATAGGAATGGGTGTTGGATTTTTTCAAATGTTTTTTCTGCATCAATTGAGATGATCATATGGTTTTTGTTAATTTGGTTATTGATATGATCAATTATGCTAATAATTTTCCTAATATTAAACCAGCCCTGAATTCCTGATAAAATCATACTTGGTCATGGTGTATTATCCTGGGAATAAATTTCTGTTATTTCTTTGCTAATATGTTATTTAAGATTCTTGTATCAATATTCATTACAGAGATTGGTCTATAATTTTCTTTCTTTATTTTCGTTCTATGTTATTTAGGTATCAGTGCCATGTCTGTGTCATAAAAAGAATTTGGTGTAAGAGTCCTTCATTCCCTACTTTTTCAAATAGTTTATATATTATTGGAGTTAATTGTTCTTGAAATGTTTGGTAGAATTCACATGTAAACCTATCTGGTCCTGGGGATTTTTTCTTTAGAACAAATTATTTGTTTGTTCTTTTTCTTTTCTAAAATGGGACTATTTCCTCTTCTGTTAATCTTTGACAATGTATATTTTTATAGGTTTTCTTCCTTTTCACTTAGGTTGTCAAATTTATTGGCATAAAGTTGGACAAGGTAACTTCTAATTATTGCTCTAATTTCCTCTTCATTGGTGGAAAGTTCCCTCTTTTCATTTTTGAGACTAGCAATTTGATTTTCCTCTTTCCTTTTTCTAATCAAATTAACTAAAGATTTATCTATTTTATTGGTTTTTTCATAATAACAACTCTTAGATTTATTAATTCAATAGTTTTTTCTTTCAATTTTATTGATCTCGCCATTTATTTTTAGAATTTCAAGTTTGGCATTTGATTGGGGGTTTTTAATTTGTTCTTTTACTAGCTTTTTTTTAGTTGCAAGCCCAATTCATTGATCTTTATTTTATGCAAATAAGCATCTAGAGATAGAAAATTTCTCCTTATTACCATTTTGGCTGCATCCCACAAAATTTGGTATGTTGTCTCATTATTGTCATTCTCTTGGATGAAATTATTGATTGTGTCTATGATTTGCTGTTTCACCCATTCATTCTTTAGGATAAGATTATTTAGTTTCCAATTTCTTTTTGGTCTATTTCCCCCTGGCCTTTTATTGAATGTAATTTTTATTGGATTGTGATCTGAAAAAAATATCTTTACTATTTCTGCCTTTCTTCAATTGATTTTGAGGCCTTTATTTTCTAATATATGGTCAGTTTTTGTATAGGTTGCATGAACTGCCAGGAACAAAGTTCACTCCTTCTGTCTCCATTGAATTTTCTCCAAAAATCTATCATACCTAACTTTTCTAGTATTCTATTTACCTCTTTAACATCTTTCTTATTTATTTTGTGATTTGATTTATCTAGTTCTGAGAGAGCAAGGTTGAGAATCTCCCACTATTATAATTTTCCTGTCTATTTCTTCTTACAACTCTCTTAACTTCTCTTTTAAGAATTTAGATGCTACACCACTTGGTGCATATATTAACATCAATATTGCTTCATTATCTATTGTTCTCTTTAACAAGATATAGTTTCCTTCCTTATCTCTTTTAATTAGATCATTTTTTGTTTTTGGTTGATCTGAGGTCAGGATGGCTACCCCTGCTTTTTTTTTTTTTAGTTCACCTGATGCATAATAGATTCTGCTCCAGCCATTTCCCTTTACTCTGTATGTATCTGCTTTAAATGCATTTCTTGTAAACAGCATATTGTAGGATTCTGGCTTTTAATCCAGTCTGCTATCCACTTCTGGTTTAAGGGAAAGTTCACCCCATTCACATTTATGGGTAAAACTACTAAATCTGTATTTCCTGCCATCTTATTAACCCCAATTTATACTTTTCCCTTTCCTTTTTTCCTTTTGCTCCTTCCCAGTATTTTACTTATGAGCACTACTTACTTCAGGAAGCCCTTCCCCATTCGTATGCCTTTCCCCTCCTATTTCTGTTTTACCTTTTATTTAGCCTACCCCTTCCCTTTTCCCCTTTCCCCTTCCATTTTTCTATAATTTGAGAGAAGTTTCTCAGTGGATTCAAATATATCTAATATTTTCTCTCTGAGCCAAATTTGATGAGAATAAGATTCACACAATGTTCATTCCTCTGCTTTCTTTCCCTCAATTGTACAAGGTTTCTTTTGCTTCTTCCTGAGGTATAATTTCCCCATTTTACCTTCATTCTCTCCTATTTCTAGTACATCCTCTTTTCCACCTCTAGTTTCTTTTTTATATTATAACAATAAATCAAATTATAAATGTCCTCTCTATATATACACATAACAGAGATACAATTCTCAAGAGTTCTTTTTACCTTTTTATGCTTCTCTTAAGTTCTATATTTGGAGGTCAAATTTTCTGTTCAGCGCTAGGCTTTTCATCAGAAAAAAATGGAATTCACCTGTTTCATTGAATGTTCATCTTCTTCCCTGAAAGAAAATACTCAGTTTGGCAGGATAATTTATTCTTGGTTGCATTCCAAGTTCTTTTGCCTTTCAGAATATCAGATTGTAGGCCCTATGATCTTTTAAAGTAGAAGCTGCTATGTCCTGGGTAATCCTTATATGTGGCTCCTCAGTGTTTGAATGGTTTTTTGTTTGTTTGTTTGTTTTTGTTTTTGTTTTTTCTGCCTGGTTGCAATATTTTTGCCTTGGTCCAATAGTTCTGAAATTTAGCTATGATATTCCTTGGATTTTTAATTTTGGAGTCTGTCTCAGGAGATGTTTGGTGAATTCTTTCAATAGCTATTTTACCTTCTGATTCTATGAAATCCAGGCAGTTCTCTTTGATGATTTCCTGAAAAATAGCATTTAGGCTCTTTCTTTTTTCATCATGGTTTTCCAGAAGTTCAATAATCCTTAGATTGTCTCTCTCAGATCTATTTTCTAGTTTTCTCAATGAAGTATTTAACATTTTTTCTATTTTTCTTTTTTTTGGATTTGCTTGATTGATTCTTGATGTCTCATTGAGTCAATCATTTCCATTTGTTCACTTCTAATTTTTAGTGAATTATTTTCTTCATTCACTTTTTAAATTTCTTTTTGAATTTGTCCAATTCAGCTTTTAAATGAGTTGTTTTGTTCTATGGACTTTTTCCCCATTCTGTTTCTTTCAAATTCTGTTTTTCAGGGAGTTGTTTTATTTTTCCATTTCACAAATTCTGTTTTTTAAGGAATTATTTTCTTTTTCTATTTCACAAATTCTGTTTTTTTCTAAGGGTTGTTTTCTATTCCCATTTTTTTCAAATCTATCTTTTAATGAGTTATATATCTTTTCTAAATCCTCTTGAACAGTTTTCATTTTTTCCTCATGGTTTTCCAGCTTTTAATTTTTCTAGGAAAAAAAAAATTAATTTCTTCTAGGGGAGCTTTGTGTGATGGGGACCATCACACACCAGGTTTTATCACATTTTGGGGCTTCATCTGGAGACAATCTACTTTTAGTCTTCTTAGGGTTTGAAATCTGTTCTTCTCTTTCACCATAAAAACTATCTGTGGTGGGGGTTCTCTTTGCTTTTTTACTCATCAGGATTCACTATTTACCTTTTGTGTTTGTGTTGGATGTTTTATAACTTCTTTGCTAACGTACTGGCTTGGAACCAGAGCAGAGTAGCCCCCATAGAATCTCCACCACGTGGAGTCTGCACCATCCTACAGAGTCCGCATTGCCCCTGATCTGTGTTGTCTGTGCTGGCATCTGTACTCGGCCTGCTTGCGCTTGGCTCACTTCCCTCCATTTCTGATTGAAACAGACCTTTTCTGGTTATTTTTGAAATTATATTCTGCTAGTAACAAAAGCCAGATCTGTGTGATTGAGAAAAGATTAATTACTGTGGGTAGGCTGAGCCAATACAATAAAAATGACAATTCTATCTCAATAACATTCCTTATTCAGTGTCATAACAATGAAATTGCCAAAAATCATTTTATAGAACTAGAAAAAAACAATGAAATTCTTCTAGAAGAATAAAAGATCAAGAATACCAAGGGATAGATAGATAGATTTTATTTTATTTTATTTTATCATTAAATAACTTTTTTATTGACAGGACCCATGCCAGGGTAATTTTTTACAGCATTATCCCTTGCACTCACTTCTGTTCCAGTTTTTCTCCTCCCTCCCTCCACCCCTTCCCCCAGATGGTAAGCAGTCCTTTACATGTTAAATAGGTTACAGTATATCCTAGATACAATATATGTGTGCAGAACTGAACAGTTCTCTTGTTGCACAGGGAAGATTGGATTCAGAAGGTAAAAATAATCTGGGAAGAAAAACAAAAATGCAAACAGTTTACACTCATTTCCCAGTGTTCTTTTTTTGGGTGTAGCTGCTTCTGTCCATCCTTGATCAATTGAAACTGAATTAGATCTCTTTATCAAAGAGATCCACTTTCATCAGAATACATCCTCATACAGTTCTGCTCATTTCACTTAGCATCAGTTCATGTAAGTCTCGCCAATCCTCTCTGTATTCATCCTGCTGGTCATTTCTTACAGAACAATAATATTCCATGACGTTCACATACCATATTTATTTAGCCATTCTCCAGTTGGTGGGCATCCATTCATTTTCCAGCTTCTAGCCACTACAAACAGGGCTGCCACAAACATTTTGGCACATACAGGTCCCTTTCCTTTCTTTAGTATCTCTTTGGGATATAAGCCCAGTAGAAACACTACTGGATCAAAAGGTATGCACAGTTTGATAACTTTTTGAGCATAGTTCCAAATTGCTCTTCAGAAGGCCTGGATGTGTTTACAATTCCACCAAAAATGTATCAGTGTTCCTGTTTTCCCACATCCCCTCCAATATTCTGCATTATCTTTCCCTGTTAGTCTATCCAATTTGACAGATGTGTAGTGGTATCTCAGAGTTGTCTTAATTTGCATTTCTCTGATTAATAATGATTTGGAGCATATTTTCACATGGCTACAAATAGTTTTAATTTCTTCATCTGAGAATTGTCTATTCATATCCTTTGATGATTTATCAATTGGAGAATGGCTTGATTTCATGTAAATTAGAGTCCATTCTCTATATATTTTGGAAATGAGGCCTTTATCAGAACCTTTGACAAGTAAAAATGTTTTCCCAGTTTATTGTTTCCTTTCTAATCTTGTGAGGCAAAAAATTTTAAATAACTTTTCCAAAGTTACCCTTGTGTCAGCAGTGGAATGTGAATCTGTATTTTTCTAATTTCTTCTACTCTATTTATTATATTTATTAAAATACTGGCTAGCCACAATGGGTTAAGCCTATGGGATGAAGTCCCTACTTTACCTCCTTTCCTCCATTCTTTTTGTTTGGCCAGCAATAATTCCTTTTCCAGTGTTCAAGAGTCCAGTTCCATTTAACATGACAATAATCAAATATCTCTCAAAAAATATATTAAGTTAAATTGGCCTGTATAGCATTTTGGTTTAAAACACAAGCTTCATTTTCACTTTTAAGTCAAATGCAGCTTTCCACTTTATGACTTTATTTTTAGATCCTTGTTTAAGAAATAAAGTTATGCTTTTTTGTTATAATTTGATTTTTAGTGCATATGTTTTAATCTTTTAACAAAAACCTTTGTAATCCCAAGCCTAAAGTAATAGTATTTCTTTCTTTTAAAACCATTAATAGTTATAGCTCAACATAGCACACAGGCTATATTATTTAAAATGTTAGCTATGTTAGATTTGGATTTTAAAAAATTGCAATATCTATCCTAAAAGCACTGAATGTTCTAGTTATTAGTAATTTATTCCCCTGAGGTTTTTGTTTCTGATAGAGTACTGCAGATAGAAATAGCTGAATGAGGTATATGTACGCATGGTTGTTGAAAATTAGGATCATAAATCCCCTACTTCAATCTTCAGCATGATTCACAAATTGAAAATGTCATTGTAAATATGCAAATGATATGTAAATGATTTTACTGATTAGGATGACTCTCAGTAATCTAATTATGTTTCCTGGCCTACCCATCTGTGAGAGCAGTCAATCAACAAAAGTGTTTATCATATTTAAATTATAAGCTACTTAGGGATCATACCTTTACAAAATCTCAACCATCCTAAGTAATGATCAATGCTAATTTTAAGTGTCCTACTTAAAATTTTGGTCTTTCTTCAGAATTATAGAATTTCCATTGAATCTTACTTTAATAAAATAGAGGAGGGTAGTAAAGAGGAAGATGTTTAGCATGCTATTATCCCCAATTCAAGGGCATACATTTAATATGCATTCTATCTATGAAACTAATATGGATGAAAGAAATCACTGAGAACTCACTTGGGGATATCATTATGAAGTAACTATATATTTTTGAGATATTAACCAAATATTTATGAAATTTTTTATGTTTTCTGTTTCTACAGAGATATTATATTCCTTATAACAAGATTCATCATTCATAAAATATTAACAAGATCTTTTTTAGCTCTTTCTTTGAGGGAGAAGCGATAAACATATGCCTTTTGCTCCCATATTTGTAGGTACCACTCATGTAGAATGCTGAAACTAGTGATATTCTCCCTATTATTCATTTCCCTAATTCTTTTGTTACCCTTCCTTCTCCTTTCTTATTTCCTATCTTTTTTTCTGCAGTGTCTTCTGTTCAATTAATAGCAGGTTATTCCCAAGACAAATATATGGCATTGGTATAACTATATGTTGATCATTGTTTTTTTTTAATTACTATGCTTGATTTTTTTTCTTAAGGAATTGCAACAGTACCTAGCCAACTTGGCTGAACAATGCAGTGCTGATAATAATGGTACAGACCTACCCATTGTTATTATTCTTGATAATCTCCATCATATTGGTTCTTTGAGTGACATCTTCAATGGTTTCCTCAACTGCAAATATAACAAATGGTATGTAAATTTTTTTTTGAATGGCATAGGGAGGTTAAACATGTGGTTGATGACTTTTACATCTCATGGTAGCATGAGTTTCAAAAACCAAAGACTACATTGTTAGTTCAGTGTATATAAAAGGATATTTTCTATTACTCAACTTCATTTAAGGGAGCTAATTTAATGTTAGGTTGCATTGAGAAGCATAATGTATAGGACTAGGAAGGTGATTGTTTTGATGTCCTCTGCCCTAGTCACACCATAGCTGACACATTGTATTGAGTTCAGTGTACTATATTTTAGGATGAATAGCCACAAATGAAGGACACACAGAGGAAGCCAATCAAAATGTTTGAGTCCATATCTTATTAAAATTGGTTGAAGGAACCAGTTATGTTATGTTTAGGGGTAAAGACTGATTTTATGATTTCATCCATGTAGAAATCATTTAGATGAGGAGATTCCATCTAGGAATTCAGGTTGGAACCTTGTCTCCAATTTATAGCCTGACAGGTTTTGTTTAGCCTATATAAAAGAAGACTTGGTGGTATTTAAAGAAGAAGTGAGTGTAGTCTTTGCTTATATTCTGTTTGATTCTAAAGGGCAAAACTAAAAATATTGGCTAAAAGTTAAAGAGATAGATTAAAATTCAATGCACTAACAATTATACTGTCCAGTAGTGAAAAGAACTGCTTTAGGAATTAGTAAATTCTCACCCACTGGACATCTTCAAGAGAAAGCCAGATGATAACTTATTAGTAATGTCAGGGAGGGGCTTCTAATCAGGTACATATTTTGTGAGGCTTCCTAAATCTGAGATTCCCTAATTTTAACTGCAGCAGTCATTCAGCATTCTGGGCTGAAAGCAATAATTAAAGGGTGTATTCCAGATCAGTCGGAAGTCACACATCAACCTGACTCTATAGAAAAAGAAAAAGGTATCTCTATGTATCTCTATCCTGACCCAGACTATTGACTGCTTTTTCGTGTGACTCATGGAACTAAAGTGAAAGGAAAATCAGAAAATCTGAAAACCACTTGAACTTAATTATAACATCACAGTTTAAAACAAATAAACCAATGAGAACATCTCTTGATAATGTTATTTGATTAATTGAATTGTTACTTTTTACAAATTAAACTATTCAAAACAGGATAGAATGAAATGAAGACTGAGCAGGGAATATTATTCTCCTAATTTTATTTTGGAACTTTTTAAGGGGAAAAATAGTTAGATCACAAAGAGAAATCACTAGTGGCAAAATAGTCCATTAGAGAATTTTAAAAATGAGAAGATTCTTAAAGATCATCTAGTTTTGGGATATATGAATGACCTATGGGATAAATTTGGCCCATCACCTATTTTCATGTGGCCTAAGCGTTTTTTTTTTAAATTTTTAAATAAAACATTTTATTGTTTTTAAATTTTTAAAATGCATTCTCAGCTCAGAGGCTATTCAAGTTCATGGGCCAATTTATTTCATGTAATATTGAAGTCCAAATCTCATTTTACAGAAAAAAAACTGAAGTCCAAAACTATGACTTGTTTAGTACATCATTATAGGATCCATATCTCCTGATTGCTACTTGCAACTTTGAAACTTAATATTTAAGTACTATCATGAGCCAAAAACTATTTAAACCAGTAATCCAGAATTAAGCCACTTTAATTAATCATTTCCTCCTTGGCTCTTTCTAATTCATAATTTTTTTTTCTTCTTCTATTCTCAGTCCCTATATCATTGGAACAATGAACCAAGGAGTTTCATCATCACCAAATCTAGAATTGCATCACAATTTCAGGTAAAAAAAAAAAAAAAAAAGCTTTTTTTTTTTTTTTTTTTTTTTTTTGGTCTTTCTATTTGGACAGTGATAAATCATTCCAGTGTTGACTTGTTGTGAAAGTAATTCTCACTTCTTCTTCCACATATATTTCAGCAAAAGTGGACATAATCTACACCTCTTCTTTTATTCTGAAGTGTTTACTTTCCTATAAATGTTCCGTTGTTCTTGATTTTTAAATTGAAAGTATGGTGCTTTCATTATCCCCCTGAAGAATACAAGTTCTAGCTCTTATGTTTGATTGATTTGGTTTTCATGCAAAAGTGTCTTCAGTAGCAAGCCAGCAATAATCCTCCCACTTGTCTCTGAACTTTATTAATTTTCTCTTAACTCAGGAAATAAAACTCTGATCACCTAACTCAATTTCTGATAATTCTATTAGTCATCACAATTATGCTCTTAAGCAGGGAAATCATTTGAAGGGGGAAAAGATGGGATTTTGGTTGAATATTCATTTTATAAAATAATTTCTGAGGTTGGACCTTCCTTTGTACAGATGGGTACTCTGTGCTAACCACACAGAACCAGTGAAAGGCTTTCTGGGCAGATATCTGCGAAGGAAATTAATCGAGACAGAAATAGAGAGAAATATGCGCAACAGTGACCTCATCAAAATTATAGACTGGATTCCTAAAACATGGCATCATCTAAATAGCTTTTTGGAAACACACAGTTCTTCTGATGTGACCATTGGTGAGTTCTAAAACTGTATATACCTTCCTCAAGGAACTTGGTGTCCTTGGTAAAAATTGTCAGATTGGATAAACAAGTGACTGAGCCAAATTGATTGTGTTAGAAGACTCCAAACAGTTTAGCTGACAATTTTTCCCTGAAATTTTGCCCTCTTCTTAGCTACAATAGTCACAGGGATCATTTTGTACAGAAAATTCTGGCTTAGAAAGTGTTCATAAAAATATAAACTAGCCAATGTTCTCATAAGTTTTTTTTTTAAAGTAGTTTTAATGTCATGAGTATCCAAATGACAGCCATTTATGTTATTAGATATTAATGCTATTAGTACTCATATTTAAATAACACTTTCAATTTTTAAGGAGCTTTCCCAGTACCCTGTGATGAAGGTTGGATATTTTGTTGTGGTTTGTTACATTTTTGGTGCAGTGATAAATATTGGAAAGAAGAACTCTTGATGTGGAAACTTTCTATCCATGAAAAAGGGCCAATCACCTGTAACTTAGAAACTTAAAGAGATGTCTAGACACTGAGTTTGTTATGAATACCTGACATTTATATAGCACTTTTAAGTTTTGCTAATATATTTGCATATCTAGTCAATCAATAAACATTAAACACTATGTGCCAAGAACTGAGAATTGAAAAAATAAAATAGAGGCAAAGGACAGTCCTTGTCCTCAAAGAGATTATAAACTAATGGAAAAGACAACAAGCAAACAGATATGTCTAAACACATATAGAATATAGAAGATAAATATATAATCTTATTTTATTCTAAAAAGAGATCTTTGGAGAAAGGATGGTTATAATTTCCATTTTAAAGACAATAAAATAGAAAGTAAAAAAGGTTCAGTGATGTGCCCAGGGTTATCCAAATAATGCATGTCAGGAGTAGAATTTGAACCTAAGAATTACTCCAAGGCTAAAGTTAATACATAAGGAAACCGAGGCTTAATAACGTTAAATGAATTGTTCAGGATCACAAGTCTATATACAAATTCTATATACAATGATTATGATTTTTTTTTAAAGCTTTTAAGAGAAAACTATGTTAGAAAACTTTTTTCCAACTAATTGAGTATGTTTTAATATTTTATATACAATTATGTATTTCAATTTTTCATTGTAAAAAGTACAGTTTTTTGAATTGTTTGAAAGACACTGAGATAATCTCAGAGTTAAGATCTTATTTTGATTTAGGATGTAGATGAGGAAGAAATTAATTGGAGGAAAAAATAAATTAAAAATTAAATTCATTAAATTACTTTTCTAAAAATGGTTTAATCAAGTTTTTCTATAGTGTAATTTTCAATGAAATCAGAAATTTGCTAAATTACCAAAAATAGGACTTAAAGGGGTTTTATTTTATTTTATTTTTTCTTTTTAGAATGCTTCTCTTTCACATGAAGTTGATTATTCATCTTACAAACTGCATTTTTGTTTTGTTGCAGGTCCTCGCCTTTTCCTTTCTTGTCCTATGGACGTAGAGGGAGCCAGAGTGTGGTTCACTGATCTCTGGAACTATTCCCTAGTGCCATATCTTCTAGAAGCAGTTAGAGAAGGCCTTCAGGTATGTAATGACTCAGTTACTCCCTTAGAAAAGTAAAAATCCTTAAATGAAGATGGATCACATCCACTAACAAATATAAGTGGGACATTTTGTTAATCTGATGAAATCAGATATTTTTACCCTTTCCCATCACTCTTTTATTGATATTTAAATAAATTTAGTTTCTCATTTTAGGCACATTGTCTTTCTTTTCCATTTCAGTGATTGCTAATTTTGTACTGTCTTTCCCTGGATCTCTCCAACCTTTCCCTATTTCCCTGTTCGAACTTGATCTATTTCATAATATAGCACATACATGAGCTTTTAAACATTGTTTTTATGATGGATATAAGCAGAATTATAAATGTGGGAAACATGGCACTGAGGATAATGATGGAAAATGCTTGAAGTTCCTCTAAGATTATTAGAATGACATTCTGATTTTAGCAAAAGAGGGATTTTTTGTGCTTGTTCACCTAGTTTATGTCTTCCCATCCCAACTATATCCTATTTATATATCTCTTTTGTAATCTTTAATATCTATTTCTTTCATTTGTCCAGCTGGTCTCTATACTACCACAATTTTTTTAGTACTCTTTACTTGGTTAGCCTATAACTCTCTTCAACTTCATGGTGTAACACTCCGCTTTGTCTTAACTTTTGTTGACTGTCTTCCTTTTAGTTTAGCTATTTCCCTGCTGAGAATTAAAGAATTCTGCTTGTTTTCTAACACAATCCTTTTAACTCTATATAACTGAAATTTTTCTTATTGTCAGTTTTATTCTGTTTCACAAAATGGTTAAAATTTATGAAATTAAAATTTAATTAGTGAATACTCTATATTAAAATAGATTGCCTGAAATGAAGATCTCTTGATACATTTTATTTTAACTGGCCTTTTGGTTTAATGTTAATTCCTCAAATGAGCTTGCTTCCTTTTTCTTTTCTGCCATACTTTGTTGTTATTCTTTTTAATGATTATCCTGTTAAATGAAAATCATTAGATACATCAAATAACTTTGAAAATATATTTCTTGAGGAAAGGTCATCATCGTCTTTATAATTCTAGTACTGTGCCTTGCATATAGAAGTTACTTAATAAATATATGTTGATTTGAACTGTATATTTTTCAGCTTTTAATTATTTTATTTATTTATATTTTCTAGATGCATGGTAAGCGAGTACCATGGGAAGATCCCTCCAAGTGGATACTTGATACATACCCATGGAGCTCTGCCTCACTGTCACAAGAAAGTCCGGCCTTACTTCAGTTGAGACCAGAGGATGTTGGTTATGAAGGCTGTACATTAGCAAAGGAAGGGACAACTTCTAAGCATAGTCCACAGACTGAAACAGAGGGGGATCCTTTGGTGAGAAGTGAATGTTTTATTCTTATCTCATTTAGTCTTAACAACAGTATAAAGTTTCATGGGCAAAGAACTTGTGGTTGTATATGTATTAAGGAGATCTTTGAGATAATCTAGCTCGTTTACAGCTGAGAAAAGAGAGGGGTACAGAAAATAAAAGGAGAATTCCTGATATGTATAATCAATGGGAGAATTCAGATTTGAAAACAGGCCTTCTGATTCCAGATTTGACACTCTTTATTTTGTTTGTCCCTTTTAACTACCTATACCCCAGTATCAAGAAACATTTAGAGACCATGTTCTCTCTTAGCAGAGAGTCACTGAGCATATAAAGGCCAAAATATAAATTGCCTCAATTTCCTCATTAATTCATAGAAAATCAAATTATATTTGTTTGGATGAAAATTTCAGAAACATAGAAGTTAAAAGAATACTTGAAAAAAATAACAGATGTCCTTCCTGAGTCTGGTTCCATGATGGAATTGAAGAAGCAGATATGGTCTACTATTTGAAGGAGTAGGATTAACACAGAAGCAAAGGAAAAATTAATCCTCTCTTTTCTTTGTCTGCTTCCATATTATGTGGTTTAATTAGTCTAAATATCTGTAGAGTACTTCAAAGTTATAAAAATCCAGATGATTATTTCCCAATGCATTTAAAATGTATCTTATTACTAGAAGCAAAGAATTTATTTTGTTTTGCAAATTACTTTCTATAAATAGAAGCAAAATTACTACGTGTGAGGCCCTAACCTATTCACCAGAATACTATATTTTGAAAATGAATAGCTCAATGCATTTACAAAACAAATATATCAAAGATATTCTATTTCCTCCTCAAATTGAGAAGGGGAAATAAAAGAATTATAAAGCTATTCTTAATGAGAGTAAAACTGTGGTATTTTTTTAAATTGCTATTTTTACACTTGACATTTAAAGCATTATGTTAATTTTGAAAGTACATATTTTCCCCATCTAAGTTACTTCTCTGGTAAAACAATCCAGTTCATCATGAACTTTGTGACTCTCTCATTCTTGTGAACTCCAGTGAGTAAAGGTGTGAACACAAGCATTATATCAATTAGTTCTACTTAGTGTTCTGGCCCAAAACATCTTCTTGTAAGAGCAGATCAATAATCTATCAACTCTAATGAGTTAGCAGTTTGTAAAAATTCCAACAAATTACCCATTAGCTCATTGGTTCATACAATAGAATAATTTAAGTTGAAATGGTAACTTGATTGGCTCAGACTTAGAATCATCTAGAATAGTGAAAAGGGAAATGATTTGTCCAGTGTTACAGAGCCTGGACTTGAATAAAGGGTTTCCGAGTTTTCAAGCTAGCTCTCTCCTTACTGGTTTTCACTATCCTTCTTTATTTATATTCCAGCATTCTCTTCAGGTACTAGCCTATTTCCTGAAATTAGAACAACAAAGTCTGGCTTGACCTTTATGAGTCTGCATTCTAAGGGAAAGAAATTAGTAAAACATAAAACAGCTTTCCCTCACATTGATAGACCTCTTTAGTCATGGACATCTCCTGTGTTAGATATTTTCCTCTTTATTGTTTCTGAATCCAGAATCAAAAAGCCTTAGATTCAAAATCTTTTTTCCTTTGTATACTTAAACAACACATGTAATCACCTTTTCTGAGGGTGTAGAACTAAATGAACTGTGAGAATCCTTCTAGCTCCGAATCTATGGCATTGTGACATACTTTCATGCAGGAGTTAACAAGGTATTTAAATGGATCATCAGATCTTTAAAAGTTAGTGCCTAGCAATATGCTCTGTATGCAGTATGTGCCTAATAAAAGCAAATTGAGTGGTAGCATTCTAGTTATGGCTGATGAGATCTTTTGCAATTCACTTTCCCCTAAGCTATTAAGTTTACCTTTCTCATGCGTTTCTCATGCCCTACTTTTTTTGAATTGAGTTGAATTATAAGTTTCTGAAAACTTGCTCTTCCATGCAATGTCAACTTTTGCAGTGCACAGAAGCAAACAGCTTTTTATTTTGACCTTACTGCCAATGACTGTTGTATTTGATCCAGTGTAGGAGCTCTTCTCTTTTCTTTGGATTCACTCTTCCTCTGTGTTTAGGACTTCTCACTCTGAATCTCTGATCTTCTCCACTTCTTTTGTGTACTGGGCTTATATTATTCTTTTGTTATTATCTTGTCTGGGATTGCTTGAACCTCCTCAATATCTTCCTATTTAATGAAGCTTCAAAAAGCAGCCAATTACTCTGGTGCACAAAACTCTGACAGTGATAGCACCAGCCACCATGATGACATTTGGAATTCATCTCTTGAAGAGATTCTTTAGAGTTAGATAGGTATGGAATTTAGCTTAGCACATAGAAAAAGGCATTTCTACTAAGCAGCTGCCAATGCTTGACTCACTAGATGGGCAGGTTTTGCCATTCTCATTCATTTTATTCTGGAAAGTTTGTATATTAAGCAGAGACTATACACAAATGTCTTGAATTAGATTAACTTTTAATTAACTCTCCTGTCAACAGAGAACCTATAGCTCTCCTTCAAATCTAAGCAATATAGCTGAATTTCTCAATATATAAAAAATTAAAGTCTCATTTTCCATAAAGGCTTATATGTACTTCTCTTGGACTAGAATAAACATTACCTCAGTCCATAAGGAAACTGAATGCTAGAAAATTCAAAGCAGCTGATGTTTCAGAAAGTGATTTTTGTTTTCATTGATATATCAATCCTGATTGTGCTACAGTCAACAATAATAACAAAACACCCAGTAAATCTTTCCTCGACCTATTTCTTGTATCCACTATCGACTTCATTCAGCCACGTCATCCTGAGGTCACCCCTGGTCAACAGATGGTGCTTGTGTAGAGCAGCTGGTTTCATTCCACTCTAGCCTTTCCTTTTCTCGGGGGGTTGTGTGTTTGTGTGTGTGTGAAAGAGAGAAACTATGTGTGGATGAATACTCATGACTTTCTGTTGCCATTCAATGGTTTCTGCTTCTTTCAGCCAAAAGCTCAGATGCTTGGCATCGTCTCCAAACATGGGCCCAGATGTCCAGCTGTGATACAGTTTCCTTTCCAATTTCCCTGCTTGAATAATAGATATTCACAACACTGAATAAAAGAGTTATCCTGCAATCCTGTTATATCCTTATGCTTCCTCAGTTTTTCAAAGTCATAGTTAAGAGACATAGCAGGGAAACCAAGGGAGATGTGATATTCTAAGACTGTTTTTCCCTTTCTCTTGAGTGGTACAAAAATGTGGCTAAAGCTCTTCTATGTTATTTGTATACAAAGATATATATGAACATATGTATGAATAAATATATATTTTCTTTGTATGTACTTGTCTATATAGGTTTTTTTCTTCTTTTTCAGATGAATATGCTGATGAAGCTACAAGAAGCAGCCAATTACTCCAGTGCACAAATCTGTGACAGTGACAGCACCAGCCATCATGATGACATTTTAGATTCATCTCTTGAATCAACTCTCTAGAGAGTATAAAGTTATAGGATTAAACTGAGAAAACAAAATACATTTCCACTCAGCCACTGCCAGGGTTGGAGCAGCCAGTCAAAGGTCACTGAAAAAGAGCTATATGCTATGAAAGAGCAGCACATTTCAGTCAGAAAAGTCAAGATGCTCAATTGAAATGGAAAACTTGAATTCATTTTTCTTTCAAGGCATTTTTGTCTATATGGACTTATACAAGTAAGGCTCCATTAATTAACTGGAAAAGGTCCTATGCGGAGGGCCACCAAGCAGATTGCACATGGGTTAGCCAAAACTGGAATTTTTTTTTCTCTTTAAAAATTTACAATAAGAATTTTTTTTGGATTGTTTTATTTTGTTTTCCATTTCCCTCTTGGCACCTCCCTCATTTGGGGAGAAATAGGTCCTTTTTTGTTTTAAGTCTGAGGTGCTGCATCCACCATGCAGGGCCTGTGTTTTCCAGATCCAATGCTATCCTTACCTCTTTTGTGCCACATGGCACTGGTCACATGACTCCAGTAGTGTTTGTGTTGTGCTACTGCCCATTCCAAAATGGATGCCAGAGGCTCTGTTCTCATAAGCACAAATGGCATTGTGCAACCACCAGAAAACACTACTGTGATATGTTGGATAAGTGCCAAGTTAATTCCAAACTGCCATTTCCACAGTGATGTACTCCACCAAATTTTTAGTGTAAAAGTCACCGTTTTTATAAAATTGTTTTTACCACAGTGATCTTTTAATCACCTACCCACTACCCAATCCCAACAAGAGTTTTCTACAAATTATTAGGGAACACTGACAAAAGGCTTGTTTAGGGACTCATGTATGTGAGCCTTTTCAGTGGACAAAGGAACATTTCCTATGGTGCTGTCTCACTGCCTTAAACCCAGTTTCTGAAACAGTTTTACAGTTGGTTTAACTCCTAACCATTGGTAACTCATACTATCTTTTCATTTTACCAACAAGACACGTTCGTTCACACAACAGCCTCATATCTGTAGCCATGATTTTTTTTAAAGAAATGGATAGGATCATATTTTTATGTTGTGAAGAAATTGTTTTGTCTTTCCTTGGATGTAGTCAAGGAACCCCGGATCCATTTTGACCGTCACTTACAAGTTGAGGGAGGAAGCTAAGATCTATCCAGTGCCATTGGATGGAGCTTTTCTGAAGGCTTGATATATTGAAATTCCTCTCCAATTGAGCTGGAAGCATTTGATGGAGCATGAGCACAAACTTTTGGGGTTTTTCTTTCTCTTTTTTCTTCTCTTTTCTGTCCCTACCTTTCCCCTGCTTTTTTCTAATTTGACACATGGTGTTTTTGATTGCTATTGTTGTACATGAGAAAAAGCATCATTGAATCACATGGAAGCAGTGACATACACTGTGGAAGAAGAAAAGTTTATATTGTAAAGGACGGTTAGTTTTGCACAGTCTACTGGGTGGGTATTGTAAATAAAAAAGGCCTTGCACAAAATCAAACAAACACACTCACACAAATTGTATTTTATCCTGTTGGTGTTGAGATGTTTCACTTGCTGAGATTTCCTGTATGTTGCAAACAAATACAGAATGCAAACCTTAAAAAGCTGTTTTTATCTGGTGTGTTTGTCCTGTATTTACAGTTAGTATGACTATGCAGGAGTTATCAGTGATGGAGTGAGCATGTTTCCAATCTGTACATGAAGCCAATACATTTTCAGATATTAATGGTTTTAAAGTGCATCTAGCATGGCAGGCTGTAAACAGATTGCATGATAAAACTTGATGGGATTCATTAGTGAAAGTTCTGACTATAAGAAATAACTAGGTTCAAACACAATCCAATGGTGCAGATATGCACTGTACCATTAAAAAAAAAAAAAAGTGTTACCTTCAGGATGTACAATTGGTGCTACTCTCTGTGACCACCCAGGGGTCAGTTGCTATATAACACAAGACAAAGAAATCCCTGCAGTTTTCAGTGTGTTACTAAGTTTCTAGGTCCCTTTGTGGTGCTATTGTCCTAATAGAAATCACAATGGAGTTCGTGCATGTAGAATTTTGACAACTTGATTTTGGGGCCCCAAAGGTAGATTGGTTCTGTGGTGTAACATTAACATGAGTAGTTGGCTAAATGATTAGTTGCCCTTGTATGACACGTGAGTGAAAAAGAAAATTGGAAAATCTTTCCCTGCCATTTCTGAGAAATCCAAACACACCATGAACAACATAGACAGAACCTCCTGCAATACATCTCAGTGAGTCCACCTAGTTTACAAATGAAACTTGTTTGTGAAACATTTGTCTGTATACATTTTATATTTTGTACATTTTTGATGTAACATATCATGTAAATAGACAGAAACAGTGAAATAAATCATCTGAAAAGTTTTGTAGTCTTTGTAAAACCCTGATAATAACTATTTGGTGTCCTCAGACTTAACTGGATGATGTATTTTCTATTGGTTTATTGTTGCTCTAGCTTGTAAACCAGCTTGCATATATATAGATATATTTTTTTTTCCTTTTTCCTTCTGGCAAATGTGTACACTGTGTCTGTCTAAATTATTACTTTGCCATTAAAGTGGAATTATTTATTGAAAACAAAGTCTGGTGTTTATATAATGAGAAACATAGAATAAATATAGTCATTAAAGAAGCATGTACTTATTAATGAAGTGTCAAAGTTTAAAATGTGACTCATATTAGTAATATGCCACGATTTAGGACCATCCTAATAATTCAGGTTCAAGGCTAGAATGCAATAAAAATGACTTTACTAATAACAAAAGAAAAGAAGCATAATTTTCAAAGTTAAAAGATATAATTTAGATAAAAGAGATTCTCCCCTCTCATCCTCATTGACCACAGCTATCAAGTCAACAAGCACCATTACCTTAGAATACATCTTTAAGCATCAAACCAATAATGATACTGAGTATGACCTTCCTGTTCACACAAAACCAGCCAGCTTATACAAAATAGTTGCTGGTCCAACCACCACCACCAAAGAATTATGTTTATATATTCTGCACAAACTCATGTGTATGTGTGTGTGTGTGAGCATACATATATGCTTAAAATTTATATCAACTATTCATTAAATAAAATGCCCCTTTCAACATATTAATTTATATTGCAGAAAAATATATGTATATTTTTCACATATATCTTTAAAAATCATTCTTGTAATATGTGTTATTAAAATTATTTCATAACACTTTATAATTGATATAAATATATGACTTTAAAATGAGATGATAAAAAAATAAAGATTTTATTCCTGCCTAGTGGACTTAACATGGCTATTTCTTAAAAACAGTCATGTTGCAAGGGAAGATTAGGAATCTATTCAATCATAACAAGATGCAATATTATTTACCTGAAACAAGACATTAAAAATAAAAATTGGAATTGCATAAACAAATCAAAAAGGATCTTTTCCATCACTAATTATTAAGCTCCTATATTCCAGGAATGCTGCTAGGGATAAAAAGACAAAAGTGAGCTATTCTCTACCTTCAAGGTATTTATATTCTAATGGGTTGAGGAAGAGAAATATTTACATGTAGAGATGGGTCCTATTTAATATAAATAAGGAATCCCATGAAACATTCATATGTATTCAAATTCATATCTTCTAAAGTAACAATTATATGAAATATGATCATTGATTCCAGATCCATGGAAATATTCAGTGTACTTTCAAATAACATGACCATTCCAAAAGATTCATTGTTCGCACTAATTAAAAGTTGGCTAAAATGAATTCAAAACATATAAAGGAACAGAGAGAGTTGGAGAGGAGAAAAAAAAAAAGGTATTGTCAGAAGCTAGAGAGTCCAGGAAAAGCTAACTCTAAAGGGTGAGATTTGAGCCAAATAATGAAAGAAATCAGATTCTAAGAGGTGATGAGGGAGTTAGGAACAATTCCAGGCATGTATGGGACTTCCCATGCAAAGCCATGGTGTTTGGTGTGTGCTAGTAGTTAAATATGGCTGAATTGTAAAAAGATTGGATTGAAAGATTCTAATTTGTAAATTATTTGAAGAGTAGGATGGGACTATGCTTTGATTTTTTTTTTTTTGGGGGGGGGAGGAGGCAATCAGGGTTAAATATTTTGCAAAGGGTCATATAGCTAGTAAAGTGTCTGAAAGGAGATTTGAATTCATCTTTCTGACTCCAGGAGCAGCATTCTATTCACTGTACCACCTACCTGCCCCAGGAACCATGTTTTAAAGAGCTTTAATGCCAAACATATGAGTTTATAAATAATCCTATAAATCATAGAGAATCAGGGCAGGTTTTTGAGAAGATTAACAGTCACACAACAAAAAGTCACATTTTTTTTTTAGGAAAAATCACTTTCATAACTGTATAGATGACAAGGTCAGAGTAACAATTTTTAGTTTAAAATAAACATGTGACAAATTCACAATGACTGTTCTCTTTGCCAAAAGATGGGTTTATTTAGGAGAAGAAGTTATAGACAAAATGAAGAGATAAAATAGATACCAAAGGAGTGTCAAATATGAAAAAGAATTGGGAGACCAATAAGATTACCAAGGAAAAGAATTTGGAAGAATTCATTAAAAAAATATGCCATGAGGTAGGAGCACACCAAAGACTGGCAGATTAGAGCTATAGAGGAGTTTAGCAGATTAATCAGTTAGCTATAGTAAGAAGAGCATGAAGGGAAGAGCATTCTCCTTATAAGGAAGGAGAAAGAGCACTTCATAGCAGGCTTAGTCCTAAAAAGAATTTAGCAACAATCTCTATTATGGGCACATCTTTTATAGGGGAAATACAACCTTGGGGGTTTCTCAATGAAGGATTAGGGAGTAATTTTCTAACTCAGAGGAAAACATCAAGGAGGAATCAGCTAGAATGCACTTGACAGACCAGGTCCCAGACTTGCCTAAAGTTATATAATCATTATTTCAAAGGTTGTTTAAAGATGCCCAGAGGATTGAGGGATCCCCTTTGGAGGCTGAGAAAGAGTTCCATTCTCACAATCACGCTATATAAGCCATTAGGTTATGCCTGATAATAGCAGGTTGACCTCCTTCCTGACTAAAAAGTAAACTCAAAATCTACATCATAGAGACTGGATTATAGTAACAATGCACTCAAGACCAGGAAACCCATTATGAATCTATTGTAATAGTCTAGAAGGAAAGTGATGAGGGCCTTAGTTGCAGTGCTGGCCATATGAGTGGAGAGGAGGAGGAGTTATAGGATGTAAAAAGATTTGGCAAAATTTGGACACATAAGATGAGAATAAGTAACTAAAATGATAGTCATGCTCGACAGAAATGGGGAAAATTTGAAAACATGAAGGGTTTTTGTTTCTTTTTGAGGAGAGAGAAGAGAGCATAGTGAATCTAGTCTTCAACATGTTGAATTTGAATTTCTAGATAAAATCTAGTTGGAAATATATACCATTTAGCTAAGATAGAGTTATGTCTTGAGAGTTATTAAGATTGAGAATAATCATCCCAGAAATGATGATTAAACATATAGGAATCAATTTCATTAAATAAGAAATAAAGACTAGATAGATGAGAAAGAGTGGTCACTGATGTGGGTGCTGTAGACATTATATGATGGCAGGCACCAAAAGTCGGGGTTTAGTCATGTGAAAAATTCACAAGTGCCATTCTCTTTAGCAAAAGGTAAATTTATTTATGGAAGAGGTTACAGACAAAATGAAAGGATAACAATAGACCTCAGGAATAGTAAATATGAAATAAAGTTGGGAGAGCATATGAAAGACATCTTTAACTGGCAGTCTAAATCCTGAAAGGGACCTAGCACACTAAAAGAGTTAGTTAGCTATAAGGAGGAGAAATGGAGTCAGGAAAGTTACCCCAAAACATGCTGGGGGTTAGGAGATACTACATGGCATGAGAAGGGGGGAAAGGGGAAAACCACTATAAGGCAGAGTGCTGTGGCAGTAGCCATGGGATGGCTCATAGATTTTATATGGAAAATTTAACTTCAGGGACATGACTGGGATTTCTGACAAGACATGGCAAGGGGAGACTACTCAAGATCTGTACAGAGAGTGGGTCTCAGAGGTTTGACACAACTAGGATTTCTGACTTGATGATCTCCCCAGAGGGTGGGACCACTATCATACCTTGTCCCTATCTCCCTCAGGGATTAATTTTTATCAATTCCTTTGCTAACTACACCCAGCATTAAAGACCTCAGCAGTTATGAAGGCTGTAAGCCAGAGGTTCTTAGCCCTTTTTTAAAAAAATGTGACTAATACTTCTTTTCAGTTTGGTCATTATATGCCAGGCACTTTGCTAAACATTGGAGAAACAAAGAAAAAAGTTCTGGTCCTCCAGGAGCTTATAATCAGATAAGAAAGACAATATGCAAGTGGTTAGAGACAAAGAAGATAAATACAGAAAAAAAGTGGAAATTATTACAGAAAAAGCACAGATTAAAAAAAAAAAAGATGGAAGTTTACTTGGAACTTGAAGGAAGTCAGAGAAAGGAAAAAAAGGAAAATTATGACTCTCTTCTAATAAAAAGGGTTTTAAGTATTTTGTAAGGGTTTAAGTATATTGTATTGAAATGCAGTTAATAAAAATAGATCCATAGACCTCCTAAATTAACAATTCCTTCTTTTTCTAACCTAAATCAGAATTGAACATTTTGCTTTAGATTTATTAGAATCATTCAAATCAATGATTACGTGTATTTGCAAAACAAGAAAAGTATTTTTCAAACAATTTACCTCATAAGCTAATTTGTCTTCCTTTTAGATCATTATTGAATAGGCCACTTTTCTGATTAAGTGGCCAAACAATTGGATTAAAAGTTATAATCAGAATGGTTTGGGAACAATTTGCTGATCATATGTCAAATACTTGGTGTGGTGATTTTTTCTTACTGAGAGCTAATTGAATTTAATTTTTCAGGACCTTTCTTCATGTCAGAGCCAAGACTAAATCTTCTGACTCCAACTATGATATTTATTTGAATATTTATACAATACACACACCTGCACACATACATAATTGCAGAGCAGCTAGGTGGTACAGTGGATAAAGTACTGGGCCTAGAGTCAGGAATATTCATCTTCCTGGGTGCAACTCTGTCTCAGATACTCATTAGCTATGTGACCCTGGGCAAATCACTTAACTGTTTGCCTCAGTTTCCACATCTGTAAAATGAGCTGGAGAAGGAAATGGCAAATCACTCTAATATCTTTCCCAAGAAAACCCCATGAAGCATCAGGCATGAATGAAAATGATATAACAAAAACATATAAAGTTGCACTGTTGTTTTTTGTCCTTCATTCTTGAAGAAGAATGACATCATAAAGATAATTTGCAAGGGAACTGGATTTAGCTGAGGCATGACTGTACAAAGTCATCAGATTCACTCTTTCCTGCAGAGCTATCTGGGTCTGATGTCAAGATATAGATCAGAAAAACTGGAGAATGACCCTGGATGCAATGGAACATATTTGTATACACATGTACATACATATGTATGTATACAAATATACTTTTCAATATAATTGATCTCATTTGTAATACTATGGTTTTTTTTTTTATTTTTTATTTTTTTTGTATTAAAAAGCATTATTCTGGGAAAAGTTTACAGGTTTCACCAGACTGATAAAAGAACTATAGTGTGCAAAAAGTTAAAAACCACTGATTTCATTTTTATAAAGAACTCTTTATAAAACTTTCTCTTATAGTCAGAATCTACTCTACATTTTGAAATCTTGGAAACTTGGAAATTTTCCTACAACAGTAAAAGATGAAGGCATTTGCCAAATAAGTCACATAAATAATATTGAGCAGGGATAATACCTGACAGCAGTTCTTTCTAACTAAGGTCAGTTCTCTACCCACTATATAATGTAGCTTCTCTAAAGTAGAAAGGAAATAAGGAAATCTAGTCCCTTTATAACATTCACACATTCTGTCATTTTCCCACAAGAATATTCCTCAAATATTTTTCCCCTTCTTTTAACTTACTTTGTATTAAACCTAATTCTCCTCACATACTTTTAAACAGTAGATAACAATTTCTAAATAGATTCCACTTGACCTTAAAACAAGATATGATTTACTTGATTTTCTTTTTGTATAAGGACTTGGGCCAGATGGGTTGACCCAAGTGAGAAGATCACTTGCAAGACCTAAGGAATCCAGTCTCACTGGGGTAATGAAGTGACAATGTCACTTAATCTCATTCAGTCTCAATTTATTTATCCATAACATGGAGCTAATAATGGCCCTTACCTCACTGAATTCTTTTTTTTTTTTTTAAGATAGGAAAAAAATGTATTTAACTAAAAAAGAAATAAAAAGCATTTTCATTCAAGATAATTAACAGTTAAGACAAGTAAGTCCCCTTCACTTAGATTCTTCTGAGGTGCTTATGCAGTCTTCTAGACCAAAGCTTCTTAAACTGTGGGTCAAGACTCCATCTGGGGAGAGGAGAGCTAGTTGGTATAGCAAACAGCACCAGCCCTGAAGTCAGGAGGACCTGAGTTCAAATGTGGTCTTAGGCACTTAACACTTCCTGGCTGTATGACCGTGGGCAAGTCACTTAATCTCAATTGCCTCAGGGAAAAAAAAAAAGTGTCTATATGGGGTTGTGTAATTGAATGTAGGGATTATGACTTTATTATTTTATTCATAAGTGTTTGATTTGTATGCCTATATGTATTAATTTCAAAATTCTCCTAGGAGAAATAACTCCAGATTCTTAGAACTGGTATCAATTAAATTTTTTTTTTTTTTATTTTTAATAGCTTTTTATTTACAAGTTACATGCATGGGTCATTGTACAGCATTGAAAATTGACAAACCTTTTGTTATTTTTCCCCTCCTTCCCCCCACCCTCTCTCCTAGATGGCAAGATGACCAATACATGTTAAATATATTTAAGTATAAATTAAATACAAAACAAGTATACATTTCCAAACCATTATTTTGCTGTACAAAAAGAATCGGACTCTAAAATATTGTACAATTAGCCTGTGAAGGAAATAAAAAGTGCAGGCAGACAAAAATAGAGGGATTGGGAATTCTATGTAATGGTTCTTAGTCATCTACCAGAGATGGGTGTAGCTGGTTCAGTTCATTACTGCTCCATTGGAACTGATTTGGTTCATCTGATTGTTGAAAATGGCCATCAGAATTGATCATCATATAGTATTGTTGTTGAAGTATATAATGATCTCCTGGCCCTGCTTATTTCACTCAGCATCAATTCATATAAGTCTCTCCAGGCCTTTCTGAAATCATCTGACTGGTCATTTTTTACCCAACAACAATTCCATAATATTCATATACCACAATTTATTCAGCCATTCTCCAATTGATGAGCATCTACTCAGTTTCCAGTTTCTGGCCACTACAAAGAAGGCTGCCACAAACATTCTTGCCCATACAGGTCCCTTTCCCTTCTTTAAGATCTCTTTGGGATATAAGCCCAGTAGTAACACTGCTGGATTAAAGGGTATGCACAGTTTGATAACTTTTTGAGCATAGTTCCAAATTGCTCTTCAGAATTTGGATGTATTCACAATTCCACCAACAATGTATTAATGTCCCTGTTTTCCCACATCCCCTCCAATATTCTGCATTATCTTTCCCTGTCATTCTAGCCAGTCTGACAGGTGACCTCACTGCATTCTTGAGGAGCAAATGTGATAATAATAATTTTACAAACTTTAAGGTGCCATACAAATATTAATTAGTACCAATTACTAATTATTATAAATATTGTTTATTAACACTGAAGAGAAATTTGGTTCATGTTCTCAGAGATTAGCACAGCTTCTGCCACTTATCTTCAATTTAACAAATGCTTGTTGACTGTTTGCAGGGAATGGAGTGGGTGAGTATATGAGGAATTTAAAGATGGAAGGAAATTTAAAAATGTAAAAATCATCTACCCAATGACCCATTTTATAGATGAGTTAACTGAGGCATAAAGAAAAGAGACCTAAGTCATATAGCCAGTGATTAATGTAATGGGAATTTGAACTCAAATAATGTAACAAATTGAAAGGAGTTGGACTAGATAAATAGAAAAAGACCTCCCTTTTGAATCCAAAACCCTAACTGCCTATGCACTAAAATAATGTCTTACTCACCTTCTTTACCCTAGTATCCATTAAAACTCCCAGGACTTTAGTGAAGTTTTTTCAACTCAGTATTAAGAAAGTGCTGATTAAAATATTATGCATCAGATATGGATGACTTAATTCTATTGATATTTGGAATTATCTTAAGAGATGATTCTTAACATGATGAATCTGCAATTGGTAGAATTCAAAATAGTATGGGATTTTGGGAGAGCATGAGCGATACCTGGGGTTTTCTTAGTATCTCTTAAATCATAACCAGTAATTACCTGTAATTCGCTATTTAAAGATCAAATGTGAATTACTTTTATAAATTATTCATAATGATCTTGATGAGGTTCAGCATATGGCAGAGAGTTGTGGGAACCCCTACTGGTTGGCACAGATTCAACATGAAAGAATTCACAAACCCGAAAAGTTAGACTGGCAGAAAGAAGTTTGTTGGCACTGAGAAGTTAGCTTTTGCTAGGAGGCTGACTTCCTCAGTGGTAAGGTCCTAACAGAGAAGTAAAAAGTCTAGCAGAGAAAAGCTGTCAGAGAGATAAAGAGAGGTCACTGAGAAAAGGGTGTCTTCTTAGTGGGCAGGAGTCCTCACAGGCAACTATGTCAAGGAGCGATCCCTTGGCATCTCATAATTCCTGCTTTGGGGCCTCTGCAAAGAAATGCAGAATCCTAAATCCTAAATGGCCCTTTAAAAAAGATCTGAAGTTTCAATTGAATGAGATTACTTCAATGTTGTCATTGCCCCCAGGCCTAGATTTCCAGTTGAATGAAACCACTTATTGGGAGTGGTCCTGAGACAATTTCCAGCTCAATAGAGATATCAGGTCCAGATCTCCAGGTAAATGAGACCACTTAACTGCCCCACAGGGTGGGTCCTTGTCAGGAGAGCTTCAGGACTTACCCCAAAGGTCAAAAAGGACAGTTTCAGGGTTTCCCCATCAATCTATCTCTGGTACTTAGCTTAACTGTTTTATAAAGAACAAAGATTCAGTGTTGACATTGTAGACAAATTCTTAGGGCATACACACATACACACACACATATACACACAATGCAAGCATACATATCATCTCATAGATATGGGAAATTCCCACTGTGGAAACTTCCTCAAGTAATACAGATTGCATTTTATTTTTAATTTATAGACTTGAATAGTCACCTTGGGCCCTCAAGAGCTTAAGTAATTTGCCCATAGTCTCACAGCTAATATATCTCAAAGGCAGATTGTTATCTTGCTAACAGATAGGATTTTTACTTTAAGAGAAATGACTTTTCCTTATTCACTCTACTTTAGAAAGCCAGGTACTTCAGCATTATAATTGTGGAAATATTTATAAAATCGCACATTTATATATATATATATATATATATATATATATATATATATATATATATATATATATATATATATATATATTTCCTTGTTGCCTAAGGGAGGGGATGGGGGAAGAAAGAGAGAAAAAAAAATTTGAACACAAGGTTTTCCAAGGATGAATGTTGAAAATTATCCATGCATATGTTTTTAAAATAAAAATCTTTAACAAAAAATTAATTAATTAATTTAAAAGAAAGGCAAGCATTTGACCTGGTAAATATTTGATCCTAGGGCCCAGGGTTCAAATTTCAACTCTGACCTATACTTGCTTTGTGAGTTACCTAGACAAGTTACCTAAATTCCTCACATTCTGAGCAATTTCTTAGAGTTGCAGAAAAGATGCTGTCCTTTATTTTTACAACAGTAGGCGAGAACACCCCAGAATGACCTAAAAACATTAGAAAAGATATCACCAATTCCACAGAGGTGCTCTTTTACTATGAAGGACAGATGCCAAAGGGACATTGAGTCTAAGGTCTTACTATAAGACAAATACAGATCTAAAAATTATTGGAGAATTTAGCCAATGCATTTATTAAGTCCAAATATTATCATATAGTTGAACAATTGTCCACAATCATGTGACAATCTGTTGTGCCACAGTTTCTTTTTGATGTCTTAAGCTAGTTTTCCCATTGTCCTATCTGTCTCAGGTTATAATTTTTCCCTCTTACTGCTTGATTTAGTTACTCTGCCTTAGGTTATAACCTTTCCCTCTTAAAGTTTGATAGGATAAGCTTTACTTTAAGCTTTACTGGTGGCTGGCCTGGATTCCTGCACTTCCCCCACTTAAACCAAGGCCAGACTGAAAGGCTCTCCAGAAAGCTGCCCAGCCCCAGTAAGAGTAATAGTAAAAGTAAGAGATAATAAAGGAACTGAAGTATAACTTTAGCTATACTTTAGCTAAGTTAATTACTGGTTATGATTTAAAGTAAAGCTAAGACTTTAAGCTATACTTATTCCCTCTTAATGTTGAATGGGATAAAGATATTTATCCATTTTAAACATCATTAGAATATCAGGAGTCTCTTCAGTACCTCCCATTATGTCATCCTAGGTGCCTCCCCCCATTAGGTTATCCCCACCCAGGTACCTCCCCCATTATGTCATTGTTCTTGTTACCCTATATAAAAGAACCTTGTTATCTGATATCCACTGCTGGATTCTTTGAGATGATAGTCTCGTCCAGCCCTGGGACCAAGATCCATTTGATCCCAGTATATCTCTCCATTAATAAACTATTAAATTGGTCTCTAATCTCTGTCTTGCTCAGTTTCTCCAGCATTACAAATCATTCAACATTTATTAAATGCCTAGGGTGTGTCAAGCAATGTGTCAGGGAACAATACTGATTCATAAAAAGCTATTTGTTTTTTTTAATAAATATCAACAAAATTTCTTAGCTATCCAGAATAGAATTCTTTCAAAAGGTAAACCTTCCAGAAAACAAAATCATGTGATAATAAAACAAAACTATTGGAGAAACTATCTGCTTTTGGCTCTTGATTTCAATGAAAATCCCACAGGAGATGAATTTAAATTATAATGTTTTGATTCAACTAGAAGAAGCAGTTATTTCATCCATATATCTGTAATAGCTTATAGAGCATTGTAATGTTCTCTCTAAAATGTAATGTTCTCTGTTGAGGTTTTCTTGGGGTCTCTGGAGGCAGCTTTCCTTTCAGTTCAGTAATCACCACAAGCTCAACCAGGGATTAAAGTACAAATCCTTTATTGTCTTTTTCTAAGTCTTATCTCCTTTCCTGGGGCCTGGTTAGCTTTGTTATACTTCAGTTTTTTTATTATCTCTTACTTTTACTATTACTCTTACTGGGGCTGGGCAGCTTTCTGGAGAGCCTTTCAGTCTGGCCTTGGTTTAAGTGGGGGTTTAAGTAAGTGCAGAAATCCAGGCCAGCCACCAGGAAGATTAAAGATCGAATTGAATTTCTCCCCTTGGTTCTGAGAGCTTAAACTCCTGCCACCAGTCCTTTGCCTTTTCTCCGAATGCCTCTGAATCTCCCTGGTAGAGGCTTCTAGTTTATATGCCCCACACTGAGGGGGCATTATATCACTAGGAAGCCATTATTTGTTGTAGGATTAAATCAATGCTAAACTAGATTTAACCATTGTCTCCTCAATTCCACTTAGTACCTTGTTTCAAGTTCTGGCCCATAATAGCTGAACCATGCTAAATAAATTAGATAACTATTGTCTCTTATCAATTCCATTGACTTAGTACCTTGTAAGAATCCTTTGTTTCAAGTTTAGAGTTCTGGTTCATAACAGAGCATTAAGTATAAAAGAGTAAAAATGAGAGTGACTTATGCTGGGACTTTCTTTAAAAATAATAACTAGCATTTATATAGTAATTTAAGATCTGTAAAGCATTTTCTATAAGTTATATCATTACATCCTCACAACATCCTTATGAAGTTCTTCCACATGGGGAATTTTATCAATATCATAAGAATCAAACATGATTCTTATTGAGTGGGTAGGAATCAGGAGTGGGCAAAGACAAGACAAAGAGAAGTAAATATATATGATATAAAAACAAAAGTTATTAGTAAAATTTATAAAATGAATGAAACTTCCATTTTACAAAAAATATCAAAATGGTAGAGATTATCTAATCCAAACTCCTCACACTAAAGATGAGAAAAATGAGTTCCAGTTAATTTAAGGAATAGTTTGGGTGTGATTCCTAATTACAAAACTTTCAGATTCAGACATTTGAAGATTAAAATTTAGTTATATAGATTATGTACTTATCTAGAACTAATTGTCTGATGATCATATGTTAAATGCCCAATTAGCTTATTTTAAGAAATGACTCACTTTATTTTGTCAAAGCTTTTAATTAATATTTGTTTTTGTTAAGTAGGTAGATAAAGCATGTATTTATTTTTATTTAAGGCCAGGACTTTTCTTTAAATTAACTTGATATCTTTCAAATATTTTTGTATATTTTGATTTTCCAACAATTCTCTAATTAAATGTTTTTGTTTTACATTTGTAAAGATTAAATTGTTCTCCCACTCTCTTAGTCCAGAGACATTTTCATTACAATTTATTTCAGAATCTGCTTTGTAGGCTTCTCTCTAGCATATGAGCCACAAGTTTGAACCGAATGCAGTTCTATGCATTCCTTATATTCTCCAATAAATTACACTGCAGACAAGCAGGCTTTTTATTCATCATGGTCTTTAATTGCCTAGTCACACAAGACTAAAACACAAGAGACATCTTTAGACACTAGCACAGGCCTTTACAATTTTACAACTAGATTATAATATGAGGCCTGTGTTATTATTTTCCTTAGTATTTAATCAGTGCTTAAGTTGTATATTAAACAGAACCTATTTGAACTAAACTTGTATACAAAAATATATGAGCATAGCATAGTTTTGACAGTTTAAATATTCTCCAGGTGATGATGTTATCTATTTGAATCTTGGAAAACTATACTCTCCAAAGAGTCAAAGTCATGGGTAATCCATGAGTGTTAGGGAAATGCTTGATATTGTCACTGATGGAAGCTAGAAGTGGCAGAAGAGATTGCACATGGGAAATATACCATCAGAAAAAGAGGTGAGCCAAGTCATTTAGAGAAGGCAAGAGATAAGATCAGCTGCACTCACTTCTATCACATATAAAGGAACCTGGAGAATATGCAGTCTAGCAGAATGCAAACCTCTCTGTAAGATAGGAAAATATAAAGTTCATATAGATATGGATTGATAAGTTTTGATTTGCTACAATAGGGAGATCACATTTTAAAAAGTTAAATATAATTTAAAGGTCCATTTAAATTACATTATATTACCTTTAAAAGTAGTACTGGAGCATTTGCTTCTTACTCTTATTTGAATAGATGGAAAATGTATTATTTCCAAAGGGAATTGTAGCATTATGAAGTGGGAGAATAAAGCAGTCAAAGAAAAAAGTGTAATGTTGGAAAAATTGAGGCAGGATAGAGATTAGAGAACAATTTAATAATTTCTTTGAAAGGGAGAGATTTATTGGGACCAAATGGATCCATGATTTGGTCCCAGGGCTGAATGAGACTATCATCTCCAAAAATCCAGCAGTGAATGTCGGATACAAGTTTCTTTTATAGGGTAACAAGAACAGTGACATAATGGGGGAGACACCTAGGATGACATAATGGAGGGAGATACCAGAGAGGCTTCTGATATTCTAATGATGTCTAAGGTCTAAGACCTTTATCCTATCAAACATTAAGAGGAAATGGTTATAACCTGAGACAGGGTAACTGAGTAGGACATTTAGGGAAACTGGGTCAGGGCATTAAAAGAGAACTATGGCACTACAAAAGGAAAGTCTTTTGAATGGTAAAAGAAGAGTAAAGAAATGAGTTTAGGTCTCTATCATATCTCTCCTCCCCCCCCCCTTTTTTTCCCTCCTTTCTCTATTCCTTCTCCCCTAGATATATAGCATAGCACAGGTACAGGTAAAATGTGGGATAGAATTTCATGGGCAAAGAATAGCATAGGACAGAAGTAATAGTAATAATATAGTAATAATATGCTTTCAAAAAACATAGTATTACAGTACAGTCTAGTATAGTACAGCATAACGTAACATGCTATAGTATTTCAATTCTGCTTCAGAGAGCACAACTCCATTGAGCTGGCCACATTGAATGCCAAATGTACTCTTACCAAAAAAATTTATGTATTTTATTGAGAATTCACAAAGGCAAGTGCTCGCAAGGTGATCAAAAAAAGCAACACAAGGGCATTCTCAAGATATCTCTTGGGGCAGCTAGATGGCAAAGTGGATAGAGCACCAGGCCTGAAATCAGGAGGACTTGAGTTCAAATCTGGCCTCAGACACTTAACACTGCCTAATTGTGTGACCTTGGGCAAGTCACTTTACCCCAGTTGGCTAAGCAAAAAAAAAAAAAAAAAAAAAAAAAAAGGAAGAAAGGAAGAAATTTTTAAAAAAAGATATCTCTTAAGAACTTTTGAATTGATTGCATGATATGGGAGACACTAACACAAGACCACCCAGCATGGTATGTCTTCATCAGAGAAGGACCTATGCTCCATGAGCAAAGCAGAATTGAATTAGTTCAAAAGAAATGCAAAATATGCAAAATTAGAGAAGCTATCCCAAATGTTCATATGGATTATATATTTTTGTCTTACCTATGGCAGAGCATTCCAAGCTCCTATTGTTCTCATTAATCACAATTGGACATACTGTAACTCAATTCTAATATAGTGGTCTTCTTTGAAAACAACAACAAGTAATTAAACATATAATAATGACATGGCTAGTTATAGTAGGGTATAGGATATAAGAACACTGATTATTTCATATTAATAATCAATTATTGAATTAGGGTCAGGATTTTTTTTTAAATTAGAAATCTATAAGTTATTTGATCTCAGAAGGACATTGCTAATGGATGAGATTGTCCAAATCTCTGGGGCACAGGCTTTTTGATCCCAAGTGGGAGAGCCCACTCAACTAGAGAATCATATATTAGAATTTAATCTAAGGTAAATTCCTATCCCTTATCTTCTATTTAAGCAAGCTTGAGCAGGAAGGAAGAGGCAAATCCTTTGTTTTGATTACTGGAAACTGAATGACCTGGCTTGAAACTATCTCTTTGTTTATGAATGACATAATCATTCATGTCCCCCAGCTCCTCATTAAAAAAAGTCCTCTCATTATTTGTTAAGCAATCAGTTGATTGCCATTCTCAGGAATACCTACTCTTCTAAGAGCTTATAAACTCTGAGTAGGCTCCAAGAGGAATCTTTGGCATTTGAGAGTACCACTGACCCCTTTTATAAATTATCCACTAGGATAATTAATAAAGTGATTAATTACCCAGACACTGTCTCTCAAATATACTTTATATATACATAGTAGGGGGGAAAATCATTAATAGGAGTTCTTAATCTAGAATTTTAAAAAATACATTTTGACAATTGTATTTCAAGTATAATTGTTTTCCTTTGTATGCCTATGGATTTTATTTAATGCATTAAAAAAAAAAACAATTCTAACAATGTAATGTATAGACATTACATGACAAACAAGGCCAAAATATGATAGGAACACTTCAGATAAAATATGTAGAGATAAATGTATTTATAAATATATACATTTATTTATATATGTATATATAAATATACATATATAAATTTATAAATATAAATGGCTGTTGTTATGGACGCAGAGCTAGAGGTACTTCAGTCCTTGCATTAGGATGTGAGGACACCTACATAATTCATCTAAACTATCAGCCCTAACACACATGGTTTGAGAATATGAGAAATTTAGACTTCATTAGCAATGCTACAGTTATAAGTTAGAGAAAGGACAAAAGAAAAGGTATATCATAGAGTGAAATACCTGTTCTCCTAGCCAAATTGTAAGGCAAAGTTTCTTTTCTTTTTTTTTTTAAATTTTATTTTATTTAATAATAACTTTGTATTGACAGAATCCATGCCAGGATAATTTTTATACGACATTATCCCTTGCAATCACTTATGTTTCGTTTTTTCCCCTCCCTCCCTCCTCCCCCCCCCAAGATGGCAAGCAGTCCTATATATGTTAAATATGTTGCAGTATATCCTAGATACAATACATATTTGCAGAACCGAACAGTTCTCCCGCTGCACAGGGAGAATTGGATTCAGAAGGTAAAAATAACTCGGGAAGAAAATCAAAAATGCAAATAGTTCACATTCATTTCCCAGTATTCCTTCTTTGGGTGTAGCTGTTTCTGTCCATCATTTCTCCAATGAAACTCAGTTAAGTCTCTTTGTCAGAGAAATCCACTTCCATCAGAATACATCCTCATACGATATCGTTGTCGAAGTGTATAATGATCTCCTGGTTCGGCTCATCTCACTTAGCATCAGTCCATGTAGGTCTCTCCAAGCCTCTCTGTATTCATCCTGCTGGTCATTCCTTACAGAGCAATAATATTCCATAACATTCATATACCACAATTTACCCAGCCATTCTCCAATTGATGGGCATCCATTCATTTTCCAGTTTCTAGCCACTACAAACAGGGCTGCTAAAAACATTTTGGCACATACAGGTCCCCTTCCCTTTTTTAGTATCTCTTTGGGGTATAAGCCCAATAGAAACACTGCTGGATCAAAGGGTATGCACAGTTTGATAACTTTTTGGGCATAATTCCAGATCGCTCTCCAGAATGGCTGGATTCGTTCACAACTCCACCAACAATGCATCAGTGTCCCCGTTTTCCCGCATCCCCTCCAACATTCATCATTATTTTTTCCTGTCATCTTAGCCAATCTGACAGGTGTGTAGTGATATCTCAGAGTTGTCTTAATTTGCATTTCTCTGATCAATAGTGATTTGGAACACTCTTTCATGTGAGTGGTAATAGTTTCAATTTCTTCATCTGAAAATTGTCTGTTCATATCCTTTGACCATTTATCAATTGGAGAATGGCTTGATTTTTTATAAATTTGAGTCAGTTCTCTATATATTTTGGAAATGAGGCCTCTATCAGAACCTTTAATTGTAAAGATGTTTTCCCAGTTTGTTACTTCCCTACTAATCTTGTTTGCGTTCGTTCTGTTTGTACAAAGGCTTTTTAATTTGATATAATCAAAATTTTCTATTTTGTGATTGGTAATGGTCTCTAGTTCATCTTTGGTCACAAATTTCTTTCTCCTCCACAAGTCTGAGAGATAAACTATCCTATGTTCCTCTAATTTATTTATAATCTCGTTCTTTATGCCTAGGTCATGGACCCATTTTGATCTTATCTTGGTATGTGGTGTTAAGTGTGGGTCCTTGCCTAATTTCTGCCATACTAATTTCCAGTTATCCCAGCAGTTTTTATCAAATACTGAAATCTTATCCCAAAATTTAGAATCTTTGGGTTTATCAAACACTAGATTGCTATAGTTGACTATTCTGTCTTGTGAACCTAACCTTTTCCACTGATCAACTAATCTATTTCTAAGCCAATACCAAATGGTTTTGGTGACTGCTGCTTTATAATATAATTTTAGATCAGGTACAGCTAGACCACCTTCATTTGATTTTTTTTTCATTAATTCCCTTGAGATTCTCGACTTTTTATTGTTCCATATGAATTTTGTTGTTATTTTTTCTAAATCATTAAAACATTTTCTTGGAAGTCTGATTGGTATAGCACTAAATAAATAGATTAGTTTAGGGAATATTGTCATCTTTATTATATTTGCTCGGCCTATCCAAGAGCACTTAATATTTTTCCAATTATTTAAGTCTGACTTTATTTGTGTGAAAACTTTTTTGTAATTTTGCTCATATAATTCCTGACTTTCCTTTGGTAGGTAGATTCCCAAATATTTTATGCTATCAACAGTTATTTTGAATGGAATTTCTCTTTGTATCTCTTGCTCTTGGATTTTGTTGGTGGTGTATAAGAATGCTGAGGATTTATGGGGATTTATTTTATATCCTGCTACTTTGCTAAAATTATGAATTATTTCTAATAGCTTTTTAGTAGAATCTCTGGGGTTTTCTAGGTATACCATCATATCATCTGCAAAGAGTGATAGTTTGGTTTCCTCATTGCCTACTCTAATTCCTTTAATCTCTTTCTCGACTCTTATTGCAGAGGCCAGTGTTTCTAATACAATATTGAATAATAATGGTGATAGTGGGCAACCTTGCTTCACTCCAGATCTTACTGGGAAAGGTTCCAGTTTTTCCCCATTGCATATGATGCTTACTGATGGTTTTAAATATATGTTCCTGACTATTTTAAGGAAAAGTCCATTTATTCCTATGCTCTCAAGTGTTTTTATTAGGAATGGATGTTGGATTTTATCAAATGCTTTTTCTGCATCTATTGAGATGATCATATGGTTTTTGTTTGTTTGGTTATTGATATAGTCAATTATGCTAATAGTTTTCCTAATATTGAACCAGCCCTGCATTCCTGGTATAAATCCTACTTGGTCATAGTGTATTATCCTGGTGATGATTTTCTGTAATCTTTTTGCTAATATTTTATTTAAGATTTTAGCATCAATATTCATTAGGGAGATTGGTCTATAATTTTCTTTCTCTGTTTTCAGCCTACCTGGTTTAGGTATCAGTACCATATCTGTGTCATAAAAGGAGTTTGGTAGGACTCCTTCAATCCCTATTTTTTCAAATAGTTTATATAACATTGGAGTTAATTGTTCTTTAAATGTTTGGTAGAATTCACATGTAAATCCATCTGGTCCTGGGGATTTTTTCTTAGGGAGTTGATTAATAGCTTGTTCTATTTCTTTTTTCTGAAATGGGACTATTTAAGCACTTTATTCACTTTATTCATAGAATATTAAGTTGAAACTAGGAGGTGACATGTATAGTGACTGGTAAAATTTCAGCCTTGAAATTTGGGGATTGTGAAGGAGAATGAAAGAAGGGGAAGAGATATTTGTTGTAAGAGCATCAGGAGATTCAGTAACCCTCTATAAACCCATGGGAGATGATTTCCATTTCAATGAAAAAGGTAGAAGATATTCTTGACTATACATGGTATATTATAGTCACTGGACAAGGTACAGGAACTCAGAGACAAAAAAGACAGCAAATAGTAATGGTTGGGCAAGCCTTGCCTTGCCTTGCCCTGTCTTGGACATTTTCTCTTGGGCTTTTCTTAAATTTATCCTGTTAAAGAATATATATGTCAGATATGAGACTTTGTGTTTCCACAGAAATATGCAAGTAAGAGAAACATCCTGTGAAGATAGCATCTTGTTGTAGATATTCTATCTTGACTTGTAGTTAAAACCAGACTAAACTGGCTGAGAGTCATGAAGGCAGAAAAGTAGGATAAAATGTGTAGCTTATCAGTAGTTTGCATCATTAATTGGTTTATGAATATTAATTCTTCTCTCCAGGAGGAATTTTGGCTCATTTTAATAATGATACAATATATATGGTGCAAGAGGGTATCAAGGGGTAAGTATGTAGGAGGTAAAGAGGGAAATTGCACTTCCTGGAGGAAAGAGGGGAGGGACCTTGTGGACAGCAATAGAGATATAATTTTGATCCTCCTCTCTCCTGCTGTATGTATATTCTATAATGGGACACATTCACTTCAGCAGTTGTGTAATAAAACAGACTTTTAACTCCACCCTTCTTGCATGTATTATTGGATTTAATGTGATTTCTCCTCAACACCTATAGTCCACCTTGTCTTTATTTTGCTAGGTGTGCCTTTGGTTTTGATAGGAGAATGGAAGGGAGTCACAAAGACAAAGGGACTTTTCTAGAGCAGAACTGGGAACTTGTCTCCGCAGCCCATTATCAGAGTGTGATTCATTTTGTATCTACCTTTGTATGTGCAGATTTAGGCCTGATTTTATGAGTCTATCTCACAGTGGCAAACCAATTTACACATGAAACAATCATATAATTCAGTACTAGAAGATACCTGAGAAAGCAATTGAAACAGCAAGATAGCACAATAGATAGAGTGCTGGACATGAAGTCAAGAAGATCTGAGTTGAACTTCTAGTTTAGGCCTTATTAGGCCTTAAGTTTCCATATTTATAAAATGGAAATAATAACAATACACATCTCCCAGGATTGTTGTGAAGATCAAAGGACATTACATATTTCCAAAATACTGTACAACTGCTAGGTATTATTAATATTACCCAGGCCTTAGGTGACCTCTAGAAAAAGGAGCTTTCAGACCTGCTCCTTTCTAGGCCAAGAGACATAAAGGCAGAGCTGTAATGACCGCATATTTAAAATCAGCCGGAGTCAGGAATTCAGGTTAAGGAAAAAATCTTCAATCTTTATTGAAGTGAAGAGGTGAATAAGGATTGAGATAACAATATGGGCAAGAAAGATTGCGATAGCAATATGGGCATCTGCGACAGGAAGCCAGCTAACAGAGGGGGATCTGAGCTGAAAGGTCGTCGCAATAGCAAAAGCAAGCAGTCTCTCCTTCCCCTTCCTTTTCCACTCCCCTACCTCCACCCACCAAAATCATCATTTCCTATACAACACATCAGGACTTGCACAAAGAGTGGGCGGGGGCCATTCTTTCTCCAAGCTTATATATTAATGGAGTATGGTCCAATTACTATTTAGCCTCATGTGCTTAGGACCTCAGTGCATGAACTCAAGCCTCAGCCCATTACATCTCCCGCTTTCTTTTGTTTTAGAACACAGGTGATCATGCCATCCCTGACTCCTCAGGGAGGTCAGAGGCCCCAAGGGGAAGTGATCACACCCTCCCTGACTTCTCAGGAAAGGAGGTGAAAGCACTGAAAAGGAGGTGATCATGATCCCCCTGACTTCTCAGGAAGGGAGGTGAAAGCACTAAAAAGGAGATAATCACGCCCTCCCTGACATTTCAGGAAGGGAGATGAAAAGTATTGGAAGTGGGGGTTGCTAGTGGGTTTCTGAGCTGAAGGGTCTTATTATGCACAAACCCATCAGCATGGGAAGTATTACACAAGCACCTAGCAACAACGCAGAGACTGTTAGTGATGACTCTCCCCACAGTCAGTGCAGGCTTGATGTGGTGTAACAAACATGAATTATACACCCAAGTAATGGTATAACAAACAATATAAATCAACATTGTGTTGTAAAAGATTGCCAGAAGTCCTAGAAGGAGAGTATGCAAACAGCAGTCACACATACACCTTCTTCAGCATCCAAGAGGTAGTCCAAAACCAATCTATTGTCCATTGCTTCACATATCAGGGAATCCAATGATCCCCCCAAGTTTTTGAAGTCCAGCAAAAGTCTTTTTATGTCTTAGGGAATCCAATGATTCCAGCAGATTTTGAAGTCCTGTAACAATCTTATCATTTCTCAGAAAATCCAAAGATTCCTGAGGGCTTTCAAGTCTTATGTCTCAAAGAATCCGATGATTCCTGAGGGATTTAAAGTCCTACAACAATCTAATGTCTCAGAGAATCCAATGATTTCTGAGGGTTTTGAAGTCCAATGATTTTCTATGTCCTTGAGTCAAACGCCATAACTGCCACGCTCTTTCAATGGTGAGCACAATCAGCAACAGAAACACCCGATGTTTCTTGGGTCTTCTCCTTTGTTTCAAGGGTCTGCTCCATCTCTCTGCAATGGACAAGGTGAATACGGCTCATTGGCACCCATCTGATTCCTTCTTCACCTGTAGAGATACAAGCAAACCCTCTCCCCCAAGCAGTTAGCCTATCTGGTCCCTTCCATTCACCACTTTCTGGGTCTTTCCACATCACCTGGCTATTATCTAAAGATAGTGGAGCTGCTCGCACTGGACACTGCCCTTCCAGTGGGTTATAAAACCTGTCTGCCGGAGCTAGTGCATCTTTGTCAAAAATCAAGAAGTTAATAGTATAAAGTGCTAGATTTAGTAGTTCTCTAGGGTTACCTGTGGCTCCCCCTTTCTTTTGTTTTTGGAGCATTGTTTTAATGTCTCTGTTTCTCCTCTCTACTATTGCCTGTCCTTGAGGAATAAAGGGTATGCCAGTGGTGTGTAAAATCTTATACTGTGCACAAAAGTGTGCAAAATGTTTGGAGGTATATGCAGGACCATTGTCTGTTTTTATTGCTTGTGGCACACCCATAATGGCAAATGCTTGCATGAGGAATTCAGTGACCACTCGGGCTGTCTCTTTTGCTGCTGGTATTGCAAAAGTGAATCCTGAAAAGGTGTCTACCACAACATGGATAAAAGACAGACGATCAAAAGATTTATAATGGGTCACATCCATTTGCCAGATTTCATTGGGTCTCAAACCATGAGGGTTCTTCCCTGGAGGCTGTGTAGGAGCATAGAAAGGAAGGCAAGCTGTACAGCTTTTTACTATGCTCCTAGCTTCCTCTTTTGTAATCCCAAATTGTAAATGCAAAGCTCGAGCAGCCTGATGGTATTTAGAATGGGATTCCTGGGTCTCCTGAAATACAGGCGTACTGGCTAACATAGTTAAAAGGCTATCTGCCTTTGAATTCCCATCAAAAATAGGACCTGGGAGTCCACTATGTGAGTGGACATGCAAGATATAAATCTTACATGGATATTTTCTCACTTGCTCCTGAAGCTCCTTAAAGAGCTGATATATATTAGAAGCTGCAAATTTTATTTGGGCTGTGGCAATTCTTTGTACCACACCTACTGAATAGGCTGAATCAGATATTATATTTATGTCTCCTGGGTAATAAGTAAGAGCTAACATGATAGCATATAATTCGTTCTACTGAGTGGACTGAAAAGGAGTTCTGACTACTCTCTTTATCGTTAAGTCATGAGAGTATACAGCACAAATATTGTGTTTGGACGCATCTGTAAAGATAGTTGGTCCTTTAAGAGGAACTTTAGAAACTTTTTCTTCAAGAATCCATCACCAATTATGTAAAAGTCTGGTTATCTTTAATGGAGACCCATGTGTAAAATTTGGAGCCATGGCTAATAAAATATGCCACTCTGGGATGGTCTCATAACACACATTAATTTGTGTATTGGTGTAAAAGGTGTATATCTTATCAGGTCTTGCCCCAGATAATTGTACTGCTCGCTTAATGGCCTTTAAGAAAATTCTAGCCACAAGCACTGGGTAAGGAGTAAGGCTTTGTTCTGGTTGTGCCGGGAGGTTCACCCACTCTATCACACTGTCTCCTTGATGAAGGACTGCTGTGTGTGCCTCTTGTGTGGCAAAAACGGATATTTCCAAGGGTTTTTGAGTGACTTTTTCACCCACATTGGATAAAGCCAGTTCCACTTCTCTCAAAGCCTCTTGAGCTTCTTTTGTAAGCTGGCGTGGTGAATTTAAAGCACTGTCTCCCCTTAAAATATCATATAATGGTTGTAACTGATAGGTAGTCAAGCCTAACACTGGTTGCATCCATTGGATATTTCCTATCGATTTCTGAAAATCATTAAAGGTATTTAGCTTCTCTGTTCTTAAAGACAGTTTTTGTACTGTAAGCACCTTAGGGTATACTTCATATCCTAAATATTGAAAAGGAGCATGTCTTTGAATTTTCTCTTCAGCTATGTATAATTTGTAGTATCTTAGTGTTTCTATGGTCTTTTGTAGACATGCTTCTAGCATTTGTTCCTCAGGTGCACATCCCAATATATCAACAGCACATCATACAATATAATGTAATAGCATAACTTTTGGAAATGCTTTTCTTATTGGAGCAAGAGCAGCAGCAACATACATTTGACACATAGTGGGGCTGTTTTTCATTCCCTGTGGCAAAACTGTCCATTCATATCTTTTATAAGGCTCAGCTAAGTTAACACTGGGCACTGAAAAGGCAAATCTTTTCATATCCTCCTTATCCAGAGGGATAGAATAGATACAATCCTTAATCATAATAATAAATAATAATAAATAATCGATGACCCAAAGAGGCCACTCTCTAGGAAGCTGAGTAGGAGATGGAAGTCCAGGCTGAAGAGTTCCCATAGTTTCCATCTGTTCATTCACTTTTCTTAAATCAGTGAGCATCCTCCATTTTCCAGATTTCTTTTTTACAATGAACACTGGGGAATTCCAAGGACTTAGAGAAGGTTGTAAATGCCCTTGTTCAAGCTGCTCCTGTACTATATCTAATAAAGCCTGAAATTTATCGCTACCTAAGGGCCACTGTTCTATCCACACTGATGTATCAGTTTTCCATTGGATAGGAACAGGTGAAAGTGTTGGCAGACCTTCAACAGCAGCCCTGCTTAAAAAACCAAAGTATTCATTTTTAACCTTAATTGTTGCAAAACGTCTCTTCCCCACAGATTGATGGGGATTTTTTCAACTATAAAAGGAGTAAAAACTCCTATTTTGCCTTCAAAGGTCCATCTCATAGGGGCAGCACTAACTTCAGCTGCTATTGATCCTCCTACTCCAGACATATAGGTGTCTGCTTTAATCTTTCGTCAGTGACTGGGCCAATTGGCACCTCTAATAACTGTACGATCTGCACCTGTGTCTACCCATCCTTCCAATGGTAGGCCATTTATATAGATCGTGAGCATAGATCGGTCAGATGTTACAGCTGCTGTCCAGTATATTTCTGGATTTTGTGGTCTGGAGTCAGAATCTGAGTGACTATCACCAGGTTGCTTATTAGGATTCTGTATGAGTAAACCTGATGCCACTACTTCTCCTGGGTGATAAGTCACACATTGTCTACCTGTATTAGTGGCTGGGATATTATCTACGCATTCCCCAGTTTCCCACATCAGTGTGTGGATGGACACTGTTTTGTAAGTACAAAAAGGAGGTGAAATTGTCAAGCCTACTGTGCCTGGAGGTAAGAGATCCATAGATCAGATGGATCAGAGAGGAACAGATTTCACCTCTCCAGGGGATATCTCAGTTGTCCCAGCTGCATACAGCTCTATTCTCCCCAACTGTAATTCCGTTCTGCCATCAGGTTGCTTCCTGGCTGGTTGACTGTGTAATCCCCTTCTCCCATCATATGGCTTTCTGGCTGATCGGTCATGTCTGGGTACTGGACTTCCAGGCACTCTCTGGGTGCACCATTGGCTGCCATCATGCCCCAAGTGTTTTTTGCCTTGGGCCCTGGGACTGGGCCCCTCATCCCGTTTCCCTGAATCTGTCTACAGTCTGAGGCCCAATGGAAGCCTCTGTTGCATTTTGGACATGGGGTATTGGGTCTTGTTCTCCCACTTTGTTTTCCCATTCTATCTCTATACCAACATTGAGCTTTCAGATGCCCTACTTTTCCATACTGAAAGCATCTACAAGTCTCTCTGGAAGTCCCTTGCCAAGAGGGACTTTGTCTTCCCATGTTTGGATTTTGGGAAGTCTGCATCATAGCCTGGCTATAAAAGGCATCTGTGCTCACTGTGGCACAGCATCTTATGATCGTCTCTAAAGGAGCATCCTTGCGCAGTCTTAGTATAATTCTTCTGCAAACCTCATTAGCATTTTCTTATCAAAATTAGCAAGTTGTCTTATCAAAATGTCTGTTATTGGATTTTCTCCATTTGTTCTTCTGATAGCTGTCTGTAAATGTCCCACAAAGTCAGCAAAGGGTTCATTTGGTCCTTGTGTTATTTTTGTGAAGACCCCACCCTTGTCGTCTTTATTGTGGAGAGAAGCCCACGCTTTGATAGCATTAGCAGCAATTTGCTCATATGCTGCTATAGAATAATTAATCTGTACTGTGACATCTGCATAAGAACCTACACCTTTTAGTAGGTTACAGGTCATTGCAGCATGAACTCCACTTTGACTGTTTTGTTGGGCTTGTATCCTACAGAGCTCACTATATTCAGAAAGCCACAAGTAGTTTTGTCCAGGTTCTAGGCTATCTTTGCTATAGATTTCCAGTCATTAGGGGTCAAGATTTCAAAAGCCAAATTCTGTAATAACATCTTAACATAAACTGATGTAGCCTCATAAAGAGTGCAAGCTTTTTTCAGGGCGCCAATTGTAATGACCACGTATTTAAAATCAGCCAGAGTCAGGAATTCAGGTTAAGGGAAAACTCTTCAATCTTTATTGAAGTGAAGAGGTGAATAAAGATTGAGATAGCAATATGGGCAAGAAAGACTGCGATAGCAATATGGGCATCTGTGACAGGAAGCCAGCTAACAGAGGGGGATCTGAGCTGAAAGGTTGTCGCAATGGCAAAAGCAAGCAGTCTCTCCTTCCCCTTCCTTTTCCACTCCCCTGCCTCCACCCACCAAAATCGTCATTTCCTATACAACACATCAGGACTTGCACAAAGAGTGGGTGGGGGCCATTCTTTCTCCAAGCTTATATATTAATGGAGTGTGATCCAATTACTATTTAGCCTCATGTGCTTGGGACCTCAGTGCATCAACTCAAGCCTCAGCCCATTACACAGAGCCATCCAGCATTCACTTCTGTACCTACTCAACAAATTCACTTATCTTTAAGATCTGGGAATATTAGGAAAACAAGCTTATCAGTGAACCTCCAAATCAAGTCCTTGCTGGCTAAAGAAATGAATCTTTTTTTTTTTTCATAGATTCATTGAAAGGAAAAAAAAATTATTGTGTTGCACACACAATAGTCAAGTTCTGGATTAATTCCTAAGGACAAAGAAAGATAATGGAAACGGGAAAAGTAAAGAGGACTCATGGAAAAAAATAACTTGACTAGCATTTGAGTAGTAATGGAGATCAGGCTAGATGACATTTGGGGAAGGATAAAGCCCTTTGGATAATGCTGGGGTATCTGTTTTCTTCTACACACACTCTCACACAGATTTTAATCGCAGTTCTTCAATTAAATTATAGGGCTTAAACACTGTGATGTAAAAGTAATAAAAATGACTATGGTCCCTTTGAAAAATATGTGATGACTGTATAGAAGCTACTTAATTATTAGAATGCTGAAAACTGCTTTACAGAGAATTCACACAAGGATTCTCCTCACATGACAGTCAGAAGAAGCAATACAAAGACACTCTTGTAGAAATTTTGGAATTGATTATGAGACATGCTGGAACAAGACCCAACATGGAGTACCTACATAAAAGAACATGCAGCAGTATTCCATGAGCAATTGAAGTAGCTTAAATGAAACATGAGATGCACAAATTTAGAAATAATCTCCATTTCAAATGTTCAAATGGGCTATTAGTGCCTGACCTATGGTAGAGCATTCTGAGTTCATAGTAATCTGATTGACCATAAATATAAATATGTTGGAATCCTTACAAACTGCTAACTAATTAGAGTTGATCTAATCTTACAAGAATATGTTTTGGGCAGAAGCTGAAACAAGGTACTAAGTAGAACTAATTAATACAAGGCTTGTGTTCACACCTTTACTCATTGGAGTTCACAAGTATGGGAGTTTCACAAAGTAAACTTTGTAACTTTATGAGTTCACACTTCCCTTGAAGCTCTTTGGGCCAGAGAGCACTATGGGAGGAAACCCACAATCCCTCTCTTGAAGGAGCATAAATAGAGCTTCAATGGGCCAGTCAAAGAAGTTTTTCAGAGTGAAGAAGCTACAAGTTAAGATTTCAGCAGAATTACGCCAGAAGCCCTCTCTCCGAGGCAAGGCAGAATATTTTCCACGTGGCTGGCTGGTGGCAGAAGAAAAGTTTTCAGAGGAAGAAGCTACGAGTCAAGAGTTCAGTGGACAACCAGATTCATCTTCATCTCACACCACTGTGTTATGTGGCTGGGCTCCTGCACGCCCCGCACTGAAACCAAGCTGGTCTGAAAGACTCACCAGAAAGCTAGCCAAGCCCCAAGTGAAGGAAACAAGAGATTCATTCCATCTCTGTGCTGGTTGGAGGCAGAAGAAAGCAGAGGCAGAGGCTGAAGGACAAAACCTTTGGATTTGACGACATTCAGAGGGAGCTCTTGGAACCAAGCAGAGAGATAGACCTCTAAGCTAACCGGGCTATATTGGAGATAATAAAAGATCTGAACTTTTATCACCTGGCTGCGTTTTGAGAAGAAAAAGATCACCACATTTTGGCGCCCAAACAGGGACCTATTTGGAGGACTCTAAGCTAAACCGGCAGTGTTTTGAGAAGAACAAGAACTCCAACATTTGGAGACAAAATCCTGATTCCAGGGAAGGCACCCAGAGAGAACTTTTATAATATTTTATAGAAGAACAAGAACCCAACGTTTGAACTCCAACCTTTGAACTCCGACATAAATATACTTTGTTGACCCCAATATAGTGAAGTCATTTTGGTCTCTTGAAAAATGAAGTACAACGATCAACCAAATTAATTGTTAATAATTACTTATAAGCAAGAACCAATCAACCAATAAACATTTAGTAATTTCCTACTATGTGTTAGGTACTATGTTAAGTGCTACAGATTAGGCAATCCCTACCCTCAAGGAGCTCATAATTCAAAATAGAATAACACATCATCAAGGACATATATGATTATTAACAAAGAAAAGGCAGTTATGTAGGGAAAATTACAGAACATAGAAAATTTTAATATAAATTTAATTATGGTAAATTACATTTAGAAAATTTTAATTACAGTTTTAGACTACTACTTAACTACTGAGATTACTTGCTTCTCTAGATCTATGCTCCTACAAGTCTCTTTAATCTGTATTTAAGGAAATAAGCCTATAGAATATAAAGATTTGGACCATTATTAATAAATGAGGAAAGGAGGGCTTCTGAATCTTTTTGCAACAAGTCTAATGAGCTTTGTTATAAGCAGAATATTGATATCTGAGAGGTCATGACTACAAAGCCAGTTCTGAATTTTAAGGATGACCACATACATTGTGGCATGACCTCCAGCTGCTTTAATCTGAGTCTAAATCATAAAAAATATTCCAATTTCTTTTACTAAGGGGACTTATATATTGGAAAATTTTTCATACATTGATATTTTTTGGTTCTGGAAACACACACATATACCCTACAATTATTTAATTTATAGGCATAGTTCCAAAAAGCATAGGAAGTTCACAGCTGTCAGATTAGCTAATATGACAGAAATGGAGAATCATAAATGTTGGAGAAGAGATAGAAAAATTGGAAAACCAATGCATTGGGGGTGGAGTTGTAAATTGATGCAACCATTCTGAAAATCAATTTGGATTTATACCTTCAGGGCTATAAAACTGTTCATTCCCTTTGATCTTTATTCCCAAGAGATCATAAGCATCCATATGTACAAAAATATTTATAAAAGCTCTTTTTGTGATGCCAAAGAATTGGAAATTGATGGGATGACCATTAATTAGGGAATTAGGCTGAACAAGTGGTGGTGTTATATGAACATGATGGATGGAATAATATTGTGTTATAAAAAATGATGAGTAGGAAGATTTTGGAAAAATTTAGACATATGAATTGATGCTGAGTATTTATAATATATACAGTATGCATGCATATACACAAACATACATGTGCATACTCACATACATATATGTGTACACATAGATGGGTACCTGTATATGTATACATACATATGTGTCTATTATATATATATATGTATACATATATATATATATATATATACACACACACATATATATGCATTATATGTCTTTGTGTGTGTGTGTGTGTGTGTGTTATATGTATTCTTTAACACAGTTTTGACAATGTCATTCTTTTGCTCACAAAGCACCACTGTATCCTATTGCCTCTCCACTTTATATAAACTCTTTGTTTGGCATTGGGGAAAAAAAAAAACCCACAATTTTGAGTGTGATTATTCATGCATTCTGCTCCAGCAGTTAGTACTGCTCTAGTACTGAAGTGTACTGTGGATAGTATATTTCATTCTACTACTAATTTTTTTATTTTAATTTTTTTTTATTAAAGCCTTTTGTTTACAAAGCATATGCATGGGTAATTTTTTCAACATTGACCCTTGCAAAACCTTTTGTTCTAAATTTTCCCCACCTCCCCCTCCACTCCTTCCCCTAGCTGACAGGTAGTCCAATACATATTAAATATGTTGAAATACATGTTAGATCCTAGATATATATACAGTTATCTAGTTGCACAAGAAAAATCAGATCAATAAGAAAGGAAAAGAAAAACTGAGAAAGAAAACAAAATGCAAGAAAATAACAACAGAGAGTGAGAATGCTATGTTGTGGTCTACACTCTGTTCCCATGGTTTTCTCTCTGAGTGTAGATGGCTCTCTTCAATACTGCACAAGTAGCACTGGTTTGAATCATCTCAGTGTTGGAGAGAGCTACATCCATCAGAATCAATTGTTGTATCGTCTTGTGGTTCCCATATATAATGATCTCCTGGTTCTGCTCATTACACTTAGCATCAGTTCATATAGTTCTCTCCAAGTCTCTCTGAAATCATTCTGCTGATCATTTCTTACAGAACAATAATATTCTATAGCATTTATACAGCATAATTTATTCAGCCATTCTTCAATTGATGGGCATCCACTCAGTTTCCAGCTTCTTGCCACTACAAAAAAGGCTGCCACAAACATCTGTGCACATGTCGGTCCCTTTCCCTCCTTTTCGATCGATCTCTTTGGGATATAACCCCAGTAGAACACTGCTAAATCAAAGGATATGCATAGTTTGATTACTTTTTTAGCATAGTTTCTTTTTTTTTTCTTTTTTTAAAATAGCTTTTTATTTACAAGTTATATGTATGGGTAATTTTACAGCATTGACAATTGCCAAACATTTTGTTCCAATTTTTCCTCTCCTTTCTCCCACCCCTTCCTGTAGATGGTAGGATGACCAGTAGATATTATATATTTAATAAGTATACATGACCAAACCGTTATTTTGCTGTACAAAAAGAATAGGACTCTGAAATATTGTACAAATAGCCTGTGAAGGAAATCCAAAATGCAGGTGGGCAAAAATATAGGGATTGGGAAATCAATGTAATGGTTCTTAGTGATCTCCCAGAGTTCTTTTGCTGGGCATAGCTGGTTCAGTTCATTACTGCTCCATTGGAACTGATTTGGTTCATCTCATTGCTGAAGATGGCCAGGTCCATCAGAATTGATCATCATATAGTACTGTTGTTGAAGTATATCTCCTGGCCCTGCTCGTTTCACTCAGCATCAGTTCATGTAAGTCTCTCCAGGACTTTCTGAAATCATCCTGTTTGCCATTTCTTACAAAACAATAATATTTTATAATGTTCACATACCACATTTATTCAGCCATTCTCCAATTGATGGGCATCTATGCAGTTTCCAATTTCTGGCCACTACAAAGAGGGCTGCCACAAACATTTTGGCACATACAGGTCCCTTTGCCTTCTTTAAGATCTCTTTGGGATATAAGTCCAGTAGTAACACTGCTGGATCAAAAGGTATGCACAGTTTGATAACTTTTTGAACATAGTTCCAAATTGCTCTCCAGAATGGTTGGATGTATTCACAATTCCACCAATAATGTATTAGTGTCCCTGTTTTGCCACATTCCCTCCAACATTCCGCATTATCTTTCCTGTCATTCTATCCAATTTGACAGGTGTGTAGTGGTATCTCAGAGTTGTCTAAATTTGCATTTCTGTGATTAATAATGATTTCGAGCATCTATTCATATGGCTAGAAAAAGTTTCAATTTCTTCATCTGAGAATTGTCTGTTCATATCCTTTGACCCTTTATCAATTGGAGAATGGCTTGATTTCTTATAAATTAGAGTCAATTCTCTATATATTTTGGAAATGAGTCCTTTATCAGAACCTTTGACTGTAAAAATATTTTCCCAGTTTATTGCTTCTCTTCTAATCTTGTCTGCATTAGTTTTGTTTGTACAAAAGCTTTTCAGTTTGATATAATCAAAATTTTCTATTTTTGTGATCAGTAATGATCTCTAGTTCTTCTTTAGTCATAAACTCCTTCCTCTTCCACAGGTCTGAGAGATAAACTATCTTATGTTCCTGTAATTTATTTATAATCTCATTCTTTGTTTAGATCATGAACCCATTTTGACCTTATCTTGGTGTACAGTGTTAAGTGTGGGTCGATGCCTAGTTTTTGCCAAATTAGTTACCAACTTTCCCAGCAATTTTTGTCAAACAGTAAGTTTTTATCCCAAAAGCTGGGGTCTTTGGGTTTGTCAAACACTAGATTGCTATAGTTAGTGACTGTTTTGTCCTTTGAATGTAACCTATTCCACTGATCAACTAATCTATTCCTTAGCCAATACCAAATGTTTTTGGTAACTACTGCTCTATAATACAATTTTACATCTGGTACAGGTAAGCCACCTTCATTTGATTTTTTTTTTTTCATTAATTCCCTGGAAATTTTTGACCTTTTGTTTTTCCATATGAACTTTGTTGTTATTTTTTCTAAGTCATTAAAATAGTTTTTTGGGAGTTTGATTGGTATAACATTAAACAAATAGGCAGTATTGTCATCTTTATTATATCTGCTTACCCTATCCACGAGCATTTAATAGTTTTCCAGTTGGTTAGATCAGATTTAATTTGTGTGAAAAGTGTTTTTTAGTTTTACTCAAAAAGTTTCTGATTTTCCCTTGGCAGATAGATTCCTAAGTATTTTATACTATCAATGGAATTTCTCTTTGTAACTCTGACTGTTGGATTTTGTTAGTGATATATAAGAATGCTGATGATTTATCTGGGTTTATTTTGTATCCTGCAACTTTACTAAAGTTGTGGATTATTTCTAATCACTTTTTAGTAGAATCTTTGGAGTTCTTTAAGTATACCACCTCATTGCCTACTCTACTTCCTTTAATCTCTTTCTCAACTCTTATTGCCAAAGCTAGCATTTCTAATACAATATTGAATAGTAATGGTGACAGTGGGCAACCTTGTTTTACTCCTGATCTTATTGGGAATGGTTGCAGTTTTTCCCCATTATATATGAATTTTACTGATGGTTTTAAATAGATGCTGCTGATTATTTTAAGGAAAAGTCCATTTATTCCTATACTTTCAAGTGTTTTTAATAGGAATGGATGTTGGATTTTATCAAATGCTTTTTCTGCATTTATTGAGATGATCATATGGTTTTTGTTAATTTGGTTATTGATATGGCCAATTATATTGAAAGTTTTCCTAATATTGAACCAGCCCTGCATTCCTGGTATAAATCCTACTTGATCATAGTGTATTATGCTGGGGACGATTTTCTGTAGTCTTTTTGCTAATATCTCACTTAAGATTTTAGCATCAATATTCATTAGGGAGATTGGTCTATAATTTTCCTTCTCTGTTTTCAACATTTTTAGGTATCAGTACCATGTCTGTGTCATAAAAGGAATTTGGTAGGACTCCTTCATTCCCTATTTTATCAAATAATTTACATAGCACTGGGGCCAATTGTTCTTTAAATGTTTGGTAGAATTCACATGTAAATCCATCTGGTCCTGGGGATTTTTTCTTAGGGAGCTGATTAATAGATTGTTCCATTTCTTTTTCTGAAATGGGACTATTCAAAGAATTTACTTCCTCCTCTTTTATTCTGGGAAGCCTATATTTTTGGAGATAATCATCCATTTTACTTAGGTTATCACATTTATTGGCATAAAGTTGGGCAAAGTAACTCCTTATTATTTCTCTAATTTCCTCTTCATTGGTGGAAAGTTCTCCCTTTTCATTTGTAAGAATACTAATTTGATTTTCTTCCCTCCTTTTTCTAATCAGATTTACCAAAGGCTTATCTATTTTATTGTTTTTTTCATAAAACCAACTCTTAGTTTTATTAATTAGTTCAATAGTTTTTTTTTTTTACTTTCAATATTATTAATTTCTCCTTTTAATTTTAGAATTTCAAATTTAGTATTTCATTGGGGGTTTTTAATTTGGTCTTTTTCTAGTTTTTTTAGTTGCAAGCCCAATTCATTGATCTTCTCTTTCTCTATTTTATTCAAGTAAGCCTCTAAGGATATAAAATTTTCTCTTATTACCACTTTAGCTGCATCCCACAACTTTTGGTATGATGTCTCATCATTGTCATTATTTTGAGTGAAATTATTAATTGTGTGTATAATTTGCTGTTTCACCCAATCATTCTTTAAGATGAGATTGTTTAGTTTCTAATTACTTTTTGGACTATTTACCCCTAACTTTTTGTTGAATGTAGTTTTTATTGCATCGTGATCTGAAAAGAAAGCATTTACAATTTCTGCCCTCTTGCATTTAATTTTGAGGTCTTTATGTCCTAATAGATGGTCAATTTTTGAATAGGTTCCATGAACTGCTGAGAAGAAAGTATATTCCTTTCTGTCTCCATTCAGTTTTCTCCAAAGATCTATCAAACCTAATTTTTCTAATATTCTATTTACCTCTTTAATTTCTTTCTTATTTGTTTTGTGGTTTGATTTGTCTAATTCTGAAAGTGTAAGGTTGAGATCTCCCACTATTACAGTTTTGGTGTCTATTTCTTCTTGCAACTCTCTTAACTTCTCCTTTAGGAAGTTAGATGCTATACCACCTGGTGCGTATATGTTTAGTATTGATATTGCTTCATTGTCTATGCTACCCTTTAGCAAGATATACTTTCCTTCCTTATCTCTTTTGATTAGATCAATTTTTGCATTTGCTTGATCTGAGATAAGGATGGCTACCTGTGCTTTTTTGATTTCATCTGAAACATAAAAGATTCTGCTCCATCCTTTTACCTTTACTCTGTATGTATCTCCCTGCTTTAAAAGTGTTTCGTGTAAACAACATATTGTAGGGTTCTGACTTTTGATCCAGTCTGCTATCCACCTATGCTTTATGGGAAAGTTCATCCCATTCACATTTATGGTTACAATGACTAATTCTGTATTTTCTGCCATCTTGTTATCCCCAGAGTATGTTTTTCTTTTACTTGCCCCCCTCCCCCAATCCTCTTTCCCAGTTTTAAACTTATGTGCCCTACTTGTTATCACGATGCTCAACCTCTTTAAAATCCCTCCCTCCCCCTCTTTGAATCTATTCCCCTTTCTTGTACCCTTCCCTTATTACTCTTTTTCTTTTCCCTTTTCCTCTCCCCCTTTTTAATGAGGTGAGAGAGGATTTTCTGTAAAACAAGTATGTAAATTATTTTCTCTTTGAGCTAACTCTGATGAGAGTAAGATTCACACAATATTCCTCTCCTTTCTAAGTTCCCTCAGATATGTTTACTTTGCCTCTTTGTGGGATGTAGTTTCCCTCTTTTTATCCCCCTTTCCCCCTTTTCTGACATTATCCCTTTTCCATATTTACCTCCCTTTTTTATGTTATATCAGTAAAATAAAATTATACATGTTATTTTAATTGAAGTCTCTTTGTATCTCTTTCTGTTGGATTTTGTTAGTGATGTATTAGAAGACTGATGATTTATGTGGATTTATTTTGTATCTTGCAACTTCGCTAAAGTTGTGGATTATCTCTAACACCTTTTTAGTTGATTCTCTGGGATTCTCCAAGTATATCATCATATCATCTACAACGAGTAATAATTTGGTTTTCCCATGACCTACTCTAATTCCTTTAATCTCTTTTTCTTATTGTCAAAACTTGCATTTCTAACATAATATTGAATAGTAATGGTTATAATAGGCAACCTTGTTTCTCCCTTGATCTTACTGGGAATGGTTCTAGTTTATCCTCATTGCATATGATGCTTGCTGATGTTTTAAATAGATGGTACTGACTGTTTTAAGGAAAAGTACATTTATTACTATATTCTGTAGTGTTTTTCATAGGAATGGATGTTGAAACTTATTAAATGATTTTTCTGCATCTATTGAGATAATCATATGGTTTTTATTAATTTGTTTGTTGATACAGTCAATTATGCTAATAATTCTTTTAATATTGAACCATTTCTGCATTTCTGGTATAAACTTTACTTGGTTGTGGTGTATTATCCTGTGAATGATTTTCTATATTTTCTTTGCTAATGTTTTATTTAATATTCTTGCATCAATATTCATTAGCGAGATAGGTCTATAATTTTCTTTCTCTGTTTTCATTCTGCCTGGTTTGGATATCAGGACTATATCTGTGTCATAAAAGGAATTTGGTAGTGGTCCTTCCTTCCCTATTTTTTTCAAGTAATTTATATAGTATTGGAGTTAAATGTTTGGTAGAGTTTACATGTAAATCCATTTGGTCCTGGGGAATTTATCATAGGAAGTTGATTAATAGTTTGTTCTATTTCTTTTTATAAAATGGGACTATTTAAGTAATCTATTTCCTCTTCTGTTAATCTGGGCAATCAATATTTTTGTAGGTATTCCTCCATTTCACTTAGGTTGTCAAATTTATTGACATAAAGCTAGACAAAGTAACTCCTAATAATTGCTCTAGTTTCTTTCTTTACCTTTTTGAGACTAACAATTTGATTTTCCTTTTTACTTTTTCTAATCAAATTAACTAAAGGTTTATCTATTTTGTTTTTTTTTTTCATAAAACCAACTCAGTTTTATTTATTAATTCAAAAACAAATTAGCTTCAATTTTGTTGCTCTTTCCTTTTACTTTTAGAATTTCAAGTTTTGTATTTGATTGGGGGTTTTTAATTTGTTCTTTTTCTAGTTTTTTTTTTTTTTTTTTTTTTTTAGTTTAAGCCCAATTTATTGATCTTCTCTTTCACTATTTTGTGCAAGTAAGCATCCAGAGGTATAAAATTTCCCTTTATTACTGCTTTGGCTGCATCCCACACATTTTGGTATGTTGTCTCATAGTTGTCATTTTCTTGGATGAAATTATTAATTGTGTCTATGATTTGCTATTTCACTCATTCATTTTTTTAGGATGAGATTATTTAGTTTCCAATTTCTTTTTGGTCTATTTCCTCCTGGCCTTTTATTGAATATAATTTTTATTGGCTTGTGATCTGAAAAAAATTTCTTTACTATTTCTGCCTTTCTTCAATTGATTTTGATGTCTTTATTTTCTAATATATGGTCAGTTTTTGTATAGATTCCATGAAGTGCTGAGAACAAAGTCTACTCCTTTCTGTCTCCATTCAATTTTTTCCAAAGATCTATCATACCTAACTTTTCTAGTATTCTATTCACCTCTTTAATATCTTTCCTATGTATTTTGTGGTTTTATTTATCTAGTTCTGAGACAGCAAGGTTGACATCTCCCACTAATATAGTTTTGCTTTCTATTTCTTCTTGCAACACTCTCAATTTCTCCTTTAGGGATTTAGATGGTACACCACATAGTGCATATATGTTTAATATTGATATTGCTTCATTATCTATGGTGCCCTTTAGCATGATATAATTTCTTTCTTTATCTCTTTTAATTAGATCAATTTTTGCTTTTGCTTGATCTGAGATCAGGATGGCTGCCCCTGATTTTTTTACTTCACCTGAAGCATACTAGATTCTGATCCAGCCTTTTACCTTTACTCTGTATATATCGCTCTACTTTAAATGTGTTTCTTATAAACATATTGCAGGATTCTGGTTTTTAATCCAATAAGCTATCTGCTTATTTTTTATGGAAGAATTCACCCCATTCACATTTACAGTTAAAACTACTATTTCTGAATATCCTGCCATCTTATTAACCCCAAATTATACTTTTCTCTTTCTTTTTTCCCTTTCCTTCCTCACTAGTATTTTAGTTATGAGCACTACTTTCCATAAGCAGTCCTCCCCCTTTACAGACTGTCCTCCTTTCTTATACCTTTCCCCTACTATTTCTGATTTCCCTTCTATTTAGCCTACCTCTTCCCCTTTTCCCTTTCCCTCTCACTCTTCTATAAGGTGAGAGATATTTCTTGGTGAAACCACATATATCTATTATTTTTTCTTTGAGCCAAATCTGAAGAGAGTAAAATTTACACAATATTCATCACCCTCCCTTTTTTCTTTCAATTATAATAAGTTTTCTTTGCTTCTTCTTGGGATGTAATTTCCCTCATTTTATCTCCAATTCCTCCCCCCCTTTTTTAAATTACCATCCCTTTTCCCCCTCTAATTTCTTTTTTATATTATAATAGTAAAATCAGATTATACATGTCCTCTCTATATATATACACCCATAACAAAATACAGTTCTCAAGAGTTTTTTTTTTTTTTTTTTTTTTAATGCTTCATTTGAGTTTTATATTTGGAGGTCATTTTTTGTTTGTTTGTTGTTTAGCTCTGGTCTTTTCATCAAAAATAAATGGAATTCACCAGTTTCTTGTATGTCCATCTTTTCCCCTGAAATAAAATACTCAGTTTATCAGGGTAATTTATTTTTGTCTCCATTCCAAGTTCCTTTGCCTTTCAGAATATCAGATTCCAGGTCATTCGATATTTTAAAGTGAAAGCTGCTAGATCCTGAGTGATCCTTAGTGTAGCTCCTCAGTATTTGAATTGTTTCTTTCTGGCTACTTGTAATATTTTTTTCCCCCTGGTCTAATAGTTCCAAAATTTAGCCATGATCTTCCTTGGGGTTTTAATTTTGCATCTCTTTCAGGAGGTGAATTCTATCAATGATCATTTTACCTTCTAATTCTATGATATTCAGGCAGTTCTCTTTGATGATTTCATAAAAGATAGTGATTAGGCTCTTTTTTTTTTTATCATGTATTTCAGGGAGTCCAATAATCCAGGAGATTGTCTCTCCTGGATCTATTTTCCAGGTTGGTTATTTTCCCAATTAGGCATTTTACATTTTTTTTTATTTTTTCTTTCTTTCTTTCTTTCTTTCTTTCTTTCTTTCTTTCTTTCTTTCTTTCTTTCTTTCTTTCTTTCTTTCTTTTCTTTTCTTTTTTTTTTTTGGTTTTGCTTGACTAATTATTGTTGTCTTATTGATTCATTCATTTCCATTTGTTCAGTTCTGAATTTTAGTGAATTATTTTCTTCCTTTACTTTTTTTTTTTTTTTAACTTCTTTTTGTATTTGTCCAATTGAATTTTTAAATGAGTTGTTTTGTTCTTTGGAATTTTTTTCCATGTCACAAATTCTGCTTTTTAAGGAGTTATTTTATTTTTCTGTTTCACAAATTCTGTTTTTCTGGGAGTTGCTTTCTTTTTCTATTTTATCAAATATATCTTCTAATGATTTATATGCTTTTTCTAAATCATCTTGCAAAATGTTCATTTTCTTTTCTCATTTGTCTTTTAGCTCTCATTTAAGACCCTTTGTAATGTCTTCTAGGAGAGCCTTGTGTGATGGGGACCATGCTATATCAACTTTTGGGGCTTCATCTTGAGACAATCTGCTCCTTAGGGTTTGAAATTTGCTCTTCTCTTTCACCATAAAAGCTGTCTATACCATAGTCCTCTTTACTTTTTTACTCATTTAAAAATATATATTATGGTTTCTTTTAGATTGGGGGAGGTTTTCCAAGCTTCCTCTACAGGCAGTGACTTCTTCTATAAGTAAGTGGGACTGTGCTAGGTCAGTGTTGACTCAATCCCTGTACTGGGTGGGTGTGGCTGGGCCCTGTCATATTCTGGCCTTTCGGGGTTCACTATTTACCTTTTGTATTTGTGTTGGATGATTTATAACTTCTCTGCCGATCAGTAGATCACAGTAAATCACAGAGTCTGCACCACCCTGGGACTCTGCACTGTCTGCTCTGGCTTTTGTGCTCAGCTGCTTGTGCTTGGCTGCCTCCCCCCAATTTCCAATAAAAAAAAACCTTTTGTGGAGATCTTCAAAATTATCTTCTGCTGATAATTTCTTGCACTCCCAATATTTGTGATTTCTATTGGTCCAGAGCTAATTCAGAGACTGGATTTGCTAATTAGCCTGAGGGTTGTAGGAGAAAGTCAGAAAGAAACGTGTGTTGTCTCCATCATCTTGTCTCTACTCACAGTCAAATTGTTCTTACAACAAGAACTCCACCATTGATTTTTGCTATCTATGTAATCTTGAGCTATGTAACTTTGTCACTCATGTAACCTTCAAACTCTCTGAGCTTACTTTCCTCATCTATAAGATAATGATTTTGGTTTAGATGGCAGAGAAAGTTCTATTATGAGCCAGCTCTATGATTCTAGGACCTTTTCTCTTCATGCCTTGACAGAACTCATCACCCACAGCTGGAATGAATTCTCTCTTTTATCTTTTAGAATCCCTTGCTTCCTTCAGCCCTCAGCTCAGGGTCCATTTCATACACAAGATGTACATTGACTTTCCCTCCCTCAAGTCAATAGTGTCATCTCTCATCAATTAATTACCTGTATTTTTTTTAATATGTTTAACTAATTTATTTTTAAACACTGTTCCCCTAATATATTTTAATTTTCTTGATGGTTGAAATTATTTTGTTATTTTTATACTGCCAGACTCTAGCAGAGTGCTGAAATCACTCATTTATACCCTGTCCCAACTTGTTTTGCCTATTTCCAGAAAATGAATCATCTCACAGATTATCATTTGAAATTTAAAAAAAAAAAAAAAAAAACTAAGCTTTCCAGATAATGTGGTGATCTGAAGCTTAAGCTAAGTATGGGAGCTATTATTGCCTCTCAAGACTGATTCTTGTAATAACATTTCAATAAGCTAAGTCATTCTTAGCATGTACCATCATTGGGGCTGATAAGTGAATACCATTGCACAAATTAAATGATACTACTGAGTTAGATCACACAACAGACACAAATGCGCTCTCAATGGACAAATGTATTTTGGTGTAATTATGCCAAAGGCAGAAAATGGTATCTGTCATCAAAGATAAATTAGTGAAGGGCTAGCTGATATTAGCACAGTTCTGCACTGAATTTCATTTCCTAGTTCTTCCTTTGCACTCCTAAATAAATACTGATAAACAGTTTGAGCAAGTATATTATTCTTATGCACTGTTCTATAGCCCTCAGGTGTCATAAATAAAACTATGACACTTTGACAGTCTTTTCTTTATGTATTTGCCTCTTGGTGATTACATTCTTATTTATTCAGAGTCATTTTTTCTTCTAAATGAGATATTGTATTGTCAGGATTTTCATTATAATTTCTCTTCAAAATACCAATGGTGTGTAAAAGTGGATCTGGGTTCTCAAAAGCTTTGGGAGTGTAGGACAAGATCTACCAAGGTCTTAAAAATCTGAAAAGGCTGCCAATAACGACTGTTACATGTTACAATTAAAATTGTGTTGCTCCAGTGCCTGACACACAGTAGGTGCTTAATATATACTGCTGATCGCTAAATAGTAACTAACAAGAAAAATACTACTACTAATAAAATAATACTACTTCTATCATCAAATAACCCTTTTTTTTTTTAATTCTGACTTTTTCTCTTTCTTTATGTGTGACCTTGGAATTTTACTTAGGCTTTATAGTCAGTTTCCTTATTTATAAAAGCAGGGTTAGACTAGACTGGAATAGACTCTCAAGATCTCAATCACTTAAAATAGCTTAATCCTATTTTCTAAAAATCAAATGAGGTCCATTTAGAGAGGCTTCCTGTTAGATGAATATTATGGCCTCAGGACTCTTGAAGAATATTCAATAAATCAAAGTAAGATTGTGATCTATGTGAAGGGAGAGAGATCCAAAATCACAGAACTGACAATCAAAACCTGAGTTGAAGATGTGGAGGCAGGACAATATAATGTATCAAAGGATATGAGTGTTCACATTCAGATAGAGTGTGAAGAAAAGTAAAAAGAAATATCTGAAATGGTTTAAGTTTTGAGTTTTTAAGTGTCGAGTTTGGGTTTTATTCTGGGGAAGAATAAAAGATTTTTGAACAGAAGAGGGTGGTAGAAATGATTCCTTAGAAATACTTAGGCAATTGCATTCAAGACAGACTGAAGAGAGAAGAAATTGGAGATCAGAAATATTGTCTTGGCTCTTATACAACTACCTGTACTCTGTTCTGCTTTGAAGTCAAAGAATCATAGAATCCCAGAGTTAAAAGGGATTTCACAGGCCATCTTGTCCAACTAATATACAAAAGGAATCCTCACTTGATATAGGATGGTGACTGTCCAACATCTGCTTGAATATCTCTAAGGAAAGAAAATGTAATTCCTACCCAGAAAGTTTACTTCACATTTAAGTAGCTCTAAAGTTAGAGAAAGTTTTTTTTGACATCAAATCTCAATCCAACATTTGTCCCTTTGATCCATTCATTGCTCCAAGTTATGCCCTCTGGAGCCAATCAAAACAAAACTAACCTCTTTACATGGCAACCTTTCATAATACTTGAAGACATCAGTCATGTCTCCTGAATTTTTTTTTCTTCCAAGCTAAACATACCTTCAAACCATTTGACATGGACTCCAGACTTTTCAAAACTGGATGCTCTCTTTTGGATATTGATGCATCTTAATTTATGTGGCTGAGAACAAAAGAACTATTCCAGGTTAGAATTGAGAGTGATAGAAAGGGGCAGTTAATTGGTACGGTGGATAGAGCACCAGTCCTGAAGTCAGGAGAACCTGAGTTCAAATCTGACCTCAGACTCTTAATACTCTTTAGTTGTGTGACCTTGGGCAAGTCACTTAACCCTAATTGCAACAGCAAAATTAAAAGAGAGAGTGATAGAAAATAGTATTAATTATTACCTCACTATTTCCAGGAATTCTGCCTTTCTCAATGAAGCCTAGATTTCAAAATCTTTTAAATTTTTAGTTTCATCATCACACTACTGACTCATATTGAGCTTGTAGGCTTTTTAAGAATCCAGATCTTTTAAAAAAAATTTTTTTTTGGAAAACTGTGCCGTTATCACTTCTATTTGTATTATTAACTTGATTAAAAAAAAAGTTTGTCTTTACATTTATCTCTGTTGAATTTCATCCTAAGAGTCAATCCACTGATCAAAGCTATTGAGATCCTTTTGGATTCTGACTGCCATCCAGTGAGTTAGTTCTGTCTCCCTGCTATACATGACATTGACAAAAAGGATGAATATACCATCTATTGATTTATACATATTACTGATAAACAATATTATAAGACCAAATAGATCCCTAAGGCATTCTACTCGTAATGCTGGAGAAACTGAGGCAGGATAGAGATTAGGGAACAATTTAATAATTTATTTGAAAGGGAGAGATTTACTGGGACCAAATGGATCCATGGTTTGGGCCCAGGGCTGAATGGGACTATCGTCTCCAAGAATCCAATAGTGAATGTCCGATACAAGATTCTTTTATAGGGTAATAAGAATGATGACATAATGGGGGAGGTACTTGGATGGGGGTGGCCTAATTCGGGTGGGAGGGCACCTAGGATGACATAATGGAGGGAGGTACCAGAGAAACGCCTGATATTTTAATGATGTTTAAAATGGATTTAAGACTTTTATCCCATCAAACAATAAGCTAAGATATAAGATCTTTATCCTATCAAACATTAAGAGGGAATGGTTATAACCTGAGCCAGAGTAACTGAATAGGACAATTAGGGGAACTGGGCTAGAATATTAAAAGGGAACTGACACAACATTACAAAACACTAGAGAACTCTTGCCATGGTGACACTGAACCATTAACAATTCTGAATCTGACTAATCATACTTTATTAAAAACTTTTTAAAAATTTAGGTAAAGCATATCCAAAGCAATCTCTGTATTTACTCGTTTAAAAAGTGAATTTACTCTAGTTGACTTGTTCTTGATGAAGTCATATTTGTTTTTTGTAATCACTGCTTCCTTTTCTAGTTGTCTGCTAACCATTGTTTTAATGAGCACTTCTAGAATGCTTCCCAAATTCAAAGACAATCTCATTGCTCTGCAGCTTTTAGATTATTTTCTCCCCTCTCTTGAAAAGTGGGACATTTTTCTTTGTTCAATCTTGAGATACCCCTTCACTTTTCCAAGATTTTTTCAATGTCACTTGCAGTGGCAAAACAATCATGTGTGCTGGTCATAGCATAACTCAAGGATGTGATTCATCTGGACAAAATTATTTGAATCCATGAATTTGTTTTTTGATTATTTTGTTTTACATAAATCCCATATTTATATATGTCATATTTTCCAAGTTGCACAAATTTGATGAGGTCAAAGAAAAAGTGATAATCATCTTTCTCACTTGCCAAGGGCAAGTATATCACTTTGCACACATAATCGATACCTAAATAAAAGTCTGTAATTCAAGAAACTATTCTAATATAATCCATATATTAGAGGGAGGAGAGAATTTGGTACTCATTTAATCACTCTATGTCATCCTGGGCAAGTCACTTAATTTTTTTTCTCAGTCTCCTCATTTTAAAATGGGAAGAATAACAGCTCTTAACCTCCCAAGATTGTTGTAAGGATCAAAAGAGAAAATATTTGTAAAGCACAGTACTTAGCTCATAGGTCCTTAAAAAAGATTGTTTCCTTCCTACTATGTGACAGGCACAATGTTAAGTGCTAGGGAGGCTATTCTGTAAAAGTTCAGTTTAGAAGAATGACTTCAACATTGAGGGTATAGAAGCAAAGGTCAACTCTCAAAAGGTAAAATGCATTGTAGCCCTTATTAATTTCCAACTCAGTCTCCCTGGCAAGAATGTGAGCACTTGCTTTGATATACAATGAATGGTTATGTTCAGGTCAAAGTCCTAGAGTAGCCTTGGGCTAGATTTTACAGATTAGTGCTGAGGTCGCTATCATAGATCATCCCAAACATGAGCCATTAAGTAAGGGTCCTCAATCCTTGGAGCTCGCCCATGAACTCAGATTTTTAAAGGACATATTCTCAGGTGGAACGGAGGGCAAATAAGTAAAGGCAAACACAAAAGATTTGTGAAATCTGTAAGAATAATCTCAGAAAAGACAAAATGCAAGATGATTTGTAGTATATCATAAATACTAAAAAAAAAAAACTTCTAAAGAAATGTTTTTCTTTACATTGAAGATAAAATGATAAGGGCAGATTAGAATTGTTAGTACAAATGTGAAAACAATGGGCAGTGACGGTAAAATAGAACTTTTTTCTTCTTCTTTGATTAATTTTACGTTACTAAGTGAAAAAAAAAATTAAGACTATGAGGTATGGGATATAAATGATCATTAAGGCATTGTAGTTGAAAATAAGCAAGCCATTGGCAAAGAATTTTGTCACCTGGGGAGATTAAACTAAAGCCAAAGGTACTAAAAGAAACATGTAGACATTATTGCTGAATCAGTTATCTTTGAAGAGATATGCTGAATGAGAGATGTGCCTCAATACTGGAGTTGAACAAATTCTATATTTTTTAGAAATAAGGGAAGTTGTGTGCTTTCAGATTATTATATTTTATTATAATCAATGAGACTTAATAATGTTTCTAATAAAATTCTACAACATTATTAAAAGGGTAATTTGAAAGTTTATTAGACAGGAAGATATTGATCAATAAGAATCAACCTGGGTTCATTAAGCATAACTTGCTAAACTTAGTTCATTTCTATTTTTAATTATGGAAAACAAATAGATCTGGGCAAAGCCAAAATCTATGGATATTGGGATCATCATTACAACCTGTGATCTACTGCTGTTATTTCAAAGCAGGCATCCTCAATTACAGAGGGTTGAGCAGCTATATCTGAGTATTTTACATTCTTCCCTTCCCTCCCCACCTTTTCAAAGCCTGTTAATCACATCAACCAACTTCTAAGTGAATATATGCCCTAAAAGTCATACTTGCTATCTGAGGAGTAAAAGAAATAAATGGATAATGTGATCAATTCACTCCTTGCATCTCATTGATATTTTATTAATATAGGTATCCTCTTGTAATTTAGAGTATACATAGGGTTTTTTCCTTTCATTCCTTTTCCATCCCTCTCTCCCTTCTTTTATTTTTTTCTGCCTTCTTTTTTTGAATATATGAACATTTATTTTATTAAGCTTCTATTACCACATGCATTAATAACATTGTACTAGATGCTTTGATTTTTTTTCTCTTCTGCCCTTTCAGAAATTGTTTCCTAAAATTCTTAATATGCTGATATATCATAATATTGAAAGTTTTGCTGACTCAGTGACCCCATTGTTAGATCTGGTTGTTAATCAATGCTAACACAGGCTAAGTTGAAGGAGGATCTTTGGTAGTAGGGGTTATGGGAAGTAGGAAGAGGAGGTTTCTCCAGTTTGCAGCTTTTTTATTACCTGCTATTAGAGCATTAGTGATCAACCTGTTAATATATTGTTACTCTTAACACTATATATGTGTATATATGTATGTATATGTACACACACACACACACACACACACACAAACACACTCCTTGTAGTTATTTTTTTTTCCTGGATTTTGCCTTATTAATCAGGGCAATAGCCCAGACAAAAAATTTTTCTTTTAACATTGGGAAAGAAAATAATCTAGAGAGCAAAGCCTTTGTTGAAAGTTTTTAGTCCCTGTTGTGAAGGAAGTCAGTAAGTTTTCACTTTTTTTTTTTTTTTTTTTTTTTTTTTTGCAAAACAATGACATGTTTACATAAACCAGAGAATCATGTGATCATAGTTTTAGTGCTAGAAGGAATCTCAGGTTTTCTTTTAGAGGAAAGGAAACTGACTCCTTTTGAATTTGCAGAATTTGTAATTTAGGCCCTTCAGCTCTGTATACAGTGCTTTCCTCACCAATCCATATTATAAATCTGCTGTATATGAAACGTTTGAAATTTTGTTTCTCACACACTTGCAGATCTACAACTGTCATGCCACAGTTCCCTTTTAATGTCCTGACCAAGTTTCTCCATTGTCCTATTTAGTTACTCTGTCTCAGGTTATGAACTTTCCCTCTTAATGCTGATGAGATAAAGATTTTATATCTTTAGGTTATAATCATTCCTTCTTAATGTTTGACAGGATAAAGATCTATTCAGTTTAGACATTATTAGAATATCAGTAACCTCTCCAGTACCTCCCCATTAGATTTTCTCCTTCCAGGTACCTCCCCCATTATGTCATTGTTCTTTTTATCATATAAAAAATCTTGCTGTCTAATACTGTCTAATACTCAGGGCTGGATGCTTTGAGATGATAGTCTCATCCAGCACTGGGACCACATGGATCCATTTGGTATATCTCTCCATTTAATAAACTATTAAATTGGTCTCTAATCTTTGTCTTGCTCAGTTACTCTAGCATTACACAATAACCTTGGAAATCAGACAAACTGAAACTCCCAGTTCCAAGTTCATCCAAACCATTTAAATATGATTCAATTAAAGGCATTCTATTTCGAACAAATTGGGGATGAAAAATTGTGAAAAATCAGGATTATAGAATGTTTTTTCAGGATAGTTCTATTCACTTATTTCTATGTTCATAGATGAAATGGATTAAACTAACAGTCATTGCTGGTAGAATTCCTCTAGGAAATTGTTTTAATAAATAAATAAGAATGCTGATATGTGTAATTAGGAAACAAATTATTTTTACAATTTATTTAAATAATTAAATGGGGAATGACTTGTAGTCTTATCAATTTGACATAGATCTTCATGAAATGAGACTTTTATCAGAAACATTTACTGTACAATTTTTTCCCCCTGCTTTATACTTCCTTTTTAATCTTATTTTTGTTATTTTTTGTTTGTTTGTTTTGTGTGTGTGTGTGTGTGTGTGTGTGTGTGTGTGTGTGTGTATGCAAAAACTTTAATTTAATATAAACAAATTTGTCCATTTTGCCTTTCAGAATGTTCTTTAGTTCTTCTTTGGTCAAAAAAATCCTTCCTTCTCCAAAGATCTGATAGGTAAATTATCCTTCGCTCTCTTAATTTGTTTATGATATCATCCTTTATGTCCAAATCATGTACCCATTTTGACCTTATTTTGTTATATAAATAATTTGTTTATAATATAATATAAATAATAAATAAATAAATAAATTGTCTGTTGTTGTCATTATTTTTGCTAAGGCAATTGGGGTTAAGTGACTTGCCCAGGGTAACACAGCTAGGAAATGTTAGAGCAGATTTGAACTCAAGTACTCCTGACTTCAAGGCTAGTGTTCTAACTATTGCACTAACTAGCTGCCCCCAAATAAATCATTTTTAAATGGTTGCTTCCAAATATGAGATTGCTTAAAATGTTTTTCCTAAATGGTTTAAATATTTACCATGCAATCCTGTTTACACTATTAATTTGCTAAGTAAGCCTTTTTTTTTTTTTTTTAAAGATAAGACAAAAGACAAATATAGCTTTTTTTCTCTTATCTGAGTTTAAGAAAGTAAATGAGGGGAATTCAAATCAAAATAAATTAATGGAATTCAAATTGAGGCTCTTAACTCAATGTAATTCTCACACAGTTTAATCACTGTTTTCCTAAACATTGGGATGAAAAAATCTTTAGCAATCAACTATATTCTATTAGCAACATTTAGAAGAATGTCTGAAAAGTTGCCCTCAGGAAAAAAAAAAAAAGAGGAATTATCCAATATTAGTAACTATCATCATCAACATGCTTATGGTGCTCAAAAGGTTTTTTGTGATATGTGTCAATTTTTCTTAACTTAAAGGAGAGGTCGTTTTCTCATCTGAAATGCCTTCTCTCAAAAATATTGAAAATTCATATCCAGTTATTGCTTGTTTTTTTTTGGTTTTGTTTTGTTTTGTTTTTTGAGAAGGACAATGACATAAGAAGGTGATGTCTAAACTTGGGCATGGTTTTGATTGAAGTGTGGCAGAGTTGCTCAGTATCAGTTTCACTATCTCTTCTAGAGTCATCATAATCCAATAGCAAGTTATGAGTCAAAATGCATGGTGATAACTCAGAGTGCAGTAGATGACCTTGGCTACTTCTGGGCCAAGTTCTAACTGCTCCACACTCCTGCTTCAGCTGCCTGCATGCTTATTGGAACAAATTGTTTTCACCTGTCCATTCCTATCCAGGAAGTCTTCACATGCTTGGGTTTGAGAGCTGTTAGCTGCCCTCAGTCTGGTCTAGTCTAGTGCCAAGATGGTTTTACCAGCCTCTGAGTGTGCTGGAGCTTCTTGGAGCTCCAGGTGAGAGGGGAGTGTCTCTCAGTATGATGAACAGACACAAAAAAGAATTTGGCAGCCTCATGCCAGTAATACTAATCCTGAACACTTAATTTACCCCTTATGTTCAATACAACATGTTCACCTCTTAGACTCATTCAGATACAGGATGCTACAGCACTATCCTGAATCCTGGATTATAATAGTAGTATGGTATTATATTCAAAGGGCTTCAAGATTTGCAAAGATGTATATACATACACATATGTTTATATATGTGTAGATGGTATATGGGGGAGAGCAATAAATCCCTTACACACATGTATTAATACCTGTGTATATGTTGCTGTTTTTTTAATCATTCAGTTATCTTTGACTCTTTATGACTCCATGGACTATGTTAGGCTGTTACTTATCTTCCCAAGTCATAAGCCTGACTGCCAATCCCCTGGCACAAATCTCAAAAAGCGTTAGCAGCTTCCTATTACCTTGTATTAAAAATTGAATAACCACCAAAACAAATAATACCCTCTTCCCCCAAAAAAACACACATGTTCTTTCTGGCATTTAAAACCTTATGCTACTTGGGTCCAAACTATCTTTTTAGACTTCTTCAGAGATGACTATCATTAGAGACATACATATACATATCTGTATGTATATATATATATATATATATATATATATATATATATGCATGTAGATACATATGCACATGCACATATGTGCATGTGTACACATACACACACATGTGTGTGTGTGTGTATAATTTTCTATATATACTTCTAATTATCAGTTCTTTCTTTGGATGCATATAATACCTTTTTCATATGTTTTATGTGCATATTTCATACTACATACATATTACATACTCTTCATAATAATTGACTGGCCTATATATTGTTCCTGGTTCATGCACTTCCATCATCTATCTGGACTTTTACAAGGTTTTTTCTCTTATCTCTCTTTCTTGGACTCCCTAGTTCTCTTTAAGGCTTATTGCAAAGATCATCTCTTAAATGACAATTTTCCTCATTTCACAGTTGCTAGTGCCTCCACAAATCATTTTCTGTAATGTACTGGTTAGCTTTCTGGAGGTCTCGGGACTAGCCATGGTTTCAGCAGAATAATCACCACGAGAATAGTCAGGGATAAAGTCCAAAGTCTTTATTGTCTCCTTCACCGTCTGTTATTATCTCCTTCACCATCTGTTATTATCTCCTTCATAGTCTGTCTCCTTCACCTGAGGCTAGGCTAGCTTTCTGTAGGTCCTACAGAATGGGTCTTGGTTTCAGTGAAGGAATGCAGAAGGCACCAGAGGCTGGTCAAGTCTTCTCTCTCAAAGTGCAGGAGGCAGGAGAGCTGCTACTAAGAGGCTGATCAAAGATGGAATCTCTCTTGTCTCAGTGGAGAAGTGAAGGAGACAGGACAGCCACTTGGAGGGTCTTTATGTTCTAGTCTGTCTTCCTCCCAGATCTCTTACCTCTTATATACTCATAATCATAGGTGTCAATCTTGTAGAATAGATGTCAACTTGTAGAACTATACTAAGTGCTAAGTACAAAGTACATATAAATCTTAATTCACTGAGTTATCACCTTGTTGTAGGATTAAATCACCCATACTGAACATACTGAACTAGAGAACTCACATGCTAAACTAGATAAGCATTGTCTTATCAATTCCACTGAGTTAACACCTTGTTGTAGGATTAAATCAATCATACTGAGCCTTAAGTATATTTCTCCGAAGTTCCTGCCCTTTATAATTTTCTTTTTTTTCTTTTTTAAATTTTGTTCTTTTTTCATTTCATTTTTTTAAGCAACAAAAGAAGCATTTCTACAATATAGTATAGTAGATAAATGATTGCATATGAAACTAGGAATCTATTCCTTTTTAAATTAAGTTAAAATTACAATGTAAATTTCTCTTTTTTTCCTTTTTTTCTTTTCTCCCTTCCTCAGAAATGGCTATCATATGCATATACATATCTGTGTGTATACATACATATACATGCATATATAAATATACACATGCATACACACACATATCTATATGTGAGGGATGTAGAAGATCCTTATCCAAAATGACTACACAGAGATCACTCAGTAGAAAGCAGAAAGGTTGTTTATTATACCTCCAGAGGATGAGCCATTCTGTAATGAGATAAGAGAAAGAAAAAGCTCATGGTAGGAGGACTAAAGTAGTAAAGATACACAGCTTTTATACAAAAGATTACATCACAAGTAAGAGAGCATTGAGAAGGGGAGGAGGAGGCATCTAATTGGTTATTGCTATCCAGACAGATTGGAATGGAAGGTTTCTGTTTCTCCGAAATCACTTGATTTCTAGGAAACAGAAAATCAGGCCTTCAGGCTTAATCAAACAGATAGTGGTCAACCTAATAGACTAAATATCAATAAACGTCAAATACTGATAAATGTCATCAGCTCAGGTTAAGTAAATATTTTTTATAGCTGGCCAAGGCTCAAGTAAATATCTGCCTGCACATATTACACAGGTCATAGGGGAAACACAGAAATAATGAAAACAAAATACAGAAAAAGAATTCATACATTCCTGTAAGTTCTTTACCTTATCTCTTTATTCCACACATATACATGTATAGATATGTACATACATAATATATGTGTATATATATACTTATATTTATCGGTTTTGCCTCTGGAGGCATTTAATATATTTTTCATGTTTTATATACATGCATACATACATTTCAAAAATATATACATATGCAGACTATATTTCACAAGTCTTTTATATTTATTTTCTAGATAAAGTATAATCTCCTTGAGGCAGTCACTATTATCTTTTAACTCTGTATACCTTGTGCCTAGCACAGTGTATGGCTTGTATTAGGTGCATAATAGTTGCTTGAAATCTATTCAGATAGATTAGTTTATGTTAACTATCTATGTTGATATGTATCTAAACATATATGTTTGATGAATATATAAAATATGTTTAGATAAATGTATACATATACTTTTTCATGTTCATGCTGTATCCTTCCAGTAGATTTAAAGTCCTTGAGGTCAGATGTTGTTTCTTGTGTTTGTTCTTGTGTCTTCAGCACCCAGAACTGTGCCTGAGATAATATCCAGGATACAGAATATGCTTAATTGTTTTTGGAATTGAACTGAAGTAAACTAAATGGAATTGAATTGCATTAAAATGAATTGTGCCATCTTGTACATGTTCAATAATTAAGTGTTCACAGCCAAAGCCTTCAGACTTGATAAAAGAGAAGACAAAAGGGGACAGCTATGAGGGAAAAAATGGACCTGACAGAAGGAATAGATAAGGTTTTTTAAAAATTGCCCTGAGTGATAATTATTCTGCCAGATTGTAGGCTGTATGCATTTGTGTGTGTGTGTGTTTTCACTGCCAATTGATAATTATGTAAGGAGAGGGAACATTATTACATATCTTGATTTTATAATTATTACTTCAATCCCTCTCAGTTCTTATGACTTTGAAAATCTAGGTAAATAGGCTCTTTGAATGAAATAATTATAACCAAAGAGGGGCCAGGGTCCTTTCCTTTAAATTAGAGGGCATTTGTAAGCCAAAGTAGTTACAGTGACTAATGACCATAGTCCATGTGATGGGCCTGGCTGCCTGTGAGCTCCCAGACCTGTACTTCTCCTTTGGTCTCTGCTGGAGCCCTCTCACACTTAGTGATTAATGAATTGTCCTATAACAGCCTCTCTTTAAAACAACTACAAAGTCCCTCTCAGTGCCCTGAAAGTAAATGCAGGTTTATTCCTGCAACAGGGGCTTTCCTTCACACACACTTCCTTTCCCTCTCCCTTTCCCTTTCCCTCTGCCTCTGCTTCTGTCTCTCCCCCTCCCCTCTTTCTTTGTCTCCTCCTTCCCTTCCCCTTCCCTATCTCTCTTCCCCTCTGCCCCCCTCTCTCCTTTGCTCTCCTCCTCCCTCTCTCTCTCCTTTATTCTCCTTCTCTCCGCCCCCCCCCCCCTACTTTACTCTCCCCTGCTAGCTTCTGCCTTCTGCTGCAGGATCTTGTAATTGTATTATCAAGAGATATCTCAGCATTTTCAATTCAGCAGCTCCAAGGCCTCTATTTCCCGCTTCTGTGTCCTGGAATTAATTTCACAAGGGAGACTTCCATTACATTTATTTACTATGAATCCCCTTTCCAAATTAGCCTGTCTCAGTTTCATAAAGTGAATATCCCTGGATTATATAAACTCAGGTCAAAAGAGAAAACAATTTTAATAGCACCTGTTATTTATTTAATCTTCACAATAATCATGGAAGGTAAGTGTTATTGATATCCCCATTTTACAAATGGAAGCTAATACTAAGAGAGGTTAGGTTATTTGCTCAGAGTTGCCCAGCTTACAAGAGTCTTTGTCAGAATATCAAGCCTTCCTGTTTCAAAGTTCACTACTATGAACACCAAATGTCTAACCTTTATATCAAATGGTTTTGTTGTACTGGACTATGTGAATCTTTGAATAGTTATCTGGAGCATTTATATAAATGTAAATGTCTACATAAAATATAAATAAAACATAAAAAAATCTAAAATATTCAACATACTTTTTATTAAAATGTTTTATGCAAAAACAAAAAAATAGGCAGCGACAATATTAAGAAGTATAAGGATACAATTCAAGAATATGCAAAAGAAAAATCGAGAAGATAATCCTTAAAATTTTGCTGCTAACAAGCTTGGCTTTTGGAGGAAGTCCTATAATTAAGTTCTCTGAAACATTTTGATTTTTTTTTCTCCAGGTAAAACTGTATTCACTAGGTACTATTTATTTATTTTTCCTTTTGGAAAATTGAAGATACAGTTATAACATTTATTGATTACAAAATACCCTGACATCAATGGAATAGGTTAGGTACATAAGACACAATAATCAATGATATTATTAATCTATGCCTTGAAAAAAATCCAAAATTCTGGGATAAGAGCTCACTATTTGACAAACATTGCTGTAAACACTGGAAAACAATATGTCAGAAACTAGACATAGACCATCATCTCACTCTCTACACCAAGATAAGGTCAAAATGGGTACATGGTTTAGACATAAAGGGTTATAAAGAGTGATAAACAAATTAGGATAGAAAGGAATAAGTTACTTGTCATATCTTTGGAGGGCAGAGGAATTTATGATCAAACAAGAAATAGAGAACATTATAAAATGCAAAATGGATAATTTTGATTACATTAAATTAAAAAGCTTTTACACAAACAAAAACAATGAAGCCAAAAATTAAAAGGAATGCAGAAAAGCTGGCAATCAATTTTTACAGTCAGTGTTTCTGATAAAGGCCTCACTGAGTCTAATCTATAAGAATACAAGCCATTCTCCAGTTGATAAATGGCCAAAGAATATGAACAAAAAAATGTGCAGATAAAGAAATTAAATCCATCTATAGTCATATAAAAAATGCTCTAAATCACTGCTAATTAGAGAAATGCAAATTAAGACAACTCTGAGGTACCACTTCATATCTATCAAATTGATTAAGATGACAGGAAAAGATAATGACAAATATTGGAAGGGATGTGGGAAAATTGGGACACTAATTACATTGTTGATAGAATTGTGAACTGATTCCAACCATTTTGGAAAACAGTTTGGAACTATGCCCAAAGCATTATAAAACTGTATATCCTTTCATCCAGTAGTGCCACTATTGGGTCTGTACCCCAAAGAGATCATAAAAGAGGGGAAAGGATCTACATGCACACATACACAGAAAAAATATTTATAGCAGCTCTTTTTGTGATGGCAAAAAATTAGGAAAAAAGGGAATACCCATCAATTGGGGAATGGCTGAATAAATTATAGTGTATTAATGTTATAGAATATTATTCTATAAGAAATGATGAATAGGCTCATTTCAGAAAAGCTTGGAAAGACTTACATGAACTAAAGCTGAGTGAATTGAGCAGAACCAGGAAAACAGTATACAGTTAACAAGATTGTGTGATGTTCAACTGTGATGGACTTAGCTCTTTTCAACAATTCAGTGATCCAAGGCAAACTCAATAATATTTGAATAGAATATTCCAACCACATTCAGAGAGAGAATTATGGAGACTAAACATGGATTGAAGCATATTATTTTCACTTTTTTTTTTTCTTTCTCATGGTTTTTCCCTTTTCTGATTTTTTTCTTCAAGCATAATTCAAATGGAAATATGTAAAAAATGAATGTCCATGTATAACCTAAAAAATTAAAATTAAATATCCTGGCTTTATCTTTATCTTTATCAGGTTTAGTTTCCTTGGCTGAAAAAGGAAAAAATAGAGATTAATTTAGAGTTTTTCCTGAGGATTGAAAGAGATTTTATATGCAGAAATGTTTTTAAATCCTAAATTGCTTTGTGAGATTTATCATTATTATCATTGCTATTAATATATCATAAAATCCCTTGGCACTTTTTTTTGTGACATATGTATTATGCCTCTTTATCCATTAGAATGTAAACTTTTAGAGTGAGGATTATTTTGACTCTTTTTGTATCCCCACCACTTATCACAATGTCTGGGGACATTGTAGGAACTTAATAAATATTTACTGAATGATATATTTTATTGATTATACTTTATATGCATCTTATTTTTTGTAGAAATTTCAGTTAACCTGGAGACAAAACATTCAAATCCAATACAAAGCACATTAGCTAATATGTGTCACTTAAAATAGGTAACTTTAGATAATAACTTGGCATTTGGTCAGATTCTAAATACCAGATCCCCCTTCATAATGAATATATTAATTTGGATAACTGGACATGACATGAACATTTTATTTCTATACAACTTTTGAGAAAATGCTTCAAAAAATCTTTAAATACATCACTTATAATTGTTAGATTGATTGAGACATCATTTATGGAGACTACCTAGGTAGTACTGGAACATTCAGGTATTTTCCTGTACTCTGACATTTTGATCAATGTTATTCCGGCTCAATTTTATTCTGGTTAATTTTGCATTTTATTGCTTTTATCAAATAGCCCTTGACTGGTAAAATCTACAAAGACTACAAGTACAACAACTCACCAGCTGAAGATAACCTGGAATTTCATCAGAAAAGGTTTGTCCTGAGGAGCCAGGGAGAAGATCAGGGCAAGCAGGGAGAGAACTAGAGGGTAACATATTGTGCAGACTGGTTGGGAGTGGTCTCTGTGGCTAGCAAATTACAGAGACAACACTGGCATAGATTGATTGCTCTGAAAAACAGTAGACTAGCAGAGAAACCACTCTAAAAAACACCAGAACCTAACAGGGTCTGGCTGTACACACCTCAAACCGGAAGTGACAGCAAAGATCACAGCACAGCAGTGGGGCACAGTCCTGGGCAGCCTCTAATCTGCACAGTGAGGCTCAGTTTGGGGCAATAGAACTTCCACAGCATGATTTTCTTATAGGCATAGACACTTCCAGTCTGAGCTGGGCTATTCTCTGGTAAGCTGCTAATACCCACAGCCCCATAGAGGACTTTGGTCTGGGGCAGTGACACTTTCACTATTTAGTCTCTAGCCTTAGAACAGTCACTAAACTACAAAACTAGGCTTTTCACTGGGCACTTCAGTAGCTCGGTCTGTGCTGAATCACTTCTGGTTGGAGGAGGGGGAGCTTTTGCCCAGAGCACTCCCATACCTCACTGCCTGAAGCCTGTTTACATCTTTCCCTGCTTTGCAGAGGAAGCTGGTAACCCTTTTGCTCTGAAGGCAGACCCTAAAGGCTTTTTTTAAAAATGAGTAAAAAAAATCAAATGGATGATTGATAGCTTCTATACAGAAAAAAAAAAAAAAAAAAAAGAGCAGGTATGCAACCCTGAGGAGACTAATAGCAAACAGTCTCCAGACAATACCCCAAAGGGAAAATGTGATCTGGCCCCCTTTACATAACGTTCTCCTAGAAGAGACCATTAAAAGTCTCAAAGGAGAGTTAGAAGACAAAAAGGGAAAAGAAAGAGAAGCTTTGCAAGCTGAATTGGAAAAGGTAAAAAATTCCCAGGAAGTGCAGGGAAACAGAATTTGTGAATTGAAAAAAGTAAAGAAATCTCAGGAAAGTAAGATTTGTGAATTGGAAAAGATAAATAATTCACTAGAAAGTAGGATTTGTGAATTGGAAAAGACAAAGAATTTGCAATAAAGTAGGATCCTGTTTCAGATGAAGTCAAAAAAGCATGGGTAGCCATCCTTATCTCAGATCAAGCAAATGCAAAAATTGATCTAATCAAAAGAGATAAGGAAGGAAAGTATATCTTGCTAAAGGGTAGCATAGACAATGAAGCAATATCAATACTAAACATATATGCACCAAGTGGTATAACATCTAACTGCCTAAAAGAGAAGTTAAGAGAGTTGCAAGACAGCAAAACTGTAATAGTGGGAGATCTCAATCTTGCACTCTTAGAATTAGACAAATAAAACCACAAAACAAATAAGAAAGAAATTAAAGAGGTAAATAGAATATTAGAAAAATTAGAAAAAAATTGGAGAAAACTGAATGGGGACAGAAAAGAATATACTTTCTTCTCAGCAGTTCATGGAACCTATTCAAAAATTGACCATGTATTAGGACATAAAGACCTCAAAATTAAATTCAAGAATGCAGAAATAGTAAATGATTTCTATTTAGATCACGATACAATGAAAACTACATTCAACAAAATGTTAGGGTTAAATAGATCAAAAAGTAATTGGAAATTAAATAATCTCATCTTAAAGAATGATTGAGTGAAACAGCAAATTATACACACAATAATTTCACCCAAGATAATGACAACAATGAGACATCATACCAAAATTTGTGGGATGCGGCCAAAGTGGTAATAAGGGGAAATTTTATATCTTTAAAGGCTTATTTGAATAAAATAGAGAAAGAGAAGATCAGTGAATTGGGCTTCCAACTTAAAAAACTAGAAGACCAAATTAAAAACCCTTAATCAAATACTAAACTTGAAATTCTAAAATTAAAAGGAGAAATTAATATTGACAGTAAAAAAAAAAACCCTATTGAATTAATAAATAAAACTAAGAGTTGGTTTTATGAAAAAAAATGAAATATATAAACCTTTGGTAAATCTGATTAGAAAAAAAAAAGAGGAAAATCAAATTGTTAGTCTTAAAAAACAAAAGGGAGAACTTTGCACCAATGAAGAGGAAATTAGAGAAATAATAAGGAGTTACTTTGCCCAACTTTATGCCAATAAATTTGATAACCTAAGTGAAATGGATGACTACTCCAAAAAACATAGGCTTCCCAGATTAACAGAGGAGGATGTAAAATTGGTTGAATAGTCCCATTTCAGAAAAAGAAATAGAACAAGCTATTAATCAATTCCCTAAGAAAAAATCCCCAGGACCAGATGGATTTACATGTGAATTATACCAAACATTTAAAGAACAATTAGCCCCAATGTTGTATAAACTATTTGATAAAATAGGGAATGAAGGAGCCCTACCAAATTCCTTTTATGACATAGACATGGTACTGATACCTAAACCAAGTAGGTTGAAAAGAGAAAAAGAAAATTATAGATCAATCTCCCTAATGAATATTGATGCTAAAATCTTAAATAAGATATTAGCAAAAAGACTACAGAAAATCATCCCCAGCATAATACACCACAATCAAGTAGGATTTATACCAGGAATGCAGGGCTGGTTCAATATTAGGAAAACTATCAGTAGAATTAGCCATATTAATCACTAAATTAACAAAACCTATATGATCATCTCAATAGATGCAGAAAAAGCATTTGATAAAATCCAACATCCATTCCTATTAAAAACACTTGAGAGTATAGGAATAAATGGACTTTTTCTTAAAATAATCAGTAGCATCTATTTAAAACCGTCAGTAAGTATCATATGTAATGGGGACAAACTGCAACCATTCCCAATAAGATCAGGAGTGAAACAAGGTTGCCCCCTAAGACTGTTACTATTCAATATTGTATTAGAAATGCTAGCTTTGGCAATAAGAGTTCAGAAACTGATTAAAGGAATTAGAATAGGAAATGAGGAAACCAAATCATCACTCTTTGCTGATGATATGATGGCATACTTAGAGAACCCCAGAGATTCTACTAAAAAGTTATTAGAAATAATCCACAACTTTAGCAAAGTTGCAGGATACAAAATAAACCCACATAAGTCATCAGCATTCTTATATACCATTAACAAATCCAACAGTTAGAGTTACAAAGAGAAATTCCATTTAAGGTAACTACTGATAGTATAAAATATTTAAGACTCTATCTGCCAAGGGAAAATCAGAAACTTCATGAGCAAAACTACAAAACACTTTCCACACAAATTAAGTCTGATCTAACCAATTGGAAAAATATCAAATGCTCTTGGATAGGGTAAGCAAATATAATAAAGATGACAATACTACCTAAACTAATCTATTTGTTTAGTGCTATACCAATCAGACTCCCCAAAAACTATTTTATTGACCTAGAAAAAATAACAACAAAGTTCATATGGAAAAAACAAAAGGTCAAGAATTTCAAGGGAATTAATAAAAAAAAAAATCAAATGAAGGTAGCCTAGCTGTACCAGACCTAAAATTATATTATAGAGCAGCAGTTACCAAAACCATTTGGTGTTGGCTAAGAAACAGATTAGTTGATTAGTGAAATAGATTAGGTTCAAAGGACAAAACAGTCAATAACTTTAATACTATACTGTTTGACAAACCCAAAGACCTCAGCTTTTGTGATAAGAACTCGCTGTTGGACAAAAATTTCTGGGAAAATTGGAAGCTAGTATGGTAGGAACTAAGCATTAACCAACACTTAACATTGTACACCAAGATAAGGTCAAAATAGGTTCATGACCTAGGCATAAAAAATGAGATTATAAATAAATTAGAGGAACACAGGATAGTTTACCTCTCAGACCTGTGGAAGAGGAAAGAATTTATGACCAAAGAAGAACTAGAGATTATTACTGATCACAAAATAGAAAATTTTGATTATATCAAATTGAAAAGTTTTTGTACAAACAACACTAATGAAGACAAGAATAGAAGTGAAGCAATAAACTGGGAAAATATTTTTACAGTCAAAGGTTCTAATAAAGGCCTTATTTCCAAAATATATAGAGAATTGACTCTAATTTATAAGAACTCAAGCCATTCTCCAATTGATAAATGGTCAAAGGCTATGAATAAACAACTCTCAGATGAAGAAATTGAAACTATTTCTAGACATATGAAAAGATGCTGCAAGTCATTATTAATCAGCAAAATGCAAATTAAGACAACTCTTATATGCCACTACACACCTGGTTAGAATGGTTAGACTGATTAGAATGACAGGGAAAGATAATGCAGAATGTTGGATGGGGATGTGGGAAAACAGGGACATTAATACATTGTTGGTGGAATTGTCAATACATCCAACCATTCTAGAGAACAATTTGGAACTATGCTCAAAAAGTTATCAAACTGTGAATACCCTTTGATCCAGCAGTGTTACTACTGGGCTTATATCCCAAAGAGATCTTAAAGAAGGCAAAGGGACCTGTATGTACCAAAATGTTTATGGCAGCCCTCTTTGTAGTGGCCAGAAATTGGAAACTGCATAGATGCCCATCAATTGGAGAATGGTAGAATAAATTGTGGTATATGAATATTGTAGAATATTATTTTTCGGTAAGAAATGACCAACAGGATCATTTCAGAAAGGCCTGGAGAGACTTACATGAAGTGATGCTGAGTGAAATGAGCAGGACCAGGAGATCATGATATACTTCAACAACAATACTATATGATGATCAATTCTGATGGACCTGGCCATCTCCAGCAATGAGATGAACCAAATCACTTCCAATGGAGCAGTAATGAACTGAACCCAGTGAATGAACTCTGGGAAATGACTAAGAACCATTACATTGATTTCCCAATCCTTATATTTTTACCTGTCTGCATTTTTGATTTCCCTCACAGACTAATTGTACAATATTTCAGAGTCCGATTCTTTTTGTACAGCAAAATAACGGTTTGGACAGGTATACTTATTTTGTATTTAATTTATACTTTAATATATTTAACATATATTGGTTATATTGCCATCTAGGGGAGGGGGTGGGGAGAAGGAGGGGAAAAATTGGAACAAATGGTTTGGCAATTGTCAATGCTGTAAAATTACCCATGCATATAACTTGTAAATAAAAAGCTATTAAAAATTAAAAAAAAATAATTTCTTTGAGATAGCCTGCAGCTCTGAGCATTTTTTCCTTTTTCTGGTTTTAAAAATTTATTAATTTATTTGTTTTTAAAATGCATTGCTTTATGAAGAGAGAAAAATCAGAACAAAAGGGATATACTATGTAGAGGGAAAAACAAATAGAAAAAAGAAGTGAACATAGTATGCATTGATTTGCATTCAATCTCCATAATTTTTTTTTCTTAATGCAGATGGCATTTTCTGTCTAAAACTCTTTGGAATTACCTTGGGTCACTGGTCCACTGAGAAGAACCAAATCTTTCATAGTTGGTCATTGGACATTCTTGCTATTATTGTGTACAATTTATTCCTGATTCTGCTTGTTTCACTTAGCAGTTCATGTATATTTTTCCAGATCTTATAAAAATCATTTTTTATATTCCATTATTTTCATATACAACAACTTATTCAGCCATTCCCCAATTGATGGGCATTTAATCATTTTCCAATTCTTTGCTACCACAAAAAATCTGCTACAAACATTTTTGCATATTAGGGCCCTTCTCCCTTCTTTATGATTTCCTTGGGATACAGACCCAGTAATGGCACTTCTGTGTCAAAGAACATGAACAGATTTACAGCACTTTGGACATAGTTCCAAATTGCTTTTCAGAATGTTTGCATCATTTCACAACGCCCCCAACAATGCAATTTTCCCACATTTCCTGCAAAATTTATCATTATCTTTTCCTGTTATCTTAGCCAACCTGAGAGGTATGAAGTAAGTACCTCAGAATTATTTTAAATTTGCATTTCTCTAATCAATAGTAATTTAGAGCATTTTTATATGACTATACATGGCTTTAGTTTTGTTATCTGAAAATTGTCTGTTTATTCCTTCGACCAGTTATCAATTGGGGAATGACTAAAATTCTTGTAAATTTCATGCAATCTTTATATATTTTAGAAATGAGAACTTTATCAGAAATAAACATTGGATGCAAAAAAAAAAATTCCCCCCAACTTTGTACTTCCCTTTTAATCTTGTTTTTGTTGGTTTTGTTTGTGCAAAACTTTTTTTTAATTTAATGTTATTAAAGTTGTCCATTTTGCCTTTCATAATATTCTCTAGTTCTTCTTTGGTCAGAAATTCCTCCTTTCACCACTATTGATCAGGGAAATGCAAATTAAGACAACTCTGAGGTACCTCTAAGATTAGCTAAAATTACAGGAAAAGATAATGATGAATGTTGGGGGGAATGTGGGAAAACTGGAACACTAATACATTGTTGGTGGAGTTGTAAACTGATTCAACTATTCTGGAGAGCAATTTGGAACAATGTTCAAAGGACTATAAAACTGCATATCTTTCTATCCAGTAGTGTTTCTATTGGGCTTGTAACCCAAAGAGATCATAAAGGAGTCTTGCATACCCACAGGTGCAAAAATGTTTTGTAATGGCAAGAAACTGGAAACTGAGTGGATGCCAATCAGTTGGAGAATGACTGAATAAGTTATGATATATGAATGTTATGCAATATTATTGTTCTATAAGAAACGATCAGCAAGATTATTTCAGAGAGGACTGGAGAGACTTATGAACTGATTCTATGTAAAATGAGCAAAATCAGGAGATCATTATACACAGTGACAGCAAGATTGTATGACAATCAGTTCTGATGGCCATGGCTCTTTTCAACAATGAGATGATTCAGATCACTTCCAATGATCTTGTGATGAAAAGAACCAGCTGCAATCAGAGAGAAGACTGTGGGAACTGAGTGTGCTTCATTACATACTATTTTTACTCTTTTTGTTGATGCTTACTTGCATTTTATTTTTTTTTTCATTTTTTTTCCCTTTTTGATCTTATTTTTCTTGTGCAGCAAGATATTTGTGGAAATATATATATATATATATATATATATATATATATATATATATAGAGAGAGAGAGAGAGAGAGAGAGAGAGAGAGAGAGAGAGAGAGAGAGAGAGGAGGGGGTGAAGGGAAGAGAAGGAAAACATTGGAACACAAAGTTTTGTAAGTGTGAATGTTGAAAATTATCCATTCATATATTCTGAAAGGAAAATTTAAAAAAAATGAAATTCCTCATTTCTCCAATGATCTGAAATGTAAATTATCCTGATTTGCTTATGGAATGACCCTTTATACCCAAATCATGTAGTCATGTTGACCTTATTTTGATGTGGGGTGTGAGATGTAGGTCTATGCCAAGGTTCTGACATATTGTGTTCCAGAGTTCCCAATAATTTTTGTGAAATAGTGACTTATCCAAAAAGGTGGAATTTAGGGGTTTATCAAACACTAGATTACAAAAGACATTGATTGTGGTGTATTGTGTATCTAACCCACTCCACTGATCCACCACTCTATTTCTTAGCCAGTATCAAATGATTTTGATGACTGTGGCTTTATAATAGTTTTAGGTCTGGTATTGATAAATGACCATCCTTTATTTAATCAATTTCTTTGGTATTCTTGACTTTTGTTCTTCCCAATGAATTTTGTTATTATTTTTTCTAGCTCTATAAAATAATTTTTTGACAGTTTGATTGGTATGGAATAAAGTAGACCAATTTAGGCAGAAAGGTAATTTTTATTATATTAGCTCAATCTACCCATGAGCAATTAATATTTTTCCAATTGTTTAGATCTAATTTTATTTGTGTTTTCCAATTGTGTTTATATAGTTCCCAGATCTGTTTAGTAGCTAGACATCCAAGTATTTTATTTTGTCTACAGTTATTTAAAATGGAATTTCTCTTTTTATCTCTCCCCACTGGGCTTTGTTGGTAATAAATAGAAATAGTAATTATTTGTGTGAGTTTATTTTATATCCTGTAAGTTTGCTGAAGCTATGAATTGTTTCCAGTAGACTTGGGATGATTTTATAAGATTCTCTAAGTATATCATCATATTATTGGCAAAGAGTGATAGTTTTATGTCCTGATTTCCTATTCTAATTCCTTTAATTTTTTTTCTTATTGCTAAAGCCAACAATTCTAGTACAATATTGAATAATAGTGAGGATAATAGGCAATCTTGTTTCAGCTACTCTCCATTACAAATAATACTCATTATTGGTTTTAGATAGATGCTGTTTATTATTTTAAGGAAAAGTCCATGTATGCTCTCTAGTGTTTTTAATAGGAATGGGTGCTGTATTTTTTCAAAAGCTTTTTCTGCATCCATTGAAATTATCATATAATTTCTGTTGGTTTAATTATTAATATGGTTGGTTATAGTAATAATTTTCTTGATATTGAGCCATTCCTACATTCCTGGTATAAATCTCACTTAGGCATGGGGTATTATCCCCCTGATAAGTTGCTGTAATCTCTTTGCTAATTTTTAATTTAAAAATTTTCCATCAATATTCATTAGGGATATTGCTCTTTAATTTTCTTTCTCTGTTTTGGCTTTTCCTGGTTTAGGTTTTGAGGTTTTAACTTGCTCTTTTTCTACCTTTTTTCAGTGCATGCTCAGTTCATTGACCTCTTTCTCAATTTTATTTATGTAGCTATTTAGAGATACAAAGTTTCTGCTAAGAACTGATTTGGCTACATCCCATAAGTTTGGGTATATTGTCTCATTATTGTCATTCCCTTGGATGCAATTATGGATTGTTTCTATGATTTCTTGTTTGATTACTCATTCCTTAGAATTAGATTATGTAATTTCCAATTGTTTTCTAGTCTTTATTCCCCTGACCTTTTATTGAATATAATTTTATTGCATCATGAGATGAAAAAAAATTTTTGATCACATCAGTTTTGGCTCAAAGAGAAAATAACTTATCATCCAGTTGAGTACAGCAATCTTATAAAAGAGTAGAATGAGAAAGAGGAAAGGAAAGGGAGGGGTGGGTTAAAAAGAAGACAGAAAAACTAGGAGAAAAAGACAAAAGAAGGGGAAAGAGATGATAGAAGATAAGGAAGGGAGTAGGTGGAGTGAATTAAAAAGACAAAGCAATACTAAGGAGAGATAGGATGGAAAGAGAAAACAAAAGGTGATAAAATAGGATGGAGGGAGATACAGAGCTGGTAATAATAAACATGAATGCAAATGGAATAAAATGGAAGTGAATAACAAAGTAGATTAAAAAAAACAGAATTCTACAATATGTTGTTTATTGAAACATATCTGTTATAGCAATACACAGAGAGTAGAAAAGCAGAATTTATTATACTTCAGCTGAAGTAAAAAAAAGTAGTGTTAATTTTTCTGATCTCAGATAAAGCAAAAATAAAAATAGATCTAATAAAAAGGGAGAAGGAAAGAAAGTGTATCTTGATAAAAGATAACATAAACAGTGAAATAGTAATGATACTAAATGTATATGCACCAAATGGTAGAGCATACAAATTCCTAGAAAAGACATTAAACCAGTTACAGAGAGAAATAGACAATAAAACTATATTAGTAGGGGACCTCAACTTTCCCCTCTCAGAATCAGGCAAAACCAATCACAAAATAAAGCAGAAAGAAACTAGAGAGATTAATAAAATCCTAGAAATTCTAGCTATGATCGATTTCTAGAGAAAATTGAATAGGGACAGAAAGGAATGCACCTTTTTCTTGGAAGCACATGGCACCTACACACAAATTTGACCATACATTAGGGCACAAAAACCTCACAATCAAATACAGAAAGACAAATCTGGGAACTATATGAACACAATTGGAAAACACAAATAAAGTTAGATCTAAACAATTGGAAAAATATCAATTGCTCATGGGAAGGCTGAGCTAATATAATAAAAACGACCTTTTTGCCTAAATTGTTCTACCTTGTAGACCTTGTATATATATGGAGATAATGGAACATAATTGTTCTATAAAAAATGATGAACAAACTGATTTTTGAAAGTCCTAGAAAGATTTACATGAACTGATTCTGAGCAAAACAAACAGTACAGGAATACGTTGTATACAATAACAAAAAGAATATGTAATGATCAATTTTGAAAGACTTGGTTCTTCTCATGGTTCAGTGATCCAAAGCAATCCCAACAGACTTTGCACAGAAAATATCTGCACTCAGAAAAAAGAACTCTGGAAACAGAATGAAAATCAACACAAGCTATGTTATTTTTTACTTTTTTTTTTTTTTTTTTAAATCTCTCTCATGGTTTTTCTCTTTTGCTCTGATTTTTCTCTCCAAACATGATTGATAAAGCAATGTGTAATGAAAATAAGTTAATTTAATAATAATAAATAAATAAAATAATGTCTTTTATGAGCACTTCCAAAAAGCCTCTTTTAACTTAAGACCAATTCATATCACTCTTCAGCTTTCCTCTGTGGCTCTTCTGAGTTTGTGTTTTGGTCTTCTCTGTCACCATAGTAGCTTTCTATAGTCAAGGTTCTTTTTCATTTTTTTGCTCATTTTCTTTCATTTTCTTTTGGTATTTCCTCTTTTTTTTTTTTTTTTTTTTGGTCAAGTTCTGCTTCTGGGTTAAAGGGGGTACTGTTTCCTGTTTCCTGTGCAACTCTGATTTTTGGCTTTGAACACCATGTGGGTGCAGGGGGTATTTTCACCTGCCCTTTCTAAGAAACAGTTTGGCTTCCCAGAATTTACCTTCTGAATTGGTTCTGGGGGTTGCCCCCATTGGTTTCCTTCTCTGCTGAGCCAGGACTATGGTCTTAGTTGCTGATCTCATATGATCAAGACTTTCTCACAGGCTTTCCCAGACTATGTCTAAGCTGGTCTGAAGACCCTTTTCATCCCAATGAAGTGACTTTTCTTGATGTTTTTCCAATCTATCTTTAGCTGGAAAGTAGTTTCATTCCATCAGACTCTGTTTAAAGCCTTGATCTCATATGATTTTCAAAGGAAACTGGTAGAGCTTGGGCAGCTTCCTGACTTCACTCAACCATCTTGGCTCCACTTCTGGCAGTCCTGACACATCTCTTTCAAAAAAATGATTTCTTGAACTATCTATACTTCCCTACTTGGAAAACAATGTGAGTCTCTTATATCATGAGAGTATATGATATATATACTTCTTCTTTGTATGAATGTTCCTTTATGTTCCCCAATTGATTTCTCATATTCCCACACATACTTTTTCTCCTTGCATTTTTCCCCCTATTATTATTAGATGAGAAATTCCAAAAGGCCCATACTTTGATTGCTTTTCATGAAAAACCTAATATCTCCTCAATAGTATATCTCACTCACATCCTTTTCTTCTTCAGTTAGTGTCTTCCCATTCATTTGTCTAGAGAACTGAGGTTAAATAAGTCTTATTATCTCCTTTCAGTAAAAAATTGGGATGGATCATTTTACTGAAATCCTGCAATTTGGAACCCGAAGGAAAATTTATAGTCATTGGGCTGGTGTCCCTTCTTTGTCTATGTGGAAACTCCTTCTCCTTTAACAACTATTACTACTTCTTCCCTATACCCTCTGATGTATCTTAAGTGTTCCTTAGAATAGGTAAATTGCAATTCCTTCTCTACCTCTCCCATCTAGGAAAGGAATAAAAAAGTAGACAAAGTCACTCAATTGAAAATTTTAAGAAAAATGGATAAAAGATAATAGAAGTCAAAACTTGAAATTCAGACTACCTCAAATGCCTTTTATTGGTATTAGGGTATTCTGGATGACTCAGGGAAAATTAGAATTTTCTAATTTTCATACACACACACACACATATATACATACATTTACATATGTAAATATATATATATATAGATAGATAGATAGATAGATAGATATGTTTACTTCCTTTTTTCTTCCTAGTTATTTCAATTGTTAAATTTCCTGCATTTCTTATTTTGTCATGGTGGATTTGAGAGTTAGATTGTGAGACAGTCTCATTCCATCATCTTATCACAAGTCACAATCATCTTGAATTGTTTGTAATAAATGATATCCCATATATGTGAGTGGGCTTTTTAAATTATGCAATGTTTGTGCAGTAGAAGGTATTGCAAGTATAAGATATTTTTATTAAAAAATAAGCATTTAAAATATTAAAAATGCATTTCACTTTCATCCTTAATAGTCCATCTTCTCTTTATCTCTCTGCCTCAGTCTCTCTGTCTCTCTTATCTTTCTCTATCTCTTTCTCTCCCTGAAATGCGTAGTTGCACATCATAAGCTACCAAATGTTGCAGTTCTCTAGTAAAACATCACTGAAATATTCTGCATCATTAGGTGACCAATACTCTGGAAATATGAGCATTGTTTTTTTGGGGGGTGGGTGAGGGGAGGAGTGAAAATTCTTGAAAAATTCCTTTGAAAATCTTGAGCTTCAGAAAATGAGATTTTTTGAAGCAGTCCATATTGTACTTTCTGAAAATTAGATATGTTCATAAAAAGAAATCACTCCTTTGTCCTCTCCCTATGAATGTTTGAGTGTCTGTAAAAGTCTTTGAGAAAAGGTCCATTTGAAGTTGATTCAGTGTGCTACTACAAGAAGTTAATGTGATGTAGGAAAAAGAAGAAAGGCACTGGAGTCCGGGGGGGGGGGGAGGGAAACTGATTAACCTTAGACATAGAGACAACTTTCACTTAGTAGCCACAACTGATTATTACAATCAATGAGAATGTGGGATTTATAGAAATAGTGTGAGAGCCAGGCAGAAAAAAAAGTCCTAAATTTCATCGCACTTTTGTTCTCTATAATATTTGAAACACGTTTAGAATAAATGACTTATAAAATGTGACCTCACAAAATCTTCTTTTCTGTGAAATATAAAATTTTCTTCAAAGCTGCTTTCTCCACTTCTACTTGGCACACTCAGAGGGCATTTACAATTCTATTTAGCAAAATTCTTCAGCTAAATGGATTAGGTATAATGAAAACAACAAAACTCTGCATAGTGAAAGATCTTAATAAAAGGAGTAGAAAGCTCTAAAAGAAATGTTCTTAGCTTTTGGGAGGTGTTATGTACCCCCTTAGTATTATCAAAGTATTTAAGAAATAATTCCCAGATCTCACTTTAAGAATAGCAGTTGTAACATTATGAAATATTATTGTTCTGTAAGAAATGACTAGCAGGATGAATACAGAGAGGACTGGCGAGACTTACATGAACTGATTCTAAGTGAAATGAGCAGAACCAGGAGATCATTATATACCTCAACAATGATACTATATGAGGATGTATCATGATGGAAGTGGATTTCTTTGACAAAGAGATCTAACTCAGTTTCAATTGATCAAGGATGGACAGAAGCAGCTACACCCAAAGAAAGAACACTGGGAAATGAATATAAACTGCTTGCATTTTTGTTTTCTTTCCGGGTTATTTCTACTTTCTGAATCCAATTCTCCCTGTGCAACAAGAGAATTGTTCGGTTCTGCACACATATATTGTATCTAGGATATACTTTAACCTATTTAACATGTATAGGACTGCTTGCAATCTGGGGGAAAGGGGTGGAGGGAGGGAGGGGAAAAATCGGAACAGAAGTGAGTGCAAGGGATAATGTTATAAAAAATTACCCTGGCATGGGTTCTGTCAATAAAAAGTAATTAAAAAAAATCTAAGTAATGCAAAAATTTGCAGACCTGTTTTATTTAGATTATCAGCTTTAATGGTTTATGATTAAATAAATATTTTTTTAATTAAAAAAAAAGAATAGCTGTTCTAAGAGAGAGACAGAAGAACAAGGTAGTAGGAAATAGGTGACATCAATTATTTGTCTTTGTAGCTGAATGGGAAAAGCCTCTATGACTTTACTTGCTTTGCTGATTTCCTAATGGTTATGATAAAGGACCGTTCTCACATCCTTGATCCTCCTATCTCCTGGTAATCAACTCACCTGGATCATAAATTCCACAGAGCCAAAACTATGAAATACCCCCCTCCCATAACCCCAGAAGTTCTCTTATTAATTTCTAGAAGATTGTGGGAGAGAATATAACTAGGCCTGGGAGAGGACTGGAAATGGTGTTCCATGAAGATAAATTAAAAGAACTGAGAATGATCATCTCAGGGAGAGCAACATTGTAAGCGGAGATTGGGAGGAGTATGGGTGGCTGGGCATAATATCTATTTGCAAGCAACTAAAGATTTTCAAATGGAAGGATTATTATAATCCCCTTCTCCTTAAATCCAGAGTGGGTAAATAGGAGCAATGGATGAAATCTACAGAAAAGCAGATTTAGAAGGGAGAAAAGATACCAGCAATTAAAACTTCCCCAAATTAGAATTGAAAAGTTCAAGTAGAAATGAATTCTTTGTCTCTGACTCTGTCTGCCTGTCTTTTCTACCCCTTCTACTCTGTCACTGTCTGTCTGTCTGTCTGTCTTTCTCTCTCTGCCTCGCTCTCTCTCCCTCCCTCTCTCTCCCTCCCTCTATCCTAAAACACATGTACATATATGTATGTATATTTACACACAAGTAAAGATATAGCAAATCTGGATAACATAATAAAAAACAGAGGTAGCTCCTGGTTCATAGAGTCAAAGTTCGTTTTTTTTTCCAATAGCAGTGAATGGCTGTGAGGGCTATACTTTAAGAAATGTTGAGCACCACAGAAACAACATTTTGAATTGTGGTGCTGGACAAGACTTTTGATTGTCACTGAGACAAGAAAGAAATAAAAGAAATTGATTCAGGCTATTCAATTGAAGGTCAAATACCAAAAGTGAAGCTTAATTCCTTTGGCTACATAATTAGAAGTCAAGACAATTGGAAAATACCCTGATGTTGGAAAAAAAATTGAAGGCAAAAACAAAAGGAGACAGCAAGGGATGAGTTGCATTGATGGTGTCATGGAAGCAATGAACATGAATTTGGACTCCTTATAGAAGATAGTGGGTAAAGAAGGATTTAGGGTCCATGAGGTCACAACGAATGGAATGTGACTGAATGATGGAACAATACTTATATGACTATATACACATATGTGATATATAGATAAATGTATATGTATATTGGGAGAAAGTAATAAGTATTTAAAGGAATTAAGCACCTACTTTATGCCAGGAAATGTGTTAGGAACATTTAAAAAAATCATCACCTTTGATTCTTATGACAATCTTTTGAAGTAGGTTCTGTTATTTATCCCCATTTAACAGTTGAAGAAACTGAGGTAAATAGAACTGATTTGCCCAAGTTCACACAACTAATTAGTGTGTGTCTAGATTTGAACCATTTTCCTTATTCCACAAGAAGTAGACTGTGCCATGATTGATAACGGCTCAGCCTAAAGTCAGGGATTCTTGAGTTCAAAACTATCCACAGTATGATTCTGGATAAGTTACTTAACTTGTTTGCCTCAGTTGCTTCAACTTTAAAATTATATAATAATAGTATGTATCTTACAGGCTTGTAGTAAAGATCAAATAAGGCAATATTTATTTTATTTTATGTCTAACAGAGTTCCTAGCACATACTAGACACTATGTAAATGCTTACTCCTTTCTTCTTTCCATAGCAAGTACTTTGAATATAAAGACAAAAATGAAAGAACCTTTGATTTCAATGATTTTTAGTGATGAGAAAAAAATCTGTACAGATATTTAAATGAGATATATTTTGAGGAAACAGACCACAAATAGCTGGGACAAGAATAGCTTCATGAAAGAGGAGTTAATCTGAGCTAAGATGCCATAGAAATAACTTATATAAAGGGAAAGGAAATGGATATGGAATGTTGAATTCAGGACAATCCAGTTTTCTGGTTTAGACTACTTAAAAGAAAATAATAGAAGATGCATTTTGAAAGACCAATTAGAATAGGAGCATGGAGATTGCTTAATGATGGCCTGAAGAACTTGATTTATTTCTTTTCTTTTTTTTTCTTTTTTTTTATTTTTATTTAATAATTACTTTATATTGACACTCGTTTCTGTTCCAATTTTTTTTTCCCTTCCTCCCTCCACCCCCTCCCCTAGATGGCAAGCAGTCCTTTATATGTTGGATATGTTGCAGTATATCCTAGATACAATATATGTTTGCAGAACGGAACAGTTCTCTTGTTGCATAGGGAGAATTGGATTCAGAAGGTATAAATAACCCGGGAAGAAAAACAAAAATGCAGATAGTTCACATTCGTTTCCCAGTGTTCTTTCTTTGGGTGTAGCTGCTTTTGTCCGTCATTTATCAATTGAAACTCAGGTCTCTTTGTCAAAGAAATCCCCTTCCATCAAAATATGTCCTCATACAATATCGTTGTCGAAGTGTATAATGATCTCCTGGTTCTGCTCATCTCACTTAGTATCAGTTCATGTAAGTCTCGCCAGTCCTCTCTGTATTCATCCTGCTGGTCATTTCTTACAGAACAATAATATTCCATAACATTCATATACCATAATTTACCCAGCCATTCTCCAATTGATGGGCATCCATTCATTTTCCAGTTTCTAGCCACTACAAACAGGGCTGCTACAAACATTTTGGCACATACAGGTCCCTTTCCCTTCTTTAGTATTTCTTTGGAATATAAAGCCAATAGAAACACTGCTGGATCAAAGGGCATGCACAATTTGATAATTTTTTGGGCATAATTCCAGATTGCTCTCCAGAATGGTTGGATTCGTTCACAACTCCACCAACAATGCAATAGTGTCCCAGTTTTCCCGCATCCCCTCCAACATTCATCATTATTTTTTCCTGTCATCTTAGCCAATCTGACAGGTGTGTAGTGGTATCTCAGAGTTGTCTTAATTTGCATTTCTCTGATCAATAATGATTTGAAACACTCTTTCATATGAGTGGTAATAGTTTCAATTTCATCCTCTGAAAATTGTCTGTTCATATCCTTTGACCATTTATCAATTGGAGAATGGCTTGATTTCTTATAAATTTGAGTCAGTTCTCTATATATTTTGGAAATGAGGCCTTTATCAGAACCTTTAACTGTGAAAATGTTTTCCCAGTTTGTTGCTTCCCTTCTAATCTTGTTTGCATTAGTTTTATTTGTACAAAGGCTTTTTAATTTGATGTAATCGAAATTTTCTATTTTGTGATCAGTAATGGTCTCTAGTTCATCTTTGGTCACAAATTTCTTTCTCCTCCACAAGTCTGAGAGATAAACTATTCTATGTTCCTCTAATTTATTTATAATCTTGTTCTTTATGCCTAGGTCATAGACCCATTTTGATCTTATCTTGGTATATGGTGTTAAGTGTGGGTCCATGCCTAATTTCTGCCATACTAATTTCCAATTATCCCAGCAGTTTTTATCAAATAATGAATTCTTTTCCCAGAAGTTAGGGGCTTTGGGTTTGTCAAACACTAGATTGCTATAATTGACTATTCTGTCTTGTGAACCTAGCCTTTTCCACTGATCCACTAATCTATTTCTTAGCCAATACCAAATGGTTTTGGTGACTGCTGCTTTATAATATAATTTTAGATCAGGTACAGCTAGGCCACCTTCATTTGATTTTTTTTTTTTCATTAATTCCCTTGAGATTCTCGACTTTTTATTGTTCCATATGAATTTTGTTGTTATTTTTTCTAGATCAATAAAATATTTTCTTGGAAGTCTGATTGGTATAGCACTAAATAAATAGATTAGTTTAGGGAGTATTGTCATCTTTATTATATTCGCTCGGCCTATCCAAGAGCACTTAATATTTTTCCAATTATTTAAGTCTGACTTTATTTGTGTGGAGACTTTTTTATAGTTTTGCTCATATAATTCCTGACTTTCCTTTGGTAGATAGATTCCCAAATATTTTATGGTATCAACAGTTATTCTGAATGGAATTTCTCTTTGTATCTCTTGCTGCTGGGTTTTGTTGGTGATGTATAAAAATGCTGAGGATTTATGGGGATTTATTTTGTAGCCAGCTACTTTGTTAAAATTATGAATTATTTCCAATAGCTTTTTAGTAGAATCTCTGGGGTTCTCTAGGTATACCATCATATCATCTGCAAAGAGTGATAGTTTGGTTTCCTCATTGCCTACTCTAATTCCTTTAATTTCTTTCTCGACTCTTATTGCCGAGGCTAGTGTTTCTAATACGATATTAAATAATAATGGTGATAGTGGGCAACCTTGCTTCACTCCAGATCTTACTGGGAAAGGTTCCAGTTTTTCCCCATTGCATATGATGCTTACTGATGGTTTTAAATATATGTTCCTGACTATTTTAAGGAAAAGTCCATTTATTCCTATGCTCTCAAGTGTTTTTATTAGGAATGGATGTTGGATTTTATCAAATGCTTTTTCTGCATCTATTGAGATGATCATATGGTTTTTGTTTGTTTGGTTATTGATATAGTCAATTATGCTAATAGTTTTCCTAATATTGAACCAGCCCTGCATTCCTGGTATAAATCCTACTTGGTCATAGTGTATTATCCTGGTGATGATTTTCTGTAATCTTTTTGCTAATATTTTATTTAAGATTTTAGCATCAATATTCATTAGGGAGATTGGTCTATAATTTTCTTTCTCTGTTTTCAGCCTACCTGGTTTAGGTATCAGTACCATATCTGTGTCATAAAAGGAGTTTGGTAGGACTCCTTCAATCCCTATTTTTTCAAATAGTTTATATAACATTGGAGTTAATTGTTCTTTAAATGTTTGGTAGAATTCACATGTAAATCCATCTGGTCCTGGGGATTTTTTCTTAGGGAGTTGATTGATAGTTTGTTCTATTTCTTTTTCTGAGATGGGACTGTTTAGGATATTTATTTCTTCCTCTGTTAGTTTGGGCAAGCTATATTTTTGGAGGTATTCTTCTATTTCATTTAAGTTGTCGAATTTATTGGCATAAAGTTGGGCAAAGTAACTCCTAATTATTGCTCTAATTTCCTCTTCGTTAGTGGCGAGTTCTCCCTTTTCATTTTTAAGACTAACAATTTGATTTTCCTCTTTCCTTTTTTTAATCAGATTTACTAAGGGTTTGTCTATTTTGTTGGTTTTTTCATAGAACCAACTCTTAGTTTTATTAATCAATTCAATAGTTTTTTTACTTTCAATTTTATTGATCTCACCTTTTATTTTTAGAATTTCAAGTTTAGTGTTTGACTGGGGGTTTTTAATTTGTTTCTTTTCTAGCATTTTTAATTGCAAACGCAATTCATTGATCTTCTCTTTCTCTATTTTATACAAATAGGCCTCTAGAGATATGAAATTTCCCCTTATTACTGCTTTGGCTGCATCCCATACATTTTGGTATGATGTCTCATTATTATCGTTTTCTTGGGTGAAGTTATCAATTATGTCTATGATTTGCTGTTTCACCCAATCATTCTTTAGTATGAGATTATTTAGTTTCCAATTATTTTTTGGTCTACTTCCCCCTGGTTTTTTGTTGAATGTAATTTTCATTGCATCGTGGTCTGAAAAGGATGCATTTACTATTTCTGCCTTACTGCATTTGAGTTTGAGGTTTTTATGTCCTAATATATGGTCAATTTTTGTATAGGTTCCATGAACTGCTGAAAAGAAAGTGTATTCCTTTCTGTCTCCATTACATTTTCTCCAGAGATCTATCATATCTAACTTTTCTAGTATTCTATTTACCTCTTTGACTTCTTTCTTATTTATTTTGTGGTTTGATTTATCTAATTCTGAGAGTGCAAGGTTGAGATCTCCCACTATTATAGTTTTACTGTCTATTTCTTCTTGCAGCTCTCTTAGTTTCTCTTTTAAGAATTTAGATGCTACCCCACTTGGTGCATATATGTTTAATATAGATAGTGCTTCATTATCCATGCTACCCTTTAGGAACTTGATTTATTTCATTAAAAATGTATGGCCGGGGGAGGGGGGAGGGGGCAATCAGGTAATATCTTTGCACTGAAGTGACCTATATACCTTAGGAAATATATTTTGGCACTGGACAATGCAAGGCAAAAACTGAATAAATACTTGTCAGAATTATTTTGTAGGGGAATTCTTGATGGAGTATATGTTGGAATAGTTTTCCACTAAACTCCTTTGCAGCTTGGAGATTCTGATTATGAATGCATAGTTTGCTGCAAAATCAGGGATGTGCTTATAATGAAAATGAATTAATATAAAATCATAAGTTTTTGTTGAAATTAGAACATGCCCAGGATGCTTCTTTATTAATTTATTTGAGATTCTACATCCATCCTTGTTTCTCAGATAAGAATTTGTTTTTTGCTACACTAGATATCTGCTTTTCTGCAAAATATCTTTTTAAAATTACATTGCAGACTAAAGCATGACTTGTTGTATTGCTTATCCTTTGTTATCAGAATGACTCAGCTCACACAACAAAGTTATTTCTATCTAGATAAAATTACCAAACCTGAGAGAACTGAAGATTGAGTATTGCTGTGCTAAATTGCATCCTGACCAATATTAATGAGAATTTATGTGTGTGAGAATGTTTTAGTTATGCTTGGAAAGACAAGTTTCCACCCTACTAAGTTTTAGATTTACTGTGCCATTCTTTCTTTTAGGCTAATTTGTGTGCACTGAGGCTAATATTTTAGAAACTAGGAACTCAAAATTCCCAAGAAGTGAGAAAAACCATAAATATTTAATATTTTGCTAGGTATCACTCAGAAAAATGTCACCATGTGATTTTCTTTTGCATGACAAAATATAAACAGATAGAGGATAACAGTGTTATCTCAGAACTGGAAAGGACATCAGAGGAAATTTAGTCCAACTCATGCATGAATAAGAATCCTTTCTTCAACATTAAGATAAAGTACTGCTTACTGAAAAATCTATTTTTTTTTTTAAAAATGGAAAGTCCTTACCACCATAACAAGGCCATTTTTTTTTTTTTGATATCTCTGATGGAACCTTGGATAAAGTATTGGACTTGGATTTAGGAAAACCAGAGTTTAAATTCTACATTGGATTGTACTAGCAATGACATTAGGGAAATCATTTCTTTTTATTCAGATTCCTCATCTGCAAAATGAGAATGATAGCATCTATATCATAGGGTTGTTGTGATGATCAAATGATCAGTGAAAGGAGAAGAAACAGACCCCTTCTTTCACATGACATTCCTTCAAAGAGTTAAAGATGTTCATCTTATCTTCTCCAGGCTAAACACTCATTTCTTTCAGCTGTTTCTCATGTGCTATAGTCTTTATCTTCTCATGGTTCTGGATGCTGTCATGTAGTCATGTTCTACCTTATCAATGTTAGTTGACATAAAACCGTAGCCAACTCTTTAGAAACTTATGGAATCAGCCATGCTTATGGTTTTCTTATTTAAATTTGGGAAAGCCAACTCAATCATTGACTGAAAGGGAAATATTTTCAATCATCAAATTATATATGTGTGTATATGAATGTATACCTATCATGATATATAGAAATATGTTGCAATTTGTAGCCACATTTATTATATAACACAAACAATATGTTATATAAATGTAACAATATAATTTATCATATATAACACATAAAATACAATTATATAATGCAAATATATATCATATAATATGATAATATATAATTTATCACATATGTATTACAAAGAATTTATAATAGTAATAATAATAGCTAATATTTATATAATATTTTAGTGCTTGGGAAGTGCTTTACAAATATCTCAATGTATAATCACAACTACCTTAGAAGGTTTGGTGGTGATATTAGCAATCTTATTTTATAGATGGGTATACTGAGACAAACAGATTGTGCCTTGCTTAAAAGTCATGCATAATCGTTCAAGACTGAATTTGTAATCCAAGACTCCAGGTCCAACACTCTATTCACTGTGCCTCCTACTTGTGCAAGCAACCTCTATGTCCAACCCATGTTTAATTATAGCTTTGAGGGAGGAGGAATAACTCATAGAGGAAGGGGAAGATGCAAAATCCTAAATTCATTAACAGTAAAATAAAGTAGTTCTCTAAAGACAAAAGACAATAACGTTTTGCCTTAACATATAAATCACTTTCAAGAATGACTTAGTTATATATATAGGACTGCTTGCCATCTAGGGGAGGGGGTGGAGGGAGGGAGGGGAAAAATCAGAACAGAAGCAAGTGCAAGGGATAATGTTGTAAAAAAATTACCCTGGCATGGATTCTGTCAATATAAAGTTATTATTAAATAAAATAAAATTTAAAAAAAAGAATGACTTAGTTATGCTCCTAATAGAACTTAACATTATTTGAGCTGTCTTTGTTAAAGTGTTCATGCTTGGTTTCCCCCCTAATAAGCACTAGACAATCTCTAGGATGTATGTTATCCAAATATCATCATTACTCAGCAATGCAAGTGTCACTGAAGGAAAAAGAATATTAAAAATAACAACAAATAACCTATTATTTTCTGCAGTATTTCAATTAGAATATAATTCATGACTTCATTTTAGATTCATTCCATTTTTTTTATTCGTTGGAGATATTTCTCTTTTTATAATTCTAGAAATGTGACATTTACATTCAATTCTACTGGAGTGGAAAGGAATCTAAAGCCTCCCAGAGCTGACAATAGCAATTACAGCATTAACCAACCACCCAGTTCTTGATGATTCATTGTCGACTGCTGTTGAAACTGACATTGCCGTAGTTCCTCAGCCAGCTAGCCTTCCCTAAGCTGTGATCTCACCTACCAATCACATCTTTCACAAATGAAAAAAGGAGAGTGAGTGCTGATTAGGTAGAAAGTGAACAGAGAAAAACAGAACCCCCAGGTGGTGCAATCAAAATGAAGAGGCAATTTGAAGTCTTTAACCACTTATCTGAATGCCTTGATGATTGAAGGTACCAAATTCTACCCTTAAACTTAGAAAGCCAAAAGTGCTTCTGAGAATCTGGATAATATTAAATGGATATACATACATTGTGGCTCATTATCACACTATAACCCACTGTTATTAGGCAGCGTAGAGTAGCAGTATTTAGAAAATCAGTTGTAGAATCAACACTGGAAATCAAGTGCCACCTCTTACATATACCTAGTGCATGAGTCTGGAAATCACCTAATTTCTCATTCCTCCCTGACAACTATCTAGAGAAGGTGCTGATATGCCAATGAAAAAGAAAGTTTGTTTTTTTTTTTCCTTGAGAATTCCCTGTATCAATGAAACCACAAGTCTACCTCACTAAAAACAAACAAAAAACTGTTGAAATTTTACTAGTCTTCAGTGACTCTGAGCTCTTGAAATTGATTGCATTTCATTTAGCACATATTGCATTAATTAAGAGGAGACAGTGTTAGAACCTCATAGGAACATAATTCATGAGTTGGGTGGGACATCAGAGGTCATTACACTTAGTCAGGGGTACCTGAACCCCAAAGAAGTTATAAGTCTTCTGACTAAATTTAGTACTCTTCTCATTTTACAAATGTTTATATATGCATACACACACACACACACACACACACACACATACACAGCACACACACACACACACACACTGTGCTGTGTATGTGTATGTGTAGCTTTAGGGAATAATCCTATGATTTCATTGCTATTGGAACCTTTCATATAAGGAAACTCTTATCTATTATTATAGAATTACTCAGGCCAGTGATGTCAAAATCAAATAGAAACAGGGATCACTAAACCCTACACAAGAATCCCTAAAGGCCACTCACTATAGACCAACTTGGTTGGATTATAAAATGTTAGAAGTGAAATAAGGCATAGTTTTATAAACTTGAAATAGGTTGAAATAAGTTATTAAAGGACTAAATAGAAGGTTTTATATTCAATCATAGGGGCAATAGGCTGCCTCTGGAGCTTATTGAGTACTAAAATGACATGGTCACACCTGTGATTAAGGAAAATCATTTTGAAAACCCTGTGGAGTTGGATTTTGATGAGTAGACCAGAGAAAGGGAAAACAAAAGGAGAGAGATAATGAGGACCTGAAGTGCTTGTTATCTTAGTTAAAAGAAAGCCAGTCATCTCACTTCTCTTAGTTTCCTCAACAAAAAGGAAGATGTTAGATTAGGTGATTTCCAAGGTACCTTCTTCTTCTTCTTTTTTTTATCTTTCTTTTTTTTTTTTTTTAACTTTTTATTGACAGAACCTATGCCAGGGTAATTTTTTACAGCATCATCCCTTGCACTCACTTCTGTTCCGATTTTCCCCCTCCCTCCCTCTACTCCCTCCCCCAGATGGCAAGCAGTCCATAAGTTACAGTATATCAAGGTACCTTCTTGATCTAAATTTCTTTGAATTAAATGACTTCATGAGACTCCCATTTTTTCTCATTTAATTATTTCCTAAAGTTTATTTAGTACTTAGTCAAATTCAAAGCATTTCACTCCTATATATATATATATGTATATATATATATATATATATATATATATATATATGTATATGTATATATAGTTATTAGTTAGTCTGGAGCATTGCCAAGAAGGCAGGGTACAGAGACAAGAGAACTGAGTTGGCCACTTGGATCTGATACTTAATGGCAGTAGGTTCTCCCAAGTCCTCTAAACATTATTTAACTCTTTCTTTATCCAGAAGATGGCAATCACAACCTTTCACTACTTTTCTTGGAGTGTCTTTTGTCAAGAGAACTTTGCCAACTTCTATTTATTTATTATATAAATAATCATCTTGACCAACAATTATTTCAGATGCTGTTCAGTCTAACTTCATTTTTTCTAACTCATAAGGAATCACTTTCAAAGAGATTAAATAACTTGCAAAAGGTCACACAAGAAAGAATCAAAGTAAAACTTGAACTCTTGTTCTTTGACTTTCAAACTCATGCTTTTTAATTATGCTTTCATTTATAATAGACTTTAAATCTTATGAAACACTGTACAGGAATTGTCTCATTTGATTTTAACAATCTTAGGTATGGATTGTTATTATCTTCATTTTACAATTGAAAAAACTGAAGATGACAAGGGTAAATGATTTAACCTATAATCACAGAGCTTGTAAATGTCTTCCTAAGTGCATGAGAAAGAGTCATGCACTCTTTCTACTATAACTTTCCACTTTACTACTCTGCCAGATAAAGTATTTAGACAATGGAGCTTTTTGGACATAATCTTAGATGATTTGGGGTCATTTTTTACTCTCCTGGAAATATCTAGGAATGAGAGATTATGTCTTAGGAAAAAGTCACAGAACTAGTGGTGAAAAAAATAAAAATGACAGAATTCTGTTTGGCTCCCAGGTTAAGCCCTACCCCCCTTTCATCTTAAAGTAGAAACCCAAGGACTAGTTCTACTTTCAGCACCTATTGCAGTTCTGTACCACTGTTGCTCAGCAACAAAATAGGCATTATACTGAGGAAGCTCTTCAGATACATTTTCATTTTTAATGGAAACTAATTTGGAGAAAAAATATACAAATCTCAGCTTCAGGGAGAGTGAGGGGAGGATGTTTAGAATAAAGGATCATCTCTACAATAGCCATTTTCTCTGGGTCTTGGGCTATCTGCAGAAAGACAGCTGCCTCCCATTTAAACCCCAATTAAATAGTTCTACAGGCTTTCATGCCTGTCTTCTAAAAGAAAAGTGGCAGTAATCCACTTAAGGATTTAATTTCTGTATCATTAAAAGCATCAGTTATTATTATGAGGTGGCTGGGAAGTCCACTTGCCATGTTTCAATTTTGGATATTCTAAAAATCTTCCCAATAAAGTCTTGTCCACATTCCACTAGCTCTGTTAATTTGAAAAGATATCAGATATAGAGAGAGCTAGAAATGGAAACTCAAATCATCTAGGCTACCAGATATTACAGATAAGGAAACTGAGGCACAATGACGTTAAATGACTTGCCTAAGGTTACATAGGTAATAAATGTCAGATGGGGTTTGAACTCAAGTTTTCTAACTCCAGTTCTTTCCATGAATCTTCACTTATAAAGAACTTAAAACAATATCTGGCACGTCATCAGTATTCATTTCAGTCATATCTGACTTTTCATGATTCCCTTCTGTGTTTTCTTGACAAAGATACTGGAGTTGCTATTTCCTTCTTTAGCTCATTTTATACATGAGGAAATTGAGGCAAATAGGAGTTAAGTGAGTTCCCTAGGATCATACAGCTAGTAAGTGTCTGAGGCTTTATTTGAACTCAGGAAGATGTCTTTCATTGTCCCACCTAGCTGCTCTGCCTGGCACACAATAAGCATTCAGTGAATGTTTGCAGTTTTATTTCTAATGTAATAGGGCTGGGTCTCCTTGTATTCTTTAACTAAGTTTAATAGATACTAGTTCCACAGGTGAAGAGAAGGGAAAAACCTTTCAACCCCCAACTTTCACTGATATATGGCTCAAGCTGAGTTTGAGATTTTTTCATGTCAACTATTGCTGCAAGAGCCACAAAAAGTGGGTGATAATATTCCTATATAATTGTTGTGGTAAGAACAATTGATGATTTTTCCTCAGTGTTTTTTTTTTTTTTTTTTTTTGTTTGTTTGTTTTTGAACAACAATATTCTGGTGATGCTTTATGGCCAAAATCTTTTTTTCTTTTTCTTTTTCTTTTCTTTTTTTCTTTTCTTTTTTTTTTTTTTGCTGAAGCAATTGTGGTTAAGTCACTTGCCCAGGGTCACAGAGCTTGGAAGTGTTAAGTATCTGAAATCAGATATGAACTCAGGTCCTCCTGACTTTAGAGCTGGTACTCTATCTACTGCACCATCTAGCTGCCCTAGTCAAAATGTTAAAATGCCATATTTTTTTTAGGAATTGCAAGTGCCTGTCAGCTAAAGGGCAATGGAAAGCTATATGGAGAATTGAAATTGACTGCAACCTATTCCTAATTATGCATAAAAACCACACAAAAGATATTATCAGAGATGTATGCTCAGAAAATGAAATACTTAAGTCATGTTGTGAGAGTGTGAGATAGACCTAGACAACTCCTGTGCTTTTATACTGATACATTTCTTATATTAAAACATAGAGGATGACCTCCAGAAAGTTGGTGGACCCCTTGTCCAGTATTTAAGAGAACACATGGTCTCTATTGGTTCTGTATCCCAGAAAATCATAAAAAAGAAAAAAGGACCTACATGTGCAAGTGTTTGTAGCATACCTTATTGTCTGATACAGCAGACACTTGGAAGACAATAGCAAGGAACTGGAAATTAGTGGATGCCCATCAGTTGGAGAATGGCTGAATAAGTTATGGTATATGAATATTATTGTTCTACAAGAAATAATCAGCAGGATGATTTTAGAAAGACTCGGAGAGACTTATATGAATTGATGTGAAGTGAAGTGAACAAAATGAAGAGAGCATTATACATAGCAACAAGATTATGTAATGATCAATTCTGATGGAAGTGGCTCTTTCAACAATGAGATAATTCAGGTCAATTCCAAAAGACTTGACAGGATTATGAAAACTGAGTATGTATTGCAACATAGTATTTTCACCTTTTTTGTTGTTTGCTTGCTTTTTTTCTTTCTCATTTTTCTCTTTTTTATTTGTTTTTTCTTGTGCAGCATGATAAATGTGGAAATATGTACAGAAGAATTGCATATGTTTAACATATTACTTGCCATCTAGGGGAGGTGATGGGGGGAAGGGAGGAAGAAAAAACTGGAATATGATGTTTTGCAAGGGTGAATGTTGAAAACTAATTTTGCATATATTTTGAAAATAAAAAGCTACAACTAAAAAAGATAGAGAATACATGCATAAGAATCAAATGACATGGATGAGCTGCAATCTGTTTCCCTGCTAGGAGAACCTATTCTATAAAGACAAAGATATGTTAAAAATATTTAAGAGAACAAGATACCAAATGGATTTTTGTATTAGCATAATTTTAAAGGCTATAGACAAACAATAATTCATTCTCCTAATCAATTTTTTTTCCCATAGGTTTAGGCTTTCATGAAGGACTAAAATTCAAAGGACTCAAGTGAACCTTATATGCCTGGAGAATCAACAGCCATAATCCTTTCCCCCTACATCTCTTTTCAATTCTGAGCATGATCCAGATATTTGCCTATATAATGAATTTTGAAATTCAATGCTGAAGCTCAGCTTAAAAAAAAAAAATGTTTTTCAGAAACTTGACCTATGAGATTTTGCCCCAAGGCCTATTTGTTGAAGAAAATCATATAATTTCTTTCCACAGGATATCCAGTCTTGGCCCATTGTGTCCATGCTTTGTAATTGTTGTTCTCCTTTATGAAATCTTCTTTAAGAAATCCTTTAGGCAGTACAATCTGTCTAGCAGCTGTAGAGTCAGGAAGTCCTGAGTTCAAATCCATCCTCAAATATTTTCTTACATTGTGACCGGGAGAAAGCAACTTAACCTGTTTGCCTAAATCCACTCAATAATAGCAACTACCTCACAGAGGGGAAAATGAGATAATATTTGGAAAAATCTTGACACAATGCCTCACACATATTTGGCACTAAACAAATGCTTGTTTCCTTCCTTCCTTTTTTATGCATATATGGTAGTACTCCAAGAATTCTGTACTCCATTGCCCCAGGGCATAACTATTTAGTTTCTCCATCTCCTCTCCTAGTTGTATGCAAGGATTAATCATGCCAATCTTTTTATGGAATGTATGTTTTTCCTTTTTTGGGGGGGGTTATTGTACCTCAATCTCTACTGGATAGACTTTTTCAAGCACCCCCCTGCTGAATTTTCCCTGTATTGTAGAATCCTGGTTATAACTTTGTCTGCTCATGAACAGCAAAACATCATTTCCTTAAATACCTATACTATGGGAACAAACTTTTAGCAATGCTCATTTAAAGTCATCACACTTGTTCTTTGGAAGCAAGGAAGAATAATATATTCACCAGCAATAGATAGTGTTTGTGACTTCTCTTGATATTCAGTGACCTAGCTTATTGTCCTTTTTAGGCTAGATCAGGATGTGCTGATTCATTGATAAAGGGATACCTATTAATAATGATGCATTTTATTACATAGGAACACAGGATATTTTGATTCAGTTGATATTGCAGATGTCCTCAGGCAGTTGGCACAGTTTAAAATAAAGAAACCAAACCAGAAGTACATGCCCTAGAGTATAAGATCTTTGAGACTTCAAATAAAAAGCAACATTTACAAGAAACTCTTATCATTAACAAAATTTGTTCTGTAACAAAAGTTATTTTTAGCCACAGGCTGTTCTGACAATCAATCAATTAGTTAACAAGAATTCATTAGGTACCTTCATTGCATTAAGAAATCTGTCAAACTAGTGGAGTAGGAAGGAATTTGTGACCAAAGTAGAACTAGAGATCATTATTGATCACAAAATAGAAAATTTTGATTATATCAAGTTAAAAAGCTTTTGTGGAAACAAAACTAATGCAAACAAGATTAGAAGGGAAGCAATAAATTGGGAAAACATTTTTTACAGTTAAAGGTTGTGATGAAGAACTCATTTCCAAAATATATATAGAATTGACTCTAATTTATCTATTTATTTATTTGATAAAGCAATTGGGGTTAAGTGATTTGCCCAGGATCACACAGCTAAGAAGTGTTAAGTGCCTGAGAACAGATTTGAACTCAGATCTTCCTGACTTCAGGGCTGGTGTTCTATCCACTGCATCATCTAGCTGTCCCCTTGACTCTAATTTATAAGAAATCAAGCCATTCTCCAATTGATAAATGGTCAAAGGATATGTACAGACACTTTTCAGATGATGAAATTGAAACTATTTTTACTCATATGAAAGGATGTTCCAAATCACTATTGATCAGAGAAATGCAAATTAAGACAACTCTGAGATACCACTACACACCTGTCAGATTGGCTAAGATTACAGGGAAAGATAATCATGAATGTTGGAGGGGATGCAGGGAAAACTGGGACACTGATGCATTGTTGGTGGAGTTGTGAATGGATCCAACCATTCTGGAGAACAATTTGGAACTTGTTCAAAAAGTTATCAAACTGTGCATATTCTTTAATCCAGCAGTGTTACTATTGGGCTTATATCCCAAAGAGATATTAAAGAAGGAAAGAGACCTATATGTGCCAAAATGTTTGTGGCAGCCCTTTTTATATGGGCTAGAAGCTGAAAATTGAATGGATGCCCATCAATTGGAGAATGGTTGGGTAAATTGTGGTATATGAACGCTATGGGATATTATTGCTCTGTAAGAAATGAATAGCAGAATGAATACAGAGAGGTTTGGAGAGACGTACATGAACTGATGCTAAGTGAAATGGGCAGAATCAGGAGATCATTGTGCACTTCAACAACAATACTATATGAGCATATATTCTAATGGAAGTGGATATCTTTGTGACAGTGAGAAGATCCAATTCAGTTCCAATTGATCAATGATAGACAGAACCAGCTACACCCAGAGAAAGAACACTGAGAAATGAATGTGGACTACTTGAATTTTTGTTTTTCTTCCTAGGTTATTTTTATCTTTCTGAATCCGATTTTTCTTATGCAATTGTAAAAAGAGAACTTTGCAGATGTGTACACATATACTTAAAATATGCTTCAACATGTTTAACATATATAAGACTGCCTGCCATCTAGAGGAGAGGGTGGAGGGAGGGAAGGGAAAAGTTGGAACAGAAGTGATTGCAAGGGACAATGTTGAAAATTGATCCATGTATATGTTTTGTCAACAAAAAGCTATTATATGTGTGTGTGTGTGTGTGTGTGTGTGTGTGATTAGCTGCTTCAAAAAAAGACAAATCTGACAGAATTCCTGACCTCAGGATATTTATATTCTATAAAGGGAAACAATATGTTGTCATCCATGTGGCTATGAGGTCATTTGGCAGCAATAGAAGAGGGACTAACTTCTGAGGAGTGAGAAAACAACTAACATAAGAAGGGGTCAGAACTGAGTTCTGAAGGAATCTAGGAATAATCAAAGGAAAAATTGAGGAACGAGAACATTACAGAACTAGGGGACTAAAAAAAAAAAAAAAAGGAGTGACTTTCAGTGACAGACAAGATTTTGTATTTGGTCCTAGAGGTTAGAGGAAACCAGTGGCACTTCTCTCTCTCTCTCTCTCTCTCTCTCTCTCTCTTTTTTGGAAAACTTTTAAAAAATTTTTTTTAAATTTTATTTTTTTATACATAACATTTTTGTATGTTTTCTTTTATTATTATTATTATTATTATTATTATTATTATTATAGCTTTTTATTTACAAGATATATGCATGGGTAATTTTTCAGCATTGACCATTGCAAAATTTTCTGTTCCAACTTTTCCCCTCCTTCCCCCTACTCCCTCCCCAAGATGGCAGGTAGACCAACACGTGTTAAATATGCTAAAGTATATGTTAAATACAATATATGTATACATATCCATACAGTTATTTTGCTGCACAAGAAAAATTAGACTCAGAAATAAGGTAAAATTAACTTGAGAAGGAAATCAAAAGTGCAAATACTGGCACTTCTTGAGCAAGGAAGTGATAGATTAAATTTGTGCTTTAGAAATATCACTTTGAAAGCTCTGTTCAATCTGTCATTAAAAGAAGAAAGATTATAGTTAAAGAGACAATCTCGAAAGCTATTCATATTGTCAGGCAAGAGAAAATAAGAGCCTGATCTCTGGTTGTGAGTGATCATGTGAATGGGGAGAAGAGGGTGGATGTTGGAGAGATAGAATTGATCTTGAATTGTAGTAGATGAGCCCTCACTTCATCATTACCTGAATAATGTCATTGTGACACTTCCTATCCATTTCCTTTTTTTTTTTTTTTAGCATGTATTGATTTACATCTTGGACTATTGGAGAGGTGTGAGGAGGTACCTCAGAATTGTTTTAATTTGCATTTCTCTAATTAATAGTGATTTAGAGCATTTTCCATATAACTATAAATGGCTTTAATTTTATCTGGAAAATGTCTATTCATATTCTTTTATCCTTTTGACCATTTATCAATTGGAGAATGACTTGTACTCTTATAAATTTGACACAGTTTTTTATATATTTTAGAAATGAGACTTTTATGAGAAACACTGGATTAAAAAATTATCCCAGATTTTTACTTCCCTTTTAATCTTATTTCTGTTGGTTTTGTTTGTGCAAAAGCTTTTTAATTTGATGTAATCAAAGTTGTTTTTCCCTTTCATAATCTTCTCTAGTTCTTCTTTGTTCATAAATTCTTCCCTTCTCCAAAGATCTGATAAGTAAATTGCCCCTTGTTCTCCTAATTTGTTTATGGTATCATCCTTTATGTCCAAATTATGTATTCATTTTGATCTTATTTTGATATGGGATATGAGATGTAAGTCTATGCTGAATTTCTGACATATTATTTTCCAATTTTCCCAGAAATTTTTGTCAAATAGTGAATTCTTAGTCCAGAAGCTGGAGTTTGGGGAATTATCAAATACTAAATTGCTATAGGTCTTGATTGTCATGTAGTATGTATCTAATCTAGTCCACAGAATCACCTCTTTATTTCTTAGACATTATCTAATGGTTGTGATGATTGCTGCTTTATAATATAGTTTTAGGTTTGATACTGCTAAGCTACTATCTTTTTTCCCCCCATCAGTTCTTTTGATATTCTTAACCTTTTTATTGTTCCAGATAAATTTTATTATTATTTTTTCTAGTTCTATAAAATGATGTTTTGTCAGGTTGATTGGTATGGCACTGAACAAGTAGATCAATTTAGGCAAAATTGTCATTTTTATTATATTAATTCGTCCTAGTCATGAACAATTTATGTTTTTCCAGTTATTTAGATCTGATTTTATTTGTGTGAGAAGTGTTTTATAATTGCATTCATATAGTTTTTGGCTTTGTCTTGCCAAGTAAAATCCCAAGTATTTCATTTTGTCTACAGTAATTTAAAATGGAATTTCTCTTTCTATCTCTTGCTAATGAACTTTGTCAGTAATATATAGAAATGCTGATGATATAGGTGGGTTTATTTTATATCCTACAACTTTGCTAAATATGTGAATTGTTTCCAATAAGTTTGTAGATAATTTTCTAGGTTTTCTAGATACATGATCATATGATTTGCAAAGAATGGTAATTTAATTTCTTCATTACCTATTCTAATTCCTTTAATTACTTTTTCTTTTCTTATTGCTAAAGCTAATATTGCTAGTACTATGTTGAATAATAGTGGTGATAATGGGCATCCCTGTTTTACCCCTGATTTTATTGAGAATGCATCCAGCTTCTCTCCATTACAAATAATGCTTGCTATAGATTTTAGATAGATAACTGCTTATTATTTTAAGGAAAGTTCCCTTTATCCCTAGGTTTTCTAAGTGTTTTTAATAGGAATGAGTGCTGTATTTGGTCAAAACCTTTTTCTGCGTCTATTGAAATTATCATATGATTTCTGTTGGGTTTTGTTATTGATATGGTAGGTTATGGTAATAGTTTTCCTGTTACTGAACCAGCCCTGCATTCTTGATATAAATCCCATTTGGTCACAGTGTATTATCCTGCTGATAAATTGCGCTATCTCCCAATATTTTATTTAAAATTTTTCACATTAATATTCATTAGGGGGATTGGTGTGTAATTTTCTTACTCTGTTTTGGCCTTTCCTGGCTTAGATATCAGTGCCATATTTCTGTAATAAAAGGAATTTGGCAGTATTCTTTCTTTACCTATTTGTCCAAATAGTTTATATATTATTGGAAAAATTGTTCTTTAAATGTTTGGTAGAATTCACTTATGAATGTATCTGGCCCTGGAGATTTTTTTCTTAGAGAGTTCATTAGTGACTTGTTGAATTTCTTTTTCTAAAATGGGACTATTTGAGCATTTTATTTCTTCTTATGCTAGTCTGGGCAGTTTATATTTTTGTAAACATTCATTCATTTCAGTTAGATTGTCAGAGTTGCTGCCATGGAGTTGGGCAAAATAATTCCTAATTGTTGCTTTAATTTCTTTGTCATTGGTGGTAAGTTCACTCCCTTGATTTTTTGATGCTGGTGATATGGGTTTTTTCCTTTCCTTTTTCTGATCAAATTAACCAAAGTTTTATCTATTTTATTAGTTTTTTTCATAATATGAACTGTTAGTTTTGTTTATTAGTTCAATAGTTGTCTTAGTTTCTATTTTATTAATTTTTCCTTTGAGTTTTAAAATTTCTAATTTGATATTTAATTGAGGGTTTTTAATTTGTTCTTTTTCTAGATTTTTTAGTTGCATGTCTAATTCATTGATCTCCTCTTTCTCTATTTTATTCATGTAAATGTAATTTATGTATGAGAGATAGAAAATTTTCAATAAGAACTGCTTTGGCTACATCCCATAGGTTTTGGTATATTATCTCATTATGGTCATTTTCTTGGATGAAATTATGGATTTTTTCTGTGATTTGTTATTTGACCCACTCATTCTTTAGAATTAGATCATTTATTTTCCAATTTGTTTTTTGTCTATTTTTCCCTGGCCTTTTATTGAATATAATTTTTATTGCATTGTGGTCTGAAAAGGAAGCATTTACTATTTCTGCCTTTTTGCATTTGATCGTGAGGTTTTTAATCCTCTAATATAGGTCAGTTTTTATGTAAGTGCCATGTACTTCTGAGGAAAAGGTGTATCCCTCTTCATTTTCTTCAAAGGTCTATCAAATCTAAGTTTTCTAGGACATTATTAACATCCCTACTTTCTTTTTTGTTTGTGGTTAGATTTGTCTGATTCTGAGAGGTTGAGATCCCCCACTAGAATCATTTTGCTATGTTTTTTTTTTTTTTTTTTTCCTGTAACTGACTTAAAATATTCTCTAGGAATTTGCCTACTTTAACACTTGGTGCATATGCATTTAGTATCATTACTACTTCATTATTTACATTACTCTTTATCAACATGTATTTTCCCTCCTTATCTCTTAATAAGATCTATTTTTACTTTTGCTTTATCTGAGATCAGAATTACTACTCCTGCTTTTTTTTTTTACTTCAGCTGAAGCATACTAAATAATAAAAATCTACTAAATAAACTGTCCTTAGTCCTCTGTTATTTTTGCTCACTCCACTACCTTATCCTCTATCCACCCCCCCACTAATGTTTTTTTAACCCACTCCACTCACAACTTTATCTACTACCCACTCTTTTCTCCTTTTTTTTTTTAATCTTTTTCCCTAATGCTTTTCACTTTACTTCTATCACTCTATTCTTCTTTCTCCTACTACTTCTTTATAAGGTTAGGTACGTAAATTTCTATACCCAATTGAATGATTAAATTATTCTCTCTTAAAGCCAAAACTGATGAGACCAAGCTTCAGACAATGCTCATTCCCCTCCCTTCTTTCTCTAGATTGTAATGTCTTTTGTACCACTTCATGTAAATTAATTGTCCCACTATCCCTCTCCTTTCCTCTTTTTTCCAATACAGATGGTTTCCCACTCCTTAATGTCTCTTTCTTTGATGTCATCACATCCAAGTCCATTCACAACTACATCCTCAATCCATGTGAGGCTCCCCTCTGTCTAACCCAGTGAAAGAAACAGTTTACAATTCTCAAGAGTTACAGTTCTCTCTCTGTACTCTCTCAAGAGTAACAAATATTGTTTTTCCATTTAGGGATATGAATAGTTTAATTTTTGAATATATATATATATATATATATAATATATATATATATATATATATATATATATATATATATTCCCTTTTCCCCTTCTTATGCTTCTCTTAAGTCATGTGATTGTAGATTAAATTTTCTGTTTAGCTCTGGTTTTTTCAATAGAAATGATTGAAAGTCTCTTACTTTATTGAAGCTCTATCTCCTCCCCTAAAAGATGATGCTGAGTCTCTCTGGATAGTTAATTCTTGGTTGTAACACTAGGTCCTTTGCCTTCCAGAGTATGGTATTTCAGGTTCTCGGATCCTTTAGTGTAGCTAAATCCTGGGTAATCCTTTAAATTTTTTTTTTATTGAAGTCTTTTTAATTTTCAAAACACATGCAAGGGTAATTTTTTTTAACCACTGACCCTTGAAAAACCTTGTGTTTCCATTTCCTCCCTCTTCTGCCCATTCCCTTCCCTAGATGGCATAAAATCCAATATATGTTAAACATGTAAAAATATGTATTAAATACAATATAGGCACACAGATTTATACAATTATCTTGCTGCACAAGAAAAATCAGATCAAAAAGGAAAAAAATGAGAAAAAAATGCAAGCAAACCACAATGAAAGAAGTGAAAATGCTACATTTTGATTCACCCTCAGTTCTTACAGTTTTCTCTGTGGGTCTAGATAGCTCTCTTCATCACAGGTCTATTGGAACTGGCCTGAATCATTTCATTGTTGAAAAGAGCCACAGACATCAGAATTGATCATCTATAACTTTGTTGTTACTGTGTATAATGATGTTCTAGTTCTACTCATTTCACTTAGCATCAGTTCATGTAAGTCCCCCCAAGCCTCTCTAAAATCATCCTGCTGATCATTTATTATAGAACTAGAATATCCCATAATATTTATATATCATAACTTACTCAGTCATTCTCCAATTGATGGGCATCCACTCAGTTTCCAGTTTCTTGCCACTACAAAAAGGGTTACCACAAACATTTTTGCACATGTGGATCACTTTCCCTCCTTTAAGATCTCTTTGGGATATAAATCTAGTAGAAACACTGCTAGATGAAAGGGTATGCGCAGTTTGATAACACTTTGGGCATAGTTACAAATTGCTCTCCAGAATTCACAATTCTACCAATAACGTATTAGTGTCCCAGTTTTCCCACATTCCCTCTCAAGTTTATTATTATCTTTTCCTCTCTTTTAGCCAATCTGAGAAGTGTATAGTGGTATCTGATCAAAAATGATTTAGAGAACCTTTTCACATAACTAGAAATGGTTTCAATTTCTTCATCTGGGTAATCCTAACTGTTGCTCCTTGAACATTGCTGCAGAGCAAATTGGGATTTCCTTTGTGGGATCTTTTTCCAGAGATGGTCAATGGATTGTTTCAATGAGTATTTCCACCTGTGTTTCTAGACTATTGAGGCAGATTTCCTTAATGAAGTCTTGTAGAATGCTATCCAGGCTTTTTTGTTGTTACTGTTCATGGCCTTCAGATTGGCTAATAATTTTTAAATTGTTTCTTCTGGACCTTTTGTCAGTTGTTTTGCCAATGAAGTATTTCACATTTTCTTTCATTTTTTTGCTTCTTTTTAATTTGTTTGACCAATTCTTGCTGTCCCACAAAGTCATTAGCTTTTATTTGCCCTGTTCTAGTATTTAATGTGCAAATATCTTCAGTTATCTTTTGTATGTTCTTTCCCATTTGATTTATTCTACATTGTTTATGGATTTGTTTTCTTCAGGAAATATTTTTTTTCCTTCCTTTTTCCAAACTGTTGACTCTCTCATGCCCACCTCTTATTTATTTTCTCATTTTTTTCTTCTACTTCTCTTATTTGCCTTTTAAACTCTTTTATAAGCATTTCCAAGAAGTCTCTTCAGACCAATTTGCTTTATTTACTCTTTGAAATTTCTTCTGTTAACAGTCTGTTTTTGTCTGAGTTTGTGTTTTGGTCTGCCCTGTCACCAGAGAAGCTTCCTATGGTCAAAGTTCTTTCCTATTTCTTGTTCATTTTCTTTCCTTTTCTTTTGATATTTCCTTTTTTCACTTTTAAGATGGAGCAGAGTAAGATGGGGTAAAGGTGATGCTGTCCCAAGTATGATGCACAGGAAGTGAAGCTCTGAGCCTTCATTTCAAATACAGGAGCCCATTGTAGTTGCAGGGAGTAGCTTTGGCTGCTCTTTTCAGGAAAAAGGCTGGTTTCCTAGAGTTTGCCTTCAGGGCTGGGACTGGAAGCTGCCCCACTGTTTTGTTCCTCTACTAAACCTAGGGTCTTAGTTGCTGATTTGCTGTGACCAAGACCTTCTTACCAGCTGCCTCAGAGTCTATCTGACTTGGGCTGAAAACTTTTTTTACTCCAGTAAGTAAGACAGACCTTTATTGTTTTTTTGCAGTCTATCTTGAGCTGGAGATTGATTTCATTCCATCAGAGGTTTGGCTTTAAGGGGTTTTTGAGGGAAACTGGGAGAGCTTTAGCAGTTTCCTGATTTTACACCTGCATTTTGCCTCTATCCCATTCTATTCATTTTCAAACTGTTTCCTACCTAATGGTCATCTTCTTCCTCTTGTAACTGAAATTTCTATCCTTGTGACTCCATGATTCTGATAGGTAAATTTCCATCTCACCTTCCTTCAACCAGTCTCAAACACCACTTCCAAGCCACCTCCAAACAATTCCATCATGTACAAATCCTCATCCTGTCCCTAGTCTCTCATTTATAGATGTTAGCATGTTAACATTCCTTATTAAAATGAAATTTCTTTGAAGTCAGGAACTATCTTAGTTGCTTTTATCATTATCCCCAGTCCCTAGCACTGTGCCTGGCATATAATAAGCATTTAATGAATTATTTTATTTAATTAAAAATTAAGTAGCTTTCTATATATTCTCCAAGGGAGAATGAAAAGACAAGGATTGTAAATATGGTAAGGGTCTAGAGAGCAATAGGGAAACAAAGAAGAGTTAGGACTTGGGGCAAAGGGGATATGTTCAAGAGGAATATAGAATGCAAACTCTTAAAGACAGAATCTGTTTTGTTTTTAACTTTGTATCCTGTGAGTCTAGTACATGCTAAGTGCTTATGATGTGTACTTTGTGTCTATTCTCTTCTCTTATCAGGAAGAAGCCCATTTGGCTATTATCAAGCATAACAAGTCTCAGGGTATCCTGTTTGTGGAGTGATTTATAAGGATGGAACTCTTTATCAACCTCTACTGTCTATCCCTCAAAGTCCTTGGCATTTTAAAACAATCTTTATACACATATGAGATCTGGTTTGCCATTTGGCTCTTGCTTCAACCCTACCTCTGAGCTACCAAATTCTTCCCTAGTACTTTGCTTCCTCTTCTGAGATGTCTTCCCTTTAATTTGATCTTTCTCCATACTATAGCTAACTTTGCTTAGGCTGCTAAACTCTTCTATGAATTTAACATGCCAGTCAATGGCATATTCAAGCATGATTCATCCAAACTCCTTTCCTTTGTAACCATGTTTCTTTCTCAAATCCTGGTGCTTATTTTATCTCTTCATTTTGTCTATAGCCTCTTCTTAAAAAATTTATCTTTTGGAAAAAGAGAACGGCCATTATAAATTTAACACATGTTTATTTTGAGTCCATCACTTAAAGATTTTTTGGATGAGATTGAAGATAAAGTAGGAAGTTGCTGGCTGATGGATCTGTATATGGGCTAAGAGAAATTAAGATGTACAGATGCATCCCAAAAGTGTAAGTTTGATTATGTCACTCTCCTACTTAATGAGCTTCATTAGCTCTCTATGATTTCTAGAGTCATTAAAAGTGTGTTTATAATCTAGGGTTCTTTTCAATCTATCTGCAATCTTTCTTTTCACCTTTATTACCTAAAACCCTACAAAATGGCCAGACTTGACCTCTTACTATTCCTCAAACATAAAACACACATTTCATCTTTGCACTGTCTTCTATGCCTGGAATATGCATTCACCCTTATTCCCTCTACATTTTAGAATGTTCAATCTCCTTCAAAACTCATTTCAAATGCTATTTTTCTTGATGAAGTCTTTCCTGTTTCCCAGAACTGAAGATGTCTCCCCAGAATTACTTTGAATTTATTGTATGTATATTTGCACATTCTTTATGCTATTTTCTCTAATTCAAATTCTCTGAGGGCAAAAATTGGTTCACTTTTGTATTTCTCTATCTAAAGCCCAGCCCAATATGGAGTACACAGCCCTTTAAAATATCTGTTTGGTTAGTTAGCCTTTTCTGCTTCATATGACTTTTTGCAAGCATGTCAATTGGGGCTCCTCGTAGAAGTAGACTAATCAATGCTATTTATTTTGTGTATGTGTGTGCTTACCTTCTTATTCAGATGAGCTGAAGGATATTCAATGTATAAAGTAGACAAAGATACTTTCCCCAACATTTCTAAAAAATTTTCATGTCCCACAATTCAGAAAACTAAGTAGGACAGAATATTCTAATATTTTAATATATATCATATATATATCTTATATCTCCTCCCAGAGGAGACTATCATTTTGGCTAAAAAATTGGCAAGCTCTAAAACAGATTATTATGTATGAGTTTTTTGGCTGTTCAGCAGAGAGAGAGAGAGAGAGAGAGAGAGAGAGAGAGAGAGAGAGAGAGAAAGAGAGAGAGAGAGAGAATGGTTCAAGTCCCTTAATGTGGCTTTCACTATGTGCCAGTTCTGCCCTTAAAATCAAATATCCATTGTCTTCTACCAATGGATTGGAATGCCATATTCTGATCTCAATTCAGCCATTAGAATTGGGGTCATCTGTCACCTATGTTCCACCTTTCCAAGGGAAGCAATAGGATAACTTTACTCAGAATATAATGATCTTAAAAAAAAAAAAAAGAAAAAAAAAAAAAAGAAATCTCCTACAGCCCTGACCCCAGGGATATTTGCTTTCTGCCTGCCATTGTGGTCTGTTCATGGTTTTTAATAGTTTATCATTTACATCTAAATGGATTCATCAATAACAATATTGAAATTTTACATTAGGGCTGAGAAGTCACATAGATGGATTTAAAACTATTATTTCAAATGCAAATGAAGGTGGCCTAGTAACCAAACCTAAAACTATATTATAAAGCAGTAATCATCAAAACCTTTTGGTACTAAGAAATAGAGCAGTCAATCATTGCAATAGATTCAGTTCACAAGACACAATAATCTATAGACTATAGTAATCTAGTGTTTGATAAACCCAAAGAGTACAACTTCTGGGATAAGAACTCATTATCTGACAAAAATTGCCAGGAAAATTGGAAATTAGTATGGCAAAAACTAGGCATTAGCCCACAACTAACATTTTATACCAAGATGAGGTCAAAATGAGTTAATGATTAGATATAAAGGGTAACATTATAAGCAAATTACAAGACTAAAAGGTAGTCTATCTCTCAGAGCAATAGAGAAGGAAGCAATTTGTGGTCAAAGAATAACCAGAATACATTATAATGCAAAATGGATAATTTTGATTATATTAAGTTAAAAAGTTTTTATATAAGAAAAACCAATGCAGACAAGATTAGAAGGAAAATAAACAAGGGATATATATATATATATATATATATATATATATATATATATATATATTACATTCAAAAATTTTGATAAAGGCCTCATTTCTAAAATATATAGGAATTGATTCAAATTTACAAGAATACAACCCCAATTGATGAATGAATTTTCATATGAAGAAATTAAAGCCATTTCTAGTCAAATGAAAAAAATGCTCTAAATCACTATTGATCAAAGAAATGCAAATTAGGACAGCTCTGACTATACACCTTTCATATTGGCTAAGATGACAGTAAAAGATGATGATGAATGTTGGAGGGGGTGTGGGAAAAGTGGGTCAGTAATTCATTGTTGGTGGAGTTGTGAACAGATCCAACCATTCTGCAGAACAATATGGAACTATGCCCAAAGTGCTGTTAAAATGTGCATATACTTTAATCCATCAGTGTCTCTACTGGCTCTGTATCCAAAGAGATCATAAAAAAAGGAAAAGAAACCATATGTGCAAAAATGTTTTTAGTAGTCCCTTTTGTGGTGGCAAAAAACTGGAAATTGAGTGGATGCCCATCAATTAGAGAATGGCTGAATAAGATATAGTATATGATGATTACGGAATATTGTTCTCTAAGAAATGATCAGTAGGATGATTTCAGAAAGACCTGAAGAGACTTACATGAACTGATACCAAGTGAAGTGAGTAGAGCCAGGAGAACATTGTACACAGCAACAGCAAATTATACAATGATCAATTCTGATGGACATGGCTCTTTTCAACAGTAAGGTGATTCAGGCTAATTCCAAAGGTTTTGTGATGGAAAGAGCCATCTGTACCCAGAGAGAGGACTGGGGGTGCTGAGTGTGGAAGTCAACATAGTATTTTCATTTTTTATTGTTGTTTATTTGCATTTTGTATTCTTTCTCATTTTTTTCCTTTTTGATCTACAGATTTTCCTTGTGTAGCATGATAATTGTGGAAATATATATATAGAAGAATTACATATGTTTAACATAGATTATATTACTTGCCATCTAGGGGAAGTGATTGGGGGAAGAGAGGGAGAAAAAAAATTGGAACACAAGGTTTTGCAAGGGTGAATATTGAAAACTATGCATATTGTTTTGAAAATAAAAATCTTTAAAATTAAATTAAAATATATACCTATAATAATAAATTATTTATTTAAGAAAGGGGAAAATTGTTATTTCCTCAGTTTATAAGATTCTAAACTTCTTGTAATGATAGTTTACTTGTTTCCTTTTGTGAGATATTAATTTCCTTATTTTTCAAACCTCAACTTTGTCTTTATGTAGCCAATCTAAATAACATACAAGTGTGTTTTCTTTTTACAATTATTGATGTGGGTTATTCATATTCAACATCTGCCCCTTAGGCACAATAAAAAAAACCCCAATCTGGAGTCAGAGAATTAAAGTTCATTTCTTACCTCTGATGCTTAGAACAAGTTACTGAAGATTCCTAAGCCTCAGTTTCTTCATCCATAAAGATGAAAGTGATGGATAAGGAATCTAGTTTTAGATCTATGATGTTCTGACTTGAGATATGAAATAGATGACCACAGAATAGAGAATAATATCAAATTGACTCAAATGGTATTAATTCCATGTCATTGGTGGTATGCCATAGTATAGAGAATGCTGACCTTGGAATGTAGAAACTTGAGGTCAACCAATGTGTTGGAGTGTTTACTCTGTTGACACCATCCAGACATCAAAAAGAAGACATGTTTTTTCCCATTTTTCCCTTTACTTTTTCAACATAAGGTACAACAATTAAAACTAGGATTATCACTACATAGGCTTGGCTAGTTTTTCCTTTAAAATGTAAGGACAATATTGACAAGACTTATTAGCCTAGAAGACAAAGCTCAAGTTATTGAAATGACTTTTAGGTTTTCTAAGGCATAAACATACCAAGGCATAAGAAATTGCAACCCTTTGGACTTGACAGAGATATCACTTCTGTGTAATAAATGCACTTTTGAAAAGATCTGTTTCAGTATAAAGTCAGGGAAGGCTACATCTCCCTAACCCAATTCTATTCTTTTTTTTTGGGGGGGGGGCTCATAATAAGGAAGACCTGTGTTTATTTTATTTTATTTTTTTAATATTTTATTTTATTTTATTTAATAATAACTTTATATTGACAGAATCCATGCCAGGGTAATTTTTTTACAACATTATCCCTTGCACTTATTTCTGTTCCGGTTTTCCCCCTCCCTCTCTCCACCCCCTCCCCTAGATGGCAAGCAGTCCTATATATGTTAGATATGGTGCAGTATATCCTAGATACAATATATGTTTGCAGAAGCGAACAGTTCTCTTGTTGCACAGGGAGAATTGGATTCAGAAGGTAAAAATAACCCGGGAAGAAAAACAAAAATGCGAACAGTTTACATTCATTTCCCAGTGTTCTTTCTTTGGATGTAGCTGCTTCTGTCCATCATTTATTAATTGAAACTGAGTTAGGTCTCTTTGTCAAAGAAATCCACTTCCATCAGAATACATCCTCATACAATATCATTGTCGAAGTGTATAATGATCTCCTGCTTCTACTCATTTCACTTAGCATCAGTTCATGTAAGTCTCTCCAAGCCTCTCTGTATTCATCTTGCTGGTCATTTCTTACAGAATGATAATATTCCATAACATTCATATACCACAATTTACCCAGCCATTCTCCAATTGATGGGCATCCATTCATTTTCCAATTTCTAGCCACTACAAACAGGGCTGCCACAAACATTTTGGCACATACAGATCTCTTTCCCTTCTTTAGTATTTCTTTGGGATACAAGCCCAATAGAAACACTGCTGGATCAAAGGGTATGCACAGTTTGATAACTTTTTGGGCATAATTCCAGATTGCTCTCCAGAATGGTTGGATTCGTTCACAACTCCACCAACAATGCATCAGTGTCCCAATTTTCCCGCATCCCCTCCAACATTCATCATTATTTTTTCCTGTCATCTTAGCCAATCTGACAGGTGTGTAGTGGTATCTCAGAGTTGTCTTACTTTGCATTTCTCTGATCAATAATGATTTGGAACACTCTTTCATATGAGTGGTAATAGTTTCAATTTCATCATCTGAAAATTATCTGTTCATATCCTTTGACCATTTATCAATTGGAGAATGGCTTGATTTCTTATAAATTTGAGTCAGTTCTCTATATATTTTGGAAATAAGGCCTTTATCAGAACCTTTAATGTGAAGATGTTTTCCCAGTTTATTGCTTCCCTTCTAATCTTGTTTGCATTAGTTTTGTTTGTACAAAGGCTTTTTAATTTGATGTAATCAAAATTTTCTATTTTGTGATCAGTGATGGTCTCTAGTTCATCTTTGATCACAAATTTCTTTCTCCTTCACAAGTCTGAGAGATAAACTATCCTATGTTCCTCTAATTTTTTTATAATCTCGTTCTTTATGCCTAGGTCATGGACCCATTTTGATCTTATCTTGGTATATGGTGTTAAGTGTGGGTCCATGCCTAATTTCTGCCATACTAATTTCCAGTTATCCCAGCAGTTTTTATTAAATAATGAATTCTCATTCCAAAAGTTAGGATCTTTGGGTTTACCAAACACTAGATTGCTATAGTTGACTATTCTGTCTTGTGAACCTAACCTTTTCCACTGATCAACTAATCTATTTCTTAGCCAATACCAAATGGTTTTGGTGACTGCTACTTTACAATATAATTATAGATCAGGTACAGCTAGGCCACCTTCATTTGATTTTTTTTTTTCATTAATTCACTTGAGATTCTCGACTTTTTATTGTTCCATATGAATTTTGTTGTTATTTTTTCTAGATCATTAAAATATTTTCTTGGAAGTCTGATTGGTATAGCACTAAATAAATAGATTAGTTTAGGGAGTATTGTCATCTTTATTATATTCGCTCGGCCTATCCAAGAGCACTTAATATTTTTCCAATTATTTAAGTCTGACTTTATTTGTGTGGAAACTTTTTTGTAATTTTGTTCATATAATTCCTGACTGTCCTTTGGTAGATAGATTCCCAAATATTTTATGCTATCAACAGTTACTCTGAATGGAATTTCTCTTTGTCTCTCTTGCTGTTGGGTTTTGTTGGATATGTATAAAAATGCTGAGGATATCTGGTGATTTAATTTGTATCCAGCTACTTTGCTAAAATTATGAATTATTTCTAATAGCTTTTTAGTAGAATCTCTGGGGTTCTCTAGGTATACCATCATATCATCTGCAAAGAGTGATAGTTTGGTTTCTTCATTGCCTACTCTAATTCCTTTAATATCTTTCTCGACTCTTATTGCCGATGCTAGTGTTTCTAATAAGATATTAAATAATAATGGTTATAGTGGGCAAACTTGGTTCACTCCAGATCTTACTGGGAAAGGTTCCAGTTTTTCTCCATTGCATATGATGCTTACTGATGGTTTTAAATATATGCTCCTGACTATTTTAAGGAAAAGTCCATTTATTCCTATGCTCTCAAGTGTTTTTATTAGGAATGGCTGTTGGATTTTATCAAATGCTTTTTCTGCATCTATTGAGATGATCATATGGTTTTTGTTTGGTTGGTTATTGATATAGTCAATTATGCTAATAGTTTTCCTAATATTGAAGAGCCCTGCATTCCTGGTATAAATCCTACTTGTTCATAGTGTATTATCCTGGGGATGATTTTCTGTAATCTTTTTGCTAATATTTTATTTAAGATTTTAGCATCAATACTCATTAGGGAGATTGGTCTATAATTTTCTTTCTCTGTTTTCAGCCTACCTGGTTTAGGTATCCGTATCATGTCTGTGTCATAAAAGGAGTTTGGTAGGACTCCTTCAATCCCTATTTTTTCAAATAGTTTATTTAGCATTGGAGTTAATTGTTCTTTAAATGTTTGATAGAATTCACATGTAAATCCATCTGGTCCTGGAGATTTTTTCTTAGGGAGTTGATTGATAGTTTGTTCTATTTCTTTTTCTGAGATGGGACTGTTTAGGATATTTACTTCTTCCTCTGTTAGTTTGGGCAAGCTATATTTTTGGAGGTATTCTTCTATTTCATTTAAGTTGTCAAATGTATTGGCATAAAGTTGGGCAACGTAACTCCTAATTATTGCTCTAATTTCCTCTTCATTAGTGGCAAGTTCTCCCTTTTCATTTTTAAGACTAGCAATTTGATTTTCCTCTTTCCTTTTTTTAAATAGATTTACTAAGGGTTTGTCTATTTTGTTGGTTTTTTCATAGAACCAACTCTTAGTTTTATTAATTAATTCAATAGTTTTTTTTTACTTTCAATTTTATTGATCTCTCCTTTTATTTTTAGAATTTCAAGTTTAGTGTTTGACTGGGGATTTTTAATTTGTTCCTTTTCTAGCATTTTTAGTTGCAAGCCCAATTCATTGACCTTCTCTTTCTCTATTTTATACAAATAGGCCTCCAGAGATATGAAATTTCCCCTTATTACCACTTTGGTTGCATCCCATATATTTTGGTATGATGTCTCATTATTATCGTTTTCTTGGGTGAAGTTATTAATTATGTCTATGATTTGCTGTTTCACCCAATCATTCTTTAGTATGAGATTATTTAGTTTCCAATTATTTTTTGGTCTACTTTCCCCTGGCTTTTTGTTGAATGTAATTTTCATTGCATCATGGTCTGAAAAGGATGCATTCACTATTTCTGCCTTACTGCATTTGAGTTTGAGGTTTTTATGTCCTAATATATGGTCAATTTTTGTATAGGTTCCATGAATGCTGAAAAGAAAGTGTATTCCTTTCTGTCTCCATTACATTTTCTCCAGAGATCTATCATATCTAACTTTTCTAGTATTCTATTTACTTCTTTGACTTCTTTCTTATTTATTTTGTGGTTTGATTTATCTAATTCTGAGAGTGCAAGGTTGAGATCTCCCACTATTATAGTTTTGCTGTCTATTTCTTCTTGCTGCTCTCTTAATTTTTGTTTTAATATGTTTAATAGTGATATTGCTTCATTATCCATGCTACCCTTTAGCAAGATATAGTGCCCTTCCTTATCTCTTTTAATTAGATCAATTTTTGCTTTAGCTTGATGTGAGATCAGGATGGCTACCTCTGCTTTTTTGATTTCACCTGAAGCATAGTAGATTTTGCTCTAACCTTTTACCTTTAAGCTGGATGTATCTCCCCACTTCAGGTGTGTTTCCTGTAAACAGCATATTATAGGATTCTGGTTTTTAATCCATTCTGCTAACCGCTTCCTCTTTATGGGGGAGTTTATCCCGTTCACATTTATGGTTAGAATGACCAATTCTGTATTACTTGCCATCTTGTTAACCCCGGTTTATACTTTTCTCCCTTCTTTCCCCTTACCCCTCTTCCCAGTATTAAGCTTGTGATCACTACTTGCTTCTCACAGCCCTCCCTTTTTAGTATCCCTCCCCCCGCCTTAGAGTTCCCCCCCCCAGCTTACCCCTTTCCCTCCCAGTTTCCGTATTCCCTTCCACTTAGCTTATTCCTTCCCTTTTCACTTTTCCCTTCTCACTTTTCAATGAGGTGGGAGAAGTTTCACCATAAATTGAATATGTCTAAATTTTTTCTCTTAAAGCCAATTCTGAAGGCAGTAAGATACCCACTATATTAATCCCCCTCCATTCTTTCTCTCAGATATAATAGGTTTCTTTGCCTCTTCATGAGATGTAGTACCCCCACTTTACCCCTTTTCTGGTACAATGTCCTTTCCACAACTAGTTTCTAGAACAAGGTATACATGTATTCTTTATACATCTTTATAGCTGAAATATAGTTCCCAAGATTAATCTTTACCTTTTTAGATTTCTCTTGAGTTTTATAATTGTAGATCAAACTTTTTGTTAAATTCTGGCTTTTTCATCAAAAATAGGTGAAATTCGCTTACTTCGTTGAATGTCCGTCTTCTTCCCTGGAAAAAAGATGCTCATTCTAGCTGGGTAAGTTATTTTTGGTTGCATACCAAGTTCCTTAGCCTTTCGGAATATCATATTCCAGGCCCTTTGATCCTTTAATGTGGATGCTGCTAGATCCTGGGTGATCCTTATTGTGGCTCCTTGATACTTGAATTGGGTTTTTCTAGCTGCTTGCAGTATTTTTTTCTTCCTCTGAGGGTTTTGGCATTTGGCCACTATATTGCTTGGTGTTTTGATTTTAAGACCCCTTTCAGTAGGTGATCGATGAATTCTTTCAATGTCTATTTTACCCTCTGTTTCTGTGACTTCTGGGCAGTTCTCTTTGATAATTTCCTGGAAAATAGTGTCCAGGCTCTTTTTTTTCATCATGCTTTTCTGGGAGTCCGATAATTCTCAGATTGTCTCTCCTGGATCTGTTATCCAGGTCTGTTGTCTTCCCCAGAAGGTATTTCACATTCTTTTCCATTGTTTGATTTTTTTTGGATTTGCTTGACTGATTCTTCTTGTCTCCTCGATTCATTCAATTCCAATTGTTCAATTCTGATTTTCAGTGAAGTATTTTCTTCACTCACTTTTTAAAAATCTTTTTCTAATTGTCCAATTGAGTTCTTTTGTTCTGTGGAATTTTTTTCCATTTTGCCAATTTTGTTTTTTAGAGAGCTGTTTTCTGTTTCCAGTTCACTAATCCTATTTTTCAAGGATGTTATTTCTTTATCCAGTCTCTCTTTAAATGAGTGGGATGACTTCTCCAGGCTCTTTTGCCAAGCCTCCCTCTCCTTTTCCCATTTTTCCTCTAGCTCTCTTGTGAGAGCCTTCTTAATTTCCTCCATGAGATTCATCTGTGCTGAGGTGCCAGAGACCATGTCCTTGGAATCAAAGAGCTACATGCCCTGGGAATCAAAGAAGAATACACTTTCCCACACATTCTGAAACTAGTCATCCCTAACTCCTGAGACAAGATAATGTGTGTTCCAGGAAATTGGCCCTATCAGCCCAGGTGCAAGATAACAATTAGGCTCCAGGATGTCTGCCACACATCTGGTGTGACATTCTTTACTTTGCTACCCCCCATTCAGAAATGTATTTAACTAGACCCTCTTCACTCATTAAACTGAGACTTTGTTTCACCCCAACTGGTCTCCCTCCTCATTTCTAACCCCATTACGTTTCAGGCATAGCCTTACAGACAAATTCCAGTCTTGGGACCCGCACTTTGATGGCCTGCTGGACGGGTCAATTGGCGCCCATACGTGGGGCCCCAAGACTGGACATTTGCCCGGCAGATTAAGAAGAGGTAAGAAGAAGCTCGTCCGGCCGGACCCCTAAGAAGTCGCTCTACCGCAGAGAGCCCCGCACACTCGCTCCACAGAGAGCCCCACAACTGAAAGGTGAGTGAATCATCTGCCGCATTCATGGGAACTAGAAAGAGGAGTAAATATTCCCCGTCAGGGATCTTTGAGATCCCCCCCTCCCCCTGTCAAGTCTATCTACCCCCCGCTTCCCAAAGTAGGGACTCCCCCCACAGAGAGCAATCTCGCATACCCCGTCTTCCCCGCCCCCCAACCTAAACTCCCTGTAAAAACTCAGAATGCCCTTAGTGCCTCAGAAAGCGAGGCTGCAGGGTATATTCCACCTCCTTACACCTTGCCCTTTCTTACTGCCCCGATAATTAATTACCCAAAACGGTGAGACCCTTGAAGAATATTATGTGTTATATGTTTGTTTAATGTTGTAACTGTGTAGTCTGTGTGATGTGTGTTCTATGTTCTGTGTGATTTGTCTGTTTTATTGGTTGGAAAAATTTTTAAGAACATCGTTGCAACTATGCTTACTAAAACGGAGCTCCATGTCTGTCTGTGTGTGTCTGTGTTAAAAAGTTAGCAAACTTGTAAATGATAAGGATTCAGCCTCTGTGTGCAGGCTTAGCAAATATCTAGAAGCTTGAAAAATCCTTCTCTCTCCCTTTCTCTGTCTCTGGCTGACTGCAGCAGCCTGTGAGACAAAGGGAGAAAAGGGAGAGAAAGGAAGAAAAGGAAATGAAAAAATAGATTGATAGGGATTTGGAATTTCGGAAAGTTAAAATACAGCCCCTAACCTGTTTTTGCTGATTTAAAAGCTTTGTCAAGTTTAAGAACAATGATTAAGAAATTTGGGAATTGGTTGTTTGAAAATTTGCTTGTGATTTTAAAACTTTTAACCTGTTGTACTAACTTTGTAAGTACATGAGATTTAGCTATTTTAAACGGACAGAAAAGGTTTTTCTCCCTTGAAACAAAGCTTACTAGAGTAAAGAGCAATAAAATTCAAGGTCAGCCTGGCCTGGGCAATAAAAAGCTCTGGAGATAAGATACTAATAGCTGTTAATGTGGTAAAATGTGCTAATGTGGTAAAAGAAAAAAAACTTTTAAAAACAGGTGTATTAGTTTGATTCAGTTTGTTACCTTCTGAAATATATTGAGTTATTTGTTAACATAAGTTATACTTTAAAACCAGCTCTGCTGGACATGTGTGGGTTTGGATTATTCACTATAGTATGAATCTTACAGGTTTTTGAAGGGAAAAGGAAAGAGGAATGCAGGTGATTTAGGAAAGACTGATTAGTAGGGGCAATTAGAGGTTTGCATGATTTAAGGAAGGTGAAAATCTTTTGAGAGTAGGTAAAGAGATGGGGGAGGGAGCCACCCACTCCCACTGCCTTCTGCTACTTTACCAAAGGAGCATCTGATAGGAAAGTTCTTTAAGGAGATTGTTCAAATATGTAGCCAGGGAGAAAGAGAAAGTTGGAAATGGATAGATTTGGGAAGAAACCTGATATTGGGAAACTGATGGGTTAAATCTTGAAAAGAATCCCCATTAGGAAATTGAATGGGAACCTGAGGGAAGTTTTTTTTCTAGGGAGCAGGAGTGGGGGAAGGGTGGCCATGTGGAATCCTCTCCTCCCCTCACCCCCCTGAGTATGTTCCTGCTGCTTTTTTTTCTTATCTGATTACAGCCAGTTCAGCAAACTGATTTTTAAGGACATACTTTTAAGTTAATTGATTGAATATTTGTGTCTTGATACATAAATATTTTCTTGGTTGAGGAATATGGTCATAAATGTGATCCATACATTGGTACAATATTTCTAAGAGTTTAATTGCTATGTTAAAAAAAAAAAAAAACCTTCTTGAATTCTTTTATGTGGAATTGGGTCTTTTGTATAAGTTTAAATTGATTGTATTGGGTCATCCTGAGGTTATCTTTAAATAATAGGCCCTTTAAGGCCTCTGAAAATAATAGTTTTTTTTCTTTGTCCTTTTTAAAATGTTTTTGCTATGGACAATATGCAATTTGGGATATTTTTCTATGTATTGGGTATTTTAAAAGCAAAATGATTTGTATGTATAATGTTCACTCATGTAACATCTACCCAGATATGAAAATTATTCTAAGTTGTGAACTTACTGAGACAAAATTTCTTTGTTATTACTACATGGTTATGATAAATAATTGTTTAAGAGTTATCAGAAATTTGATTAATGGCATCTGTTATTGGAGGTAAAAGTTTTTGGCTTAGAGTTAATTAGTTAATGCTATTTGGGAGTTCTAAAGCTCCACCCTCTGACAGTTACTGGGACAATTGATTGATAAGCTGTTAAAACTCAACTGCTTATGTTATGTTATAGTTATGTTCTTGCATTTTTCCTTCTGTAACTGATCTCTCTGATCAGAGCAATGGTCAATAGAAACTGTTAATGCAATTCAATTATGTTATGCCTTTCTATTTTCAGTCTGGTCATATGTAATCATTGTATCCTAAATGCTTGGGCAACTAAGTATTTCGCTTAGTCATCTGTCTGTTACTGGATATTGGTGTTTTATTTCTTTAAGGTTTCTACATGATAAGAGGACAATTAACAGGGGTCTGTGAGACCTCACTGATGTTACAACTTGGGACTGCACCCGTTTGCTTGGCCTGTAAAGCAAACTCATTTCTTCACATAGGGAACAATTCACTTTGGCCTCCTCATGTTTTGCAGCAACCTGATGAACTGAATCTTTCTATCTGAGACTGATCTAATCTTTATTTGCTAGATTTGTGTTTTTGCTCTAGATTTTGGTCAAATTACAGATATTGGCCTGCTTCTGGAACCTGGATCAGCTTTGATCAGCTTTGATTGTCACCACGGCACACACCCACTCTGCATGGAATGAGAGCCTCCTATCACTTCACAGCCTGAAGCAGCAGTTTGTACATGAGACCATGGACTGGACTCTGCATCGAGTGTACTTTGGACTGATATAAGAGACTTTGGGAATGGTTGATGACTGACTGTTAAACCTTGCCTGGATCATCTATTACTGTGTGCTTAAGATTTGGGATGGGATTTGTTAAAACTGTGTAATTATTGCTGTTATGTTTGAGGGATTTTTAGGAAATGCTACTGTATTAGTCTGTTATGTATAGGGATTTTGATTCACTCTCAGAATTTATATGGGGAATGGTCATTCAATAATTCCTTTCCATGAGAAAAAAAAAGGGGGGAAGGAAGAGGTAGAACATTGGAGAACCTGGTATATATTTTTTCAAAATACCTGAAAGAATGGAAACGCCCAGCTTCTATTCACTTTGCCTTAAGCACTTTTGCCCCACCCCCTATCTCACTAGTTCAGATTGAATTTGGATGTTTTAGTCTTAGAATCCCTTATTTTGTTAAAACCTCAACATCAACGAGCCCATCGGAGGCTCACTGAGATTTAATGACCAATTGCTAAAAGAGCCTTGGTACCAACGGGTCAGGTCTAGGCTATGCCCCCCCTTTCAGCAGGCAGTGGTCTAGCCAATGACGGGATTAGTGTGACCCCAGGTGGTGGATGCTTTGAGGTTGACTTATTATTTTTTAATTTTGGAGCCATGGCAGTAAGACCCCGCAAGTGCCATGACGGGCAACCTCGAGAGGTCAGGCCACCCACTTAAGACAGGGTTTGGCATGGCGTACCCCCGAGTTGGTATGGCTGACCCCGACGACCTAAGACAGCACTTGGTGGCATGCATCCTCCTTTCCAATGATTGGTGATACTAAGACATTGTAACATTGGTTGTGTGTCAACACTCGCTCCCCACAACCGGAAGCCGGTCACATAGCCTAAGACAGGCCTCCCACCCGTGCATAAATAAAAAATAAAGGGGGGACATGCCAGAGACCATGTCCTTGGAATCAAAGAGCTACATGCCCTGGGAATCAAAGAAGAATACACTTTCCCACACATTCTGAAACTAGTCATCCCTAACTCCTGAGACAAGATAATGTGTGTTCCAGGAAATTGGCCCTATCAGCCCAGGTGCAAGATAACAATTAGGCTCCAGGATGTCTGCCACACATCTGGTGTGACATTCTTTACTTTGCTACCCCCCATTCAGAAATGTATTTAACTAGACCCTCTTCACTCATTAAACTGAGACTTTGTTTCACTCCAACTGGTCTTCCTCCTCATTTCTAACCCCATTACGTTTCAGGCATAGCCTTACAGACAAATTCCAGTCTTGGGACCCACACTTTGATGGCCCGCTGGACAGGTCACTGAGGAATAGATGATCTTCTCCTTTGGGGATTCACCTGGGGACTGTCTGTTTTTAGTCTCCTTAGGGTTTAGAGTCTGCTCTCTATCTGTATAGAAGCTGTCAAGGGTTAAAGTCCTCTTCAATTTTGTGCTCATTTTGTCAAAGAATCAAAGACAAACTAGCAAAGAAAAAAAGGGAAAAAACCCTAAATGGAGACTGCTTTTTTTGGGGGAGGGGCTGGGTGGTGTTACCAAGCTTCCTCTACAGACTTTGGGGGCAGCAGCGAGGCACTAGCAGGACTGTGCTGGCCCTGCGCTCTGAGACTCTGAGAGCGTGCTGAGACACTGTGGGGGAGGGGTGGCCAGGTCCCGAGAGACTCCAGCTGTTTGGGGTTGTATTCTTCACCTCCTGGTGTTTTTAGCTTCTCTGCTAGGCTGCTGACTTGCTGCCAGGACAAAGTATCCAATCCTGTAGCAAATCCTGTAGCTGCGATCACACCCCACCCCCTCTCCAGTCTGCTCCCGTGCTCTCACTGACGCTGCCCTCAGCCTGCGCCCGATCTAAAACCCTCCCCACCCTCGAGCAAAAACAGGCTTTTCCTGGTGAATCTCAAGGATGGCTTCTCTTGGTAACTATTTGTGGGTTTTTTTTCAGTCAAGCATTAATTCAGAGGCTTGTAATGAAATGGATAGTGAGAGAAAATGTGGAGCTTACACAGCTGTGTGCCTCCTCTCTGCCATCTATTATTAAGTAAACTTTTATTTTGTCAGTCATCTACATTTATTTCATTTTGTTCCAATCTCAAGCTTGAACTGTATTACAGGACTGAATCAATTTTGGCTGTCTATATCTGGTGCTAGTTAGCAGGTGGTAGATGAGAATAACTTCAAAGCTATATTCATGATTGAAATGGACTAATCATATAGATGAGCTTTTCATTATCATTATTGTTTTGTCTGCTAGTGGAATTATATGTAGGGTGCTTTTGGTGAGCATATAAAAGGTAACATTGCATCATAATTTATTCAACTGCAAGAAAAAAGTTATTTTAAATATCTATGCAATAATTTACAGAATGTTAAAAAAAAAGCAGATAGCAACTTGTATTAAATATTTCTTATCTAAAATCCATTGAAGAAGTTGAGAATAATGTCTATAATGGAAATTCATAGCTGATATTTACAGAATACCTTAAAGTTTGCAAAGTGCTTTGAACAGAGACATATGTACACACATAGACTTTAAAAAAAAAATAAAATCCACATAATAATCCTCTGAGTTAAGTGCTGTCAGAATAATGGTTCCTATTCTACAGAAGAAAGAGAAGTGGATGGTGACCTAAATCCTTGAAGAGATTACTTCTTTGAATGAGATCACATCCACTGGTTTAAAGAAGGTTTCACACATTGTCTTTGTATATTTCTATATCACATCCTCCAAAATTGGAATTGGATCCAATCAGAGGTATGTTTGTTACTCATGAATATAAAAAGAAATTTAACCAAAGCGGATCCAATTGTAGTTTAAGTAGTTTGTATTAAATAAAATTTGCTTTATTTTCTATTGATGTTGTTAAAATTTAGCTAATGGTATAATTCATTTGCTGGTAGAAATTCCTTATCAATGGAATATTTAATGTGATTCTTTAAGTCATTTGTAGGGCTCAAACTTCCTTTCAGCAGTATATAGCAATTTTATTATTCATATATCAGTCAGATAATATTTTGAATTTTACAAGACATTTTGCATATATTATCTCTTTCTTATAATAAACTTGTTAGGCAAAATATTATTTTGATCACTTGCCATATGAGGAAATAGTTTCACAGAAGTTGTGTCTTTTTTTATGGTCACCAGGAGTAAAGACCTGAACACATTGGTTGAAATCCACATCCTGGCAAAGCAGATATATGAGAAAGGATGCATTAGATTATCTGGACAACAGATAATAGATTCTTGTTTGTATCATTAAAGGGAATAACCCAAGATCAGACATCTATTTGACTGTGAGTAAAGCAGCTTCCTTATGTCTAGGAGAGAATAGATAAGAGATGGCAATGATACCAATAGTGTTTCAATACTTATATGTAAATACCAGTACTTGAGTTGGTTGAAAGTCAGAAGGGTCAGTTCTCTATTCTCTCTATGAATAGTTTTAGGTCTGCTTCCTCACTTTTTAAAAAAAAAATGACTTTTTATTTTTAAAATACATGCAAAGATAGTTTTCTTTTTTAATAGTTTTTTTTAAAATTTTCTAAATATATGCAAAGACAATTTTCAGCATCCAACCCTGTGAAACCTTGTGGTCCAAATTTTCTCTCCCTCCCTTCCTCCCAGCCCCTCTCCTAGATGGCAAGGAATCCAATATGTGTTAAACATGTGCAATTCTTATATATATATATATTTCCACATTTATCATTCTGCACAAACAAAATCACATCAAAAAAGAAATAAAAAGAAGGAAAAAAAGAGCAAACAAGACAACAAAAAAAAGTGTGCTTCCTCACTTTTGAGAGGAGATACAGTATATATAATGTCCTATCTGACTTTTTTTCCTTCTTCTACCTTTTTATCTTTTGTTTTTGGTCACTTTCTTTGTAAACTTTCTACTGAACACCTTTTCTTTTTGGAGTTTGATAAAGTTCAACCAAAGCTTTTTCATACTTTCTTAGAATTTTCATATTAGTGTATCAAATGGATGGATGGACTAGGTGGTGCTAGGTCTTAATATGAATAATTTAATGTTCCTGTTCTTGTTTCAGCTCAACATGGAAATATTCTATAAATTATAAAATTCTATAAATTCTATATATATATATATACATATATATAATACATATTATAAAATAACAGTCAATTATAAAATAAGTGTAATAGTCTTTGCTTATAAACAAAATTAAACCACTTATATCTAAACATCAGTAGATATTCTTCAATTATCATGCTAAAGATGACATAATCACCAAAGGTAATATTAATTTACTTAGTCCATTTAGTTAGATTCATTTCCTCTTTAGATTTTGCAGTGTTGATAAAAGCTCTGTCTAAAAGAGTGGATAAAATGTAAATAGAACAGAAACTATATTGTAGCATTATATTTTAAAAAAAAAAATCAAGCAAGGAACTGGGATGGGAGTCAGAGTGTTAAAGTTTCCACTCATTTGGGAATCTTCTGTGAGTCTCTTAGGCTACTCTGTCCCAATTACAAGCAGATGGTTTGGTAGATTTGCCAAATTGTAAACCACTGAGCACCAGAAGAATGCTGGACCTAACTGCTTTTATTCAGCACTGGAAATCAATCAGCAGAACTGCTTCAGTGCAAATTAAAACAGCTATGGCTCTTTTGCATTGAACAGACCTTAAGCCTTAAAAATAAGTAATAAAAAACCAAAAAACTTTCATCATAGATAGCTTTTATGAAGAGAGAGAAGAACAGATTCCAAATCCCAAGGTTGCTAAAAGCAAAGTAACTCCAAATGAAACCCCAAAGAGACATATGAGCTAATCTCCATTTCACAAGGCTTTCTTGCAAGATTGCATAAAGTTTCTTAAAAGAGTTAGAAGAAAAATGGGGAAATGAAATGAGATCATTGCAAGAAGTAATGGAAAAAGCATATAATGCCCTACAAAAGAGACATGAAAAAGATACCAACTCACTGAAAAACAAAATTTGTGAAATGGAAAAAGAATACAACGAACAAAAAAATTCAGTTGGCCAATTACAAAAGGAGCTAAAACTAAAGGTTACTGAAGAAAATAATACACCAAAAATTAGAATTGAACAAATAGAAGTAAATGACTCAATAATACTTCAAGATTCAGTTAAACAAAAAAAAAAAAAAGAAAGAAAGAAAGAAAGAAAAAAATTGAAAAAAAAATGTGAAATATCTCCTAAGAACTGAACCGGAAAATATATCTAGGAGACACAATCTAAGGATTATTGGACTTCCTGAAAACCATGATTAAAACAAGAACCTAGGGGGCGGAGCCAAGATGGCGGGGCAGGCACACACGACTCTCTAAGCTCCTCTCATTCCCCTCATAACCAACTATTTAATACAGCCTCAAAAATAACTCTTCACTACTTAAATTCATGAAGATTAGAAGCACTACCACTTATCAGCCGATCCAGAAGATCACCAGGAAAGGTTTGTCCTGAGGGGCCAGGAACAGACTAGCACAGGCAGCGAGAGGCTAGAGTCCTGAGCAGACCACCGGTGTGGGGTGATCTCTGTGGTTAGAGAAGTTATAGAGACGACTCTGCTATAGGCTAACTGCTCTGCCTTGATTACAAAGTAGTAAACTGGCAGAGAAATTAAAGCCTAAACAGGTGTTCTAAAAACTGCCAGAACCTAACGAGATCTGGCTGTAACCTCTCAAACCCGGAAGTGACTCAGGCAGACTTTACAGCATCCCTACGGCCACATCTGGCAGTTTGGGGCTTTTTCCCGGTCAGTTACTAATCTGCACAGCAGGGGGGCACAGCCTGGGCAGGCTCTGATCTGCAGAGTGGGGGGCTCGGCCTGGGTTAATAGAATCTCCCCTGCTGACTGCTCTTCTCGGGCAGACAATTCCAGTACCTGCAAATCCATTCACTGCTCAACTGCTAACACCCACAGCCCCAGGGAAGGATTTGGCTTGGGAAGTGAAACTCTCCCTGCTCAGCGTCTAGCCCCAGGGCAGTCGTTATCTCACACAGCCGGGGTTCTTTGAAGGATACTTTCCCAGCCCGGCCCTGCAGGCCTGAGTTACTTTCTGGTGGGGAACTCTTTCCCAGAGCAATCCAGTACCTCGCTGCTTTTTGTAGCCGGTCAACAGGACAGCTACCCCGTCCATATACCTTTCACTGCTCTGCAGAGGAAGCTGGTAACCACCTGGCTCTGAAGGCAGACCTTACAGGCTTTAACAAAATGAGTAAAAAAATCAAAAGAACGATTGATAGTTTCTACACAGAAAGAGAACAGCTTTTCAACCCTGAAGAGACTAATAACAGTCTCCAGACGATTGTAGGTCTCCGATACAAAAGGCTCTCCTAGAAGAGACTATTAAAAACCTTAAAAGAGAGCTAGAAGAGAAATGGGGAAAGGCACATAACTCACTAAAAGAAAAATTTGATAAAGTGGAAAAAGAAAACAACTTGCTGAAATGTGAATTGGAAAAGGTAAAAAACTCCCAAGAAGTGCAGGGAAACAGAGTTTGCGAAATGGAAAAAGAAAATAACTCACTAAAAAAAAAAAAAAAAATTAGTGAAATGGGAAAAAATTCCATAGAGCAAAACAACTCAATTGGACATATACAAAAAGAAGTAAAAAAAGCTAATGAAGAAAATAACTCACTAAAAATCAGAACTGAACAAATAGAAATGACTGATTCATTGAGACATCAAGAATCAGTCAAGCAAAACCAAAAAAAAAAAAAAAATGAAAGATTGGAAAAAAATGTCAAATATTTACTTGGAAAAACAACACACCTGGAAAATAGAATTAGGAGAGACAACCTGAGGATCATTGGACTACCAGAAAATTATGATGAAAAAAAGAGCCTAGATACTATTTTACAGGAAATCATCAAAGAGAACTGCCAAGAAGTAATAGAACAGGAAGGGAAAATAGTCGTTGAAAGAATTCATTGAACACCTTCTGAAAAAGACCCTAAAATAAAGACTCCGAGGAATATTGTGGCCAAACTTTAGAATTTTCAGACTAAAGAAAAAAATTTACAAGCAGCCAGGAAAAAACAGTTCAAATACCGAGATGCCATAATAAGGGTCATTCAAGATCTGGCTGCCTCAATCCAAAGGATTCCTTCCCCTTTCTTGTACCCTTCCCTTATTACTCTTTTTCCTTCTCCCTTTTCCTCTCCCACTTTTTAATGAAGTGAGAGAAGAGTCTGTAAAACAAAATGTAAATTGTTTCCTCTTTGAGCCAACTCTGATGAGAGTAGGATTTGCACAATATTCCTCCCCCTCTCTAAGTTCCCTCATGTATGATAGGTTTCCTTTGCCTCACTGTCACATGTAGTTTCCCTCTTTTTATCTCCTCTCTTCCCTTTTTCTGACACTATCCCCTGGATAGTGGATCAAAGCGCCTGGAATCCGATATTCTGAAAGGCAAAAGAACTTGGAATGAAGCCAAGAATAAACTACCCAGCTAAGCTGAGTATTTTTTCCCACAGAAGAAGATGGACATTTAATGAAATAGAGGAATTCCATCTGTTTCTAAAGAAAAAACCGACTTAAACAAAAAATTTGATCTCCAACAACAGGAATCAAGAGAAGTAGAAAAAGGTAAAAAGAACTCTTGAGAACTGTATTTCTGTTGTGGATATACATAAAAACCATACGTATAATTTGATTTTACCAATATAACATAAAAAAGGGAAGTAGAAATGGAAAAGGGATAGTGTCAGAAAAAGGGAAGAGAGGAGATAAAAAGAGGGAAACTACATGTGACAGTGAGGCAAAGGAAACCTATCATATATGAGGGAACTTAGAGAGGGGGAGGAACATTGTGCGAATCCTACTCTCATCAGAGTTGGCTCAAAGAGGAAACAATTTACATTTTGTTTTACAGACTCTTCTCTCACTTCATTAAAAAATGGGAGAGGAAAAGGGAGAAGGAAAAAGAGTAATAAGGGAAGGGTACAAAAAAGGGGAAGGAATTCAAAGGGAGGAGAGAGGGATACTAAAGAGGGAGAACTGCGTGACGTTAGTGGGACCAATAAGTTTAATACTAGGGAAGAAGGGAAGGAGGGCAAGAAAAAGAAAAGTATAATCTGGGGATATTAGGATGGCAGGAAATACAGAATTGGTTATTTTAACCATAAATGTGAATGGGATGAACTCTCCTACAAAGAGGAGGCAGATAGCAGACTAGATCAAAAGTCAGAACCCTACAATCTGTTGTTTACAAGAAACACATTTAAAACAGGGAGATACATACAGAGTAAAGGTAAAAGGCTGGAGTAGACTCTATTATGCTTCAGGTGAAGTCAAAAAAGCAGGGGTAGCCATCCTTATCTCAGATCAAGCAAAAGCAAAGATTGATCTAATTAAAAGAGATAAGGAAGGAAACTATATCTTGCTTAAGGGTACTATCGACAATGAAGCAATATCAGTATTAAACATATATGCACCAAGTGGTATAGCATCTAACTTCCTAAAGCAGAAGTTAAGAGAGTTGTGAGAAGAAATAGACAGCAAAACTATACTAGTGGGAGATCTCAACCTTGCACTCTCAGATTTAGATAAATCAAATCACAAAACAAATAAGAAAGAAATTAAAGAGGTAGATAGAATATTAGAAAAATTAGGTATGATAGCTCTCTGGAGAAAACTGAATGGTGACAGAAAGGAGAATACTTTCTTCTCAGCAGTTCATGGAACCTACACAAAAATTGACCATATATTAGGACATAAAGACCTCAAAATTAAATGCAGGAAGGCAGAAATAGTAAATGCATTCTTTTCAGATCACAATGCCATAAAAACTACATTCAACAAAAAGTTAGGTGTAAATAGACCAAAAAGTAATTGGAAACTAAATAATCTCATCTTAAAGAATGATTGGGTGAAACAGCAAATTATAGACACAATTAATAATTTCACTCAAGATAATGACAATGGTAAGACATCATATCAAAATTTATGGGATGCACCCAAAGCAGTAATAAGGGGAAATTTTATATCCTTAGAGGCTTACTTGAATAAAATAGAAAAAGAGAAGATCAATGAATTGGGCCTGCAACTTAAAAAGTTAGAAAAAGACCAAATTAAAAACCCCCAATCAATTACTAAACTTGAAATTCTAAAATTAAAAGGAGAAATTAATAATCTATAAAGCAAAAATACTATTGAACTAATAAATAAAACTAAGAGTTGGTTTTATGAAAAAATCAATAAAATCGATAAACCTTTGGTAAATCTGATTAGAAAAAGGAGAGAGGGAAATCAAATTGGCAGTCTTAAAAATGAAAAAGGAGAACTTTCCACTGATGAAGAGGAAATTAAAGAAATAATAAGGAGTTACTTTGCGCAACTTTATGCCAATAAATTTGATAACTTAAGCGAAATGGATGACTACCTCCAAAAATATAGGCTTCCCAGATTATCAGAGGAGGAAGTAAATTGCTTAAATAGTCCCATTTCAGAAAAAGAAATAGAACAAGCTATTAATCAACTCCCTAAAAAAAAATCCCTGGGACCAGATGGATTTACATGTGAATTCTACCAAACATTCAAAGAACAATTAGCCCCAATGCTTTATAAACTATTTGAAAAAATAGGGAATGAAGGAGTCCTACCAAATTCCTTTTATGACACAGACATGGTACTGATACCTAAACCAGATAGGTTGAAAACAGAGAAAGAAAACTATAGACCAATCTCCCTAATGAATATTGATGCTAAAATCTTAAATAAGATACTAGCAAAAAGACTACAGAAAATCATGCCCAGGATAATACACCACGATCAAGTAGGATTTATACCAGGAACGCAGGGCTGGTTCAATATTAGGAAAACTATCAGTATAATTGGCCATATTAATAATCAAATTAACAAAAACCATATGATCATCTCAATAGATGCAGAAAAAGCATTTAATAAAATCCAACATCCATTCCTATTAAAAACTCTTGAGAGTATAGGAATAAATGGACTTTTCCTTAAAATAATCAGTAGCATCTATTTAAAACCAGCAGTAAGCATTATATGTAACGGGGACAAACTGCAACCATTCCCAATAAGATCAGGAGTAAAACAAGGTGCCCACTATCACGTTACTATTTAATATTGTATTAGAAATGCTAGCTTTGGCAATAAGAGTTGAGAAAGAGATTAAAGGAATAAGAATAGGCAATGAGGAAACCAAATTATCACTCTTTGCTGATGATATGATGGTATACTTAGAGAACCCCAGAGACTCTATTAAAAAGTTATTAGAAACAATCCACACCTTCAGCAAAGTTGCAGGGTATAAAATAAATCCACATAAGTCATCAGCATTCTTCTATATCACTAACAAAACCCAACAGAGCTACAAAAAGAAATTCCATTTAAAGTAACTATTGATTGTATAAAATATTTAGGAATCTATCTGCCAAGGGAAAATCAGAAACTTTATGAGCAAAACTACAAAACACTTTCCACACAAATTAAGTCTGATCTAACCAACTGGAAAAATATTAAATGCTCTTTTATTGGGCGAGCAAATATAATAAAGATGACAATACTACCTAAATTAATCTATTTATTTAGCGCTATACCAATCAGACTCCCAAAAAACTACTTTGATGAACTAGAAAAAATAACAACAAAGTTCATATGGAAAAAGAAAAGGTCAAGAATTTCAAGGGAATTAATGAAAAAAAAATCAAATTAAGGTGGCCTAGTGGTACCAGATCTAAAATTATATTATAAAGCAGCAGTTACTAAAACCATCTGATATTGGCTAAGAAATAGACTAGTTGATCAATGGAATAGGTTAGGTTCAAAGGACAAAACAGCCAATAACTTTAATAATACAGTGTTTGACAAACCCAAAGACCCCAGTTTCTGGGATAAGAATGCACTATTTGACAAAAATTGCTGGGAAAATTGGAAATTAGTATGGCAGAAACTAGGCATTGACCCACACTTAACATCATACACCAAGATAAGGTCAAAATGTATTCATGACCTAGGCATAAAGAATGAGATTATAAATAAATTGGAAGAACATAGGTTAGTTTACCTTTCAGACCTGTGGAAGAGGGAGGAATTTATGACCAAAGAAGAACTAGAGATCACTATTGACCACAAAATAGAAAATTTTGATTATATCAGATTGAAAAGTTTTTGTACAAACAAAACAAATGCAGACAAGATTAGAAGGGAAACAATAAACTGGTAAAACATTTTTACAATCAAAGTGTCTGATAAAGGCCTCATTTCCAAAATATATAGAGAATTGACTCTAATTTATAAGAAATCAAACCATTCTCCAATTGATAAATGGTCAAAGAATATGAACAGACAATTCTCAGATGAAGAAATTGAAACTATTTATAGACATATGAAAATATGTTCCAAATCATTATTAATCAGAGAAATGCAAATTAAGACAACTCTGAGATACCACTACACACCTGTCAGATTGGCTAGAATGACAGGGAAAGATAATGCGGAATGTTGGAGGGGATGTGGGAAAACAGGGACACTGATATGTTGTTGGTGGAATTGTGAACACATCCAGCCATTGTGGAGAGCAATTTGGAGCTATGCTCAAAAAGTTATCAAACTGTGCATACCCTTTTATCTAGCAGTGTTTCTACTGGGCTTATACCCCAAAGAGATACTAAAGAAGGGAAAGGGACCTGTATGTGCCAAAATGTTTGTGGCAGCCCTGTTTGTAGTGGCTAGAAGCTGAAAAATGAATGGATGCCCATCAATTGGAGAATGGTTGAGTAAATTGTGGTATATGAATATTATGGAATATTATTGTTCTGTAAGGAATGACCAGCAGGATGAATACAGAGAAGACGGGCGAGACTTACATGAACTGATGCTAAGTGAAATGAGCAGAATTAGGAGATCATTATATGCCTCAACAATGATATTGTTTGAGGATGTATTCTGATAGAAGTGGATCTCTTTGATAAAGAGAGCTAATTCAGTTTTAATTGATCAAAGATGGGCAGAAGCCGCTACACCTAAAGAAAGAACACTGGGAGATGAATATAAACTGCTTGTATTTTTGTTTTTCTTCCCGGATTATTTGTACCTTCTAAATTCAATTCTCCCTGTGCAACAAGAAAACTGTTCGGTTCTGCACACGTATATTGTATCCAGGATATACTATAACCTATTCAACATGTAAAGGATTGCTTGCCATCTGGGGGAGGGGGTGGAGGGAGGGAGGGGAAAAATCGGAACAGAAGTGAATGCAAGGGATAATGTTGTAAAAAATTACCCTGGCATCAGTTCTATCAATAAAAAGTTATTAAAAAAAAAAAAAAAACAGGAACCTAAACATTATCTTATAGGAAATCACAGAAGAAAACTTCCCTGATATTTTAGAATCAGAAGGTAAATAGCCATCAAAAGAATTCACAATCACCTCCTGAAAGAGACCCCAAAGGAATCCTCAAGGAATATTGTAGCTGAATTTAAGAACTATTGCACTAAAGAAAAGATATTGCAAGCAGCCAGAAAGAAACAATTTAAATATTGAGGAGCCACAATTACAATTACCCAGGACCTAACAGCTTCCACCTTAGAGGATTGAAGATATCTTCAATTTGATATTACGAAAGGCAAAGGAACTTGGATTACAGCCAAGAATAAGTTATCCAGCTAAAATGAGCTTTATCTTTCAGGGAAGAAGATGGACGTTCAATGATATATGTGAGTTTCACCTAATGAAAAGACCAGAATTGAACAGAAAATTTGATCTCCAAACACAGAACTCAAGAGAAGCATAACAAGGTATATTAAAAAAAAAAAAAAGGAAAGAACTCTTGAGGACTATATATTACTATAGTTTATTATGGGTATACTTAGAGAATGCAAGCATAATTTGATTTTATTATGATAATATGAAAAAGAAACTAGAGATGTAAAGGGGATTGTACTGGAAAAAGAGAGAAAAGGAGGTAAAATAAGGGAAATTACATCTCTTGAAGAGGCAAAGAAAACCTATTGAGTGAGGGAAAGAAGAGAGGGGAATGAGCATTGTGTGACTCTTTCTCTCATCAGATCTGGCTCTAAGAGACAGTATCTGACATATCTGATTTCACAGAGAAACTTGTCTCACCTTCTAGGGAACTGGGAGGAAAAAGGGGAAAAGAAAGAGAAAACAAAATAGAAGGGAAAACAGAAGTATTAGGGGAAAGGTATAAAAAAGGGGGAGGAGTTCTAACGGGGGAGAACTGTTTGAGGGAGGTGGTCATCAAAATCAAAATACTGGGGAGGAGAAAAAGGAGAAAGGAAAGAGAAAAGGATAACTTAGGGTAAGTAAGGTGGCAGAAAATACAGAATTAGTTATTTTAACTGTGAATGGGAATGGAATGAACTTTCCCATAAAATGGAAGCAGATAGCAGACTGAATTAAAAGCCAGAATCCTACAATATGATGTTTATAAGAAACACATTTAAAGCAGAGTGATACATACAGAGTGAAGGTAAGGGACTGGAGCAGAATCTATTATGCTTCAGGTGAAGTTAAAAAAAAAAAAGCAGGGGTAGCAATTCTGATCTCAGATCAATTAAAAACAAATATAGATCTAATTAAAACAAATAAGGAAGGAAACTATATTTTACTAAAGGCTACCATAGATAATGAAGCTGTATCAGTACTAAACATATATGTATCAAATGGTATAGCATGAAAATTCCTAGAGGAGAAGTTAAGAGAGATGCAAGAAGAAGTGGATAGCAAAACTATACTAGTGGGAGATCTCAATCTTGCTCTCTCAGAACTAGATAAATCGAACCACAAAATAAATAAGAAAAAAGTTAAGGAGGTAAACAAAATGTTAGAAAAATTAGGCATGATAGATCTGTGAAGAAAATTGAATGGAGACAGAAAGGAGTTTATTTTTTTCTCAGTGGTTCATGGCACCTATACAAAAATTGAGCATGTATTAGGGGATAAAAACCTCAAAATTAAATGCAGAAAGGCAGAAATAGTAAATGCATATTTTTCAGATCATGATGCAATAAAAATCACATGCAATATAAAGCCAGGAGAAAGTAGACCAAAAGCTAATTTGAAATTAAATAATCTAATACTAAAGAATGAATGGATGAAACAGAAAATCATAGGCACAATCAATAATTTCATCCAAGAGAATGACAATATACCAAAATTTGTGGGATACAGCCAAAGTGGTTATAAGGGGAAATATTATATCTTTAGAATGCTTACTTGTATAAAAGAGCAAAAAAGAAAATCAATGAATTAGAAGTAAAAAGAAAAACTAGAAAAAAGAAGAAATTAAATTCCCTTAATTAAATACCAAATTTGAAATTGTGAAAATAAAAGGGGAGAGCAATAAAATTGAAAATAAGAAAACTATTGAATTAATAAATAAAACTAAGAGTTGGTTTTATGAAAAAATCAACAAAATGCATAAACCCTTAGTTAATTTGATTAGAAAAAGAAAAGAAGAAAACCAAATTGTTAGTCTCAAAAATGAAAAGGGAGAACTTTCCACGAATGAAAAAGAAATTAAAGAAATAATTAGGAGTTATTTTGTCCAACTATATGCCAATAAATTTGATAATCTAAATGAAATGGAGGAATAACTACAAAAATATAGATTGCCCAGATTAACAGCAAAGGAAATAAATTAGTTAAATAGTTCCATTTTACAAAAAGAAATAGAACAAGCTATTTATCAGCTCCCTAAGAAAAAATTTCCAGGGTCAGATGGATTTGCATGTGAATTCTACCAAGCATTCAAAGAAAAGTTAATTCCAATACTATATAAACTATTTGATAAAATAGGAAACAAAGGAGTCCTACCAAATTCCTTTTATGACACAGATATGGTACTGATACCTAAACCAGGTAAGTTGAAAACAGAGAAAGAAAATTATACACCTATCTCCCTAATGAATATTGATGCTAAAATCTTAAATAAAACAGTAACAAAAAGATTACAAAAAAATCATCCCTAGGAATACATCATGACCAAGTAGGATTTACACCAGGTATGCAGGGCTGGTACAATATTAGAAAAACTAACAACATAATCAACTATAGCAATAACCAAACTAACAAAATGTTTACTTTGGCAATAAGAGAAGGAAAGGAGATTAAAGGAATTAGAGTAGATAATGAGAAAACCAAATTATTACTCTTTGCAGAAGGTATACTTAGAGAACCCTAGAGAATCAACTAAAAAATTACAGAACAATGCACAACTTTAGCAATGTTGCAGGATACAAAATAAATACAAAATATTTATGTGGATAAATCATCAGCATTTTTATATATTACCAACAAAGTCCTGAAACAGAGACACAAAAAGAAATTCCATTAAAAATAGCTATCAAAGGGAAAGATAATGCAGAATGTTGGAGAGGCTGTGGGAAAACTAAGACACTGATACATTGTTGGTGGAATTGTGAATACATCCAGTCATTCTGGAGAGCAATTTGGAATTATGCTCAAAAAGTTATCAGACTGTGTATACATACCTTTTGATCCAATAGTGTTAGTACTGGGCTTATATCCCAAAGAGTTCTTAAAGAAGGGAAAGGGACCTGTATGTGCAAAAATGTTTGTGGCAGCCCTCTTCGTGGTGGCCAGAAACTGGAAACTGAGTGAATGCCCATCAATTGGAGAATGGCTGAATGAATTGTGGTATATGAATATTATGGAATATTATTGTTCTGTAAGAAATGACCAGAGGATGATTTCAGAAAGGCCTGGAGAGACTTACATGAACTAATGCTGAGTGAAATGAGCAGGACCAGGAGATCATTATATACTTCAACAACAATATATTTGATGATCAATTCTGGTGGAATTGGCCCTCTTCAATAATGAGATGAACCAAATCAGTTCCAATAGAGCAGTAATGAATTGAACTAGCTACACCCAGCTAAAGAACTTTGGGAAATGAGTATGAATCACTTCATAGAATTCCCAATCCCTTTATTTTTGTCCACCTGTATTTTTGATTTCCTTCACAGGTTCATTGTATACTATTTCAAAGTCCGATTCTTTTAGTACAACAAAATAACTGTTTGGACATGTATACATATATTGTATTTAACTTATACATTAACATATTTAATATGTATTGGTCAACCTGCCATCTGGGGGAAGGGATGGGGGGAAGGAGGGGAAAAATTGGAACAAAAGGTTTTGCAACTGTGAATGCTGAAAAATTACCCATGCATTTATCTTGTAAATAAAAAGTTATAATAAAAAGTGGTAAAATAAAAATAAATAAATAAATAAATAAAAGACTCTGGATCTCCTTTTGTAGTTCATCAACTTTCTATTCAGAATCTTGTTTTACTTGAATTGTTCTTTTTATAAAAGTTGTTCTTCAGTCTCTTTTATTTGATTTATAAAGCTTTTTGGAGTTCTTCCATGAATTCTTTTGGGACATTTAACATTACTCTTTGGGGTAGAAGAGATTATTTTTTTTCTGCAGTATTATCCTCTAAAGTTGAACCCAGATTTTCCCTATGCCCATAGTAACTTTATAAAATTGGATTATTTCTCCTTTCTTCTCTCTCTCCTTGTGTCCTGTCTGTCTGTCTATCTCTCTCCTTCCCCAAACTCTGCGCCAATTTTTGCTCATTTTTAACTCTTCTGCCTTCACAGTGAGGCACAACTTTTCTGCTTTGTGGGGGAAATATGGAGTTAAGAATGTTTTATTCTGCCATCTTCCCAGAATCCTTTCCAGCCTTCCTTTTCAAGAGGACAATATTTCAGTAGGCAAATTCACCAGAGAGCAAAACACAGTAAAGGGTGATGGGTGAGGAAGTTGAAAAAAATATATATTTTTTTTATTTTGGTGTTTTTGAGGAGAAGGTAGAAACTATCTACACTTGAGATTTTATTGGCACAGGAGAGGATTAGGGTGAAAAATTCCCTACCTATTCAGATTTTCACCTGGAATTTACAATTTTAGAGAGCTGACTGGTATATTGAGAGATTCTATGACTTAACCAGTGTCACTCAGTCAGTTTGGGTGAGAGTTCATAATTTAACTTAAGTCTTTCTGGATTTTAGAGTATGTCTTTGTAAATGATGCCACAGAAATGTTGTCATTATTACTAGTTTTTAAGAACTGTGATCCTCTCAATATATTTGATTCCTAGTAAAGAACAATGTCTGTAAATGTCTATAAGCAGATTTTATACAACTTAATTTTTTAGAGAAATTCCTGGGACACTGTGAGGTCATGCCATGCAGCCAATATATGTTCAAAGTAGTATTTGAATTCATGTCTTCCTGACTACAACCTTTATTCTACCTGCACTGTTCCAAATTGCCTTTCAAATAAAATGAACACAGTTCTTAAGGAGATAATACAAAATAAATTTAATAAACACTTACTATGGGCCAGATGTTGAACTGAGCTCTGGAAATTTGATGACAAAAGTACAGTCCCTACCCTTCTGAAGCTTGAGTTCTAATGGAAAAACAACATGTAAATAAGCCAGTGTATATTATATATTCAAAAGGAGTACAAGGTGGTTTGGGGATGAAGTGCAGAAGCCTATGGAAGAAGCAGTCGGGATCAGGAAATGATTCACATAGACAATAATGATTTCACTGAGACTTAAGGAAGCCAAAAATTCCAAGTGTTAGATCTTAATAAAGACTTGCAATTTCAAATTGAAATAGCTATATAAAGGCAAGAAAAATGAAATGTCATTTCTATAGAAGAATAAACAAACCAGATTTCTAGATTGTAGATTTAGGAAGGACACAAAAACACTGGAAACCAAACAAAGGGTCAGGTTGGGAAGATATTTAGATAAAATAATCATAAAATTTAATCTTAGATCTAATAGGGGGTCAATTGAGTTTCTTAAATAAGAGATAATATGATTGGATCTATACTTTAACAAAATCATTTTGATGAATGATGGTGATGGATTGGTGTTAGTAAAAGTTTAAAGCAAAGAGATCAAATAATAGATTAATGAAATAGTTCAAGCAAGAGAGAATAAGGGTCTGAAATAGGTATCAAATATGTGAGCATAGAGTTTGGTTCAGAAGATAGAAATGACAATATTTGGGAAGTGACTGGATATGTGAAATAGGGAAGAGTAAGAAGATGGCTATGATGTTGGAATTAAGAACCCCAGGGATAGGGAGAAAGTAGTGTATTCTTCAATGATGGGAAAACTCAAAAGTAAGACAAGTTTTGAGGAAAATATAATGAATTCTGTTTTGGTCATATTTTATTTGTAGTGTCAGTTAGGAATAAATAATTAGCAGCACTGGAACTTAGGAGAAAAAATCAAGTTGGATTTATGGTTGGTGAGTCATCTGTATAGAGATTTTAATTGATGATGTTGTCAAGAAACACAGTTAAAGAGGATGGGAAAGAGTAGAGTGCCTGAGGACTGAGATTTGAGTTATATCCACAGGTGGTAGATATTGCATGATGATGAATCAGCAAAAGACAATGAGAAGGGAGGATCAACGCAGTAGGAAGGAGAGAATGTGTAATGAAAGAAGAGAAGAGAGAACAATGTAATGAAAACCCAGAGAAGGAGGAATAGTGGATGGCTTTTTCAAGGAATAGGACTAAGAAAAAGGGGAAAGAAATAGAATGATAATTATAAGGCAGATTTGCCACATGCCACAAATCAAAAGTATTAGATAGACTAAAATAATTTTCTTCTGCCCCTACTCTGTCTCTGTATTTAAGTATTTAATAAATATCTACCAGTATCCAGGCATTTTGCAAGGCACTACAAATATTAAAGACAAAAATTAAATAGCCCATACTTTCTAGAAACTTGAATTCTATCTGAGAGGAAGGGGCAACCCGCACCTATTTAATTATATACAAAATAATTACAAGGGGTCAGGAAAGGCTCCATGTAGAAGATGATACTTAAGATGAGCTTTAAAGAAAATTAAAGCTTCATATAAATATCTTTCATTTAAGGTGACTTATTCTATGACACCTCCCATCATCAGAAAGGATCTCAGTTGGACAACACCTCTATCCATCCATTTAGTCTTGAAAGGGGAAAAATCTGCATTCTTAGATTATTTTAGGATCTCTGAGTAATAGTTATTGGCAATACTTACAGTTGAACTGTTAGGATGCACAGTAAAGTCTGACAACCAAGGGAGGTATGTAAATCGCCTCCCTGACAGCCATCCTCAAAAGGGGGTTCTTTAGTGCTAATGTGCTTCACAGTTTATCTGTCATCTTACAAGTAAAGAAACATTTTTTTCCCTCTGTAACTACCCATAGGCACTTATTTAATTCCATTGCTGCTCTCCATGGTGCTGGCAGACAAATATCCTTTGAACCCATTTTGATTAATGGCACAGTTTGTGTCTCCTGTTTGATTTCCTAGTCTGTCACCAAGTCAAGAGTCCTGATGTGAACCTCCATATCTTCTCCAAGTCAGCTCAATTTCCTAGGTATCTGTTATAGGCTTCATAAAATGTATCACTGAAAAAAAAATCCAGGTACATGAAAGAATCATATTTTCTCTGAATAGTCATGCAACTGAAGCAATGGAATCAGAGAAAAATACTACCAAGCTCATTTTAGAAAAGAAAAATCCAAACAGTAAATATGAGTTGAAAAAAATATTAACTACAAGGATATTCTAAAAACTTAGCTTTCTGAACAAGAAATTGTGCCTTATTTATAAGACTTCTAGAATTCAAGTGAAGAGCTGTTGTATGTCTTTTAATTCTGCTCAGTTCAATTTGACAAGCATTTCTTAGGTATCTTTTATTTAAGCTAGGGCCCAGTGTAGTGGGAAGACAGCTGCTCTTGAAGCTAGAAAGATTTTGATTTTTACTAGCTATGTGACTAAGCAAGTGAGTCACAAATTCTCAGTGTTCTAGGCAACTTGCTAGAACTAAATAATTGCAGAAAAAGGTTCTGAACTTCATGGAAATTTTTTTTCTTTCTCAACTAGGATTTCAACCTATTGTTGAAATCATAGGCCTGGTCCCTCTCCTTTACAAAACACATAAGAAGGCAAGGTTGACAAAGGGCTGGCTGGAGTTAGGAAGACTAGAGTTAATGTCCTAGAAATAATACACACTAGCTATTAGACGTAGTCAAGTTACTTAATGTCTCAGTTCCCTAAGATAAAAATAAATAGCAAAGTTATCAATTTGCTTACATAGAGGGAATTTCCATACTGGAAGTTCCCCATGCAGTGTTTGTTGTTGTTATTGTTGTTGTTGTTGTTGTTGTTCTCACAGGCACAAAAAAATAGACAGATGAAAACAAAAGAAAATTTTCCAAAGAAAATAAAATTACAGCAGTAACAAGAACATAAGATAGGAACCTAGAAATAAAAGGAGAAAAAAGATTTTAAAAAGGCTCCCTGCACTCAAATCATGCATGCTTTACCAAAGGATGTAACCTTAATTTATAACCTCATTTTTAAAATGAAGAAATTGAACTAGACTCTAAGGAAACTTTTAATTACAAGTGACCTTTGCCTCTAAGTGCCACATTAGAGTCTCTTGTTAGATACAAAATAGGCAGCTACAAATGTAGTCTCAGGACAAGCACTGGCAGTAACCAGTAGCTAGCTATAATCACAAGACAGAAAAGGGAAGGAAATCTATACCTGACTCCTCAATGTGTACTTATGTGATGCCTGAGTATTTCAATTAGATACCTGTAATTAATAGGTATAAATGTACTCAAAGGACCATAGACTTAGAGCTAGAAGGAATGTTAGAAATCAATGAGTTGAGTTCCCTCCTTGCGTAGAGGAGAAAACTGAGACTGAAAGAGGTTCAGCGATTACCCAGAATCATAAAACACATGTCAGAGGCAAGATTTGGACTGAGATTTTTAAGCACTTCAACTCAAGAGTTTTCTCCATTATACCTCCAGTCTGACTCTGTTCTGAAACATTTGGAAATAGCCAAGTGACCATATTTAGGAAAGACAGCAAGACAATCAAACGGATTATAGCAATACTATTGCAGCAAGATATGTGATAGGCCATATAGCATTTTTATTGGGTACTTTGTGATGGATTCATAGGATTCAGATGGTGGTCAGACACAGATGGCTTGTGATCTACAATGATGGAGATAATATTCATATTGATTAATTCAGAGCTCCATTGTGATATTTTCATGAAAAGATCAAAGGCCTTATTGTATCTTTAAAAAATATTGGCATCAACCTCGTTTAAATACTTTTGATAAGTCTCTCAAAGGATAACTTTGGTTCAGATTATGAGTTTGATCTAACATTATAACAGCAGTTCCTTAGAATTATGGCTCTGCATGACTAATGTGATTGAGCTTTTATTCTGTATGGTATGTATGTATTTTCTGTTTTATACATCTCCAGAAATATGGATTTCTCTTCCAGGGAACTACTAGTCTGTATTTTTATGTTCAGGATTTAAGAGAACCTGTCAAGTTTTAGATTGATTGTTGTTGTCCAGTCATATCAGTCCTCTCCAACTCTGAATACATGTGAGGATTGTCATTTCTTTATTCTGTTCATTTTGCAGATGAGAAAACTGATACAAATAGGGTTAAGTGACTTGCCAAGGATCACACAACTAGTAAGTGTCTTGGACTTATATTTGAACTCATGAAGATTAGTCTTCCTTACTCAAAGTCCAATGTTCTTTTCACTGTACCATGAATCTGCAATAATAACAAAAAAAAAAAAAAACCATGCTTGTAGATGTGTATATACATGCACACAAATGTATAGAATACATACATACAATGTATGATAACTGGCCCTATGATGTCACATTTACACATATAAAAGCCATGAAACTCTTGAATTGAACCTGTGATAAGAGATAGATAAGTGAGTAGGTAGATAGATGTGTATGTATTCTTTAACTCAGAGTTGTTTTGTCAAATGAGATTACATACATGAAATATTTCTCCATCTTAAAAATGTTCTATAAATACCAAGCTAACATGCTTTATTAAGCACCTACTATGTTAGCAACTTCTATGATTGTTTCCATCTTGTATAAATAATAGAATTCAGATAGCAATAGTTCTAGAACAAGTTGTTTCCCTACCTATTGAATTTAATATTTTATGGCTTGTTGCACAAGAAGATAAAATGATTTTTTAAATTATTTAATAAAAGTATTGGGACATAATTTCATCTTCCGTAGCATCAAAAAAATATCCTTGGAACAACTCCAACAGAAGCCAGAATGATGGGACTGATAGACTTTGTTCTTTCCCCACATGCCTTTAACTTAAAGGCATCCTGTTTAGGCATAATCAGTTACACAAATGTCTATGTTTTGTATATATACACACATATGTATACGTGCATGCATATATGTACATATAAAATCTGTTTTCAGTAAAAAATAAAAAATGAAGTAGGGATATCCTGAGATAGTCAATTCCCTTTCTTGAATATTTTTCTTTCCCCATTCCATCTTTTTTTCACATAATGACAGCATTTGAGAGCTAAAAGTAACCTGTTGAACCATGTCATTCAACCACACCCTTCAAATAACTTCAATTACTCTAGAACTAATCATTCATCCTTGCCTTTAGACATTTAAGACAACTACTACCTCCTGATGCATCTCCATATTTAGATTCTTCTTTTTCCGCATAAGTATACAATGAAAGTATCAAAAAGCAATGGATGGCTACCTGGCCAAATCATGTCAAAAGTAGAAATTTTGAAGAACTTGTACTTGACTTTATGCATTTTGTGGTTGTTTATAAATACAGAATGAATTAGGAAATTGAAGCAATTCAGGGATGGAAGGGGGAAAGGAGTAAACATTTATATAGTACCTGTTATATGCTAAGAGCTTTACAAATATTATTTCTTTTTTTTTTATTTTGGAAAAAAAAATCTTTACAACATTATCCCTTACACTCACTTCTGTTCCCACTTTATCTCTCCCTCCCTCTACCCCCTCCCCCAGATGGCAAGCAGCCTTATACATGTTAAATATGTCACAGTATACCCTAAATACAATATATGTATGCAGAACCAAACAGTTCTCTTGTTGCACAGGAAGAATTGGATTCAGAAGGTAAAAATAACCCAGGGAGAAAAACAAAAATGCAAACAATTTACATTCATTTCCCAATGTTCTTTCTTTGGATGCAACTGCTTCTATCCATCATTGCTCAATTGAAACTGAATTAGATCTTCTCTTTGTCGAAGAAATCCACTTCCTTCAGAATACATCCTCATGCAGTATGTTTATTGAAGTATATAATGATCTCCTGGTTCTCCTCATTTCACTTAGCTTTGGTTCTTATAAGTCTCTCCAAGCCTCTCTGTATTTATCCTGCTGGTTAACAAATGTTATTTCTTTTGATCTTTACAATATTTTGTGAGGTAGGTCCTATTGTTATCCCCATTTTGCCATTATGGTAACTGAGGCAAACAGAAATTAAGTGATTTTCCCAGAGTCACAGGTAGTAAGAGTCAGAAGTCACATCTGAACACACATATTCCTAATTCCAGGCCTGGTAATCTGTCTTCCATGCAACCTACTTGCCCATCTTGCACATTTAAAGAACAAATACTACTTTTCCCTTAAACATAAAATGATTACATTGGTCTAAGTAACTGGCTTTAAACCTTGAATTCTATGATTATGTGGCTGTGATATGCCCCAATATATGGTGCAGACTTCTACCTCCAAGTATGAGTTCACCAGATCTTTGCTTTTAGATTTAATCTAAGCTTGGGTTTTTGGATGTAGCCTAAAAAAACCCAATTCTACAGATATTCTTAAATGGTTTTTTGTCTCACTTGGGTTCTTGTCAGGAGAGTGAAGCTAAGTGCTACTTTTCTTTTTTTCCTGGCAAATCATCAAACAAACAGCAGGTAAACAAACCACTCATCAGGCAAGTGGGCTTAGTTCCCTAACACTGAGTCCCCAACAGGGCATTCTTTACTGAAACAGCACTGTAGGAGGGGGCAGGGATTGGGAGAATGACTCCTGCTGACCAGGCATATGAAAACAGTCCCCTGGAAGCTTTCCATCACAATGAATATTTCCCCATTATAAAACCTGATGAACTCTCCACTCTCCCTTTATTAGTGACCTTGTCTCTATTTAGAAATGCATTTTTCATGTCTGTCTGTCACTGCCTGTGTGTCTGTATGCATCTGTCTGAAAAACCTAAAACATAATCTTGATTTCATGTTTCTAGCATCTTTTAGATCTATTTTCTTGTCTCTTACTTGTACTGCAATAAGCCTGATGTAGTCCTTCATACTATTTTACCTAGACTACTCCAAGAATCTATTATTTTGTCTTTTTGGGTCCAATCCATACAACTATCAACTAGACATTCCCAAGTTACAGGGGCAACCAAGGCATTTCCTCAAAAACTTCATCCATTCTCCTACTGCCATTAAGATAAAATGAAAGTACCCTGTTAGGCATTTAATATCCTTGCTATTCTTTCTCCAGTCTCTTTTAAGGCTACTTACATTTTATTTGTCATCTATTCTAAGCTTCAGGAGGCCAGTCTTCTTGAATATTCTTGTATATGGTAATCTACCTCCCTGTTTTGTTTCTTTTCATAGACTTGCTAATATCTGGACTACTCCATATCACTCCCCTCCAACTCTTAAAACACTAGCTCCCTTTAAATCTCTACTTCGCTATCTCCTTCAAAAAGCCTTTCTCAATTCACCAAGATTTTTGACCCCTTCACAATAACTCTGCATTTCTTTTGAATATATTTTACATTAGCATAACAATAAATATGTTTATTTTATTCCCTTTTAGAACAAGAACTTCTTGAGGAAAGACTATCACTCTGGTATTTGCATTCCCAGTGATAAAGCTCATTGTTTGGCAGTGTTTGTTTATTTGTTTTAATATAATGTAATATCATATTTGTTCCCCTAATTACATTTGAATAAATTTTTAATAATCAAGGCATATTGATTGATTTATGCCATGAAAATTATATTATCACTGATTTAGAAGAAGGGGTGATCTTAAAAGTAATGTAAAATTCATCTCATTTTTACGGACAAGAAACTTGAGGTCCAGAGTAGGGAGTGACTGGACAAAGATCATTCAAAGCCAGATTGAAATACAGATTCTCTGATTCTAAGTTTTGTATTCTTTCCCCTAAGGTGCTGAAAATACAAGAATATGAAAGGACAAAATGTAGAAGATGTCAGACCATGAAAGTTGTTAGTTTTCCAAATTTACCAGATAGGATTTTCAGATTTACCCTCTCATTTTAACAAAATGTCATTTCAATGCATTGATGTAATGGGCCAGAACTCTGGAGAAGTATACTTGAGGCAAGGATTCTTACAAAAAGGTGTTAACTCAGTGGAATTGATAAGACAATAGTTATCTAGTTTAGCATGGTGATTAATAGTTCTCTAGTTCAGTATGATTTAATCTTACAAAAAATTATGGTTCCCTAGTGATATAATGATTGGCTTATACTCAGTATGATGATTGGATTTAATTGTAATAGAGTATGTAAGAGGTCAGAGTCAGACTTAGAGGAGAACTCGAGGAGACTCGCAGAAGAGAGGACTGGAGGCTGGAGCTCATGCTCTAAGACTGAGAGAGACATTCCATCTTCATCAGCCTCATGGTGGCTGGCCTGTCCTCCTGCTTCCCACTGAGACCAAGGACATCTGAAGGGCCTCCAGAAAGCTAGTTAAGCCTCAGGCAAGGAGACAGATTGTGAAGAAGACAATAAAGACATTTGGACTTTATCCCTGGCTATTCTCATGGTAAATACTCTGCTGAAATGAAGGCTGGTCTTGAGAAGTCCAGAAAGCTAACCAGATCATTACACACTGAACCCTTCAAGATCTACTCAGGTATTTGGCAGGACAACAAAGGGAGATGGAGTACAAAGTTGTTTTCTTTGTTGTTTTACTATTTGAAGTAGTCTATAAACAAAAGGAAAAGCATAATTTTTACAGTCATTAAAACCCCAGAGGATAGTACTAGGAGCAAAGGAATAAAGAAACAAATAAAGAAATTTAAATCTGAAGAAAAAAAAATACATAAAATTTCCTAATAAATAAAAATTCCTAAATAATTATAATTATCCCCAAAGAGGAATGAGAAATCTTGAAATAAAATGGACTACTTTTTGTAGATTTTCAAAGCAAAAACTGGACAACCAGTTGTTGGAGATATGAAAGGGAGAGATAAATTGATTTGAAAATATCAATTGAATTAGGCTCTGAAGTAATTTCTGTCTGTGAGCCCATGAAAACAAAACAAACCAACAGTTGATAAAATCCCTATTTTCTTAATTTAAAATGACAAAATAAACACAACAGAATAAAAGGAGAATGAATAAATGGATAAAATCTGGTTTTTGATGATGGCAAAATATTTTCTTTAATTAAAGTAGGTCATTACTAATCCTTGTGAGAAAACAAGCACACTAGTAGGAGCAGTCAGGAAAGTAAATTGAAAGTAGGCTCAGAATGTTAGCAAACTTGGAGTGTCTCTTGAACCAAAGGTATCTAAGATACTACCCTCAGCAATATTACTACATACTCAAATCAAAGAAAAACAAAACAAAAAAAGGATTTATAGGTATAAATATTTATGGCAGCTATTTTTGTGGAAGCCAAAATTTGGAAAATAAGGGGATGACATAAACAAATTATAGTAGAGGAATATGATGGAATATTATTATTCCAGATAAAATTGATAGGAAATTTAGAGGAAATTGTGGAGATACCTGTAAACTGATGCTAGAGAGAAGTTAGCCGAACTGTAGCAATGTATACAGTGGATACAATTGATATAGGTATCTAGGGGACACAGTGGATAGAGTACTAGACTCATCTTCATGATTTCATATCTGGCCTTAGATACTTATTAGCTGTGTGATTCTGGACAACTCATTTAACTCTGTTTGCCTTAATTCCTCATTTGTACAATGAGCTGAAAAGAAAATGGCAAACTACTCCAGTAAGTCTGCAAAGAAAACTCCAAATGGGGTCATAAAGAGTTGGACATGACTAAAATGACTGAGCAATAAGAATAATACAAACAGGGACAGCTAGGTGGACCAGTGGATTAGAGCACCAGTCCTGAAGTCAGGAGGACCAGGATTCAAATCTGGCCTCAGACACAACACTTTCTAGCTGGACTCTTGGCAAATCACATAACCCCAATTGCCTCACAAAAAACAAACAAACAAACAACAACAAAATCTTTCACAGATATTAGAACTTTAATTAGTGTGATGATAAATCAGGAGTGCAAAAGAATAAAAATTAAAGATGCCTTTTACCTCTTGGAAAAGAAGCAATGAACATAAAATACAGAATATACTTTACATATGTTTTCAGACTTGACTAAGGTGGAAATTTTGTTGTTGTTGTTCTTGTTGTTGTTGAACTTTGCAGCCAAGAATTGAAGATTTTATTTTTCACTTTAAAAATTTCCCCCTATTTTTACATGTAGTTTTTAAAAAATATATTATTGGAAAAATTAATAAAGAATAGAAGACAAAAGAATGAGATTATAAATAAATTAGAGGAACATAGGATAGTTTACCTCTCAGACCTGTGGAAGAGGAAGGAATTTATGACTAAAGAAGAATCAGAGATCATTATTGATCACAGAATAGAAAATTTTGATTATATCAAATTGAAAAGGTTTTGTACAAACAAAACTGCATTTTTAATGCAGACAAGATTAGAAGGGAAAAACATTTTTATAGTCAAAGGTTCTGATAAAGGCCTAATTTCCAAAATATATAGAGAATTGACTCTAATTTATAAGAAATCAAGCCATTCTCCAATTGATAAGTGGTCAAAGGATATGTATGAACAGACAATTCTCAGATGAAGAAATTGAAACTATTTCTAGCCATATGAAAAGATGCTCCAGGTTATTATTAATAAGAGAAATGCAAATTAAAATAACTCTGAGATACCACTACACACCTGTCAGATTGGCTAGAATGACAGGGAAAGATAATGCGGAATGTTGGAGGGGATGTGGGAAAACTGGGACACTGATACATTGTTGGTGGAATTGTGAATACATCCAGCCCTTCTAGAGAGCAATTTGGAACTATGCTCAAAAAGTTATCAAACTGTGCATATCCCTTGATCCAGCAGTGTTATTACTGGGCTTATATCCCAAAGAGATTTTAAAGAAAGGAAAGGTACCTGCATGTGCAAGAATGTTTGTGGCAGCTCTCTTTGTAGTGACGAGAAACTGGAAATTGAGTGGATTCCCCTCAATTGGAGAATGGCTGAATAAATTGTGGTATATGAATATTATGGAATATTATTGTTCTGTAAGAAATGACCAGCAGGATGATTTCAGAAAGGCCTGGAGAGACTTATATGAAGTGATGCTGAGGGAAATGAACAGGACCAGGAGATCATTATATACTTCAACAACAATACTATATAAAGATCAATTCTGGTGGACATGGCCATCTTCAACAATGAGATGAACCAAATCAGTTCCAATAGAACAGTAATGAACTAAACCCAGCAACAGAACTCTGGGAGATGACTATGAACCACTACATGAAATTCCCAATCCCTCTATTGTTATCTGCCTACATTTTTGATTTCCTTCATAGGCTAATTGCACAATATTTCAAAGTCCGGTTCTTTTTGTACAGCAAAATAACTATTTGGGCATGTATGCATATATTGTATTTAATTTATACTTTAACATATTTAACATGTATTGGTCCACCTACCATTGGTGGGAGAGGATGAGGGGAAGGAGGGGAAAAATTGGAACAAAATGTTTGGCAATTGTCAGTGCTATAAAATTACACATGCTTATATCTTGTAAATAAAAAGCTATAATAATAAAAAAAGAATAGAAGAAAATGGAAAAAAAGAAAAAATGAACATGAAAGAATGGGAAAAATTGTTTTTCATTGAGCCAGTGGCAGGAATATATCAACAAAAATATATTTTTTAATGCAGGAATGAAATCTGGGGGAAAGAAAACACCATCCTTCTGGTGTTGCTCAGATTCTGTAGATCTCATGATGAAATACAGAATGAAAGATTCCTTCCACCTTCATATCTTCATCTCCTTTTAGGAAATCATCAACATCTACTCTTAATTACATCTCTTAAAGTCTTTTTGCTTGCATTCTTTATTTTGTTTGGTTCAATTCTTGTCTGAGTGTCCATTGACCCTTTTTGCTTCTATGTATTAACCCTTTAAAGAATACAGAAAAAAAGCTATTTTATAAATGATACATAGTTTTACAGATCATTTCAAAGTTTGTTGTTATTATTATTTTTAATTTGGCTATGTTTAGTCTGTTGTGAGTTCTAGACAACTTTGGGTAATTGCAGGTTTCTCATACAAAAGAAAGATTTTCCATAGTTATTTGGCAAGTAAGTAAAAGGACAGAAGAAATAGGAATATAGATATGTTTTTTTTTTCTCCCTTAGAATTGGTCTGTGTAGGAGAAGCAAGATGTTAGACAATAGAACAACAGCTTGAGACAAAGGTAGTATTTTTTGAGTGTTTTCCCTTTCATGAAGGAGATTTGGTCATACTTGTAGAAAAAGAGGGGAGGAACCAAATTATTTTAAAAAAATGAAATTTATAGAGAGATATGAGTGAATTGTGGGAACAATTTGTAAAATTATTCAGAGATGAAATCAATTTTATATGTAGAAGTGTTGGCTTTAGTAAGAAGAGTCACCTCTTCATCAGAAACTAAAGCAAAAGAGAAGGAAACAAGGGACCCCCATCAAAAGTATTGTTACATAAAGAGAGAAAAAAGTTGACTGTGAATTGTTGATACATTGAATATTTTTTCAATATATGATAAGATCCTAAGATAAAAGAGTTGGAGGAAAGGACGGTATGGAAGAAAAGGAAAGGGAAGGAAGGCGAGGCAAAGCAAGCCTCTGTGGACTGTGCAACTGATTCATAAAAAAAGTATTAAGTGTTTACTGTAGGCTGAGTACAAAGACAAAAATGAAACAATCCTCCCCTCATGGAATTTAAATTCTATGCAGGATGCAAAATATACAAATATAAAATTATACAAAATTACACAAAATAAATATGAAGTAAATTTTGATTTGGAAGAACAGAAGCATCTAGGGGAATAAGAAAAAATAAGGAAAAAAAACTTACACTAATCTTATAAACAAATGACTACAAGTCTAGAGTTCATAGTGTTCATAGGCGTTTGCTGTTTGAACTTAGTTCATGTAAGTCTTTGGCTTTCTGTTACAAAAGCATTTTACCCTCATTTTCAAAATGAGGTAAACTGAGTCTCAAGAGGGCTATCCATGGCCTTGAATCTATTAAAGTTTCATGCCCAAATCCTAAAATTCATATTCAGCTCTATTTCAGCCTCACCAGGTTATAGATGTCTTTATTTGAATTCCACTGATTAAACAACCATTTGGCAGTAATCAACAATTATAATTGCCACAATGATTTGGACACATACGGGGTCTGTGGAACAAATTATTTCCACTGAAGAAGAGCCTACTGCTGTTTATCAAGTATCTAAGAAACATGCACTAATTCATTTCATTTACATAAATCCCCCTGTGGTACCTTCTTTATCATGATCTTACATAATGAATTGATTCTCTAACACTTTCCAACTATTTTTTTTTTTCTGTTAACATGCTTCCTTCACTCTTAAGCTTCTCTCATTCCTTTATTAGTTTCATTTTACCAATTTTCAGGTGCAGTTTTTTTTTTTAATCAACATCACAAGAACAGTATGTGTTGGAATCAATCAAAATTAGAACATTTAATTTCCTTAGAGGTGAATGAAGTGCACCCCTTATCACCCACTGTGTAATGCTGTTGCTTTCATTATGAAGAACTAAATCAAAAGCAGTGACTGTCCTTGAAGATGTGGATAGAGGGTCACAGTCAGTAGGGAAACTCTGGGTAAGGTATAAGACTCTTCAGCCCAGAAGGAACCTTCTAACAATGTCTGGTTCAGCTCCCCATCTTCCCTAAGGGCTCTTGGACTTCCTGAGAAGTCATGGGGTGGTGACAACCTGTGTTGAGATTGAAGTAGAGTGATAGCAGATATGTACAATAGCAAGTTGTTTATGTGGTCCCATGTGCACAGTGTTGTTTTTGTTACATTATATAAAAAGGAAAGTCCTTGAAATAAATGGATTCCATATTTCCACCCTCCTCAGGAGTCCCACCTCATCACTTCTCTTCAAGGAAAGTATATTTTAATCACCTTGGCATGAGGGACCTAAAAAGCAATGGTACATTTTGTCACCCCAACTTGGGAGCTCTAGAAAGCAGGACACAACAATGTGGCATCAAAGAAATTGATTCATAACACACACACACACACACACACACACACTCACACACACACACACACTTCATGAAGGATCCTGCTGAATAAATAACAATTTCTTTTTAGAAAAGGGAGAATGTCTATTCATTAATTTCCTTAATGTCATCTCCTATATCTTCTGCTGTTGTATAAAATTTAGCATGAAATTGATTTACTGTCCCTTTTAATTTTGGAAACTAAATGTCATTTTTTATTTTATTACTAAAACATTACCTAACTCCTTTATTGAATGCATTAGTTATTTATTTGAATTGTAAATATCCTTTAATTAAGATACATCTCATATTGGAGATGGGGAAACCCATGGTTACAATGATTCTCTCAATATCACATAACTACTAAGTAGGCAAATTTGAATTTAAAATGTCAGTCTAGAGTGCATTCCAACTTCCCATTCCCTGTAAAATTGATATTTTTGTTAATTCAAGAACTGTAACATTCATGTTAATTGTGTCTAGCCTCAACCTTACCAGAGGGCTGTTAAATTTGAGAGAGAGAGAGAGAGAGAGAGAGAGAGAGAGAGAGAGAGAGAGAGATGATGTGTTAGGTATTCTGCATGTCTCTCTGCTTATGTACTCTGCTAGACCAGGCATGTATTAAGATCATAAGTTCAAGGAGGTAGGCATGTTTAGCCTTAGAGATACTTGGCTATTTGTTTTCAAATATTTAAAGTATTTGCTATGTTTAACCTCAAAGTGAATTAACAGTAGTAATTGGTAAAAATTACTAAAAGGCAAATTTTGGTTTTAAAAAATGGAGAAAAATAAAAATAACAAAATCTAAAAGATGGAATTAGTGACACAGTGGATAGAGCACCAGCCCTGGAAGGTAGGAGGACCTGAGTTCAAATATGGTCTCAGATATTTAACACTTCCTAGCTGTGTGACCCTAGGAAAGTCACTTAGCCCCAATTGCCTCAGCAAAAAAAAAAAAAAAAAAAAAAAAAAAAAAAAAAAAAAAAAAAAGTGAAATTAAATACCTCAAAAAGTGATGAGTTCCCTATACTTAGAGGTCTTTTATAGCAGAACATGATTGACCACTTTTTAGATATATGACACAGAAAAGTTATTTAGGATGTGTACTGAACTACATGGTTTGTGAGGTTCCTTCTAAATTTTATTTAGTGATTTTGTGATTCTGAGTAGTATCGCTTCATGAAAGAGAAAGAAGCAGTAGAGGACAAAAACTATTTTTAAAAAGAAATAGTAAAAAAATCCAACTAAATAGTACTGAAGACAAGTCAGAAGGAAATGGAAGGAGTGCAAAAGAAAAATGGAAAATATCTGCAAAGGATTTGATGGTCAACTGCTTTCAGCATCAGGAAGACTAGAATACCAACATTTGAATCCTACCATCTCAGCCCTGAGGTGGGTATGGAAAGTACAAATATCCCTAAAGGGAATAAGAGATTGAAAAATGAACAGGATTGGATTGCCTTCATGAGAAGTGGATCTATATTGATAGAAACATAATGCCACACAGTTGAGGAGTTAACAAGTCTCAGAAGTCATATAGTCCAGTGCATATCCAAATCCCTACTTTTTATATACATGGGGTTGCAAAAAAAGGCCAAAAAATAGTCCCTGCTCTGAAGCTCTTCACAGTCTACTGGACTATAACTTGTAAATAACTAAATACATCCAAGATATATACAGGATAATTTAGACCTCCCAGGAAAGTCACCAAGGTTAAGGATAACTGGGGATGGGTAGGGGAATTTCTTACAGAATATGGGACTTCAACTGAGACTTGAAGGAAGCCAAAGGATCCAGAATGAAGAAATAAAGAGAGATTTTCAGGCTTGGGTGACATCTAGGAACCATAAGTAACAATTAAGAGAATAGTGTTACTGAATCACAGAGTAAATAAAAAAAGTATAAGGAAATGAAAGGTAGGAAGAGGTCACATCATAAAACTTTTTTTAAAGACAAACAGAAGGCTTTTTATTTAATTCTGACAACAATAGGGAACAATTTTAATTTATTGAATAGGAAGGTGACATAAATCAGACCTGCATTTTGGGAAGACTGACTTGATTACTGAGTGAAGTGTGGAGTAGAGAGGGAAGAGATTTAAATACAATAACAACTTTTTCAGGTCACTGAAATAGGATAGGCATAAAGTGATAAGGGCATGCACTGGGGTTGTTAACAGTGTCATAGGAAAGATGGGAGCATATATGAGAGAATTTAGCAAGGTAGAAATACCAGGAATTGATTGGATATGGGGTTGAGAGAGAATTAGGAGCCAAAGATGATGTGATTTATATATTCCCTCAGTTGTGATAAAGACATTAAGAAGAAAGAAGTGTTGGAAAGAGGGGAGATGATAAATCATTTTGAGATATATTGAATTTAAGATGTATATGAATGTATCAATAGAAATTTAGAGATATGACTCTGGGAATGGGTTGAGTCTGCTAGACAAATCACTGTGGGAGTCAGCTGCACAGAGATGATAATTGAATACAAGGGAGATGATAAAAGTTTAAGAATAATATACAGAGAAAAGAGCATTTAATCCTGGAAGAAATTCACAATTTTGAGATAAGATCTGGATGAAGAATGAACAAAACAGATTGAGGAGAAATTAGATAAAAATGAACCAGAAGAGAGAAGAATCACAAAAATCCAGAGAGAAGAGAGTATCAAGAAGAACAACTCAGAAGGTATTTGGAGGAGGGGAAGGTAATATAGAAAAGTGTTAGAGTTCTTGTTCTTCTTTAAAATATAATATAATGGTGGTTCTCTCTGGGAGAGAGATGCAGGTTTCTCGGGGAGGTTTTCTGGAGGCAGCCTTAGTTTCAGTTAAAAGTAAATAATCACCCAAAACGCAGCCAGGTGATAAAAGTTCAGATCTTTTATTGTCTCTTATATAGCCCAGTTAGCATAGAGGCCTATCTCTCTGCTTGGTTCCAAGAGCTCCCTCCGAATGTCTCCAAATCCAAAGGTTTTGTCCTTTAGCCTCTGCCTCTGCTTTCTTCAGCCTCCAGCCAGGACAAAGATGGAACGAATCTCTTGTCTCCTTCACTTGGGGCTTGGCTAGCTTTCTGGCAAGTCTTTCAGACCAGCTTGGTCTCAGTGGGAGAAGTGCAGGAGCCCAGCTACCACAGTGGTGTGAGATGAAGATCAATCTGGTTGTGCTTCTGAGAGAGCCTTCTCAGTCTTCAGTTCTACACTCCCCGAGAACTTCTGTCTGTTTTATGTGAGAGAAAAAAATTGTGGGCTATGAGAGAGAGAGGGATTATGGGTTTTCTCCCATAGTGCTCTCTGGCCCTAAGAGCTTCAAGGGAGGAGTGAATTCACAAAGTTACACAATTAACTTTGTGAATCTCCCACACTTGTGAATTCCAATGAGTAAAAGTGTAAACACAAGCATTGTATCAATTAGTTCTACTTAGTACCTTGTTTCAGGTTCTGGCCCAAAACATCTTGTAAGATCAGATCAATAATCTATCAACTCTAATGAGTTAGCAGTTTGAAAAGATTCCAACATCTCCCCCTTTCTTTTGTTTTAGAACATAGGGTGGTCATGACCTCCCTGACTTCTCAAGGAGGTGAGAACCCCCCAAAAAAGGTGATCACACCTTCCTGACACCTCAGGAAGGGAGATGAAAACACCAAAGGAAACAGGAAGTCAAATCAGATTAGCGGGTTTCTAAAGAGGTTCACTTGAAACAGGTATACATAAATCCATCAATATGGGAGGCATTACACCTAATTTATGTAAGCACATAACAATATAACACAGGCTAGTAATAATGTAATAAATAACATGAATCAACAGAAAATTTAAGTACTGCAATAGTCTCATCAACAATTTTTCATCTCAAGAAATCCAATGATTCTTGCAATTACATAAAATACATAAGCACATAGCAGTATAACACAGGCTAGTAGTAATGTAACAAATAACACGAATCAACCTGAAAATTTGTACATGTCCTTAAGTCCTAGAAATAGTCCAAAAGGAATCCTTGGTCCATTAGTTCATGTGCCAGGAATCCAATAGTTCCTGTAAGCTCTGAAGTACTGCAATAGTCTCATCAACAATTTTTCATCTCAAGGAATCCAATGATTCTTGCTGGTTTTTTCAAGAACTAAAACAGTCTCATCTTGTGTTAGGAAATCCAATCATTCCTGAAGATTTTAAAAGTCATTTTAACAAGCTGATTGTCAGCCATATTCTTTCAGTGTCAGATGCTTCTTAAATCTCCTTTGTTTTGATGTTTTTCTCTTTTTCTATTTCATCTCAAGAAATCCAATGATTGTTGCTGATTTTTCAGGAACTGAAAGCTGAAGATTTTAAAGTTCTTTTAACAGTCTCATTGTTAGCCATCTGATTCCTTCTCCACCTGTGGAAATATAAGCAGACCCTCTTCCCCAAGCAGTTAACCTACCTAATTCCCTTCTATTTACCACTTTTGGGATTTCTCTTCATCATCTGGTAATTACATTGGAGCTGTTTGAACTGGATACTGCCCAGTTGGGTTAAACAATCTATATTCTCCCCAACTGTAATCCTGATTGCTTTTCTGTTGTTTGATGACATCAGAGTCCTGAATTTCTAAAGTCTCTCTGGGTGTAACCTCAGCTGCTATCATGCCCCACCTATCTTTTGATTGATAATTTGGGGCTGGGCCCTACCTCTCATTCCTCTGGATCCATCTACATTTAGAGGCCCAGTGAAAGCCTCAGTTACATTTTGGACATGGGGTTTTGGGTTTTCTCTCACCCTATCTTCTCACTCTATCTCCATTTCTACATTCGGCTCTTAGATGTCCAACTTTTCCACAATGAAAGCATTGACGAGTTTCTCTAGAATTCCTTTGCCAAGAGGGACCCTGTCTTTCCATGTTCATCACAGTTTGGGTACAATAAGCATTTGTGCCCACTGTGGCACAACGTCTTATGATCTTCTCTAAAGGAGCATCTCTGTCTAGTCCCCATATAATTCTTTGTCAAACCTCATTGGCATTTTTCTTAGCCTGATGTCGGGTCATTATTTCTGTGGCAGCATTATCTCCAGTGGTTCTTATTACAGCTGTTCGCAAATGAGCACAAAATCAGCAAAAGGTTCATTGGGACCTTGCTCTATTTTTGTAAAAGCTTTATTTCCATCTCTTTTGTCCAGGGAGAGAATTCCAAGCTTTTATTGCAGCCTTAGAAATTTGCTCATACACTGTTATGGGATAATAAATCTGTTCTGAACTCTCTGCATACTGATCAGCTCATTGGTCAAAAGCAACTTGTACAATAGCTCCTGTTTGCCTATTGTGTTGGGCTTGAATCCTACATAATTCATGAAACTCCAAAAGCCAAAATAAATTTTGTCCCAGTTCTAGACATGTCTTAGCTATGGATTTACAGTCATTCGGGGTTAAGATTTCATAAGACAAATTATCTAGTAACATCTTAACATAAGAGGATGTAACCCCATAAAGAGTGCAACCTTTTTTCAAATCTTTAATTTTTTCCAAATTAAAAGGAGTGTATTTTCTCTCTTTTTGACCTGAAGAGTCAAGCTTTTCAATCACAAGATATGCATTTATAAAATCAGATATATCTTCTTCATTTTTTGCCTTAATTAATGTCTTTTCTAATCTTGTCATATTCTGCTTTATAGGAGAAGCTGACTGTGTTTCTGCCTCTCTCCCTTCCCCTTCTTCCACCCATGAAGGGTTAATTGAGGGGGGAGGGTCATGAGATGTGGAATGACCCAATTCCTCCTGCTGTGAAGTATCATACTCAGAATTGTAATTAACTCCTCCTTTTCACCTAGTAAAGTTGGCACTTCTTCCTCCTGCACTTTCTTTTTCTTCATTCTAACACTTAAATAACTTCTTATAGCCAATTGTATTAAATTATGTATTAATTATGTCTTTGGAAATTGAGTTAAGTCCACTTTTATCATAGAATTGACAAAGATCCTCTCCTACTAATTCCCATTCATCTAGATCCAAATTCTTTTCCAGAGAGAAACAAGGACATATGTGCTTTACAATTTGTAAAAGTTCAGTGATTTGCTGTAAAATTATAATTAAACCTTGGCTTTCCATAATTTTAACAATGCTCTCTAAACATTTTCCTTGAACAGAAACAGAAGGCTGTTTTCTAAACATCTGTCCCATCTTAGCTGAAATTCTACTTTAACTCTTTCAACAAAATTTATTTGTTGCACTCACCCTAATTTCTGGGTCAAGAAGACTTTTCCACTGGAATCAGTCCCTGTTCAGGCACCAAAAATATTGAGTTTTTCTTCTTTAAAATATAATATAATGGTTCTCTCTGGGTGAGTAAAGGTGTAAACACAAACATTGTATCAATTAGTTCTAATTAGTACCTTGTTTCAAGTTCTGGCCCAAAACATCTTCTTGTAAGATCAGATCAATAATCTATCAACTCTAATGAGTTAGCAGTTTGTAAAGATTCCAACAGAAAAGAAAACAAAACTCCTCTTAATACTGGAAAAATGTTAAGGAACATTAAGATGTACCAGCTCATATACACATTTTCTGGTCTACACATGCAACAACAAACCCTTTATGAGACTCATGCCTTCCATGCCATGGAAATCTTAATAATGGCATAAGAACAAAACATACTTTCATTAAGGGGTATTCTATAGTAGTACTCATTTTTATTGTATCTCAATTAAGTAAAAAGTTTAAAAGACCATTTTTTCACTGTTTTTATTATTTGTTAATTATTGATTTCAGAGAGCAAAATATCACTTTAAATGTTCTCTTACAACAAAGTATTCCTGTCATAAATTATAATCATTCAAAATACTTTGAAAAACTACATCAATATAAACCATCCTTTTCATCATTCTAACAACATAATGTAATTTCATTATATTTACATATGATATGACTCTAGTTTCTAGTTCTTTGTTACCAAAAAAGCAGTAAATGTTTGTGAATATATTGATCCTTTATTTTTTCTGTCATTTTTACTAGTCTGATGGATGAGAGATGAAATATAAAAATTGATATATTTGCATATTTCTATTTATAAAATTTTTGGAGCATTTTTCCCACAAGGTTATTGGCCCTTTTCTTGTTCCTTTGAATATTGACAATGTATACCCTTGGATTATTTATCATTTTTAATATTCTTATATATTTGAATAGTTTGATATATATCTTGAAAGTGAAATTTTTATAAGAGAAATCTTGTGCAAGTATTCTGATTTTATAAATATTAATTTTATATAATCAAGCCTGTATAATGTATTTTTATGTGAAGATGAGCACTAAAAGAGTAGAGGAAAACTCAAAGCAATAACATCAATTATGTCAGTAATCCAGGAAAGAGATGATTATGAGGTTCTAATGTGGTAAGACTACATAAGAGAAGAGGATGTGAGAAATATTGTGAAGGTAGAAATGACAAAATTTGGCAATTAATTGAAAATAGTGGGTGATTGAGAATGATTAGAAATGAGCTTGAACTTGGAAGATTAGAATGAAATTGGTAATTTCAATATAACTAAGGAAGTTCAAAGAAAAAAAGAAGACATTTGGGAGCGAGAGGAGAGAATAAGAATGGATTCTGCTTTGGACATATTGAATTTGAAATGTCTAAGAAATATTTATGTCAAACTATCCAATTGACAACTTGTGATGTATAACCTCTTAGAAGTGAGAACATAGCACATTTGAGACTTACTATATATTTTCATTTTTAAATTTTCTTCCAGTTTGTTATTGGCTTATTTTAGTAAATAAGTTATCTGGTCTTAGGGAGAGAGCTCATTTGGAAATGACATCCAAATCATTAAATAGTAATTTCCAATGTGTTGAAATAAAATGAATTTGTGTGATAGCTAATGTTCATGGCTTCCCATGTCCATCATCCATGGCTCTCCTTTTAATGACAATGATATTGAGATATAAGAAATAGGATTCTATGCAGATGGTCTCATTTGTTTCTAACTCCTGGGCCATATTTATACCATTATTTTCTAAATTCTCCCCTATGCTTTTGCAATGTAATCACCAAGAATAAAAGTATATTTTGCTTTAATTTGGAAAATTATATTTGACTATTTGTTGATTTGTTTACCTCTTCATTCCTTTGAACAGATATTGACATAGAAACTGAAATTATCTTCTTATTTGCTTGTAATGTTTGGGCTAGCTTTCTGGAGGGCCTTGGGACTAGCCTTGGTCTCAGCAGAATAATCACCACAAAAATAGTCAGGAATAAAGTCCAAAGCCTTTATTGCCTCCTTCAGTTTCCCAGTCTGAACCAGTCTCCCCCATAGTGCAAGAGACATGAGAACATCATGAAGTTGTTCAAAGATAGAATGTCTCTGAGGCTGACTTTGTCCTCAGTTTAAATACCCTATTACAATTAAATCAATTGTAGAACTATTACATCACCATGATAAGTACTAAGTATATGTAAACTAGATAACCATTGTCTCATCAATTCCACTGAATTAACACCTTGTTTCAAGTATACTTCTTTCAAGTATACTTCTCCAAAGTTCCGGCCCTCTACAGTTGCCCGTTAAAAGTGCTCATCATGAGTACTGCAAGATTAGCTAACAGAATCCCATGGAACAATATTTATTTCATTTGGTTAAGCAATAAAACCAGCTTCTTTGATCTTTTTAGTTGCCTTTTCAATTTAATTGAAGCTTTCACTTATCTTTTTTTTTCTATTTCGAGAATGTCAATGTTGATATGATTTCATTCCTTCATTAATATGTCCACTCATTGATCATCAGATATATATCTCACATTATGAGAACAGTAAATTCATGTTTATAGAAGACTTAAGAACTATTTCTGTGATTCTTAGCACCCACTTTCACCTTTTTAATCAACTTTACCATTGTCAATGCTGAAATAGAAGGGCTAGTTGAAATTTTTTCTTTATGTTTAGAATTTCTATGGCCTAAGTTTTCATCTTCAAGTGGCCAAAAGGCATTGTCAAGAGTAACAAAACTGATTTTCAGAAAACAATTATAGCATGTTTGTGGGACTTTAGTCAATGTCCTGTTAATATGATAGACCCTGTCTGAGTTGATACTATACAAAGAGATAGCTCTTAAGAGGATCATTTCCATGGAAGGATGAGAAAATGGAACAGAAGTATGTAGAAGATAAAATACATTCATGTAACTATAATATAAAATAGAAGGGGCACAAAGGAGAAATTAAAGGACTCAAGAATATTTGCTGAAGGACCTAGCTGCTTCCACATTAAAAGATCGAAGGGCCTGGAATCTGATATTCTGAAAGGCAAAAGAACTTGGAATGCAGCCAAGAATAAACTACCCATCTAAGTAGATCATTTTCTTCGAAAGAAGAAGATGAACATTCAATGAAGCAGGTGAATTCCACTAGTTTCTTTCTTTTTTAAAAAATATTTTATTTTATTTTGTAATAACTTTATATTGACAGAATCCATGCCAGGGTAATTTTTTTTACAACATTATCCCTTGCACTCGCTTCTGTTCCTATTTTTCCCCTCCCTCCCTCCACCCCCTCCCCTAGATGGCAAGCAGTCCTATATATGTTAGATATGGTGCAGTATATCCTAGATACAATATATGTTTGCAGAACTGAACAATTCTTTTGTTGCACAGGGAGAATTGGATTCAGAAGGTAAAAATAACCCGGGAAGAAAAACAAAAATGCAAATAGTTCACATTCATTTCCCAGTGTTCTTTCTTTGGATGTAGCTGCTTCTGTCCATCATTTATCAATTGAAACTGAGTTAGGTCTCTTTGTCAAAGAAATCCACTTCCATCAGAATACATCCTCATACAATATCATTGTCGAAGTGTATAATGATCTCCTGGTTATGCTCATTTCACTCAGCATCAGTTCATGTAAGTCTCTCCAAGCCTCTCTGTATTCATCCTGCTGGTCATTTCTTACAGAACAATAATATTCCATAACATTCATATACCACATTTACCCAGCCATTCTCCAATTGATGGGCATTCATTCAATTTCCAGTTCCTAGCCACTACAAACAGGGATGCCACAAACATTTTGGCACATACAGGTCCCTTTCCCTTCTTTAATATTTCTTTGGGATATAAGCTCAGAAGTAACACTGCTGGATCAAAGGGTATGCACAGTTTGATAACTTTTTGGGCATAATTCCAGATTGCTCTCCAGAATGGTTGGATTCGTTCACAACTTCACTAACAATGCATCAGTGTCCCAGTTTTCCTGCATCCCCTCCAACATTCATCATTATTTTTTCTTGTCATCTTAGCCAATCTGACAGGTGTGTAGTGGTATCTCAGAGTTGTCTTAATTTGCATTTCACTGATCAATAGTGATTTGGAACACTCTTTCATATGAGTGGTAATAGTTTCAATTTCATCATCTGAAAATTGTTCATATCCTTTGACCATTTATCAATTGGAGAATGGCTTGATTTTGTATAAATTTGAGTCAGTTCTCTATATATTTTGGAAATGAGGCCTTTATCAGAACGTTTAACTGTGAAGATGGTTTCCCAGTTTGTTGCTTCCCTTCTAATCTTGTCTGCATTAGTTTTGTTTGTACAAAGGCTTTTTAATTTGATATAATCAAAATTTTCTATTTTGTGATCAGTAATGGTCTCTAGTTCATCTTTGGTCACAAATTTCTTTCTCCTCCACAAGTCTGAGAGATAAACGATCCTACGTTCCTCTAATTTATTTATAATCTTGTTCTTTATGCCTAAGTCATGGACCCATTTTGATCTTGTCTTGGTATATGGTGTTAAGTGTGGGTCCATGCCTAATTTCTGCCATACTAATTTCCAATTATCCGAGCAGTTTTTATCAAATAATGAATTCTTATCTCTAAAGTTAGGATCTTTGGGTTTGTCAAACACTAGATTGCTATAGTTTATTATTCTGTCTTGTGAACCTAACCTTTTCCACTGATCCACTAATCTATTTCTTAGCCAATACCAAATGGTTTTGGTGACTGCTGCTTTATAATATAATTTTAGATCAGGTACAGCTAGGCCACCTTCATTTGTTTTTTTTTTTTTCATTAAATCCCTTGAGATTCTCCACTTTTTATTGTTCCATATGAATTTTGTTGTTATTTTTTCTAGATCATTAAAATATTTTTTTTGAAGTCTGATTGGTATAGCACTAAATAAATAGATTAGTTTAGGGAGTATTGTCATCTTTATTATATTTGCTCGGCCTATCCAAGAGCACTTAATATTTTTACAATTATTTAAGTCTGACTTTATTTGTGTGGAAAGTTTTTTATAATTTTGCTCATATACTTCCTGACTTTCCTTTGGTAGATAGATTCCCAAATATTTTATGCTATCAACAGTTATTTTGAATGGAATTTCTCTTTGTAGCTCTTGCTGTTGGATTTTGTTGGTGATGATTTATGGGGATTTATTTTGTATCCTGCTACTTTGCTAAAATTATGAATTATTTCTAATAGCTTTTTAGTAGAATCTCTGGGGTTCTCTAGGTATACCATCATATCATCTGCAAAGAGTGATAGTTTGGTTTCCTCATTGCCTATTCTAATTCCTTAATCTCTTTCTCAACTCTTATTGCAGAGGCTAGCATTTCTAATACAACATTGAATAATAATGGTGATAGTGGGCAACCTTGCTTCACTCGAGATATTACTGGGAAAGATTCCAGTTTTTCCCCATTGCATATGATGCTTACTGACTGTTTGAAATATTTGCTCCTGACTATTTTAAGGAAAAGTCCATTTATTTCTATGTTCTCAAGTGTTTTTATTAGGAATGGATGTTGGATTTTATCAAATGCTTTTTCTGCATCTCTTGAGATGATCATATGGTTTTTATTTGTTTGGTTATTGATATAGTTAATTATGCTAATAGTTTTCCTAATATTGAACCAGCCCTGCATTCTTGGCATAAATCCTACTTGGTCATAGTATATTATCCTGGGGATGATTTTCTGTAATTTTTTTGCTAATATTTTATTTAAGATTTTGGCATCAATATTCATTAGGGAGATTGGTCTATAATTTTCTTTCTCTGTTTTCAACCCACCCGGTTTAGATATCAGTACCATGTCTGTGTCATAAAAGAAGTTTGGTAGGACTCATTCAATCCCTATTTTTTCAAATAGTTTATTTAGCATTGGAGTTAATTGTTCTTTAAATGTTTGGTAGAATTCACATGTAAATCCATCTAGTCCTGGGGATTTTTTCTTAGGGAACTGGTTGATAGTTTGTTCTATTTCTTTTTCTGAGATGGGACTGTTTAGGATATTTACTCCTTCCTCTGTTAGTTTGGGCAAGCTATATTTTTGGAGGTATTTTTCTATTCCATTTAAGTTGTCAAATTTATTGGCATAAAGTTGGGCAAAGTAACTCCTAATGATTGCTCTAATTTTCTCTTCGTTAGTGGCAAGTTCTCCCTTTTCCTTTTTAAGACTAACAATTTGATTTTCCTCTTTCCTTTTTTAAATCAGATTTACTAAGGGTTTGTCTATTTTGTTGGTTTTTTCATAGAACCAACTCTTAGTTTTATTAATTATTTCAATAGTTTTTTTTTTGTTTTGTTTTGTTTTGTTTTTTTTACTTTCAATTTTATTGAGCTCGCCTTTTATTTTTAGAATTTCAAGTTTAGTATTTGACTGGGGAGTTTTAATTTGTTTCTTTTCTAGCAATTTTAGGTGCAAGCCCAATTCATTGACCTTCTCTTTCTCTATTTTATGCAAATAGGCCTCTAGAGATATGAAATTTCCTCTTATTATCGCTTTGGCTGCATCCCATGCATTTTGGTATGATGTTTCATTATTATCGTTTTCTTGGGTGAAGTTATTAATTATGTCTATGATTTGCTGTTTCACTCAATCATTCTTCAGTATGAGATTATTTAGTTTCCAATTATTTTTTGGTCTACTTTCCCCTGGCTTTTTGTTGAATGTAATTTTCATTGCATCGTGGTCTGAAAAGGATGTATTTACTATTTCTTCTTTACTGCATTTAAGGTTGAGGTTTTTATGTCCTAATATATGGTCAATTTTTGTATAGGTTCCATGAACTGCTGAAAAGAAAGTGTACTCCTTTCTGTCTCCATTATATTTTCTCCAGAGAGCTATCATATCTAAATTTTCTAGTATACTATTTCTAGTATCCTCTTTGACTTCTTTCTTATTTATTTTGTGGTTTGATTTATCTAATTCTGAGAGTGCAAAGTTGAGATCTCCCACTATTATAGTTTTGTTGTCTTGTTCTTCTTACACCTCTCTTAATTTCTCTTTTAAGAATTTAGATGCTACACCACTTGGTGCATATATGTTTAATATAGATATTGCTTCATCATCCATGCTACCCTTTAGCAAGATATAGTGCCCTTCCTTATCTCTTTTAATTAAATCAATTTTTGCTTTAGTTTGATCTGAGATCAGGATGGCTACCCCTGCTTTTTTTACTTCACCTGAAGCATAGTAGATTTCGCTTCAACCTTTTACCTTTAAACTGATGTATCTCCCTGCTTCAGGTGTGTTTCCTGTAAACAACATATTATAGGATTCTGGCTTTTAATCCATTCCGCTAACTGCTTCCTCTTAATGGGAGAATTTACCCCGTTCACATTTATGGTTAAAATTCTGTATTACCTGCCATCTTGTTAACCCCTGTTTATGCTTTTCTCCCTTCTTTCCCCCTTACTCCTCTTCCCAGTATTAAGCTTGTGAACGCCACTTGCTTCTCACAGCCCTCCTTTTTTAGTATCTCTCCCCCCGCTTTAGAGTTGCTTCCTCTATCTTACAGCTTTCCCTCCCAGTTTCCGTATTCCCTTCCACTTAGCTTATTCTTTCCCTTTTCACTTTTCCCTTCTCACTTTTCAATGAGGTGGGAGAAGTTTCACCATAAATTGAACATGTCTAAAATTTTTCTCTTAAAGCCAATTCTGAAGGCAGTAAGATACCCACTATATTCATCTCCCTCCATTCTTTCTCTCAGATATAATAGGTTTCCTTTACCTCTTCATGAGATGTAGTACCCCTCACTTTACCTTTTTTCTGGTACAATGTCCTTTCCACATCTAGTTTCTAGAACAAGGTATACATGTATTCTTAATACATCTTTATAGCAGAAATATAGTTCCCAAGATTAATCTTTTCCTTTTTAGATTTCTCTTGAGTTCTATATTTGTAGATCAAACTTTTTGTTAAGTTCTGGCTTTTTCATCAAAAATAGGTGAAATTCACTTACTTTGTTGAATGTCCATCTTCTTCCCTGGAAAAAGATGCTCATTCTGGCTGGGTAAGTTATTTTTGGTTACATACCAAGTTCCTTAGCCTTTTGGACATATTCCAGGCCCTTCGATCCTTTAATGTGGATGCTGCTAGATCCTGGGTGATCCTTATTGTGGCTCCTTGATACTTGAATTGGGTTTTTCTAGTTGCTTGCAGTATTTTTTGCTTGGTCTGAGTGTTCTCGTATTTGGCCACTATATTTCTTGGTGTTTTGATTTTAGGATCCCTTTCAGTAGGTGATCAATGAATTCTTTCAATGTCTATTTTACCCTCTGTTTCTATGACTTCTGGGCAGTTCTGTTTGATAATTTCCTGGAAAATAGTGTCCAGGCTCTTTTTTTCATCATACTTTTCTGGGAGTCCAATAATTCTCAGATTGTCTCTCCTGGATCTGTTTTCCAGGTCTGTTGTTTTCCCCAGAAGGTATTTCACATTCTTTTCCATTGTTTGATTTTTTTGGATTTGCTTGACCGATTCTTCTTGTCTCCTCGAGTCATTCAATTCCCTTTGTTCAATTCTGATTTTCAATGAAGTATTTTCTTCACTCACTTTTTAAAAATCTTTTTCTAATTGTCCAATTGAGTTCTTTTTTCTATGGAATTTTTTTCCATTTCGCTAATTTTATTTTTTAGAGAGCTATTTTCTGTTTCCAGTTCACTAATCCTATTTTTCAAGGATTTTATTTCTTTATCCACTCTGTCTTTAAATGAGTGGGATGACTTCTCCATACTCTCTTGCCAAGCTTCCCTCTCCTTTTCCCATTTTTCTTCTAGCTCTCTTGTGAGAGCCTTTTAAATTTCTTCTATGAGAGTCATATGTGCTGAAGAACAGATTATCTCCTCCTTTGGGTATTCACGTGAAGACAGTCTGTTTTTAGTCTTCTCAGGGTTTAGAGTCTGCTCTCTATCTGCATAGAAGCTGTCATGGGTTAAGGTCCCTTTCAATTTTTTGCCCATTTTGTCAGAGAAGAATCAAAAACAAACTAGCAAAAAAAAAAAAGGAAAAAAACCCTAAATGGAGTCTGCTTTTTTGGGGGGGAGGGGCTGGGTGGTGTTACCAAGCTTCCTCTACAGACTGCGGGGGCAGCAGCGAGGCACTAGCAGGACTGTTCTGCACCTGCACTCTGAGATTCCTAGAGCATGCTGAGACACTGTGGGGGAGGGATGGCCAGGTCCCGAGATACTCCAGCTGTTCAGGGTTGTATTCTTCACCCCCAGGTGTTTTTAGCTTCTCTGCTGGGCTACTGACTTTGTCAGGGCAAAGTATCCAATCCTGTAGCAAAGCTCCCCCCACAGAGATGCTGAGATCCCACCCCATCTCGCTCCGGTCTGCTCGGCTGTGAGCTGCTCCCGTGCTCTCACTGCTGCTGCCTGCCCTCAGCCTGTGCCTGATCTAAAATCATCCCCGCCCTCGAGCAAAAACAGACCTTTCCTGGTGAATTTCAAGGATGTCTTCTCTTGGTAACTATTTGTGTTTTTTTTTTTTTTCAGTCAAGCATTAATTCAGAGGCTTGTAATGAAATGGATTCTGAGAGAAAAAGCGGAGCTTACACAGCTGTGTGCCTCCTCTCCACCATCTTAGCCAGAAGTCCCACTAGTTTCTAATAAAAAAAAAAAATTGACCTCCAAATATAAAACTCAAGAGAAGCAGAAAAAATAAAAAGAACTTTTGAGAATAGTATTTGTTATGGACATACATAAAGAGTGCATGTATAATTTGATTTTACTGAGATAAAAATGGGGAAGTTGAAATGGAAAGAGGATAGTATCAGAAAAAGGGAAAAGGGGAGATAAAAAGAGGGAAACTACATCCCATGAAAAGGCAAAGGAAACCTATCATATTTGAGGGAATTTAGGGATGGAGAGGAAGATTTTGTGAATCTTACTCTCATCAGATTTGGCTCAAAGAGAAAATAGCTGACATATTTGGTTTACAGAGAAATTTCTCTCATCTCATTAAAAAGTGGGAGAGGAAAAGGGAAAAGGAAAAGAGTAATAAGGAAAAGATATAAGAAAGGGGAAAAAGACTCAAAAGGGGTGGAGGGATTCTAAAGAGTGAGAGCTGTGTGAAGTAAGTGGTGCCCATAAGTTTCATACTGGGGAGGGGAGTAAGAGGTCTAAGAAAAAGAAAAGCATAATCTAGGAATAATAAGATGGCAAGAAATACAGAATTAGTAATTTTAACAATAGATGTGAATAGGATGAACTCTCCATAAAGAGGAAGCAGATAGCAAACTGGATTAAAAACCAGAATCCTACAATATGTTGTTTACAGGAAACACACTTGAAGCAAGGCAATATATACGGAGTAAAGGTAAAAGGCTGGAGCAGAATCTACTATGCTTCATGAAAAGTAAAAAAAGCAGTGGTAGCCATCCTTATCTCAGATCAAGCAAAAACAAAAAAAAAATGATCTATTTAAAAGAGATAAGGAAGGAAATTTTGTCTTGCTAAAGATAGCATAAACAATAAAGCAATATCAATACTAAACATAGAGGGACCAAGTGGTATAGCATCTAACTTCCTAAAGGAGAAGGTAAGAGAGTTGCAAGAACAAATAGATAGCAAAACTGTAATAGTAGGAGATCTCAACCTCGCACTCTCAGAGCTAAATAAATCAAACCACAAAACAAATAAGAAAGAAGTTAAAGTGGTAAATAAAATATTAGAAAAGTTAGGTATAATAGATCTTTGGAGAAACCTGAATGGAGAAAGAAAAGAGTACACTTTCTTCTCAGTAGTTCCTGGAACCTATACAATAATTGACTATAGATTAGTACATAAAGACCTCAAAATCAAATGCAGAAAGCCAGAAATAGTAAATGCACTCTTTTCAGATCACAATGCACTAAAAACTACATTCAGCAAAAAGTTAGGGGTAAATAGACCAAAAAGTAATTGGAAATGAAATAATCTCATCCTAAAGAATGATTGGGTGAAATAGTAAATCAAAGACACTATCAATAATTTCACCCAAGAAAATGACAACAATGAGACAACATACCAAAATTTGTGGGATGCAAAGTGTTAATAAGAGGAAATTTTATATCTTTAGAGGCTTACTTGAATAAAATAGAGAAAGAGAAAATCCATGAATTGGGCTTGCAACTTTAAAAGCTAGAAAAAGACCAAATTAAAAACCCCCAATCAAATACTAAACTTGAAATTCTAAAATTAAAAGGAGAATTGATATAATTGAAAGTAAAAAAAAACAAAAACAATTATTGAATTAATAAATAAAACCAGAGTTGGTTTTATGAAAAAACAATAAAGTAGATAAGCCTTTGATAAATTTGATTAGAAAAAGGAAAGAGGAAAATCAAATTGTTAGTCTTAAAAATGAAAAGGGAGAACTTTCCACCAATGAAGAGGAAATTAGAGCAATAATTAGGAGTTACTTTGCCCAACTTTATGCCAATAAATTCGACAACTTAAATGAAATGGAAGAATACTTTCAAAAATATAGCTTGCCCAGATTAACAGAGGAAGAAGTAAATATCCTAAATAGTCCCATCTTAGAAAAAGAAATAGAACAAGCTATTAACCAACTCCCTAAGAAAAAATCCCCAGGACTAGATGTATTTACATGTGAATTCTACCAAACTTCTTTTATGACACAGACATGGTACTGATATCTAAACCAGGTAGGCTAAAAACAGAAAAAGAAAATTATAGACCAATCTCTCTAATGAATATTGATGCTAAAACCTTAAATAAAATATTAGTAAAAAGATTACAGAATCATCCCCAGGATAATACACTATGACCAAATAGGATTTATACCAGGAATGCAGGGCTGGTTCAATATTAGGAAAATTATTAGCATAATTGAATATATCAATAACCAAACTAACAAAAACCATATCAATATCAATAGAAACCATCTCAATAGATGCAGAAACAGCATTTGATAAAATCCAACATCCATTCCTATTAAAAAACACAGAATATATATATTCCATATAGGAATAAATGGACTTTTCCTTAAAATAATCAGTAGTATCTATTTAAAACCATCAATAAGCATCATATGTAATGAGGATAAAGTGGAACCATTCCCAATAACATCAGGAGTGAAATAAGGTTACTAACTATCACCATTATTATTCAATATTGTATTAGAAATGCTAGCTTTGACAATACGAGTTGAGAGAAAGATGAAGAGAATTAGAATAAGTAATGAGGAAACCAAATTATTACTCTTTGCAGATGATATGATGGCATACTTAGAAAACCCCAGAGATTCTACTAAAATGTTATTAGAAATAATCTACACTTTTAGCAAAGTTGCAGGATACAAAATAAACCCCACATAAGTCATCAGTGTTCTTATATATCACTAACAAAATCCAACAGTTAGAGTTATTTTTTTTTCATAATTATAACTTTTTTGTTGACAGAACCCATGCCTGGGTAATTTTTTTTTAAACATTATCCCTTGCACTCACTTCTGTTCCAACTTTTCCCCTCTTTCCCTCCACCCTTTCCCCCAGATGGCAAGCATTCCTATATATGTTAAATATGTTACAGTATAGCCTAGATACAATATATGTGTGCAGAACCGAACAGTTCTCTTGTTGCACAGGAAGAATTGGATTCAGAAGGTAAAAATAACCCGGGAAGAAAAACAAAAATGCAAACAATACATTCATTTCCCAGTGTTCTTTCTTTGGATGTAGGTGCTTTTGTCCATCATTGATCAATTGAAACTGAGTTAGATCTCTTTGTCAAAGAAATCCCCTTCCATCAGAATACAACCTCATACAGTATCAGTTCATGTAAGTCTCTCCAAGCCTCTCTATATTCATCTTGCTGGTCATTTCTTACAGAACAATAATATTCCATAACATTTATATACCACAATTTACCCAATCATTCTCCAATTGATGGGCATCCATTCATTTCACAGTTTCTAACCACTACAAACAGGGCTGCCACAAACATTTTGGCACATACTGGTCCCTTTCCCTTCTTTAGTATCTCTTTGGGGTATAAGCCCAGTATAAGCAGATAAGCACTGCTGGATCAAAGGGTATGCACAGTTTGATAATTTTTTGAGCATAGTTCTAAATTGCTCTCCAGAATGGCTGTATGTATTCACAGTTCCACCAACAGTGTATTAGTATCCCTGTTTTCCCACATCCCCTCCAACATTCCGCATTTTCTTTCCCTGTCATTCTAGCCAGTCTGACAGGTGTGTAATAGTATCTCAGAGTTGTCTTAATTTGCATTTCTCTGATTAATAATGACTTGGAACATCTTTTCACATGGCTAGAAATAGTTTCAATTTCTTCATCTGAGAATTGTCCAACAGTTAGTTATAAAGATAAATTCCATTTAAAGTAACTGCCACTAATATAAAATATTTGGGAATCTGCCAAGAGTAAAGTCAGGAACTATATGAGAAAAAGTACAAAAACGTTCCACACAAATAAAGTCAGATCTAATCAATTGGAAAAATATGAAGTGCTCTTGGACCAGCCAAGCAAATATAATAAAGATAACAATATTACTTAAACTAATCTATTTATTTAGTGCTATACCAATCAGACTACCAAAAATTATTTTAATGACCTAGATAAAATAACAACCAAATTCATCTGGAAGAACAAAAGGTCAAGGCTTTCTTTCTTTCTTTTTTTTTTTAATAAATTTTATTTTATTTAATAATAACTTCGCATTGACAGAATCCATGCCAGGATAATTTCTACACGACATTATCCCTTGCAATCACTTATGTTTCGTTTTTTCCCCTCCCTCCCTCCTCCCCCCGCCCCAGGATGGCAAGCAGTCCTATATATGCTAAACATGTTGCAGTATATCCTAGATACAATACATATTTGCAGAACCGAACAGTTCTCTTGTTGCACAGGGAGAATTGGATTCAGAAGGTAAAAATAACTCAGGAAGAAAATCAAAAATGCAAATAGTTCACATTCATTTCCCAGTATTCCTTCTTTGGGTGTAGCTGTTTCTGTCCATCATTTCTCCAATGAAACTCAGTTAAGTCTCTTTGTCAGAGAAATCCACTTCCATCAGAATACATCCTCATACAATATCGTTGTCAAAGTGTATAATGATCTCCTGGTTCTACTCATCTCACTTAGCATCAGTCCATGTAGGTCTCTCCAAGCCTCTCTGTATTCATCCTGCTGGTCATTCCTTACAGAGCAATAATATTCCATAACATTCATATACCACAATTTACCCAGCCATTCTCCAATTGATGGGCATCCATTCATTTTCCAGTTTCTAGCCACTACAAACAGGGCTGCTACAAACATTTTGGCACATACAGGTCCCCTTCCCTTTTTTAGTATCTCTTTGGGGTATAAGCCTAATAGAAACACTGCTGGATCAAAGGGTATGCACAGTTTGATAACTTTTTGGGCATAATTCCAGATCGCTCTCCAGAATGGCTGGATTCGTTCACAACTCCACCAACAATGCATCAGTGTCCCCGTTTTCCCGCATCCCCTCCAACATTCATCATTATTTTTTCCTGTCATCTTAGCCAATCTGACAGGTGTGTAGTGATATCTCAGAGTTGTCTTAATTTGCATTTCTCTGATCAATAGTGATTTGGAACACTCTTTCATGTGAGTGGTAATAGTTTCAATTTCTTCATCTGAAAATTGTCTGTTCATATCCTTTGACCATTTATCAATTGGAGAATGGCTTGATTTTTTATAAATTTGAGTCAGTTCTCTATATATTTTGGAAATGAGGCCTTTATCAGAACCCAAAAGGTCAAGGCTTTCAAGGGAACTAATAAAAATAAATCAAATGAAGGTAGCCTAGCTGTACCAAATCTAAAACTATATAATAAAGCAGTAGTTACCAAAACCTGGTATTGACTAAGAAATAGAGTAGCTTATCAGTGGAATAGATTAGGTTCAAAGGACTAAATAGCCAATACCTTTAATAGTCTAGAGTTTGACAAACCCAGAGACCCCAGCTTTTGGGATAAGAATTCACTGTTTGACAAAAACTTCTGGGAAAATTGGAAATTAGTATGGCAGAAACTAGGCTTTGACCTACACTTAACACCATACACCAAGATAAGGTCAAAGTGGGTTCATTATCTAGCCATAAAGAATAAGATTATAAATAAATTAGAAGAACATAGAATAGTTTACTTCTCAGACATATGGATGAGGAAGGAATTTGTGACCAAAGAAGAATTAGAAATCATTATTGATCACAAAATAGAAAATTTGGATTATATTAAATTGAAAAGCTTTTTCTACAAACAAAACTAATGCAGACAAGTTTAGAAGGGAAACAATAAACTGGGAAAACATTTTTTACAATCAAAGTTTCTGATAAATGCCTCATTTCCAAAATATATAGAGAATTGACTCTATAAGAAATCAAGCCTTTTCCCAATTGATAAATGGTCAAAGGATATGAACAGACAATTTTCAGACAAAAATTGAAACTATTTCTAGCCATATGAAAAGATGCTCCAAGTCATTATTAATCAAAGAAATGAAAATTAAGAGAACTCTGAGATACCACTATACACCTATTAGATTGGCTAGAATTATCAAAGAATAATGCTGAATGTTGGAGGGAATGTGGGAAAACTGGGACACTGATACATTGTTGGTGGAATTGTGAATACATCCAGCCCTTCTGGAGAGCAATTTGGAACTATGCTCAAAAAGTTATCAAACTGTGCATACTCTTTGATCCAGCAGTGTTATTAACTGGGCTTATTATATCCCAAAGAGATCTTAAAGAAGGGAAAAGGACCTGTATGTGCCAAAATGTTTGTAGTGGCTAGAAACTGGAAACTGAGTGAATGCCCATCATTTGGACAATGGCTCAATAAATTGTAGTATATGAATGACATGGAATATTATTATTCTGTAAGAAATGACCAACAGGATGATTTCAGAAAGGCCTGGAGAGACTTACACGAACTAATGTTGAGTGAAATGAGCAGGACTGGGAGATACTTCAACAACAATACTATATGATGATCAATTCTGATGGTCGTGGCCCTCTTCAACAATGAGATGAACCAAACCAGTTCCATTTGTTCAATAATGAAGAGAATCAGCTATACCCAGCGAAAGAATTCTGGGAATTGAGTATGAACCACTTCATAGCATTTCCAATCCCTCTGTTTTTGTCCGCTTGCATTTTTGATTTCCTTCACAGGTTAATTGTACATTATTCAAAATCTGATTCTTCTTGTGCAGCAAAATAACATTATGGATATGTATACATATATTGTATTTAACCTATACTTTAACATATTTAACATGTATTGGTCCACCTGCCATCTAGGGGAGAGGATGGGGGGAAGGAGGGGAAAAATTGGAACAAAAGGTTTTGCAATTGTCAATGCTGAAAAATTACCCATGCATATATCTTGTAAATAAAAAGCTATAATAATATATAAAATAATATTTGCTAAAGGAAAGAGTTTACGTCAATACAACAAAGACTTTTCAAGTGCTTTCAAAGAAATATTTTTAGCTGTGGGAATCAGAGAAGACTCAAAAATAGAGGTAGTACCTAAACTAAGACTTAAATGAAGATAAGAAATCTGATGAAAGATTACTTGTGTGGTTGTGGAAATTTTAGAAATTAAGTATGAGCTATTTAAAAAACAAGTAGTTTGTTTTTGGCTCTAATTTAAAGTACAAAAAAGGGAACAAATATGAAATAAATGGTGGAAAAGTTTAAGTAGAACTATATCATTGAGGTCTTTAAATGCCAACAAGATAATACGGAGTTGGTAATAGAAAACTAATGAGGTTTTAAGAAAAATAGTGATATAGTCCTTATTTTAATGAAAATTGTTTTGTGAAAGATTTTGTGAATGGATGACATGATGATATAAACTTTTTCAGACCAACTGACTTATATACATTGAAGACAATAATAGTCTCTCTTTTTTTCTCTTGATCCTGCATTTCAGTTTATTGTTTGTATTTTCATTCCAAATTCCCAGTAAGAAAGCCAATATTCTTGATGACAAAAGAGAAACAAAATAATAGTTTATAGATTTATATTGGAAAGGATTGTCTAGTCTAAAACCTTTAAACTTAAGGAAGAAACTGAAATCTAATGAGTTTTCCCAAAATTCCATAGATAGAAATTAGAAAAGCCAGATTTTAAACTTAGGTGTGGAATTGAGGAATCCAGAACTCTTTCTATGCTCCACACCGGGTAGTTCTAAGGTTTTGTTATAGCACTTGTTATCAAAAATGCATTGGAAAGAGCATTGGGTCTGGAGTCAGAGGACCTATTCAAATCTAACCTCAAACTCTTATTAGCTGTGTGACTCTGGCAAGTCACTTAATCTTATTGACCTTAATTCATCTCTAAGATAGGGGCACAAATACAAAAAAAAAAAAAAAAAAAAAAAAGGCAAATAAATTCAATATCTTTGCCAAGAAAAAGTCTGTAGACAAGTCCAAGCAGTAACAAAAAGATAAACACAAATGAATATCTGGAAAACAAAAAAGGAAAAAACAACATATTTTGTGGAATTGGGTGCTAAAGTGGTATCAGGTAGATATAAGTTCAAATCTTGAAAGTACTGGATTGCGTGCCTCACTTAACTTCTTTGTGTCTCATTTTTCTCACCTGTAAAAAGAGGAGTTTGGATTTGAAAGCTTCAAAAGCTTTCATTTTTTATCTCTCCATGTGTCTTTCTCTGCACTTTTGCCCTTATTTTGAAGACTTTTTTTTTTTGACGTCCACAGTTTTGAATCTTTGAAAACACTAATTTTAGGGAAGGTGTTGACTTACCTGGCATTGATTTTATAAGACAATAACTTTCTTCTGAATTTCTCCTAAACTGTTTGTCTTTTTGTACAAGTGTAGGACTCTTCTCTCACCCTCTGACTCTGCTCTGGCCTTCCCAAGTCAAAATTCATTAGATTGGAAGTTGTTTCCCCAATTCAATGATTTCTCCCTGTTTCACAATATCTTCTATGACTCCATACTCTATTTCCTCAATCCCCATTAGGGTACTTCTATTTAATAGCTAGTAGCCAAAAAGCATTTCAAAGTAAAGGTATGTATTAAGATGCCTTCCTGATAATACCCTAGTAGTAGTTGAAATGCGTATGATAATGTTTTGTAATGAATCTCTGCCTGAGTGTGAGTAATCAACACATAGCTGAATATAGTGGTTTGAGCAAATGCTCTGCCCAAGAGGAAATTTCACCTTGACTGGACCTGTTGTCTCTGAAGTCTTACAGTACAACTGGAGCTGACACTTAAAAGGGATTTCACTTTTCCTCAGCTTTATGTGTAGCTACAAAACATTCTATTCAATAAATCTGGAATATATTCTTTTACAAATATACATGACATTCTTGGAAAGAGTGGGCATGAATTTAGAGAGAACTACTAGAAGTGAGCCACACATAGAGGAAATATTCAAAGTATAGATATCCTCCCTCTTTTTGTGGTATTCTGATATTGTTTCCTCATAACTATGTTGTCTTTGTTGTCTGTATCACTCAGCTAGTTTCCATGGATCTGTTCTTCTCTATTAATTCTGTTCTTAACAGTCAGGGCTAATTATCTCTTGAATGTGTGGTTAGTTCTCTTCTTCAACTGCCAGAGGTCTCTGTTTCTGCCTCTTTGTATCTCTCTATTCTCTGGCACTTTCTGTCTCTTTGTCTGTCTCCAACTCTTCCCTTTTTCCCTGTCCCCCTTTCCCACCCTTTTCTTCTTCTTTCTTTCCCTCCCTCCCTTGTTTGATCTTCCCCTCACTCCCTTGGTCTTCCTTCCTCTCCCTTAATCTTCCCCTCCCTCCCTCAATCTTCTCCCCTTACATCATCTTTCTCTCCCTCTTTCCCCCTTAAAGAAACCATGAATTATGGTAGGGGAATAGAAAAAAACATCCCTTCTTCTTCATCTTTCCCTTACCCTATAAGAATCATAGGTATCATCCTCCAAAAAGCTGCTTTCTACCTCAAACTGACTGATGGTTTCTCAGGGCTGATAAACTAATTTTTTTAAAGTTTAGATACATGAACAAACTTTTTGATAGTGATTACAAACTGCCCATCTGCTTTCATCAGGGAAAACACATATTTTATAAGTGCAAACAAAGTATAGAAATATCTTTGAACCTCATTTAACACAGTAACACATCATCTCTGTTACCGATATTTCTCCTTCTGTTTTTATAACTTGGATTTGATGGCAGTGGGACCAAGTGGTCAGAGACTTGTTGCCCCCTTCCCTATCCCACACTATACTTATATTTGCAAGTCTGGGGCTCAGCAGTGAATATACTTTGCAGTCATATGTGCTAAGATTTATATTCTGCTTTTAGAAATTAATTAAGGGATGGGGGCCTTTTGTCCAGGGATACACAAAAACTGCTCTGAATCACCTCTTATTCTTATATAGAAAAATATTTTGACCATGTTCATATATAGTACTGCAGGAAAAAGATCCCAGCACTTTGCTTTCCAAGATTATTCACATTTTTCTCATGTATTTATTTTAAATTCATTTTACCTTTTGGATGGGAGGTGGGAAAACAAAGAAAATGGCAACTCAGAACAAGGACAATGAAAGAGCCATAGACAGACTGAAACACAGACAAAGATCCATACACAGAGAAATGTTGAGTGGGAGATAGTGATAAATAGAAACAAAGTAAATTGGAGGAAGAAAAGCTAAGGTGATGGTAAGGACGAGGTACTGAATGGGAATGGTGCCCAGAGAGACTTTAAATCCTGTAACCCTAAGGAATGGAATTTTCTTCTAAACATCATTTACTGATGCAGTGTGAGATTGTCTCCAAAGACAAGCAGTCTGGTCAAGGTGAGATTCCCTTATGTGCAGAGCATCTGCTCAAGCCAATGCATTCAATTACATGCTGCTTACCCAGACTCATAATGTTATATACTCATATGTACCTTCTGAAGGGGCTCAACAAAATACATTACGATAATTCTTTTCAACAACTTACTAGAACCATTGTCCTTTGCTCTACTCTCTGATGAAAAGTTGGACCTTTTCCTTGCCAAAGTGATCCCCTCTTCTTATGTTCTTCATCTTAACTGCATCTATCTCTTTCAGAAACTTTTCCACACAATCATTCTCTATTTCTCCTCTTTACTCCCCTTTACTCCCAGACTCCTTCTCTGAAGCTTATAAAAATTCATAGAACTCCATTATCCTTAAACAAAACCTCCACTTTACTTTGCCATTCCTTTAACCTATTGAATCAATCATTCTGTATCTCTCCTCTCCTCTATAGGCAATCTTCCAAAAATAATTATACTGGATATCTCCACTTTCCCAGCTTCCAATAACTTTTATTTTTAAAATATTTATTTATTTTTAATACACATTACTTTATGAATCATGTTAGGAGAGAAAAATCAGAACAAAATGGAAAAAACCATGAGAGAGAGGAAAAAATAGAAAAAAGAAGCGAACATAGCATGTGTTGATATTTCATAGTTCTTTTTGGATGCAGATGGCATTTTCTATCTAAAATCTATTGGGATTGGGGGCAGCTAGATGGAGCAGTGGATAGAGTCCTGAAATCAGGAGGATCTGACTTCAAATCTGGCCTCAGACATTTATCACTTCCTAGCTGTGTGACCCTGGGCAAGTCACTTAACCGCAATTGCCTCAGCAAAAAAAACAAACAAAATTATAGGAATTGCTTTAGATCACTGAATTGCTGAAAAGAACCAAGTCTTTCATAGTTGAGCATTACATATTCTTACTGTCACTTTGTACAATGTATTCCTCCTTGTTCTGCTTGTTTTGCTCAGCATCAGTTCATTTAAGTCTTTACAGGCCTTTCTAAAATCAGCTTATTCATCATTTTTTATAGAACAATAATATTTCCTTCATATATCACAATTTTTTCAACTATTCCCCAATTGATGGGCATCTCTACTCATTTTCCAGTTCTTTGCTACCACAAAAAGATCCGCTAAAAATATGTTTGCACTTGTGGGTCGTTTACCTTCCTTTATGATTTCCTTGCGATACAGATCCAGTAATGACACTGCTAGGTCAAAGGTTATGCAATATTCCCTTCCCCCCATAACTTTTCAATCTCTTTCAGGTCTAATTTTTGATACAACATTCAACTGAAACCACTGTTTCCAAGATTGCTTATCATTTTACTGACAAATCCATTTTTAAAAAAAATTCTGATTCTCAGGACTCATTCTTCTTAACCTCAGTCTAGCAGTTGTCTTTGCTAGATTATTAATATTACTCTACCAACTAACTGTAGGTAGTCCTCAAGGCTCTATCTCTCTACAAAATCTAGTGAACTTATTGGCTCTCAAGGATTCAATTTCTATTCAACTGACTTTGAAATCTATATCCCCATGCTAATTGAACTCCAGTTATATATTACTGACTTCTGAGTGATTCTACCTGGATGCTGACTTCATCTCTTGTCCAAAATAGAACTCACCACATTTTCCCTCAAACTTCTTTCTCATTTGTTTAAACTACTTAATTTAATTTTCTTTCTTTTTTTCTTTCTTTCTTTTTTTTTTTTTTTGGCAACATCATTTTTACATTAAAACAAGCTTGCAGCTTTGAAGTCTGTATTGACCTCAATAGTTTCCCCATCCTGAAGAAGCTCTAAGAAAAAGTAAAAATCCTTGAGTCACTTTGTTAGTCAGTCCAACAGTAAGATTCCCCCAAATCCCTTTCATACCACTAGAGGATTTCAATTTTAATTAGCTGCCAATATCCTATGAGTCTTTCCTCCCTCCAAAAGCTTGAGATTCTATACCAGTATTTGGGTCCAGGCTCCCCATTTCCTTTTCCAGCTTGACCCATAAAATAAATATAATAACAAATAAAGAAAAATGTGCTGTTTTCTGGGTTTTAGGTACTCAATTTCACCTGGGGTTTCTGTGGATCTGACCTTTGTCACTATTCTCCTTGACTATGTTTCATATTACAAATTTATCTCCACAATAAAGCTACCTTGCTTTATTATCTTATTGAATACTTAGTCTCCTTATCCCGAAATCTTCATATTCTAACCCTACTTAAATCCTTAATGAGACAAAATCACATTTGTTTCTTCCTTTTTCCTAAAACTACATATATAATCAGATGCTTAAATCATGTTGATCTTATCTCCACAATAAACCTTGCATTTTCCCCCTTTTTCCTGCTCAGAGACTTATGACTTTAGTTCAGGTCATTATCATCTTTCACATCAAGTTATTATGGTTGCCTTTCTAAGTTTCAAATATCTCCCCTTTCAAGCCAGTCCTCCAAATAGACACTAAATTTGAATACCTAAAACATTTCTGACAATTCACTACACTCCAAACAAATGTTTAATCATTCCTGAATGAAATACAAGCCCTCCAACTTGGTGTTCATAGTTCTATACATTACTCCTACCTTTACACACTTAATTTATCTTATTCCTCTTCATTCACTTTTTGTTTCCATCAAAGTACTTGTTCCTTTTATATATTTAAAATCCTTCCTTCATGATCTTGTACAAGTGTCTAGAATTTTTCTTCATTTACATCTTCATAATGTCAAATTTATGACTCCTTTCAAGCATAGCTCAGATGCTAGCTTTCAAACGAGACTTTTTTTGTTTCGTTCTCCCCACTTTCTATTTATCAGTACTCACACAATTCCTCTTGAAATTTCTTTTCACATTATATTATTTTGAAATTCTTGACAGAGAATATGTTGAATTTCTCCAATAAAATATAAGCACTGTAAGGTCAGGGACTATTTTTTTTTGTCTTTGTATTTTAGCACCTAGTATGTATCTACTACATAATGAAGCCTATCTTGAGCCAAGAAGACTCATTTTTCTGAATTCAAAGCTGGCCTCAGATAATTCCAAATTGTGTGACCCTAATCAAGTAACTTAACTCTGTTTGTTTCCTCATCTACAAAACTTAAGAAGAAAATGACAAACCATCCCAAGAGAACCCCAAATGATATTGCATAGAATTGTATACAACTGAAACAATGGAATAATAACAATATTGAACTTTTGGTGAATTATATCCATGCTTGCATTCCTTGCACAGAATACATATACAGTAGAGGGAATGCATTTTTTTTTCAATGTTGAGATACGGAACTATCTCCCACCAGGTAGATTAGTCCATTTAAATTTAAAATAAGTCTGATTGCCATAGTCCTACTTTTTCTTTCTTTCTTTTCATTGGGGCATGTCTCTCACATTTGGCATAAGGTGCCATCTCTTAAGCACTCCCTTCTCATGAAGCATCAAATATCTCAAGGGTAACAATGTTGACTTGATTCCTCTTACAAGATATCTTTGGAACTATGTTTTTCTAAGACTATCCACTTACTCCACATCTCTACAGCCAGTTTAACCTTTCATCTATTTCAACAGAAACAAGTAAACAAGGAGATTTAAAGTCTACAATGAAGAATGGTAAAGATAGATTTATTTTTATGGAATCCAGGAGATAAGTTATATAAAGTGTTCTGTAAATGTAAAAGGATTCTATAATTGTAATATAACAACTGTAGAAATAGCAATGGAAGCTGTATTTTTGGACAGCACTCCATGGGTGTGGAGAGGAAGCCACTAATAGCAAAATGTAGTTCTCCATACCAGTCCATTTTCTGCTGAAAGGGTATAGTCTTTCTCAGCAGTTAGTCACGAAGTGCTGTTTGTACATAACCGAGAGGAAAAAATTAAGAGCTTTCTATGTTTTCATCCTATTCACATTTTAAAAAGAATGTAATCAGCATAATAACTTACATGACAATTACTTAATATTATTTCCGTGGAATCATCTAAAGGTTTTCTTTCTTGAGAACCTGTATTCAACAAGTCTTTTCAGAGTCTCACAGAGCTAATCAGACAAATCCTGAAATAAAGATTTGGAGTCATATGCATTAGCAATAACTTTGGTAGGGCCATCCAAGTATTATGTTCTTAAGGATGCCAAGATCTAATTATCACACCTGCCCCCTGCAACATGTCCAAATGACTGAATTTCTCAGTTTTATGGGTCAGATTTTAAGGTAGAGAATTATGTTCCCCACAATCCTAGGGTTCTGTGTGATTTCAGCTTGGCATTTATTCATTTTCTAATGGAATCTCCTCAATCCATACACAAAATATGTTGGAGCCAAGATGGTGGAGTAAAGTCAGACAGATGTTGGAACTCTCCAAGTTTCATTTTAAAAACTACATGAAACCAAGCTTCTGACTAGATTTTGATAGAATGAAACTACTCTCCAGTTCAAGATGGAGTGAAAAAACTTTAAGAAAGGTCAGTCTCACTGGGGGAGGGAGGGGGAGGGAGGAAGGGTGTTCAGTCCAGTTCAGCTAGACACTGGAAAAGCTGGTGAGAAGATCTAAATCATATAAAATCAGCAACTAAGACCCTCAGTCTTGGCTCATTAGAGGAGCAAATCAATGGGGCAGCTTCCAGTCCCAGCTCAGAAGATAAACTCTGGGATAAACTCTGTTTCCTGACCAGAGGGGGTAGTCAAAGCTACCCCCTCCAAACATAAGGGGCCACTGTGCTCAAAGCCAAGGAAGCTTGGGACATCAAAACCTTTACCCTAGGAGTAGAGTTCCATTTTAAAAGTTAAAAAAAGAGGAAATACCAAAAGAAAAGGAAAGAAAATGAGGAAGAAACAGAAAAGAATCTTGACCAGAGAAAGCTACTATGGTGACAGGGCAGACCAAAACACAAACTCAGACAAGCACAGAGGTCCACAGAAGAAATCTCAAAGAGTAAGATAAATTAGTCTCAAGTCCAAAGATACTTCTTGGAAATGCCCATAAAATATTTCAAAGGGTAAATAAAAAAGGTAGAAGAAAAATGAGAAAAGAAATGAGAGGTATGCATGAGAGAGTCAATAGTTTGGAAATGGAAGGAAAAAATTGCCTGAACAACTACTTAAACAGAAGAATAAATCAAATGGAAAAAGAGATACAAAAGCTAACTGAAGAAAATCACACATTGAATACTAGAACAGGGCAAATGGAAACTAATGACTATGAGACAGCAAGAATTAGTTAAACAAACTAAGAGAATGAAAAAATGGGAAAAAATGTGAAATACCTCATTGGCAAAACAACAGACCTGGTAATAGTTCCAGAAGAGATAATTTAAAAATTATTAGCTTACCTGAAGTTCATGACCAAAAAAAGACCCTTGATAGCATTCTACAAGAAGTCATTAAGTAAAACTGTCCCAATACTGAAGAAACAGAGTAGGAAATACTCATTGAAAGAATCCATCAACCATCTCTATGAAAGAGATGTGGCAAGGAAAACCCCAAGGAACATTGTTGCAAAACGTTAGAACTATAATCTCAAAAGAAAAATACTGCAAACTACTAGGGAAAAAAAGCAATTCAAATATCAATGAACGGTCAGGATTACCCAGAATCTATCTAGGATTGGCAACTTCTACAATAAAGGATCTGAGGGCCTGGAATATCATATTCGAGGAGGCAAAAGACCTGGGACTAAAAGAATTAACTACCCAGCATAAGTCCAGCATCATCTTTCAGGAGAGGAGATGGAGCTTCAATGAAGTAAGAGACTTTCAATCATTTCTATTGGGGGAAAAAAAAAAAACAGAATTAAACAGAAAATTTAATCTACAAACATGGGACCCAAGAGAATCAGAGAAAAGCAAAAGGGAGAAAATATATATTTAAAGATTAAACTGTTTATATCCCTAGATGAGAAAACAATATCTGTAACTTTTGAGAACTGTATCTGTCACTGGGGCAGACAGAGTGGGGCATTATATGGACTGAGAATGTGCTTGTAAATGGACTCTGATGCAATGACATCAAAGAAAAAAACATTAAGGAGTGGGAAAAGAACTGTCCTGGAAAAGGAAGAAAAAGAAGTTATAATGGGACAATTAGTTTACACCAAGAACTTCAAAAGATTTATTATAATCTAGGGAAAGAAGGGAAGTCTGAAGGGATGTGTGAAGCTTGATTTTATCAGTTTTGGCTCTAAGAGGGAATAACAATCATTTAATTGAGTATAGAAATGTATCTAATCTTATAAAAGAAGTGGGAGGGGAAAAAGGAAAAGAAAAGAGAGGAACAAGGATAGAAGGGAGGGCAGAAACACTAGAGAAAAAGTTAAGGATAGGGGGAAGGGTTGATAGAAAATAAATTAGTGGGTGGAATAGGTTAAAAAATATTACTCAGAAGGGGAAGGGGTAATAAGAAATAAGGCAGTGGGTGAGATGGGTAAAAAACACACACACACACACACACACAGAGAACTAAGGATACCTTTGAAAGAGAAAACAAAAGCATATACAGGGCAAGGAAGAAAATAAAATGGAGGGAAATACAGAGCTGTTCATATCTCTTAATGTGAATGGGATGAACTCTCCCCAAAAACAGAAATGAATAGCAGAGTGGATTAAAAAACAGAATCCTACTATATGTTGTTTACAAGAAATATATTTAATACAGAGGATACACATAGAATAAAGGTAAAAGACTGGAACAGAATTCATTATGCTTCAGCTGAAGTAAAAAAAAAATAGGGCTAGCAATTCTGATCACAGCTAAAGCAAAAGTAAAAATAGAGCTTATTAAAAGAGATAAGGAAGGAAAATATATCTTGATAATGAAGTAGTAATGATGCTAAATGTATATGCACCAAATGTTAGAACAGTCAAGATTTCTAAAGCTTTTAAGTCAATTACAGGAAGAAATATCAAAACTATACTAGTGGGGGACCTCAACATTCCCCTCTCAGATTTGACAAATCTAACTACAATAAACAAGAAACAGAGGAGATTAATAGAATCTTTAGAGAACTTATGATAAACCTCTGGAGAAAATTGAATAGATACAGAAAGGAATATACCTTTTTAAAGCAGTATATGGCACTTACACAAAATTGACCGTGTATCAGAGCACAAAAACCTCACATCAAATGCAGAAAGACAGAAATAGTAAGTGTTTCCTTTTCAGACTACAATGCAATAAAATTTATATTGAATAAAGGGCCAGAGAAAGAGAGACTAAAAACCAATTGGAAGTTAAATAAAGTAATTCTTAAGAATGAATGGTTCAAACAACAAATCACAGAAACAATCCATAATTTCATCCAAAAAAATGACAAAAATGAGACAAAATACCAAACCTATGGGATGCAGCCAAAGCAGTTCTTAAGGGAAATTTTATATCTCTAAGCAGGTACATAAATAAAATAGAGAAAGAGAATATTGATGAATTAAACATGCAACAAAAAAGCTAGAAAAACAGCAAATTAAAACCCCACAATTAAAAAACAATTTGGAAATTTTGAAACTCAAAGGGGAGATTAATAAAATAGAAACTAAGAAACTATTGAACTAATTCTAAACTAAGAGTTGGTTTTATGAAAAACTGACAAAATAGATAAACCTTTGGTTAATTTGATCAGAAAAAGGAAAGAAAAAAATCAGCAGCATCAAAAACAAACAGGGTGAACTTACCACATATGACAAAGAAATCAAAGCAATAATTAGAAGCTATTTTGCCCAACTGTACAGCAGCAAATCTGACAATCTAACTGAAATGGATGAATATTTACAAAAATATAAATTACCCAAGTTAACAGAATAGGAAATAAAATACTTAATTTTATTTTACAAAAAGAAATTGCACAAGTAATTAATGAACTCCATAAGGAAAAAAAAAATCTCCATGGAATCTCCTCTATCTAGGATTTAATGTTCACAGATGTTTGATGGATACAAGAGGTGAGTTTAAAATAGTTATTCTATGCACAATTTTAACCTGTGTTGTATTACTTGCTGTGTAGGAGAGGAGTCAAAGAGGAGGGAGGGAGAAAAATTTGGAACACAAGGTTTTGCAAGAATGAATATTGAAAACTATCTTTGCATATATTTTGAGAAATAAAAAGCTATTATAAAAATAAAATAGTTATTCTATATTTCCCATTTGAATCTGAACTTTTTCAGAGAAAGAACCTGTTTTTAACCTTTTTTGGTATCTTTACACTTAGCATAGTACCTGGCATATAATAAGCTCTTAATAAAGAAGTATCTAGGCAGTTAAGTGCATAGAGTATTCCTTTCGGAGTGAGGAAGTCCTAAGTTCACATGCTGCCTCATATTCTTACTAGTTGCATGACCTTGGACAATGCACTTTAACATGAATATGCCTCACTGAAAAATGAGGAAAATAAGAACATAATAATCATACCTATATCTCAAGGTTTTTATTAGAATAAAATGAAAAAAAAATTGTAAATCACTTTGCATACCTTCAAGTGTTATATAAATTTTAGATATAATTGTTCATAATTATTAATTTCCTGAATTAAATGTCCTCCCTCTTCTAAGAAGAATAATGGAATAATATTTATGTAAAAATTAAGATTAAAAATAAAATTGAACCAGTATTGTAAAACCTGAAATATCATTGATAAATAATACAGCTTGAAACTGTCTATTAGCTCAAGTATATCTATTTCTTTGTCTTGGATAAAGTTTTAGAAAGTTTTCTCAGAGTTTTCTGTCTCTCAAGGGTCACATTTTCCTTTAGGCTATATACAGAAGATCATTCATACATTCATCAAAGATTTATTAATCATCTTTTATGTTTTCAGAAAGAAGCTGTATTTTTTTTTTTATTGGCTAGAAAGTTAGTCTCAAAGAATGGGTTTAGATTTTATTTCAACTCATCTCTGAGACTTACTGAATGCTACTGATGCTAAGAGAAGGCATTCTTAATACCTGAGCTAATTTTCTAAGATTATCAATTTCAAAGTGTGTCCCTGCTTTGATAATAGGACTTTTTTATGGAGAGATTTTTAAATAGTAATATCACAGACCCAATAAAAATGGAGAAAATTAAAACAAAAATAAAAAAAAAAAACAACAACTTAAAAAACTCCCTGGACTGTGCTAGAAATGTAAAGACAGAAGCAAAAATAACATTTGTCCCAAAGGAACTTAAATTGTATTGGAGAAATTTACATACATCACTTTCCCTTTTCAACACAAGATTTTATATTTTAAGTGTTGGATAGAAACTTGTCTCTAAGTCTCCTTTTGTCAATTAGATATCTTATTTATTCAGCAAAAATCCCAGTATTAAGTCCTGCCATATCCCACAATAGCCACATTATTTATGCTGAAAAGTCATTAACAACCAGCACTAGATTTGTGAAAGTAATTATTGAAAATTACATACAAAAAAAAATGTTATTACATTCCTGACAACATTAGGGCAGAACATATTTGAATTAAAACATTCACTGATTTTTTTTTCTTTTTTCTAGACATCCAAGGAAATTGATTCACTTGAACTAAATATATAGTAAAATATTCACAGTATTATAACTTTCATATGGCTACTTCAATACTATTTTTAATTTTTCAATTTTTTTCTTATATTAATTATATTAATATTATTCTCTTGTTCTTCAGAGGATGGAGGGTATTTAAACCAGTTACTCATAAAAATGTTTATTAGGTACTTCCTATGTGCTCTGACTCTAGGGATATAAGGAAAGGGGGGCAGAGGGAGATACTGACTTCCAAGAGCTCAGATTTTGCTGGGAGGATATGTAATAAACATCTTACATTAACTCAATGGGATTGCCATTGAAACTGCTAAAAATAGGAATATAGATTTCAAAAATCATATGCATCATTGAGGTGAACTTGTGCAATACTCTCATTTTATAGATGTCAAAATTAAGTCCAGAGAGATTGTGATTTATCTATGATTGTACAAGTAATAAATGTTATTTTGGTTTGAACACATGTTGTCTGCCTGTAAATCTTTATCTCCTTTTGTTAGAATCCTAGTGTTAACTCAACTTGAAACAAGGTGATAACTTAAGGGAGATGTTAGAATCCTAGTGATAACTCAATGGAGTTGATACAATGCTTGTGTTCACACCTTTAGAGAGCTCATATAAGCAAGAAGTATTTAAGTACTCATTGAAGTTCACAAGTATGGGAGATTCATAAAGTTATTTTTGTAACTTTGTAAATTCACACCTCCCTTAATTCCTCCCTCAGAAGAGGAGTCAACCTTTTACACTCAGGATAAATAGAGCTTCAGTGAGCCAGTTGGGGTCAGTTCAGAACAAGCCCTTTTTTGGAGGCAAGACAGATTCATTTCATCTTCCATTTTGTGCTGGCTGGAGGCTGAAGGGAGCAGAGGCAAAGGACTAGTAGCAAGAGCTCTTGGAACCAAGGAGAGAGAAGGCCTCCAGAAAACTAGCCGAGCCCCAAGTGAAGGAGATAAAATTTTGGAAGAGACAATAAAAGACTGTACTTTAATCCCTGGCTGCATTTGGGATGATTATTACTCAGAAGTGATACTAGGGCTACCTCCAGAAAACCTCTCCAAGAAACCTGCTCCCAGAGAGAGCCTTCATATTATAAAAAAAGAAGAGAACACCACATCTTTTCATGTCTTCAGTATCATGTCTTCAGAAACAGTGTTTTTGCTAGTGCTTCATTGTATGTATGTGTGTGAGCTTTATTTAATATATTGCTTAAATATGTGTGTGTGTGTGTATAAAATCTCATGCTCAATCTCCACCAAATTTTTATTTGCATTTGAAACTTTGCATACATTTTATATTTACTTTGCCATGTAATATATTTCCCCCAATAGAATACAATTTTCTTTGGGGGTCAGAGCTCTTTTCATTTTTGCTATTGTGTTAAAATAGCCATAAGTTCTGAGGTTGACCCTGCAACTTTTTTCCCTGACCCATAGAACAAGAGACTTGTCTTCTGAAATAGAAACTCACAATGCCTTGTTATTTTAATTGAAATTCTCCATAAATAAATGGATTGCTCAATAGATGGGCAGTCCAATCTCTTTTCCTTCTTTGAAAACCGATTTCAATTGAATTATCTATTTTGAATCTCCCACATTTAATTAGCCACTTCCCCTTAGATTTCAGGTCATATGATCTTACAAATTCTACCTCGAAATACTTTGAAATCCACTCTCCTAAAATCTTGGATTATGCTAAAATATGCCTATAATTTCTCTGTCTATCATAAAGTCTCTGTGGTCACTTCTTACTTTTCTGATGATTCCCAATTCTCCCATGACTTACTGCTTCTTGATAAGATTCAGGCCTTCAACATATATAGTTTTCTTTCTATCTAAAAAAAAAAAAAAAAAAAAAAAAAGAAATCAAAAATAAAAGGAAAAAAGTTACCAGTAAGGCAAAAATGTATGAACTGCTCTATAATTAGGAGACAGTAATACTTCCATCACATATTAAAATAATTAAAGAAGCCCCCCTCAATTAATGTATTCCACTTCATCAATTGTTTTCTCTTTGGTATTAAAGATTCTCTATCCAAATTCTCCAACTAGACTATTACTATTCTAGACTATTCTATTACTATAATATCACTAATGTTTCTCTCTCCCATTAATAAATATTTTTAGCATGACTCTCTTCATCCTCCTCACCCGTATAAATTTCAAAACCGGTTTATATTTTCTTAAAATATAATATTCCCTCATTTCCTCTTCAACATAATCTCTACAACTTAATCTGTATTTCTTCAACACAGTAGATATGTTACACTTATAAGCAATAAATCATATTCCAATTAGTTGCAATGATGTTATACCTAAAAAGTCATATTTGTCTATCAACATTAAAATATTTGATTTACTTTATTAAACTTACTAGCTATATTAACGTTCTATGGAATGATTACTAATCATATGGGTATACAGGAGCCTTGGGAAGATTAGTTTGGGAAGATGTAGTGCACTTTCAGACATACTAAGATTTTTTTTTTTTATTTTGGTAAAAAAAAAAAATCCTAGTAGAAATGGTCAGCAAATAATTGGAAATGAATTTAGAAATGATGGTGGAATGCCCGGTAAAACAAGATACTAGCAAGGGAGATAATGTTCTTAATAGAGAGCTGTGAACTATAAGAATCTTGGAATATATCCCCATAATGGATATATGAAAGAAGGTAGGAAAGAAATATTAAGTACTTTCTACATGCTAAGCATTGTACCATGATTTTAAAATATCATTTCATTTAAACCTCACAACAACCTCAAGAGATAGGTGCTATTATGATTTCCATTTTACAGCTGAGGAAATAAAGGAAGATATTGAATGTCTTGTCCAAGATATTATTATTATTATTATTACTTTTATATACTGTACTATTATAATAAATATAATTACTTTACATATTATTATTATTTGTAATATACTATTAATATATAAAGCTGGATTAAAACTCAGATATTACTAAATCTAGACTCAAAATTATCCACTGTGACACCTAGCTTCTAATTGCTAAGAACATTATGAGGATACAGAGAGGACTGGCGAGACTTACATGAACTGATGCTAAGTGAAATGAGCAGAACCAGGAGATCATTATACACTTCGACAACGATATTGTATGAGGACATATTTTGATGGAAGTGGATTTCTTTGACAAAGAGACCTGAATTTCAATTGATAAATGACGGACAAAAGCAGCTACACCCAAAGAAAGAACACTGGGAAACGAATGTGAACTATCTGCATTTTTGTTTTTCTTCCCGGGTTATTTATACCTTCTGAATCCAATTCTCCCTATGCAACAAGAGAACTGTTCGGTTCTGCAAACATATATTGTATCTAGGATATACTGCAACATATCCAACACATAAAGGACTGCTTGCCATCTAGGGGAGGGGGTGGAGGGAGGGAGGGAAAAAAAAATCGGAACAGAAACGAGTGTCAATATAAAGTAATTATTAAATAAAAATTTAAAAAAAAAAGAAAAAAAAAAGAACATTATGAGGGCAAAAAGGAACAAAAGCAGAAAAATTTGTGTGTGTGTGTATATATATATATATATATATATATATATATATATATATATATATATATATATGTATGTATAAAAAAGTATTTGTATCAATATGCACACAAATATATCATATAGGAACATGCATGTACAAGCATCTATGTGTACTTTTAAGTATATGTAGACAGACTGATGTGTATATAACATACACATATAGCCAAAGTTTTTTTTAGTATCTTTATTATTGTAAGGATCTCCAATGGAAGTGGCCCAGGTTCTTACAACCTACTGTATTCATAAAATATTTTAGTTATCATAGGAAAAACTGAAGAACATGAACTTGATCTTGCTATTCTACACTGTTTAGATTATATATATGAATTGCATTTAATTGGTTTTTATAGCAGTGGGAGTTCTTTTAAATAGCCTGAAGGATTTCTCAATATTTCACATCAGACATATAGAAATATAGAGATTTAGAGACAGAAAGCATCTTGAGGTTGGTATTGGAGTTTCTTGGTAAAGATAGTAGAGTGGGTTGCCATTTCCTTCTCTAGTTCATTTAACAGATGAGAAAACTGAAGCAAATAGGATTAAGTGATTTGCACAGGGTCATAGGCAGCTAATTAGTGAATGAGACCAAATTTGGACTACGGAAGCTAAGTCTTGCTGATTTGAGGCCCAGCGTTCTATTCATTGTGGTGTCACCTAGCCCCCTGTAAGAGATTTTAAAGGACATTTAATCCAAACCCAAAGTTTTACAGATGAGACTAAGTCAAAGAAATAAAAGTGATTTCCCTAGATTAATTTAGCCAGTAGGTGATTAGGATAGAATTAAAACTCAGTTATTACTGAATTCAGCTCTATTATTCTATCCAAAGATCAAAATATAATGGTATAATTTTCAAAGACCCATTGTAAATAATTTAAGTTGATAAGAATTTTTAATTCTATAATAATATTTGGAAATGTAGCTTTTAAAATTTACATTTCAGTAAAGTTTAAACACAAATGTTATTTATAAATACTAAATAGCTTTAGTACATAGAAGATAATATTTTGAATAACCTTACAGAAAGACATGTATCAGATAATAGAAATGGAAATCTTTAAAAACAGCTTTTTTGAGATTAGTTCTCCCTGTCTCATTCAGACTGGAAGGACAGAGGGCACTCAGAGGTCTGACCCCATTGCTGATTTCACTGAAGCTTTGACTTTTTTTTTTAAAAACACTAGCTCATCTCAGGCAACCTTGTGACCTTCTGTTCTCACAAGCTCACCATGTTAATGTCAACTTGGTGAGTATATTCTGTAGATTTCACATATATGATAGCTTATAACTCCCTGGTCCCTGGCTCATATTGCCTAGTAACATGGATTATAGGGGGTATATCTCATGCTGAGTTATAGTTAGAAGACTTAAGGCTTATTCTCTGCCCTGATAGTGTTGTAAAATCTTATTTTCCTCAAAGTTCATAAATGTAATTGCTTCCTAAATATTCTTGTCAATTAATTTGGTTACATTATGTGTACATTTTCCTATTCATATATAAGGATGAAAAAGATTCATCTTTTCCCAACCAGGTTATTGGGTATAGCCAAATTTATCAAAAGGAGGGCAGAAGAAATCTTAATAGAAAAAGTTAGTAAGCTCATTCCTTTTAAGAAATAGTTATTTAATCAATTTATTATGGACTTAAGGAATTCAACTAGTATTTTCTCCTCCAAAAGACCAAAGATTTGAAAAATGTTTTCAGAAATAAGTAATAGAGCTTTTTTTCAGAAAAGAAAAACAAATAGGCATAATTTTGAGTTCCAAAATTTTGAGTTCCAAATATTCTTATCCACTGAGAAAATAAACAATATGATATCAATTATACATTTGAAATCATGCAAAATATATTTCCAAATTAATCATATTGCAAAAAAGGTCAAAAATAATAAAATGAGAGAATTATACTTCAATTTAAACTCAGAGATCATTCATTCTCTCTCTGGAAGTAGATAGCATTTTTTAAAATCTTTGGAATTATCCTAGATCATTGTATTGATCAAAGTAGTCAAGTCTTTCACTGTCGATCATCATTACAACATTGCTGTTACTGTGCACAGTGATTTTCCTGTACTTTCATTTGATTGTGCATCACTGCATGTAGATCTTGTTGTTTTTTTTTTTCCCCTGAAATCACCCTCCTTGTTATTTCTTAAAGCACAATAGTACTCCATTAGAATCATATGACATAATTTGTTCAGTTATTCCCCAAATGATAAGCATCCCCTCAATTTCCAATTCTCTGTCAACATAAAAAAATGATATATTTTTGTACCCATGCATCCTTTTTCTTCTCCTTTTGTCTCCTTAGGCTATAAACTGAATAGTGCTACTTGGTGAGTTAAAGATTAGATCTTTTGTTGTATAGCCCTTTAGCTTAATTCCAAATTGTTTTCCACAAAGGTTGGACCAGTTCACCATTTAAATAATTTATTAATGTACCTCTTTGTCTCATCCCCTCTATCCCTTATAATTTCTAATAGGTGTGAATTGGTACCTCAGAGTTGTTTTCATTTTCATTTTTCTGATCAATAGTAATTAAGAGCATTTTTATATGACTAAAGATAGCTTTGATTTCTTCTTTATCGCTTTACTACTTATCAATAAGATAATGGCTTTTTTTTTGTAAATTTATTCTCTATATATCTGAGAAATGACTTGTGTCAGAGCTATTTGCTCTAATTTTTTTGTATTACTTCATTTTCTAAGGTTCCTTTTTAGCAAAATGCAGTTTCTCTGGCTATCTTTTTAAATTAGGTCTATTTTTGTTTTTGTTTTATTTGCTATCATCATCACTGATGATATCTCTGTGCAGGAAGCATTTTAAAACATTCACTTCAAAGCTCAAAAATAAAATCACAAAGATTTTTCTACAGAATCTTATTTCTCTTGCTACTGATTCTCAAGATAAGAAATTTTCCAAGGAAATAAGTCTCTAGCAGATAAAGCTCTTACTTTGTCTTCCATACCAACTTTTGTTAGGAAATGTTTAAAAGTCTTGCTTTAGCTCCCTCAGAGACATATCAAATTTTCCACTTTCTTTAGGAAGTAGAATAAAGTGACATGTTTAGCCTCATTTAGAAGAATAACAGCAACCACTAGATGAAAGTTTCCTGGGCAAAAATGACATTTTTCACTTAGAAGTGTAGCATATGGAATTTAATGAATCAGGATTTATATCAATTCCTTAAGCCACAGTGAAGAACAGGCAAAAGTAAAATTTGGTTCCTTGGACAGGAAAAATAATAACAATAACAAAATAGTGAAAAACTACAGAAAGTTTGCTTGTTCACATCAAGAAATTATTTGATTAGAACTTGGTTGAAGAAAATCCCTATGGTGATAGCTAGATATAAACAAAAAGCATAAAAGATAAAGCTATCACTAGAAAGTTAAATGTCTTTATATAAAAGTTATATAAAAGCTGCACCTCTTTTATATTGTAGCAAATAATGACATTAAGAAGACATCTATAGTTTCAGGGAATGGCTACATAAATTGTGGCACATGGATGCAATAGAATATTCATTTGTTATAAGAAATGATGAATATAATAAATACAGAAAGGCACAGAGTGACTTATATGATTTAATTAAAAAGTAGCTTACAAAGTAAGATAGACAATCAAGAATCAATAAATGTAAACCCTGCAATGATGGAAATAGAAAGAATAACCACATACCAAATGAAAATGACAGTTATAATATTACAAAAAAATAAGCATAACTCCAAAGATGAGACATGAGAAGCAGAAAATTGGTTCTCTGTGCCCCCAACTCCTCTTCAGGGATCGGCAATCTATGAGCATAGAACATTACAAATATTTTCAGATTTTTTTTCCTCAATGTCTTGATTTGTTTTCCTGGGTTTCTTCCTCTCTTTTTTCTTTTAAAATATTTCCTATATAGGATGGTTTTCTGAAAGAAGAGATAGGTGATCATAGAGAGAAATTTAAGTATTATAAAAATAAAAGTTATAAATCAAAATTCATTTTAAACAACAGTAATATTTGATGATGTCCTTCCCCCCATATGCACATAGCAAGATAGCTAATGTAAAAAGTTAAATGCATTTTGAGCATTAATTTACAAAAATCATGATAGACAAATAACACAAAAAAGAAAAGAGGTAAATAAAATTTTCATCTTTTTAAGAAGATGAAATAGAATTACAGCTTTTTTGAAGCATGGCATCGAAATATCTTGGTAATTATTGTTTTTATGAAATGTCCATTGATTAGGCCCCTAAACCTTCACAAAGACTGCATAATTTTGAGGTATATATACACATGGAGAAACACTATTTTCCCTTTTAATTGTTTTTATTTTTTATGACCTCTATATTTCCTAACATATCTTTCTTGATAGTCAAGAAGGAATCCTAGGAGATTCTTCCCCAGACAAATTATTTTTCAAAGAGAAGATTTTTTTAAAGGAATTAAGCAAAACTGACCAACTCTATTATCTATTATCTATTATCTATTATCTCCTATACTTCTACAAAGCAAGAGAGATTACATTACAGTTTGAAGTGGAAAGGGTTTCTAAAAGTTACTTCTATTTATAAGCTTCTTTATTTGAAATACAGGAAAAGAAACACTTGATCCAAGGAAGTATAATTTGTTTTTGGAAGATGGATGTGATAAAGTATTATTATGGAGACAGCAAGGGAATCTTTGTTGTCTCCAATCCTAGAGTTTTTTTTTTTTTTTTTTTTTTTAAGAAACTATATATGATCAAATGACTATATAAGATATGAGCTCTCCCTTCCTCCCTCCCTCCTTGCCCCTCTCTCTCTCTCTCTCTCTCTCTCTCTCTCTCTCTCTCTCACACACACACACACACACACACACACTCTCCCTGGTTGTTTCTTCCATGTCCTGATCATCTCCTTCAGGTTCTCCTTGGGCTTGTCTCTTATTCTCTTTCCTTAAACACTCTCCATGTTGGTTCATTTCTCTGCAATTATCTGGTTAAAGTACAATCACTGGGAATTAGAATGAGTTACACCTTCTTCAAAGCTTTGAAGCTTATTAAAGTCTACTTGGTGAGTTTTGGCAATGTCTCCTGTGATGGATTCTAGTGTTCCAGGTACTGTAAACATACAGTAAAATTTGATGATTGGCTCTGTTCCCTACCTCTTCAGGACAGCCTAATATCAGGATCTTTCTCTAGACTGCAATGATTAAGGGTTACATTGCCTCACTACAACCCTCTTGAGAGCATTGGTTGGCTTTAGAGTTGATAACAGATGCTCATGTGCCCTCTTCATAATTCCTCTTTTGGTTAGGGGTTTCACAGTTATGCTCCATTTATCAGAGTTCACATTAGCTTTCATGTGACCCTAGTGCACTTTCCCAGATTTCTGGACTTCTTTTTGTTTAGTTATGGATTAGATAAAGGAGCTTATTGTTATTTCTTCATAGTTTCCCTTTTCTATTTTTGGTCTTTTGAGGTTTGTGTGACATCTGAGCTCCAGTTTGTCACTCTATTAATTAAAAAATTACCATGATTTCTTGAGGTTCCTTCTTAAATTTCAGACAACCTAACTACTGAATGAGATTACCTGTATATTATAAAAGTTGATTGTCAGTTGGAAAAGATGACACAGCTGAAGAATTTATAGGTAGCACATTAGCTTTTGTCTTCACTATCAAAAATAGCATTTGAAAAGTTGGACTAACTTTGTCTGATTTCATTGAATCTTGATTGTTTTGAAGCCTTAAATTCCAACTCTAATAAAAGTAAAAGGGAAGAGAAAATTCTATTCAGTTCTAAACTGAAAACAAAATCTTCTGCAACTTCTACATAAAGATACCTTAAGTCTTTTTATTTTATTATTTTGGTGAAGGGTACTGAGATAAAGACACAAGAAAGATGTTAGTCCTAGAAATTGTCACTAATCAGACTGTAAAAACCCTAGACTTATTAGCTGAACAAGCTACTCAGACAAGAGAAACAGTCTTATAACATAGATTGGTTTTATATCATCTATTAGCTGAAGCAGTTATAGTCTGTGGAAAGTTAAATCTATCTACTTGTTGTATGCGAATTGATGATAATGGACAGGTAGTGAAAGAAATCACTAGGAAATTCACCCACATCCCTGTGCAGACATGGAGTTCCCCGTTCAGCACGTCTTGGTGGTCCTGGTTTGGAGGTAGTTAATGGAAACAGATATTATGGTTCAGGCTTATTGTCCTGAGCGGAGTTATACTCTTACCAATTTGTATCCCTTATATAATTCGCCTTGTCACTGGAGTGATACATAGAACTTTGTCTCAAGTTTTAGGGAATGAGAAGAAAATGTGTATGTTAATGCTTAAACATCGGGGTTTATTCATAGGAAGGACATCAGTAATGAAGATATCCACTGTGGTAAGCGGTTACAAAAATTCCAAAGTGAGAGTTCTTCAAACAACTAGAAAACAAAAAAGGGGGGACTGAATAGGACAATTTAAGTGAAGACCTCTCAGAATACTCTTTGTTAAATTTCATGAAGCCTAAGGGCCTGAGTTTTGGTTTCCTAGAAATCAGGTGACCTGGAGGAAAGCAGAAAGTATCGACTGCCAGAATTCCAGATTTTAATGAGGAAACTAAACTTATAAAACCAATCAGAATGTATAAGTGAAAAGAGAGGTGGATCTGGGGGTTTCTGTGGTTCCTTTTTGTATAAAAACCTCATGCATGTACTGGGCAGTGGCTCTCCTGACTTCGAATTTTTGCTCAGAGTGGGATTGCTCAATCTCCGAGTTCTTGAATAAAGCCTTTGTTCTATACTTAGAGATGCCTCTAAGGCATGTTACCCTTTAGGTAAGGGTCTGACTGTCCCACACAGTGACATCCAGAGTTGGACAATTTTCAGATGTATCATTATATTTTTTAACCCACATACAGAATATACAGAATATACAGAATGATTAATGTAATTTAAACAGATTGTATAAATGGGCAATGATCTAGGTCCAGAGTGAACAGGGGAATTTCCTCAGGAAAATTGTGGAGTTGTTAATTACCCTGATTTTGTCATTGAAACAAAGATCCATCTTTTTTTTGTGAGAACTATATTCTCCTGGTGGTTCTATTTGACTTGATAAGTCCTGGAATACCAGTATCTCCAAAAGATTAAAGTGTCAACCAAATATGATGAAGGGACATATGGTAAAAGAATCATTCTGCCTGAAACAGATTGTGTTTCTTTTTTTGTTGTTTTAATATTCTTTTTTTTTCTTAAATAGTAACTTTTTATTAACAGAACATATGCATGGGTAATTTTTTTTTTTTACAACATTATACCTTGCACTCACTTCTGCTCTGACTTTTCCCTTTCCTCCCTCCACTCCCTCCCCTAGATGGCAAGCAGTCTTATACATGTTAAATATCTTATAGTATATCCTAGATACAATATATGTGTGCAAAACCAAACAGTTCTCTTGTTGCACAGGGAGAATTGGATTCAGAAAGTAAAAATAACATGGGAAGAAAAACAAAAATGCAAACAGTTTACACTCATTTCCCAATGTTCTTTCTTTGGGTGTAGCTGCTTCTGTTCATCATTGATCAATTGGAACTGAATTAGATCTTCTTTGTCGAAGAAATCTACTTCTATCAGAATACATCCTCAAACAGTATCGTTGTTGAAGTATATAATGATTTCCTGGTTCTGCTCATTTCACTTAGCATCAGTTCATGTAAGTCTCTCCAAGCCTCTCTGTAATCATCCTGCTGGTCATTTTTCATAGAACAATAATATTCCATAACATTCATATACCACAATTTGCCCAACCATTGTCTAATTGATGAGCATGCATTCATTTTCCAATTTCTAGCCACTACAAACAGGACCACCACAACCATTTTGGCACATACAGATCCCTTTCCCTTCTTTAGTATTTCTTTGGGATATAAGCCCAGGAGTAGCACTGCTGGATCAAAGGGTATGCACAGTTTGATAACTTTTTGGGCATAATTCCAGATTGCTCTCCTGATTGGTTGGATTCATTCACAACTCCACCAACAATGCATCAATGTCCCAGTTTTCCCTCATCCCCCTCCAACATTCATCATTATTTTTTTCCTGTCATCTTAGCCAATCTGCCAGGTGTGTAGTAGTATCTCAGAGTTGTCTTAATTTGCATTTCTCTGATCAATAGTGATTTGGAACACTGTTTCATATGAGTAGAAATAGTTTCAATTTCATCATCTGAAAATTGTCTGTTCATATCCTTTGATCATTTATCAACTGGAGAATGTTGTAATGGGCTGAGGCTTGAGATGATGCACTGAGGTCCCAAGCACATGAGGCTAAATAGTAATTGGACCATACTCTATTAATATATAAGCTTGGAGAAAGAATGGCCCCCACCCACTCTTTGTGCAAGTCCTGATGTGTTGTATAGGAAATGATGATTTTGGTGGGTGGAGGCAGGGGAGTGGAAAAGGAAGGGGAAGGAGAGACTTGGGGCATTTTGTGATTGTGATTGTGATGGCTTTGCAGCTCAGGTCTCTCTCTGCTAGCTGGCTTCCTGTTGCAGCTGCCCATATTGCTATCGCAATCTTTTTTCACCTCTTCACTTCAATAAAGATTGAAGATTTTCCCCTTAACCTGAATTCCTGACTCTGGCTGATTTTAAATACGCGGTCATTACATTTGGCGCCCAAGCTTGGGAACGAAGGACTCTACTTTCATTGAAGAAGTCTCTAGTAACCCGGAACTTAGGTGAGTATAAGACAAACAGAGAACTTATTTTCTTAAAAACTAAAGCAGTAACTTTTTGGCTGAAATGGGACAGATCCTAGGTAAAGATTCTCCATCCCCCACCCCCACCCCCCCACCCCCAGCCCCACCCAGGACTGGTGCTATAGAAAGCCTGCTTAAGCTGATAGAAGATCAAGGCTACTTGTAACTTGGGAACAGGCAGCCAAACTTCTGGGTACATTAAAACGCACCTCCTCTTGGTTCTTAGAGGAAGAGCAAATCTCCTTAGATAAATGGACATTGGTTGGTCAGTAGCTCTCCGCATATAACAATGAAAACGGTCCTCATTCAATTTCCATCGAGGCATTCTATTTATACAATATGATACAGTTGGCCTTAAGATACCGTATAAGTTCTAGGAGAAAAGGAAAAAAACTCTAGGAATAGCCAAATGGGGAAGCCTGAGGTAAAGGAGGAAGACAAAGAACAGATTAACGGCCATATCCCCACAGGGCATGGAGACTTAAGTGAGGCTCAAGGGTGTGGTGAATCTGAGGCAGCTTCAGCCCCACCTAAGGAGCAGGTAATTGACTCTCCTCCATCAACTCCACCCTCTGGGATGGAGGGAGGAGGAGTAGTGGGGGGAGGGGGTGTGTGACAGCACCAGCACCTCCCCCCCAGCATCCAGCACCTCCCCCCCCCCCCCTGCATCCAGCTGCTCCTTTGAGTAGATTGCAAAAGGGACTAATTAAGGCCAAAGAGGAAGGGAGAAATGTATTGGAATTTCAACACCACATTTTTCCCATTATTCAACAGTTTAATTCTTCAGGTCAAGAAAGTAGAAGATACTCTCCTTTTGATATAGATATCCTCAAAGACCTGAAAAAAGCTTGCACTCTTTATGGGGCTACATCAGCTTATGTTAAGATGTTATTACAGAATTTGGCTTTTGAAATCTTGACCCCTAATGACTGGAAATCTATAGCAAAGATATGCCTAGAACCTGGACAAAACTATTTGTGGCTTTCTGAATATAGTGAGCTCTGTAGGATACAAGCCCAACAAAATAGTCAAAGTGGAGTTCATGCTGCAATCACCGGTGACCTACTAACAGGTGTAGGTCCTTATGCAGATGTCACAGTACAGATTAATTATTCTATAGCAGTATATGAGCAAATTGCTGCTAATTCCATCAAAGCGCGGGCTTCTCTCCACAATAAAGACGACAAGGGTGGGGCCTTCATAAAAATAACACAAGGGCCAAATGAACCCTTTGCTGACTTTGTGGGACATTTGCAGACAGCTATCACAAGAACAAATGCAGAAAATCCAATAACAGACATTTTGATAAGGCAACTTGCTAAGGAAAATGCTAATGAGGTTTGCAGAAGAATTATACTAGGACTGCGCAAGGATGCTCCTTTAGAGGAGCTAATAAGACGCTGTGCCACAGTGGGCACAGGTGCCTTTTATAGCCAGGCTATGATGCAGACTTCCCAAAATCCAAACATGAGAAGACAGAGTCCTTCTTGGCAAGGGACTTCCAGAGAGACTCGTAGATGCTTTCAGTGTGGAAAAGTAGGACATCTGAAAGCTCAATGTTGGTATAGAGATAGAATGGGAAAACAAGGTGGGAGAACAAGACCCCAAACCCCATGTCCAAAATGCAACAGAGGCTTCCATTGGGCCTCAGAATGCAGACAGATTCAGGGAAACGGGATGAGGGGCCCAGCCCCAGGGCCCAAGGTAAAAAACACTTGGGGCATGATGGCAGCCAATGGTGTACCCAGAGAGTGCCTAGAAGTCCAGTACCCAGACATGACCAATCAGCCAGAAATCCATATGATGGGAGAAGGGGATTACACAGTCAACCAGCCAGGAAGCAACCTGATGGCAGAAGGGAATTACAATTGGGGAGAATAGAGCTGTATGCAGCTGGGACAACTGAGATACCCCTGGAGAGGTGAAATCTGTTCCTCTCCAGCCTATGGATCCCTTACCTCCAGGCACAGTAGGCTTGACCATTTCACCTCCTTTTTGTACGTACAAAACAGTGTCCATCCACACACTGATGTGGGAAATGGGGAATGTGTAGATAATATCCCAATAACTAATATAGGTAGACAATGTGTGACTTATCACCCAGGAGAAGTAGTAGCACCAGGTTTACTCATACAGAATCCTAATAAGCAGCCTCGTGATAGTCACCCAGATTCTGACTCCAGACCACAAAATCCAGAAATATACTGGACAGCAGCTGTAACAGCTGACCGACCTATGCTCACGATTTATATAAATGGCCTACCATTGGAAGGATTGGTAGACACAAGTGCAGATCATACAGTTATTAGAGGTGCCAATTGGCCCAGTCACTGGCCAAAGATTAAAGCAGACACCTATATGTCTGGAGTAGGAGGATCAATAGCAGCTGAAGTTAGTGCTGCCCCTATGAGATGGACTTTGAAGCAAAACAGGAGTTTTTACTCCTTTTATAGTTGAAAAAATCCCTATCAATCTGTGGGGAAGAGACATTTTACAACAATTAGGGTTACAAATGAGTACTTCAGTTTTTTAAGCAGCGCTGCTGTTGAAGGCCTGCCAACACTTTCACCTGTTCCTATCCAATGGAAAACTGATACATCAGTGTGGATAGAACAGTGGCCCTTAGGTAGCGATAAAATTCAGGCCTTATTAGATATAGTACAGGAGCAGCTTGAACAAGGGCATTTACAACCTTCTTTAAGTCCTTGGAATTCCCCAGTGTTCGTTGTAAAAAAGAAATCAGGAAAATGGAGGATGCTCACTGATTTAAGAAAAGTAAATGGACAGATGGAAACTATGGGAACTCTTCAGCTTGGACTTCCATCTCCTACTCAATTGCCTAGAGAGTGGCCTCTTCGGGTCATCGATATTAAGGATTGTTTCTATTCTATCCCTCTGGATAAGGAGGATATGAAAAGATTTGCCTTTTCAGTGCCCAGCGTTAACTTAGCTGAGCCTTATAAAAGATATGAATGGACAGTTTTGCCACAGGGAATGAAAAACAGCCCCACTATGTTTCAAATGTATGTTGCTGCTGCTCTTGCTCCAATAAGAAAAGCATTTCCAAAAGTTATGCTATTACATTATATGGATGATATATTGGGATGTGCACCTGAGGAACAAACGCTAGAAGCATGTCTACAAAAGACCATAGAAACACTAAGATACTACAAATTATACATAGCTGAAGAGAAAATTCAAAGACATGCTCCTTTTCAATATTTAGGATATGAAGTATACCCTAAGGTGCTTACAGTACAAAAACTGTCTTTAAGAACAGAGAAGCTAAATACCTTTAATGATTTTCAGAAATCGATAGGAAATATCCAATGGATGCAACCAGTGTTAGGCTTGACTACCTATCAGTTACAACCATTATATGACATTTTAAGAGGAGACAGTGCTTTAAATTCACCATGCCAGCTTACAAAAGAAGCTCAAGAGGCTTTGAGAGAAGTTGAACTGGCTTTATCCAATGTGGGTGAAAGAGTCACTCAAAAACCCTTGGAAATATCAGTTTTTGCCACACAAGAGGCACCCATAGCAGTCCTTCACAAAGGAGACAGTGTGATAGAGTGGGTGAACCTCCCGGCACAACCAGAACAAAGCCTTACTCCTTACCCAGTGCTTGTGGCTAGAATTTTGTTAAAGGCTATTAAGCGAGCAGTACAATTATCTGGGGCAAGACCTGATAAGATATACACCTTTTACACCAATACACAAATTAATGTGTGTTGTGAGACCATCCCAGAGTGGCAAATTTTATTAGCCATGGCTCCAAATTTTACACATGGGTCTCCATTAAAGATAACCAGACTTTTACATAATTGGCGATGGATTCTTGAAGAAAAAGTTTCTAAGATTCCTCTTAAAGGACCAACTATCTTTACAGATGTATCCAAACATAATATTTGTGCTGTATACTCTCATGACTTAACGATAAAGAGAGTAGTCAGAACTCCTTTTCAGTCCACTCAGCAGAACGAATTATATGGGATCATGTTAGCTCTCACTTATTATTCAGGCGACATAAATATAATATCTGATTCAGCCTATTCAATCGGTGTGGTACAAAGAATTGCCACAGCACAAATACAATTTGCAGCTTCTAATATATATCAGCTCTTTAAGGAACTTCAGGAGCAAGTGAGAAAACATCAAGGTAAGATTTATATCTTGCATGTCCACTCACATAGTGGACTTCCAGGTCCTATTTTTGATGGGAATTCAAAGGCAGATAGCCTTTTAACTATGTTAGCCAGTACGCCTGTATTTCAGGAGACCCAGGAATCCCATTCTAAATACCATCAGGCTGCTCGAGCTTTGCATTTACAATTTGGGATTACAAAAGAGGAAGCTAGGAGCATAGTAAAAAGCTGTACAGCTTGCCTTCCTTTCCACTTACACTGCCTCCAGGGAAGAACCCTCATGATTTGAGACCCAATGAAATCTGGCAAATGGATGTGACCCATTATAAATCTTTCGGTCATCTGTCTTTTATCCATGTTGTGGTAGACACCTTTTCAGGATTCACTTTTGCAATACCAGCAGCAAAAGACACAGCCCGAATGGTCACTGAATTCCTCACACAAGCATTTGCCATTATGGGTGTGCCACAAGCAATAAAAACAGACAATGGTCCTGCATACACCTCCAAACATTTTGCACACTTTTGTGCACAGTATAAGATTTTACACACCACTGGCATACTCTTTAATCCTCAAGGACAGGCAATAGTAGAGAGGAGAAAAAGAGACATTAAGACGCTGCTCCAAAAACAAAAGAAAGGGGGAGCCACATGTAATCCTAGAGAGCTTCTAAATCTAGCTCTTTATACTATTAACTTCTTGATTTTTGACAAAGATGCACTGGCTCCGGCAGACAGGTTTTATAACCCACCAGAAGGGCAGTGTCCAGTGCGAGCAGCTCCACTATCTTTAGATAATCGCCAGGTGATGTGGAGAGACCCAGAAAGTGGTGAATGGAAGGGACCAGCTAGGCTAACTGCTTGGGGGAGAGGGTTTGCTTGTATCTCTACAGGTGGAGAAGGAATCAGATGGGTGCCAACGAGCCATATTCGCCTTGTCCATTGCAGAGAGATGGAGCAGACCCTTGAAACGAAGGAGAAGACCCAAGAAACATCGGGTGTTTCTGTTGCTGATTGTGCTCCCTATTGAAAGAGTGTGGCAGTTATGGCATTTGACTCATGGACATAGAAAAATCATTGGACTTCTCTGAGACATTAGATTGTTGTAAGACTTAAATCCCTCAGGAATCATTGGATTCTTTGAGACATAAGACTTGAAAGCCCTCAGGAATCATTGGATTTTCTGAGAAATGATAAGACTGTTACAGGACTTCAAAATCTGCTGGAATCATTGGATTCCCTAAGACATAAAAAGACTTTTGCTGGACTTCAAAAACTTTGGGGGATCATTGGATTCCCTGATATGTGAAGCAATGGACAAGAGATTGGTTTTGGACTATCTCTTGGCTGCTGAAGAAGGTGTATGTGTGACTGCTGTTTACATACTCTCCTTCTAGGACTTCTGGCAATCTTTTACATCAAAATGTTGATTTATATTGTTTGTTATACCATTACTTGGGTGTATAATTCATGTTTGTTACACCACATCAAGCCTGCACTGACTGTGGGGAGAGTCATCACTAATAGCCTCTGCGTTGTTGCTATGTGCTTGTGTAATACCTCCCATGCTGATGGGTTTGTGCATAATAAGACTCTTCAGCCCAGAAACCCGCTAGCAACCCCCACTTTCCTTTGGTGCTTTTCATCTCCCTTCCTGAGATGTCAGGGAGGGCGTGATTATCTCCTTCTTAGTGCTTTCACCTCCCTTCCTGAGAAGTCAGGGGGGTCATGATCACTTCCTTTTTTGGTCCTTTTACCTCCTTTCCTGAGAAGTCAGGGAGGGTGTGATCACCTCCCCTTGGGGGCTCTGACCTCCTTGAGGAGTCAGGGATGGCATGATCACCGATGTTCTAAAACAAAAGAAAGCGGGAGATGTAATGGGCTGAGGCTTGAGATGATGCACTGAGGTCCCAAGCACATGAGGCTAAATAATAATTGGACCATACTCTATTAATATATAAGCTTGGAGAAAGAATGGCCCCTGCCCACTCTTTGTGCAAGTCCTGATGTGTTGTATAGGAAATGATGATTTTGGTGGGTGGAGGCAGGGGAGTGGAAAAGGAAGGGGAAGGAGAGACTGGGGGCATTTTGCGATTGGGTTTGCTATGGCTTTGCAGCTCAGGTCTCTCTCTGCTAGCTGGCTTCCTGTCACAGCTGCCCATATTGCTATCGCAATCTTTTTTCACCTCTTCACTTCAGTAAAGATTGAAGATTTTTCCCTTAACCTGAATTCCTGACTCCGGCTGATTTTAAATACACTGTCATTACAGAATGTCTTGATTTCTTATTAATCAGAGTCAATTGTCTATGTATTTTGGAAATGAAGCCTTTATCAGAGCCTTTGAATGTAAAAATGTTTTCCCAGTTTATTGCTTCCCCTCTAATCTTGTTTGTATTAGTTTTGTTTGTACAAAGGCTTTTTAATTTGATATAATCAAAATTTTCTATTTTGTGATCAATAACAATCTCTAGTTCTTCTTTGGTCACAAATTCCTTCCTTCTCCTCAAGTCTGAAAGGTAAACTATCCTATGTTCCTCTAATTTATTTATGATCTTGCTGAAACAAATTTAAATTAAAAAAAAAACAATAACATTGTCAAAGTGGCATAAATTATATCTTCAGAGAGATGTATAACCAGGGAAATAGCTAGACCTGTCTGTTTGAGATAGCAAAACTGCTTTTTTTTTTTTAAATTGTGTCTTTATTATACTATCAAATGTTCAAAATGTAAATCATTCAATTGAACAATTCCTTTTGTGATTGAATAAAACAATTTAACTATTCACTCTTGCTAGTGAAAACAATGGCTAACCAATGGATAGACTGTGAGCTCCACTGGTATCCACTTAATGTCAAAAAAGTCAGAGCCATATTTTCTATTGAATTTCTTACAAAGGATTTGTGGGAGTATAAGGACACAGTTCATATGGGATGAGGAGTAGGAGATAAAGTACTTATGTACTATTGGAAAGAATCTCAATATGGACAAGATCCCAATTACAATAAAGGAAAAGAACAGGAAGAGAATAAGCATTTATTTAGTATCTATGATATACCAGACACTGTGCTAAGTACTTTACAGATATTATCTCATTTGATCCACATAATAAATGTGGGAGGTAGGTAGATTATTATTATTATTATTATAGGCAAGCAGAAGTTGTGACTTGTCAAGCAGAACACAATAAATATCTGAGATCAGATTTGAACTCCAGCACTCTATAAGCTGTATCTCCTAGCTGTGGAGGATCAAAATAAAGTATAATAAAAAAGAAATATAAATTTTGTTTTATCTTCCTAAAGAAGTACTACATTGTAAATTTTCATTTCTGCTTTCCTAATCAAAATCAATTTCTTGGCTGGAGTACTTCATGACTTTAATAGCTTTAGAAAATTCTTTTCTGATGCCATGCTGAGTTTCTGTTAACTATATTTAGGGTTTGCTAAATACACCAAAGTTATGAATTAATAAGATGATGGTGTAGGTGGTGATATGTATATGTGAGTTTCCTTCTCTGTGCTCCACAATTGTATAATCAGTGCAAATTATAGTGCAGTGTCTAGCACATAGTAAATGCCTAGTAAGTACTTGTTAATGTTAATATTTGTAGACTTTATAATTATGGCATATTTTATATGGAGTCATCGAATTTGGAAGTTTTCAAATATATAAATATATTTCATCAAAGTTATTTCTAAAAATGAACAGCTTTGCAGCATTCAAATAATGGCTTAGCCCCAGGTCTCAGTGCATTTCTAAGGTCAATTCCATATTATATCCTGCTGCTTATCTGAATGTTTTAGTATGCTGAATATCTGACCCAATAACAATCCCCAAAATTGCAATATTGATTTAACTGACTAGTAAACTTCCAAATTTTGATTTTCTAACAATGAAAAGAAATTATATAGAAAATAATGAAAGCAGTATTATAGAGTGTTAGATATGGATTCAGATAAATTTGTAGGAATACTGGCCACATCAATTATTTATTACCTATTTCAGTTTGGACAAATCAATTAATCTATTGTCTCAACTTCACCATTTGTAAAAAGAAGGGGATAGATTACCTCTATGATCTCTTTTAGCTCTTAATCTATTGAATTCATAGGTTTTTGAGTTAAAGAAACTAAAAAAAAATAATTTTCTTCATAGATAAAAAATGCCAGAATGACAGAAATTGATCACTTAGATAAATAATAGTCAATTCAAATTTCAACACCATTTAAAACATCTATTAAAATTGAAAAAAGCAAATTCAGAGCAGTGTGGAATTATTCAAAGAACATTAGATTTGGGGTCTTGAAAACCTAGGTTCAAACTTTGGCTTTTCAGGCCAGTTACTTAGTATGTTGACCTGAGGTTCTTCATCTGGAAAATGAAAACATTAGACATGATGACCCTGAAGGTCTCTTCAATCTCTCAATCTTATAAGACCATAGGAGATGTTAAAATATAATATATCAAAACTTATTTTTAATTGTATCTCCATGACACTATCAAGTGAAATGTAAATAATTTAGTCAAGCCACTTGTATGGTGATTTAAAAAAAGATACTTGATCTCATTCTTATTGATCTGCTCAAATAGACCAGCTATTTCTCAGTTATTTACATATTTTCCTAGAAAATTTTAAGAATTCGACTGAAAATTATAGAAATGAAGTCAACATTAAGCTGATCTACGATCTCTAAAAAGAAAATATTAGTGTACATATATGCAACACAAAGGAAAAATTTACAATGAATCAATGTAAACAAATGAAGGTCTGGGAGCAAAGAGAATTATATGAGAACTTGCACTATCTATCCAACTATGGCTGAACTATACAAAAAGCTACTGAGATTTCACCCTACATCTGCAGCTCCATCATGTTATCTATTATAGAGTTGATAGATTTTCTATTTAGGTTTCCTTAGTGAGCCACCCCTTAGAGTATTAAATTCAGTTCTGGACAATTCAATACTTGAAGAAATAGAAAGGCTGAAGGAGGTTACAGCTACAAAACAGTGCAGAAAGATCAAAGGATCACAAGGCTTCAAGGCAACTCCAAAAGGTCACTACATCTGCTAGGCTGCCTCTAGTCAGGGCTTCACTTCAAAGATACATAGTATTTCTTTAAGTTATCCATGGAGAGAAATGCAGTACTTTTACTTGATAGTGTTTTCTAATATTTCATGACCCTTTCAAAGGAAGATATTTTTGTTGAATTCATTCTGTATGTTCTTATATGCACACACACATCTGTGTATATATGTATATAAGATCAGGTTGCATGTATTTAAAAATCATGTGTGTATATATTTGAACAGAAAAATGTTTATGTATTTATATTTTGGGTATATGCCTTTCATTTTCTGTATATGCACATAGGAATTATATAGTTTTATTTTTATAATAAAATTTACCCACTTAATCTTTTAACAAGAAAATATTTATTAAGGAATTCTGTCTGTCAGTGATTGTTTTTCATGCTGGAAGGTGAAGGAAGAATATGAAACAACTCCTGCCTTTAATAAGCTGATATTCTATAAGGGCAGATGGCAATCTATTAATCTAAATAGTAAACATATGTGCAAACAAATGTATGCATACATACCTATAACATGTGTATACATATGCACATATGCAAATGGATAGTCTGTGTATATCTGTGTTCTGTATAGTTTCTATACTCTATAACATAATACTAGATGGTATTACACATCTTATATATATGTATACACACAGACATATATACATACACGTCTAATTCTTTATTAACAATACTCTTGGCAATACTGTTAATGGAAAACTGTAACAATTAACAAAAGCTCTCATTTTTAAAGACAATTTTTCTTGGCCTCCTTCAAGGGAAGTAGAGGTAGAAGCCCAGTTCCTTCTTAACACAAATTAGTACATATTATATGCAATGATCATTAATTATTTCTCATGATTTAGTTTTATCAACCATAGTGCCTAGCCCACTACTGAGTATTAGTAGTTGTATTAGAACTTTTTGTTGACATTATGATTGAATGATAAGATTGAAGCAATTTTCTTACTTGTTCTGGAAATTCTTTCAAATTACTGAGCTCCAATATGGATAATTATATTGCAGCGTGTCACCCTGTACCCTCATTATAACCACATAATCTGTGAATTGTGTTCAAGTTCAGGTTGCTGCTATCTATATTCCTAATTTTTAATTGTGAATGTTTAATCATTTTTATTTGTAAGTTGGATACCTTCAAGGTAACCCTTTTGAATCATTCCTTGATTCAGTCATCCCACTGATTTTGGTTAATTTCTGTACTTAAAAACTCTAACTTCATCATCAAAAATTATGTTATTTCATCCATTAACTTAATTAACATGGACTCCAGTCAATTATTTGACACAAGTCTGCAATATTAATTCAGTTGTAATTTGCCAACTAATTAGTTAAAATAATTATGATCCAAAATCTAGACCTAAAAGGGACTTAAGGACTTTGAGTCTAGCCCTTATGATTTTGCAGGTTTTGAAAAAAAATCCTGAAGACACTTGCCCATGGCCATAAAGTTAGTAAATGGAAGAGTTACGATTCAAACTTAGTTTCACTGACTCCAAATACTACTCCATTACTACTATACCAGGCTATAAAAACTAGAAATTTCATTGAAGTCTATAGTTTTTCTTACAACAGACATAAAAAGAAATCCCAAATCTAGAGGTGAACTATCATTACAAAGCAATATTAGGTTATTCTACAATCTTTATTGTATATCTACAAACTGTGGAGTAATGCATATTGCTTAAATATAACCTATTTGACCCAAGGACAAAAATCAAGAATAGAAAATAATAAATATAAACACTTAGAGTAATTGATGAATCTATAAACTATAATCACCAAGAAAGTAATTATATGAATCCAGATATGTATTTTCAAGATGTATATTCTTAATTAGCTTTTTCTAAAAGCCCACTTGAGTAGGATATCTATTTTGAAAAATAAAAGAAGGCACTCTGGGTTAGTAACAATCTTGAGTGATTACTATCTGGTTCCTAGTTGGATTTGATGTTTATTATAGTATAACTCAAATTCAGGATAAAAACATGGTGGCTGTGTCATAGAAACATGCATATTCTTGAATGTGTGGTTATACATATGTATATTTATGTGCATATGTGTAGATACTTTTGTGTATAAATATACGAATAGAAATATATGAGTATACTTTAACATATAAATTTATAAGTGTGTATTTATAAATGTATACATATATGAATGTATTTATCAATAAGTTACATTGGTCAAGTTCCTTGAATATGTCTACTCTCCCTCATTCATGCAAAAATTATATGGGAAAAAAAAAATATATATATATATATATATATATATTTAAAACCACATCTGTGGTCTATTGATTACATAGCTAACTTCAAGTCAAGAAGATCTATGTTCCAATGCTGCCTTGGATACATATTAGCTGTGTGATTTCAGGTAGATAACTTTCTCTCTCAGTCCCTAGGCATTTCTAGATGACTATAATTTATGAAACAGATACCTAATGTGTTTCAGTTAAGGGTTCTTCTCAATAAATTGCTTAAATTGATGAAATAACACATCCCTTCCAAAACAACCAAATAAAATATGCTATTAGTAGTTCAAGACCAAAAATTATACTTGAAATTTCAAAAGTTTTAACCTAGTTGAGTACATTCTTTAAGAATCATTCACATTTTAGATGAATCAATGAAAGCAAAGAGCTCTTTAATTAGCTAATAAAATTTGTGGGGCAGCACTCACTTTACACAAATATATATTATAATATATATTGTATAAACATATTCAAATATATAAATAAATATCATAATGTGATAAATAGAAATATATTATCAAATATAAAAAAGTGATAATGTAGATTTATTTATATTAAAAGACATTAAATTTTTCTACACATAAAAATAATGTTGGAAATAATTTAAATCTCCACAAAAGTGAGGCTGAAATTTCCTGTTCTCTAGATTTAAGGCAGATAGATTGATATTATATTTTATATATTATAATTATTATATATTATATATTATTAAATTATTATTATATTATTATTATATAATATATATTATTATATAAATTATAAATTATAAAATATTATATATTATATATATATATAATGAATAAGGTTTCATTTTATGGTGAGTAAGTATCTCTGTGTTTATGTATTATGCAATATCTCATTGAGAATAGTATATGATTGATGGACTACAAACAAAATCTTATTGTCCTTCATTGATGCCAAGAACCACCAACAGTATAGTATTGGAAATGAACTTTAATGAACTGAATTAAGATTAAAAAGCTGCCCAATAAATTGTGATTTCTCTATAAATATTTGTAATATTCATATTATCTAGATTTAACAACATAGTAACCATTTTTCAGTACCATTTTTCCTGATAGGTTAAAAATTATATTTGATTTATGCCAAAACACACAGCAAAAAAGGACCTATTGATCCATTTCACTGATGTAAGTTAAAAATAAAATACGATAAGTGCTTTTTTTTTTTTTTTTTTTTTTGCTATCGTGTTAGGATAATAACTGTGAAAAAACAATTAAAGCCAGCACTCATGGTCACAAGGCTCTAATCTAGCCTTTTAAAGACCTCTCTTTCTTCAAAGTTGTCTACAATTATTTTTCCAGGAGCAAGTTTATAGATGCTTTCAAAAAATGCCTTCCCCTTGAATTCCAGACTCATTCAGCTCTATCTAATGAAATTATTCCTGTTTTTAAAAATAGCAATGAAAAAAACAGCAATAATAAGAACATTTCTTAAATTTAGATACTTTCAGTTCTCTTTCAAATTATCATGACACTGTCTCAGAACCAGGAAGAAAGGATTTCTAATTTCCTCATCTACCATCTATAGTCTATGTGACTTTGGACAACTCATTTATCCTCTAAATGCGAGTTAAGCAGTCTAGATTGTGTTTTGAAAAAAGGTTCCAGACTGAGTTGGTAGAGAGAGCTTCTTCATGATAAATTTCCTATCACAATGAAATCACTGATCTAGTCTCTATTCTTTACTAGCCTAATCTATCCTTTACTAGCTTAATCAATAAGCTGAGGAAGTAATTTTTAAAGTGTTTTCCATCTCTCAATCATTTTAGGAAGGGACTTTTCAGATTTCCTTTCTCATTAATGATTGTCATTTAAAAGGGCAGAACTTTGGTCTCCATGTTCCAGTAAATAAGAAGCTGTTCCATTATTTGCAAATCGAAGAGCTATTTTTTCTCTTAAATTCTTTGTCCTCTATACTCATATAGGACCAGATGACATCATGATGTTGTGGTCAGTAAGAAAAAGACATGTACTAGCAAATAAAATTTTATATCTCTATTAGCCTTAATTTTAGAAAAACAACAATGGTTATTTTCTCCCTATGTATATTCTAATTATTGGCAAAAGGTATGGACTCATAGATAACAATTCCCCTCCAATGCTAAATAAGAGAAAAATGTCTCTTCTTAGACTTAAGCACACAGGCTGTGAGAACAAAAGTAACTAAAACTCAATTTAAAATTTCATTTCTTATGTCATGACCCCTACGAGAGACTGGAAATTGTTTAAAAAAAACCAAACTGATAAGCATGTCATAGTTCTTTTAATTAAATAAAGTTCCTTTCTGGATATAAGGTGAAGTGCTACCCTTTTAAGTTATAGTCCTTTGTAATATGGAGCAATTTAGAGGTGAAAAGTTTTGAAAAAGTACGTTTATGTAAAGGAAATGAGTTATATTAACTGATAAAGAATATAAGATGCAAAGAATGAATCTTTTCCTGAGAGGAAGATATAAAAAATGAACTTCGTTTTAATTTTTTTATTGCAAAGATATATTTAATGAAGAAACACAGTTTTTATAGACTTCCAACAATTAATGATTATATCACTAGGACTAACAGCAGATCGAAAACCAAAAATTTACAAAGATCACACATTTTACATTCTTAATGTAAGAGTTCAAGGACCTTTGGCAATCATGTTCCCATTCATTTGAGAAAAAAAATGAGCAGACTACACTGGCAAAATACATCCCATTAAAAGTGACTTCATGATAATTGCGTTTTTCTTCTGGAAAAGAAATACAAAACAAAATAAACCAAAACAGAAGTGAACATTGTCATGTGCCCAGCAGAAAATCAGGGATAATTTAAAATATATAACAACAAATTATCAGTTCAAGAAAATATATATATTAGTAGAAAAATTATATTCATGAATGACCATTTTTTCTTTACTTCCTTGTAAATTGTTCTTTAGTTCTCTACTGCTCACTCTATTTACTTTTTTCTTTCCCCCCTTTCATGCCATCCACCCCTCCCAAGCAAGCTATATTTAAGAAAAGCTATATTTATGTATGTAGAGATACATATACATACTCATATCCACACCCAACCCACATTCACAGATATTTTTTCTGTCCTTGCTGCTTCTTTATTCTGCTCTATAACTTGCCTTGCTATTAAATAACTTCCCTCCTCCCAAGGATCCCTCCCTTATCTTCTTCCCTCATCCTTTATTTCCCATTCACCCATTCCCTCCCCCCTTATTTCTTTATAGATTTTGGAGGGTGGTATATCCTTCATGATATGTATATAGTGTTACCTATTGAACCCATTTCCAATGTGAGTAAGTTTTCAGAACTATGAGCACTCTGCCCCCCTCTAATGCCTCTGTGTCTATTCTTCCTCTGCACTTCATTTGTATACAACATGATTGTTATTTTTACCTTTTGAGCTGCCCTATTGTTGATATGAATTTTATATATGTACATGTATATATATATATGAAAACGAATAGTTTATATTTAAACAGTTTGTCCATGTTAAGTTTCTTAAAATTCATCTATTATATTGGATCTTATATGTTAAATTTTCTGTTAAGTTCAGATTTGATTGATATAAAGTCCTGAAAATCTGCAAACTCATTGAATGTCCATTTTTTCTCATTCAGGATTATAGACAATTTTGCTGGATATGATATTTTTGACTACCGACCTAATTCTTTTGATTGTCAGTAGATATGATTCCAGGACCTGCAGTCTTTTATGATAGCTGCTGCTAAGCCTTGTAAAATCCTAATTGTAGCTCTAGCATATTTGAATTAGTTTTTTTCTTAATTTTTGCAAAATTTTCTCTTGGATCTGGAAGTTTTTAAATATGGTAATAATATCCTGGTGTGTTTTCCACACAGGATCTCTTTGAAGTGGTGATCAGTGAATTTTTTCTATTTCTACTTTCCCCTCATTCTATCACTCCAGGACAATTTTCTTGGATCATTTCTTGCATTGTAGTGTCAAGTTTTTTTTTTTTCTTTTTTTTTTTGGGGGGGGGGGTTCAGAAGTTTCTGGCAACCCAATTATTCCTATATTTTTCTTTTCTTGATTTGTTCTCCAGATCTGTCATTTTTGTTATAAGATATTTCACATTCTGTTCTATTTTCTCATTCTTTATAATATGTTTTGCTATTTCTTGGTCTCTCATAATTTCACTGGTTTTCCTTTTGCCCAATTCAAATTTTAAAAAAATTTCATCTTTGAGACTCTTCTTTTTCTAATTAACTTTTTTCCCCATAAACTTCTTGTTTTTCTTGGATGGTTTAATTTTTTTCTTTAGTTTTTTTCTTAATGTCTCTCATTTGATGTTTGAATTGTTTTTTGAATTCTCCAAATTCTCTTTGGGCAGGGAGTCATTTCACATTACTCTTTGGGGTAAAAGCTCTCTCTCTTTTTTTTTTTCTAAAATGTCCTTCTCTGAAGATGAATCTAGGTCTTCACTATTCCTCTATTCCTATAATATGTTACAATGTTGGGGTTCTTTCGTCTTTGCTAGTTCATTTTTTAATGAGGTATTACTGTAAGCACCTCTAATTGTGAAGTGGGAAGATGATGCCTCAAGCTTCCCTTCAGCTTTCCCCCTTGACCAGGAACCCCAAACCAAGAGCTCCATCTTCTTCCAAGGGCCCACAGCCAGCAGTGTCCTTGACCCGCTGCTTCTGCCCTCATTGGGTGCTGATTCCTTCTCTCCCAGGGCTGTGTCTCAGAAGCACAGCAGGGTGCAGCCTTCCCAAACACTCAAGGTTTTCTCAGTTTTCCTGGACTCAAACCCTGACTCCACAAATAGTCAGGAGGTGAAAGTCTCTGTGGCTCCTGCTGAGGCTACAGCAACAACCAGGTAGCAGATCCTCATGGATGTTTCTGAGTAGCTATTCATGAGGTATTTGTACTCCAGATATGTCAATCCCCAGCTCAGGACCTTTCTTCAGATTTTCTCAGGTTTATCAGGAGGATCCCAGTTCTATCCCAAGTCTTCTTGATTTTTCAAGATTTTATATTTGCCTTGAGTCACAAATGTGTTCTATTTGTGGAAATTGGGAGAACTTGAAATTTACCAATTTACTTCACCATTTTTCCAGAATCCTCCTCATGAATTAATTTTTTTTTTTTTTTTTTTTTTTTGCTGAAGCAATTGGGGTTAAGTGACTTGTGCAGGGTAACACAACTAGGAAGTGTTAAGTGTCTGAGGCCAGATTTGAACTCAGGTCCTCCTGACTTCAGGGCTAGTGCTCTATTCATTGTGCCACCTAGCTGCCCTGCTCTTTCCATAGATTCATTTTCAAAGAAAAATTATAGCATTTCAGAGTTGGGAGAGACTGAAAGGCTCATCTACTAAATTCTTATATCAATTTTTTTCTTTTATAATATCTATTAGAGATAGGATTTCCTTCTTTTCCTGAAAACTTCCAGAATAGTAGACTCCCCCAAACTTGTGAATCCCATACATCTTTATATCATGGCTTTAGAACTCTGCATTTTAAAGAACTTGACTTAGAATTCTTATTTAGTGAAATGGGAGGTAGGAGTTTTATTCAATATCAATGTATCTAATATGAGTTGATTATTTTTCCTTTTGTTCTTTCAATGACATGCTTTGCAATCTGAATTACTTGCACAATCCATTTCCTTGATTCCTTTTCATGTGCTATTGAACAGAGATTGGAGAATCACAAATCTGCTGATGAAGACCCCTACAAATTTGTTTTTAATTTTAATGGGACCCTTCAGGCTAATTGATTCCCTATCTCACTCTCCATAGCAGTTGCTCCAAACTTATCCTTAAGCTTTTCATGGTACTCTTTTCTTCAACCCCCTCAACTGAGAATTTTACCTCATATTTCATAGGAAAAAATCAATTTTTGGAGAGTTCTCCATTCTACCTTCATCTCACATCATTTGTCCATTTCCTTCCATTACCTTATTCTTTCAACTCTTTTTGTTGTTCAGTCATTTCTCTTGTGACTAACTTTTCATAACACCATTTGAAGTTTCTTTGGCAAAGATATTTGAATGTTTTGCATTTCCTTTTCCTCATTTTACAGAGGAGGAAACTGGGGCAAAAAGAGTTAAAAGTCACATATTGAGTATTTGAAGCCAGATTTGGACTCAGGAAGATTGGTCTTAATTTGAATTCAAGTTTTCCTGACTCTAAGCCCTACACTATCCATTGCACAATCTAGCTTTACTCTAGTCTCAGATAAAGAGATGGCTTTTCTTCCTGCTAAGATAAATCCCTTTATTTGTTCTCTTGATCTCAGTCCCTCTCAATTTCTACAGCAATTGTATCCATTGTTTCCACAAGCTCTTTTTTTATCTTTAGTGGCTATATCTTTTTCCCATGGCTTCTACTGTAACCATGTTATATCACAAAAGATCTTCCAAGCAATATCTGTCTAGTTCATCTAGATCCTGGAGTGAAATTACTGCAGGCCCAGTTAAATTTAGCTATACTTCTGTTCTACTTTTATTTACTTGCATAAATGTCTTAGCATTTCTGTGTTCTGAGGGTGAGTTCAACCTTATCTATTCTTTGCTTCAGGCTTAGTGTGCTACATCTTGGCCACCTTCATGCTATGTCATCAATGGCAACAGCTTCCTTCTGCTCTTCCTTTTTAATCTTTCTTTGCTTTGCTTTTCCTCCTATTCTTATTCTAACTTCTCCATCTCACATTCTTTATATTTCTTTACCTGAAATTCAGACTCCTTATTAATATCAATTAATATCAATATTAATATCAATGTATCTACCTTAATTAATCTAGGGAACTCAAAACTCCCACTCTTGTGATCCTAGGCTGATTGGTTAGATTGATTGACTTTCAATTTACTAGTCCTGGTCTCAAATCCAGAATTTCAATTTCTATGCCATGTCACATAAAGTACCAGCCTTCTTGGAATAAACTTTTTCCCTCTTCTACCCCCTTTCCATATCTCAAAATATCTGTGATCTTCCCTCAGTAAAAGGTCAATGTATTGGAAAACCCAGTCCAATGCTTCTATCAACTAACCCACTTTAATGCCTTGTTTTGAGCATTAAATGACATAATTGGGAAGTGTTTTGCAAACTTACAGGCTCCATATAAATGGTACCTATTTGTATTAAAACAATTATTTTTAGAACGTACCAATCTGGAGGTGGTATGTGAAAGACTAGAATTTCTCCATATCCTTGAAAAGCTCTAAAAGACAAAAAGACTGAGAGAAATCCATTTACCCCAAAATAGGTATAGCATTATAGAGTAGAATACAATACAATTACATTCTATCAACCACATCTAATATTTAATATTTAACTAACATAGGATGTTTGAAGTAATGGGAAATTATCTGAATAACAAAAATAATCTGGGAGGAGGGGGCAGGGGAAAAATTCAGTTTTCTTCCATGAGAGCTGGGAATCCATTTAAAGGCCTCCTTAAATTCTGATGATGTGGAGACATAAGATATTTCTTCACAGATTAAGATGTTTATACATCATTGAAATATAGATGTATTTTTCCATAGACAAACAATTTTTTTCTTTCTAAAGTCTGTATTAAAAGAGAAGATTCAATGTCTGCATGCTACCTAATCTTGGCTCAGACAATTGTAATCTCACTCATGGATACTTTGGGCAGAGAAGAACTAGACAATCCATAGATCTAACATCCATAATATTTAGATTTAAAGGACTGTTTATTATTCCCTCTGATTTTTTGAGGTTGGAAAACAAAAAATTTTGTCCGGTTCTCCAGTACTTGCTGGTACTATAGTACTAGCCTCATTTTTGCCAGACTATTATCTAATGATCTTGGGTAAGGGCAAAGTTGCAGTATCCCTGGAATTAATGAGCAATATTATGTGGGTATACCTGGCTGCCACAAATTAACTGGTAAATTTGTTTTAAATCACAATCAAGCTCTTGCCATTGCACCAAGTATTAAAGACACAATAATTTCTCAATAGATAACATAATTGCTGAAGGTTTTTGGAAAGATGGTGGAGAAGGTCAGTAAATCTCAAGTTTTCCAGATTTCCCTCACAAACAGAACAAATTTGAACCTTAGGACAAACACAGACTGTTTGAAAAACAACGAAGACTTGGGGCAGAAGGGCAGGAGTCCTGGGATTAGCTGGTTTGGCTAGAACCTCAATCCAAACCATTGGAACTTTTACTTTGGGACTTCGAGGGAATTGAGGGATGTGAGTCCAGGAAGACTGAAGGAATCTCTGCTGATTGTGAACAACAGACCTCACTGTACTGCTGACACAGGGCCCTAGGTAAGAAGGAACTAACATACCCAGTGAGTGTAGAAACAGTGGGGCAGGGATACTGCTGGCTGCAGGGACTTGCAGGAGGGTGGAGCTTTTCATTTGGGATTCCAGGTCAGAGAAAGGCACTGAAGTAAAGCTGGAAGTACCTTCCCTTCCATATCAAGATTAGAGATGCTTACACTAATACTTCTCATTTAAAAAATGAACCAACCTAGAAGAAAGAACCCAACTATAGAAATTTTGGGACTAAGGAAGATCAGGGTTCACCTTCAGAGGGGGATAGTGAAGTTAAAAAAAAAATTTTTTTTTACCCCAAAGAGTAATGCTAAGTATAAATTCTAAATTTATAGAAGAGTTAAAAAAGACTTTAAAAATCAAATGAAAGAGCTTGAGTAAAAACTATAACAAAAACATCCAAGAAAAAAAAAGATTATGAAAAAAATCAATTAGGAAAAGAAATAGAATCTTAAAGCTTTGAAAATTAGAAATGAGCAAGGAGAAGCCAATTGTTAAGGGTTCAAACGTTGGAGTTTGTTCTTCTCAGGGCACAGCCGGTTTAGAGGCTTAGAGCCCTTCGGATGTCTCCAAATCCAAAGGTTCTGCCCTTCAGCCTCTGCCTCTGCTTTCTTCTGCCTCCAACAGAGATGGAAGATCTCTCTTATCTCCTTCTGGGGAGCCCAGCACCAACTTGCCGCGGAGAGAGGGCTTCTGGCGTTGCTCCACTGAAATCCCAAAGGTGTTCTCTGCAGCAGAGTCGTTTCTCTCGAGTCTAGCGCGATCAGCCAGCCAAGAGGAAAAAATGTATTCTGGAATGGCTGTCTCGCCTTATATCTGAACCTTCTGAGAGAATGGGATTATGGGTTTTCTCCCATAGTGCTCTCTGGCCCAAAGAGCTTTAAGGTGTGGACTTTGAGTAAAGGTGGGAACACAAGCCTTGTCTTGATTAGTTCTACTTAGTACCTTGTTTCAGGTTCTGGCCAAAACAACTTCTTGTAAGATTAGATCAACTCTAATTACTTAGCAGTTAGTAAGGATTCCAACATCTCCCCCTTTCTTTTGTTTTAAAACATAGGGGGTTTCTGAGGGGGTACACATAAATCCATCAATATGGGCCAGAACTTTGTAACAGATATACATGGTATACATAAATCCATCAATATGGGAGGCATTATACATAATTTACATGAGCACATAGCAATATAACACAGGCTAGTAGTAATGTAACAAATAACAAGAATCAATCTGAAAATTTACACATGTCCATAAGTCCTAGAAACAGTCCAATAGGATTCCATTGTCCATTAGTTCATGTGCCAGGAATCTAATAATTCTTATGAGCACAATCAGCAACAGAACCACCCGATATTTCTTGGGTCTTCTCCTTTGTTTCAAGGGTCTGCTCCATCTTTCTGCGATGGACAAGGCGAATGCGGCTCGTAGGCACCCATCTGATTCCTTCTCCACCTGTAGAGATGCAAGCAAATCCTCTCCCCCAAGCAGTTAGTCTATCTGGTCCCTTCCATTCACCACTTTCTGGGTCTCTCCACATCACCTGGCGATTATCTAAAGATAGTGGAGCTGCTCGCACTGGACACTGCTCTTCTGGTGGGTTATAAAACCTGTCTGCTGGAGCCAGTGCATCTTTATCAAAGATTAAAAAATTAATGGTATAGAGAACTAAATTTAGAAGTTCTCTAGGGTTACCCGTGGCTCCTCCTTTCTTTTGTTTTTGGAGGAGTGTCTTAATGTCTCTGTTTCTTCTTTCTACTATTGCTTGACCTTGAGGATTGAAGGGTATGCCAGTAGTGTGTAGAATCTTATATTGTGCACAAAAGTGTTCAAAATGTTTGGAGGTATATGCCGGTCCATTATCTGTTTTTATTTCTTGTGGCACACCCATAATTGCGAATGCTTGAATGAGGAATTCAGTGACCACTCGGGCTGTCTCTTTTGCTGCTGGTATGGCAAAAGTGAATCCTGAAAAGGTGTCTACCACAACGTGGATAAAAGACAGACGACCAAAAGATTTATAATGAGTCACATCCATTTGCCAGATTTCATTGGGTCTCAAACCACGAGGGTTCTTCCCTGGAGGCAGTGTAGGAGCGTGGAAGGGAAGGCAAGCTGTACAGCTTTTCACTATGCTCCTAGCTTCTTCTTTTGTAATCCCAAACTGTAAACGCAAAGCTCGAGCAGCCTGATGGTATTTAGAATGGGATTCCTGGGCCTCCTGAAATAAAGGCGTACTGGCCAACATAGTTAAAAGGCTATCTGCCTTTGAATTTCCATCAAAAATAGGACCTGGAAGTCCACTATGTGAATGGACATGCAGGATATAAATCTTTCCTGGATGCTTTCTCACTTGCTCTTGAAGTTCCTTAAAGAGCTGATATATATTAGAAGCTGCAAATTTTATTTGGGCTGTGGCAATTCTTTGTACCACACCTACTGAATAGGCTGAATCAGATATTATATTTATGTCGCCTGGGTAATAAGTGAGAGCTAGCATGATCGCATATAATTCGTTCTGCTGAGTGGACTGAAAAGGAGTTCTGACTACTCTTTTTACAGTTAGATCATGAGAGTATACAGCACAAATATTTTGTTTGGCTGCGTCTGTAAAGATGGTTGGTCCTTCAAGAGGAACCTTAGAAACCTTCTCTTCAAAAATCCATTGCCAATTATGCAGTAGTCTGGTTATCTTTAATGGAGATCCATGTGCAAAATTTGGAGCCATGGCCAATAAAATCTGCCACTCTGGGATGGTTTCACAGCATACATTAATTTGTGCATTTGTATAGAAGGTATATATCTTGTCAGGTCTTGTCCCAGATAATTGTACTGCTCGCTTAATGGCCTTTAATAGAATTCTAGCCACAAGCACTGGGTAAGGCGTAAGGCTTTGTTCTGGTTGTGCTGGGAGGTTCACCCACTCTATCACACTGTCTCCTTGATGAAGGACTGCTGTGGGTGCTTCTTTCATAGCAAAAACTGATATTTCCAAGGGTTTTTGAGTTACTCTCTCAACTACATTGGATAAAGCCAGTTCAACTTCTCTCAAGGTCTCTTGAGCTTCTTTTGTAAGCCGGCGTGGTGAATTTAAAGCAGTGTCTCCCCTTAAAATGTCATATAGGGGTTGCAATTGATTGGTAGTTAAACCTAATACTGGACGCATCCATTGGATATCTCCTATTAATTTTTGGAAATCATTTAAGGTGTTCAACCTCTCTGTTCTTAAAGACAGTTTTTGCAGTGTAAGTGCCTTAGGATATATTTCATATCCTAAATATTGAAAAGGAGCATGCCTTTGAATTTTTTCTGTAGCGATATGAAGTTTGTAGTATCTTAGTGTTTCTATGGTTTTTTGTAGACATGCTTCTAGAATTTGTTCCTCAGGTGCACAACCCAATATATCATCCATATAATGTAATAGCATAACTTTTGGAAATGCTTTTCTTATTGGAGCAAGAGCAGCAGCAACATACATTTGACACATAGTGGGGCTGTTCTTCATACCCTGTGGCAAAACCGTCCATTCATATCTTTTATAAGGCTCAGCTAAATTGACACTGGGCACCGAAAAGGCAAATCTCTTCATATCCTCCTTATCCAGAGGAATGGAATAGAAACAATCCTTGATGTCTATAACCCAAAGAGGCCATTCTCTAGGAAGCTGAGTAGGAGATGGAAGTCCAGGCTGAAGAGTTCCCATAGTTTCCATCTGTTCGTTCACTTTTCTTAAATCAGTGAGCATCCTCCATTTTCCCGATTTCTTTTTTACAACGAACACTGGTGAATTCCAAGGACTTAGAGAAGGTTGTAAATGCCCTTGTTCAAGCTGCTCCTGTACTATATCTAATAAGGCCTGAATTTTATCGCTACTTAAGGGCCACTGTTCTATCCACACTGGTGTATCAGTTTTCCATTGGATAGGAATAGGTGAAAGTGTTGGCAGGCCTTCAACAGCAGCCCTGCTTAAAAAACCGAAGTACTCATTTTTAACCCCAATTGTTGTAAAACGTCTCTTCCCCACAGATTGATGGGATTTTTTTCAACTATAAAAGGAGTAAAAACTCCTGTTTTGCCTTCAAAAGTCCATCTCATAGGGGCAGCACTAACTTCAGCTGCTATTGATCCTCCTACTCCAGACATATAGGTATCTGCTTTAATCTTTGGCCAGTGACTGGGCCAACTGGCACCTCTAATAACTGTACGATCCGCACCTGTGTCTACCAATCCTTCCAATGGTAGGCCATTTATATAGATAGTGAGCATAGGTCGGTCAGCCGTTACTGCTGCTGTCCAGTATATTTCTGGTTTTTGTGGTCTGGAGTCAGAACCTGGGTGACTATCACGAGGCTGCTTATTAGGATTCTGTATGAGTAAACCTGATGCTACTATGTCTCCTGTGTGATAAGTCACACATTGTCTACCTGTATTAGTGACTGGGATATTATCTACACATTCCCCAGTTTCCCACATCAGTGTGTGGATGGACACTGTTTTGTACATACAAGAAGGTGAAATGGTCAAGCCTACTGTGCCTGGAGGTAAGGGATCCATAGGCTGGAGAGGAACAGATTTCACCTCTCCAGGGGGTATCTCAGTTGTCCCAGCTGCATATAGCTCTATTCTCCCCAATTGTAATTCCCTTCTGCCATCAGGTTGCTTCCTGGCTGGTTGACTGTGTAATCCCCTTCTCCCATCATATGGCTTTCTGGCTGATTGGTCATGTCTGGGTACTGGACTTCTAGGCACTCTCTGGGTGCACCATTGGCTGCCATCATGCCCCAAGTGTTTTTTGCCTTGGGCCCTGGGGCTGGGCCCCTCATCCCGTTTCCCTGAATCTGTCTGCATTCTGAGGCCCAATGGAAGCCTCTGTTGCATTTTGGACATGGGGTTTGGGGTCTTGTTCTCCCACCTTGTCTTCCCATTCTATCTCTATACCAACATTGAGCTTTCAGATGTCCTACTTTTCCACACTGAAAGCATCTACGAGTCTCTCTGGAAGTCCCTTGCCAAGAGGGATTCTGTCTTCTCATGTTTGGATTTTGGGAAGTCTGCATCATAGCCTGGCTATAAAAGGCACCTGTGTCCACTGTGGCACAGCGTCTTATGAGTTCCTCTAAAGGAGCATCCTTGCGCAGTCCTAGTATAATTCTTCTGCAAACCTCATTAGCATTTTCCTTAGCAAGTTGCCTTATCAAGATGTCTGTTATTGCATTTTCTCCATTTGTTCTTATGATAGCTGTCTGCAAGCGTCCCACAAAGTCAGCGAAGGGTTCATTTGGCCCTTGTGTTATTTTTGTGAAGGCCCCCCCCCTTTGTCCTCTTTATTGTGAAGAGAAGCCCACGCTTTGATAGCATTATCAGCAATTTGCTGATATGCTGCTACAGAATAACTAATTTGTGCTGTGACATCTGCATAAGGACCTGTACCTGTTAGTAGGTCACAGGTGATTGCAGTATGAACTCCACTTTGAATATTTTCTTGGGCTTGTATCCTACAGAGCTCACTATATTCAGAAAGCCACAAGTAGTTCTGTCCAGGTTCTAGGCATATTTTTGCTATCGATTTCCAGTCATTAGGGGTCAAGATTTCAAAAGACAAATTTTGCAATAGCATCTTAACATAAGCTGATGTAGCCCCATAAAGAGTGCAAGCTTTTTTCAGGTCTTTGAGGATTTCTATATCAAAAGGTGAGTATCTTCTACTTTCTTGACCTGAAGAATTAAACTGTTGAATTACAGGAAAAATGTGGTGTTGAAATTCTGCTACATTTTTCCCTTCTTCTCTGGCCTTAATTAGTCCCTTTTGCAATCTAGTCAAAGGAGCAGCTGGATGCTGGGGGGGAGGTGCTGGATGCCGGGGGGAGGTGCTGGATGCTGGGGAGGAGGTGCTGGATACTGGGGGGGAGGTGCTGGATACTGGGGGGGAGGTGCTGGATGCTGGGGGGGAGGTGCTGTTGCTGTCACTGCCCCCCCCACTACCCCTCCTCCCTCCATCCAGGAGGGTGGAGTTGATGAAGGAAAGTCAATTACCTGCTCCTCAGGTGGGGCTGAGGCTGCCTCAGATTCACCCCACCCTTGAGCCTCACTTAAGTCTCCCTGCCCTGTGGGGATATGGCCATTAATCTGTTCTTTGTCTTCCTCCTTTATCTCAGGCTTCCCCCTTTGGCTATTCCTAGAGTTTTTTCCTTTTCTCCTAGAACAAGTACGGTATTTTAAGGCCATCTGTATCGTATTATATAAAAAGAATACTTCAATGGAAACTGAACGAGGACCGTTTTCATTGTAATATGCGGAGAGCTGTTGACCAACCAATGCCCAGTTTTTTAGAGAGATTTTCTCTTCCTCTAAGAGGAAACCTACTCACATTGGGAAAAGGTTAAATGAAAACATTGCATATATACCATGTGTGAGTCTCAGTATATCTGAGTATGTATGGTGTGTAGATGCATAGATATGTGTATGTAAATACATGTATATATGTGTGGGTATGTGGATGGTAAATAATGTATATGTATATATATATATGTGTGTGTGTGTGTGTGTGTGTGTGTGTGTGTGTGTATGATTAACTGTAATCTGCTTGATAGAAGAGGGGAGGATGAAAATGGGAAAAGAGAAAAGTAGAAAATACACAGCAGAGAACAAAAGAATAAGACAAGAATGCAAAGATGAACACTTATGAATATAATTATTATATATGCTTTTTAGAAATGGAAATTTATTGTTATATATTTTGAATCCTCACCAATAGGCAAATGACAAATTTTCAATTTTATATTTATTGCTTTTCTGTTTTTTAATGTTCTTTTTTAAATTTTGTGTTCAGTTCAATAAAAAAAAAAAGATAACAGAATTGTTATTTTACCCAGAATTTCCTGCAGTTATTTTCACCAATAGCCTGCAAAAGGATACTTTGATATATTGTAATAAGGTATCATTTTCCATGTCTATGCATAAGAAAAGGAAAGGGAAGAAACATTTATATGATAACTATTATGAGCCAGGTTTTGTGCTAAATCTGTTTATATTGGTTTATAATTTTTATCTCATTTGATCTTTAACAACTTTTTGAGCTAGGTACTATCATCATCATCATCATCATCATCATCATCATTACTATTTTATAGCTGAGGAAACTCAGGCAAAAAGACTGAGTTATATAGGGAGTAAGTATCTGAAGGCAATTTGAGTTTGCCACCAGCAACTATAAGGTTATTTACAACATGTTGTATTGTTTGTATTTTGTATACATATGTCCTTCACTTTTCATTTTTTTATTATAACTTTTTATTGAAAGAACATATGCCTGAGTATATATTATTCCTTGCACTCACTTCTGTTCGAACTTTTCCCTTCCCTCCCTCCACCCTCCTCTCCTAGAGAGCAAGCAGTCTTATACATGTTACATATGTTATAGTATATCTTAGATGCAATATATGTGTGCAGAACTGCAGTTCTCTTGTTGCACAAGGAGAATTAGATTCAGAAGATAAAAATAACCTGGGAAAAATACAAAAATGAAAACAGTTTACACTCATTTATCAATGTTCCTTCTCTGGGTGTAGCTGCTTCTGTCCATCATTGATCAATTGGAACTGAGTTAGATCTTCTCTTTGTGGAAGATATCCTTTTCCATCAGAATACATCCTTATACAGTATTGTTGTTGAAGTATATAATGATCTCCTGGTTCTGCTCATTTTACTTAGCATTAATTCATGTAAGTCTCTCCAAGCCTCTCTGTATTCATCCTGCTGGTCATTTCTTACAGGACAATATTCCATAACCTCCATATACCTCAGTTTACCCAACCATTCTCCAATTGATGGGCATCCATTCATTTTCTAGTTTCTAGCCACTACAAACAGGGCCACCAAAAAGATTTTGGCACATACAGGTCCCTTTCCCTTCTTTAGTATTTCTTTAGGATATAAGCCCAGTAGTAGTAGCACTGCTGGATTGAAGGATATGCACAGTTTGATAACTTTTTGAGCATAATTCCAGATTGCTCTCCAGAATGGTTGGATTTGTTCACAACTCCACCAACAATGTATCAATGTTCCAGTTTTCCCACATTCCCTTCAACATTCATCATTATTTTTCCCTGTCATCTTAGCCAATCAGACAGGTGTGTAGTAGTATCTCAGAGTTGTATTATTTTACATTTCTCTGATCAATAGTGATTTGGAACACTCTCATATGAGTGGAAATAGTTTCAATTTCATCATCTGAAAATTGTCTGTTCATATCCTTTGACCATTTATCAACTAGAGAATGGTTTGATTTCTTATAAATTAGAGTCAATTCTCTATATATTTTGGAGCTGAGGCCTTTATCAGAACCTTTAACTTTAATTTGTTTTCCCAGTTTGTTGCTTCCCTTCTAATTTTATTTGCATTAGTTTTGTTGGTACAAAAGCCTTTTAATTTGATGTAAGCAAAATTTTCTATTTTGTGATCAATAATGATCTCTAGTTCATCTTTGGTCACAAATTCCTTCCTCCTCCACAAGTCTGAGAGGTAAATTATCCTATGTTCCTCTAATTTATTTATGATCTCATTCTTTATGCACAAATCAAGGACCCATTTTGATCTTATCTTGGTATATTGTTGGAATCCTTACAAAGTGCTAATTTAGCATGGTACTTAGTAAATCCTCTAGCTCACTAATGTATTTAAATACTCATTGAAGTTCACACATTTGGGAGATTTCAGGGTTTAGTATGAGATATCCAAATTCACACCTCCCTTAATCCCTGCCTCCAGAAGGAGGAGTCAACCTTTGGGAGATCATATAAAGAGTCTCTTAGCTTCAGGTTAGGTAGTTACTTCGGAATATTGCCAGGGGTCGAGAGGAGCACTCTGGGAGATTGAGAGCCAGAAGCTCTCTCTCGGAGGCAAGACAGATTCATTTCCAACTTTCACCTTGGTGCTGGCTGGAGGCTGAAGAAAGCAGAAAGCAGATGCAAAGGACAAAGCTGCAAGAGCTCTTAGAAGCAATGAGAGAGAGAGGCCTCTAAGAAAACAAACTGGGCTATTTTGGAGACAATAAAACATCTAAACTTTTAACACATGGCTGCATTTCGGTGATTATTACTTTTAACTGAAACCAAGGCTGCCTCCAGAAAACCTCCCTAAGAAACCTGTTCCCAGAGAGAACCATTATATTTTAAAGAACAAGAACACCACGGTATATGGTGTTAAGTGTGGGTATATGCCTAATTTCTGCCATACTAATTTCCAGTTTTCCCAACATTTTTTGTCAAATAATGAATTCTTATCCCAAAAGTTGGGATTTGGGGGTTTGTCAAACACTAGATTGCTATAGTTATTGACTATTTTGTCTTGTGAACCTAACCTATTCCGCTGATCAACTAATCTATTCCTTAGCCAATACCAAATGGTTTTGGTGACTGCTACTTTATAATAGAGTTTTAGATCAGGTACAGCTAGGCCACCTTCATTTGATTTCTTTTTCATTAATTCCCTTGAAATTCTTGACCCTTTGTTCTTCCATATGAATTTTGTTGTTGTTTTTTCTAGGTCATTAACGTAGTTTCTTGGGAGTCTGATTGGTATGGAACTAAATAAATAGATTAGTTTAGGGAGTATTGTCATCTTTATTATATTTGCTCAGTCTATCCAAGAGCACTTAATATTTTTTTGAATTATTTAAATCTGACTTGATGTGTGTAGAAAGTGTTTTGTAATTTTGCTCATATAATTCCTGACTTTCCTTTGGTAGGTAGATTCCCAAATAATTTATTCTATCAAAAGTTATTTTGAATGGAATTTCTCTTTGTATCTCTTGCTGTTGGATTTTGTTGGTGATGTATAAAAATGCTAAGGATTTATGGGGATTTATTTTGTATCCTGAAACTTGCTAGTTATGAATTATTTCTAATACCTTTTTAGTAGAATCTCTGGGGTTCTCTAGGTATACAATATCATCTGCAAAGAGTGATAGTTTGGTTTCTTCATTACATACTCTAATTCCTTTAATCTCTTCCTCTACTCTTTATTGCTGAGGCCAGCATTTCTAATACAATAGTAAATAATAATGGTGATATTGAGCAACTTGTTTCACTCCTGATCTTATTGAGAATGGTTTCAGTTTTTCCCCATTACATATGATGTTTACTGATTGATGGTTTTAAATAGATGCTCCTGACTATTTTAAGAAAAAGTCCATTTATTCCCATACTCTCAAGTGTTTTTATTAGGAATGGATGTTGGATTTTATCAAATGCTTTTTCTGCATATATTGAGATAATATATGGTTTTTGTTAATTTGGTTATTGATATAGTCAACTATGCTAATAGTTTTTCTAATATTGACCCAGCCCTGCATGCCTGGTATAAATTCTACTTGGTCATGGTGTATTATCCTGGGGATAATTTTCTGTATTTTTGGGCTAATATCTTATTTAAGATTTTAGCATCAATATTCATTAGGGAGATTGGTCTATAATTTTCTTTCTCAGTTTTCAACCTAGCTGATTTAGGTATCAGTACCATGTCTGTGTCATAAAAGGAATTTGGTAGGATTCCTTCAATCCCTATTTTTTCAAGTAGTTTATATAGCATTGGAGTTAATTGTTCTTGAAATGTTGGGTAGAATTCACATGTAAATCCATCTGGTCCTGAGGATTTTTACTTAGGGAGTTGGTTAATAGCTTGTTCTATTTATTTTTCTAAAATGGGACTGTTTCGACCATTTACTTCTTCCTCTGTTAATCTGGGCAAGCTATATTTTTGAAGGTATTCTTTCATTTCATTTAAGTTATCAAATTTATTGGCATAAAGTTGGGCAAAGTAACTCCTAATTATTGCTCAAATTCCGTCTTCATTAGTGGTGAGTTCTCCCTTTTCATTTTTAAGACTAACAATTTGATTTTCTTCTTTCCTTTTTAAAATCAGATTTACTAAGAGTTTGTCTGTTTTGTTGGTTTTTTCATAGAACCAACTCTTAGATTTATTAATTAATTCAATAGTTTTTTAACTTTCAATTTTATTAATCTCTCCTTCTATTTTTAGAATTTCAAGTTTAGTGTTTGACGGGGAGGGTCTAATTTTTTTTTCCTTTTCCAGCATTTTTAATTGCAAGCCCAATTCATTAACCTTCTCTTTCTCTACTTTATACAAGTAGGCCTCTAGAGATATGAAATTTACCCTCATTACTACTTTGGCTGTATTCCACACATTTTGGTATGATGTCTCATTATTGTCATTTTCCTGGATGAAGTTATTAATTATGTCTATGATTTGCTGTTTCACCCAATCATTTTCTAGTATGAAATTATTTAGTTTCCAATTATTTTTGGTCTATATCCCCCTGGCTTTTTATTGAATGTAATTTTCATTGCATCTTAGTCTGAAAAGGATTTTCTGCCTTATGCATTTGATTTTGAGGTTTTTATGTCCTAATATATGGTCAATTTTTGTATAGGTTCCATGAACTGCTGAGAAGAAAGTGTACTCCTTTCTGTCTCCATTTAATTTTCTCCAAAGATCTATCATACCTAACTTTTCTAGTATTCTATTTATCTCTTTGACTCCTTTCTTATTTATTTTATGGTTTGATTTATCTAATTCTGAGAGTGCAAGGTTGAGATCTCCCACTATTATAATTTTGCTGTCTATTTCTTCTTACAGCTCTCTTAATTTCTCTATTAAGAATTAAATGCTACACCACTTGGTGTATATATGTTTAATATTTATATTGCTTCATTACCTATGCTACCCTTCAGCAAGATATAGTGCCCTTCCTTATCTCTTTTAATTAGATCGATTTTTGCTTTTGCTTGACCTGAGATAAGGAGGGGTACTCTTGCTTTTTTTACTTCACCTGAAGCATAGTAGATTCTGGTCTAACCTTTTACTTTTACTCTATATGTATTGCTGTGCTTCGAGTATGTTTCCTGCAAACAACATATTGTAGGATTCTGGCTTTTAATCCAGTCTGCTAACCATTTCCTCTTTATGGGGGAGTTTACCCCATTCACATTTATGGTTAAAATTACCAATTATGTATTACCTGCCATCTTGTTAACCCCTGCTTATGCTTTTCTCCCCTCCTTTCCCCTTGTCCCTCTCCCAGGTATTAAACTTGGGAGCACCACTTGCTTCTCACAGCCCATCCTTTTTTAGTATCTTTCTTCCCACCTTAGAGTTCTTCTCCCATCTTAACCCTTTTCCTCAAAATTTCTGTATTCCCTTCTACTTAGCTTACTCCTTCCCTTCCCCCCCCCCTGCCACTTTTCAATGAAGTAGGAGAAGTTTCACCATAAAGCAAATATGTTTAATATTTTTCTCTTTAAGCCAATTCTGATGACAGTAAGATACACACTATGTTCATCTCCCTCCATTCTTTCTCTCAGATATAATAGATTTCTTTTGTCTCTTTGTAAGATGTAGTGCCCCACTTTACCCTTTTTCGAGTACAATTTCCTTACCACCTCTAGTTTCTAGAACAAAGTATACATGTGTTCTTTATATATCTTTATAGCAGAAAAATAGTTGCCAAGATTTCATTTTACCTTTTTAGGTTTCTCTTGAGTTGTGTATTTGTAGATCAAAGATTTTTGTTTAGTTCTGGTCTTTTCATCAAAAATGGATGAAATTCACTTATTTCGTTGAATGTCCATCTTCTTCCCTAGAAAGAGATGCTCATTTTGGCGGAGTAAATTATTTTTGGCTGCATACCAAGTTCCTAGGCCTTTTGGAATATCATATTCCATATCTTTGATACTTTAATGTGGCATATTTAACATATATAGGACTTCTTGCCATCTAGGAGAGGGAGTAGAGGGAGGGAGGGGGAAAAATGGAACAGAAGTGAGTGCAAGGGATAATGTTGTAAAAAATTACCCTGGCATGGGTTCTGTCAATAAAAAATAATAATAATAATAATAATAATAATAATAATAATAAAAGATTTGATTTCTTTATCCACTCTATATTTAAATGAGTGGGATGACTTATCCAGACTCTCTTGCCAAGCTTCCCTTTCCTTTTCCCATTTTTCTTCTAGCTCTCTTATGAGAGCCTTTTTAATGTCTTCTATGAGAGTCTTCTGTGTTGAGGATCAGATCATATCCCCTTTTGGGGATTCATCTGGAGACAGTCTGTTTTTAATGTCCTCAGGGTTTAAAGTCTGTTCTCTATCCATATAAAAGCTATCAATAGTTAGAATGCGCTTTAATTTTTTTTGCTGATTTTGTCAAAGAAGAATCAAAGAAAACAAACTAACAAAAAAAAAAGCAAATGCAGTCTGCTTTTTTTGGGGGGAATGAGGGGGACTGGGTGTTATTACTGAGCTTCCTCTACAGACTGCAGGGGGTAGCAGCGAGGCACTAGCGGGATAGCAATGTCTGCACTGCATCTGCGCTCTGAGACTCTGAGAGCATGCTGAGACTCTGTCGGGGTGTGGTCCCAAGAGACCCTAGCTTTTCAGGGTTTAGTCTTCACCCTTTGTATTTTTAATGTTTCTGCTTATGTACTGGCTTGCTTCCAGAGCAAAGCAGCCAATGCTGTGTTAAAACTCTCTCCACAGAAATGGCTGAGATTATCCCCCACCCCTCTCTGTTCTGTTCAGCTGTGAGCTGTCTGCCTTAGTCTGCTGTGCTGCTGCTGCCTGCCTTCAGTCTTTGCCCTATCTAACTATCCCCACCCTGGAGCAAAAACAGACCTTTTCTAGCGAATTTTGAGGATATCTTCTCTTGGTAATTATTTGTGGGTTTTTTTTTTTTTTCAGTCAAGCACTAATTCTGAGGCTTGTCATGAAACAAATTATTCTGAGAGAAAATACGGAGCTTAAATAGATGTGTGCATCCTTTTCACCATTTTGACCGGAAGCCTACATTTCATTTTCTAACTCATTCACTCTTTTTATGCTTTCTCCTTCCTCCTCTCACACTCTATTTTCTTATAGACCTTTACTTTTCTTCTTTTCTCCTTTTTTTAGAAGTCTTTGCTTTTTTTTCTATTGGAGATACCCAGGGACTAGATCTGCTCCCCAGTTGATCTGTATTGTGATCGTTGCTTTTAAAGCCATTCTTTTTATACTCAGCAAGACAGATTAATGTAGGCTCATGGTGATTTCTAAAGCATTTGGTCTCAAGTTCTATTCTGAACTTCCTTTCCCTGCATAAGTCTCTCCCTTTTAGCAAATACCTGCTCAGGATCCACTATAATCACCTTAATTTCCTTTGGAGACAAAATTATTTATAAAAGTACAGACAACAAATAAGATTTAACCAGGCCACTTTTGCTCTCAAGGATTGATGTTAGTAGTCTAGGTAGCAATAAAATAGGAGAAATAGATTTGTTGTTTTTTTGGTACAATTACTTCAATTGTGTCTATCTCTTCATGACCATATTTAAGGTTTTCTTGGAAAAATTAATGTTGCAGTTTGTCATTTCCTTCTCAAGCTCATTTTTGCAAATGAGAAAACTGGTGCAAACAGAGTTAAGTGACTCTTCCCAGGGTCATTCAGTAAACCTTCGAGACCAGATGAGGCTTCCTGATTCAGGGACAAACATTGTATCCATTGTGCCACCTTGTTCCCTTGGGACGGAGATTAGGAATAGGATAATTTCACCATGCTTCATAGAACCACAAATGGGCATATCTAAATCTAATAGGAATAAACAGAGAATGATATAGTCTACACAGTGAAATAAGTCTAGACAACATTAAGTATAAATATTCTCTTATTCACCTCTAGTCTATTCTGAACTCCTACCATGATCCAGCTCTGGAATTCACACATTAGAAAATCTTTCCCTCTACTTTTATATTTTCTTTTTCTGCTTTGATAGCCTCTCCCAGATCTTCCATTAAGGAGGACATTCAAATATGTGGTGCCTTTGAACTCATTCTATTTCTGCCTTACTTCATTAGATGTAAGTTCATTGAGGCAGGGACTAATAGATTTTCTTGTATTTGTATTTCCAGTCACACCTAGGACACATAGGCATTCAAATAGTAAATGCTTAATGTAATTGATTGACTGTCCATTCCATGGATTATAAAGCTGGATTATCATCTTTTTAACAGGCATAACTAAATCCTCCACTTTTTTTCTGAGTTTGAGAAGTCCATTCCTCCTTGCTCACATACTAGTTGGCTTGTGTTCTTATAGACAGATCATCCTCATATAATTACAACCCAAATCCCAGATTCCTCAAGCTAATTACTCACCATTCTAATTCTTCCACTCCTATTCAATGCATTTTCTATCTATATAAGAACCACTCAAACTCTGCTTCACTTAAATCTAATTTATGCATGAATAAAAAACAAATTTAAAAGACTAAATCAAAGACAATAATGCAAAATAAATATTATAAATATGAATATATTTTTAAATGCATATAAAATAAAATTCATCACAATATAAAGAAGAAAGCAGGTTACACTTTCCCACCAATGAGTGGCTACCAATCAGTAGCTACAGTGAAGAATAGACATATACAAGAACTTAGCAGGGAAAAGACAAAAACACCCTTATGATGTTATACAGCAGGTTTCAGTATTTTTATTCATTGAGTATTCATTGTTATTCATCTGAACCACATGAAGATTCTGTTTAATTATGACTCCTGAATCTTATTATTCTTCATCTGGGAAATCCTCTTTTCTCTACTCAAATCTTTTACATTTTTTTTTGCAAGTAATCATTACCTATATAAATTATGTTTACAATGTATTATTATGAATATGTACTCTTTTAAGGTAGAAAATACAAATATCATCTAAGCAGCTATCTCTGTAGCAGACATTTGTATCCTCCTCATCAACAAAAACAAATAACAAGAAACATATTTATTTAGCATCTTTCTTCATATGTCCTTTATTGTTAAGTGACTTATTTGCTCAAAGTCATTCTGAAACAATATTGCTGTTACTATAAACAAGATTCTCTTGCTTCTGCTCATTTTGCTTTTTGTTATTTTGGGTAAGTCTATGCATGTTTTTCTAAGACCATTGAGCTCATAATTTCTTATAGAATAGTATTCTATCACAATCACATACCACAACCTGACTCTGCCATCCTTCATTTATGGGCTTCTTTTAATAAAGAATAAACCTTTATTAGGTATTATGCTAACTAAGTACTGGGGTACCAAGAAAGGCAAAGATATGGTCCCTGATCTCAAGTTCACATTCTAATTAGAAGACAATTTGCAAATCACTAAGATAAATATGTGTGTGTGTGTGTGTGTGTGTGTGTGTGTGTGTGTATGGTATAAATAGATGACAAAGTGTTATGATTCTTACAAGGTGCTAAGTCACTGGAATTGATAGAGACAATAATTATGTATTTAGTATTTATTAGAGTTCACACCTTTAAGAGAGCATATATAAGCTAGGAGCCTCAACCAGGATGCAATTCTGGGAGATTCACAAGTCAGGATTCAGTTGAGGAGATTCACAAATCAGACAACTCAGTAGGGTAGAACTGAGAAAGACACAGAAGTCCAGAAGCCCACTCTCAGAGGTGGAGTCATATTCATTCCATATTCCACCTTTGTGTTGGCTGGAGGCTTTGCATTCTGAGGGAGCTAGAGGCAGAAGCTGGAAGAGACAAAGGACTAGTGTCAAGAGCCCTTGGAACCAAGGAGAAAAATAGGCCTCTAAGGAAACTAACCAGGCTATTTTGAAGGAGACATAAAGGATCTGGACTTTAATTCCTGGCTGCATTTGGAGGAATTACTCTGAACTGAAATGAAGGCTGCTCCCAAAAGCCCCCCCAAGAAACTTGCTCCCAAAGAACATTTTATTTTAGAGAAGAATATTACAATAAAGGAATAACTCTAGCAGTTATAGGAGGGAGCATCAATCAAGCTAATAATTTTATTGTAGTTTACCTCTATATAACTGAGGCTGACTTTTTAAGCCCACTCACTAGGATACTGCAGCAGCTGTGAAGTTTCCTATGTTTTTTTTATTTCCTTCTCAAGCTAGAGGTGGCATCAGAGAGAAACAACTCCTTATGAAAAAGTTTCAACCTTCTCAAGATCAGAGATCTGACTCTTAAGCTTCTATTGGGTTGACCTCTATTTGAGACTGATACCCATTTCATTTACTGAGCTTCTCATCTTAAAAGTGAATTTTTTAAATCTTTTTTTTTTCCTTTTAAGAAATGTAAAGGGCTGAAATTCCAAAAAGATATGCTTGAATCAGACAACTGAGCACTTAAGGCTAATTACCTATTCAATATAAGACAATGACTCTATTATCATATGTTTGGATAAATGGCTTTTCTCACCATTAGTGCTGGCTCAATGTTTGATGTTAAGATAATCGTAGGCAAGGATTGGAGGCTAGGGTGACAGAGGCCAGAGATTCACTTGGTGGCAAAAAGAGGAGGAGAAAGATGGAGATTCTGGAGTCCAAAATTGAGAAGAGATTTTTGGCAAAACTCCTGGCAGTTTGTCTGCTTCTCCCCTTAAAGACCAAGTTCTTTTACTTATCCTGACTCTGGCTGATACTGAGGCCTCCAGGAAGTTATCCTGGACTTAACAAAGAAAGACAACAGAACAGCTTCAAATAAGAATGATTCTAACATTTTAGGAATGGAGATAGATAATAGGGTTCTGTCCCTTTAAAGGAATTTGACCTGCTTCGAAATATATTCCATACCTCATAGACATTACAGTTCTAAATATAAAATTACATTTGATAACAAAGACATTAACAAGAGGAAGCCTGAAAATTATGAAAATATAAATCCAACAGTCTAAGTAAAATCACTCTGTATAATATGACATAAAAATGATAAAGTAAAACAGTTATATAATATTTTACGTTTGTGACCAGAGATGCGAGAGTCACACCTTTTAGGTTTCTTGATTTTTTGCATAATTAAAGTTCTAACCCTAAGGGTGCATTGATGGATTTTTAAAATATTTAATTTGTTTTAAAGTAGGACCTATTAGGCCCTGAAATGTTGTCTCTCCCCTCACTTTGACCTATCTGTGCAGACATTACACTCAGTTTTTCTTATTTTTCCCCTAAGACAGCTTCAATTTCACTGCAGCTCAAAAATAATAAGAACCACAGACATTGCAGCATATACTAACCTAACTCTTTAAGTGTGGAATTGGCAACAATTCCAGTCTGAAATGGAAAAAAAAATATTTTTCAAAAAAATCTTTTTGAAGAGGTAGGCAGCTATACTCATTTTTCTCTTACTGTTCACTGAAAAAAAAAGAATAAAATTACATTATTATTAATGAATAGGAACTTTTATTAATATTATTGATCTAGCTATGCATATAAAAGCATATAAATAACTGATATGTTTTGTGAATAGTGATTAATATATATTGAATTTAAAGAAGACAAAATACTCGATTGAAAAACAATTAAAAGAATGGATGACTTGCCTTTCTCAAATTCTACTTCTGAAAGTTAATCATTTTTACTGCAGTAGTGCTGGTAAAAAGACATTTGATGTAAAATCTGAGTTTGCTTTTAGAGATATTGAATTAGATATGTGTGTATGTGTATGTGTGCACATACATGTGTTTGTATGTGTATGGGGTAGATCAGAATAGAGATTTTTATGATCAAATCCCTTTTTTAGTTTGTTGTTCTCAAACTTAAACCTTTTAGGAAGCTGGGATGCAATGACAATTTGACCAGAAAATATGCTATATTTAGAAGTGTGACATTAGATCCAGCAGTGTTACTACTGGGTCTGTATCCTAAAGAGATCATAAAAGAGGGAACAGATCCCACGTGTACAAAACATGTTTCTAGAAGCTTTTTGTGCTGGCAAGGAACTGAAAATCAAGCATATACCTATCAACTAGGGAATAGCTGAATCAAATATGGTATATAGATGTAAAGGGCTATTATTGTTCTCTAAGAAATGATGAGCAGGATGATTTCAGAAAAGACTAGAAAGACTTTTTTTTTCATTTTTTGCTTATAATATTTTTGTGACTTTTGTTCTTTCTTTTTTTAATTAAAGCTTTTTTTATTTTCAAAATATATACATGGATAATTTTATTTTTTTTCTTTTTTTTAATTATAGCTTTTTATTTACAAGATATATGCATGGGTAATTTTTCAGCATTGATCCTTGCAAAACCTTCTGTTCCAACTTTTCCCTTCCTTCTCCCCACCCTCTCCCCTAGATGACAGGTAGTCCAATACATGTTAAATATATCAAATGATATGTTAAACACCATATATGTATACATATCCATACAGTTATTTTGTTGCACAAGAAAAGCCAGACTTAGAAATAAGGTAAAAATAATCTGAGAAGGAAATGAAAAATGCAACGTGACAAAAACAGAAAAAGTGGAAATGTTATATTGTGGATCACACTGAGTTCCCATAGTTCTTTCACTGGATGTAGTTGGTTCTCTTCATAATTGAACAAATGGAACTGATTTTGGTTCATCTCATTGTTGAAGAGAGCCACTTCCATCAGAACAGATGCTCATATAGTATTGTTGTTGAAGTATATAATATTCTCCTGATTCTGCTCATCTCATTCAGCATCAATTCATATAAGTCCCTCTAGGCCTTGATGAAATCATTCTACTGGTCATTTCTTAAAGAACAATAATATTCCATACCATTCATATATTACAATTTATTCAGCCATTCTCCAATTGATGGGTATCCACTCAATTTCCAGTTTCTAGCCACTACAAAGAGGGCTGCCACAAACATTTTGGCACATACAGGTCCTTTACCCTTTTTAAAGATCTCTTTGGGATGTAAGCCCAGTAGTAACACTACTGGATCAGTTTGAAAACTTTTTGAGCATAGTTGCAAATCGTTCTCTAGAATGGCTGGATGTATTCACAATTCCACCAACAATGTATCAATGTCCCAGTTTTCCCACATCTCCTCTAACATTCAGCATTATCTTTTCCTGTCATCCTAGCAAATCTGAAAAATATACAGAGGTATCTCAGAGTTGTCTTAATTTTCATTTCTCTGATTAACAATGATTTGGAGCATCTTTTCATATGACTGGAAATAGTTTCCATTTCTTTATTTGAAAATTCTCTATTCGTATCCTTTGACAATTTATCAACTGGAGAATGGCTTGATTTCTTATAAATTAGTCAATTCTCTCTTTATTTTGGAAATGAGTCCTTTATCAGAACCTGAGTATAAAAATGTTCTCCCAGTTTATTGCTTCCCTTCTAATCTTGTCTGCATTATTTTTGTTTGTACAAAAGTTTATAATTTGATATATTCAAAATTTTCTATTTTGTGATGAATAATTCTTCTTTAGTCATAAATTCTTTCCTCATCCTGAAATGTAAAGTATCTTCTTCTAATTTATTTATAATCTCATTCTTTATGCATAGATCATGAACACCTTTTGATCTTATCTTGGTGTACAGTGTTAAGTATGGAGCAATGCCTAGTTTCTGCCATACTAATTTCCAATTTTCCAAGTAGTTTTTGTCAAATAGTGAATTCCTATCCCAAAAGTTTGGGTCTTTGGGTTTGTCAAACACTAGGTTATTAAAGTTAATGACTATTTTGTCCTGTGAACCCAATCTATTCCATTGATCAACTAGTCTATTTCTTAGCCAATATTAAATGGTTTTGGTGACCGCTGCTTTATAATATAGTTTTAGATCGAGTACGGCAAGGCCACCTTCATTTGATTTTTTTTTTTCCCTTGAAAGTTTTGACCTTTTGTTCTTCCATATGAATTTTGGTGTTATTTTTTCTAGGTCATCAAAATAATTTTTGGGAGCCTGATTGGTATAACACTAAATAAATAGATTAGTTTAGGAAGTATTGTCACCTTTATTATATTCAGTTGACCTATCCAAGAGCACTTAATGTTTTTCCAGTTGTTTAGATGTGACTTTATTTGTGTCAAAAGTATTTTGTAGTTTTGCTCATATAGTTTTTTTTCCTTTTTTTTTTAAATTTTTATTTAATAATTACTTTATATTGACACTCGTTTCTGTTCCGATTTTTTTTTCCCTCCCTCCCTCCACCCCCTCCCCTAGATGGCAAGCAGTCCTTTCTTTATATGTTGGATATGTTGCAGTATATCCTAGATACAATATATGTTTGCAGAACCGAACAGTTCTCTTGTTGCATAGGGAGAATTGGATTCAGAAGGTATAAATAAACCGGGAAGAAAAACAAAAATGCAGATAGTTCACATTCATTTCCCAGTGTTCTTTCTTTGGGTGTAGCTGCTTTTGTCCGTCATTTATCAATTGAAATTCAGGTCTCTTTGTCAAAGAAATCCACTTCCATCAAAATATGTCCTCATACAATATTGTTGTCGAAGTGTATAATGATCTCCTGGTTCTTCTCATTTCACTTAGCATCAGTTCATGTAAGTCTCGCCAGTCCTCTCTGTATTCATCCTGCTGGTCATTTCTTACAGAACAATAATATTCCATAACATTCATATACCACAATTTACCCAGCCATTCTCCAATTGATGGGCATCCATTCATTTTCCAGTTTCTAGCCACTACAAACAGGGCTGCTACAAACATTTTGCTCATATAGTTCTTGACTTTCCCTTGGCAGATAGATTCCCAAATATTTTATACTATCAACAATTATTTTAAATGGAATTTCCCTTTTAATCTCTAACTGTTGGATTTTGTTAGTGATATATAAGAATGCTGATGATTTATGTGGATTTATTTTGTATCCTTCAACTTTGCTAAACTTATGGGTTATTTCTAATAGCATATTAATAGAATCTCTGGGGTTCTCTCAGTATATCATCATATCATCTGCAAAGAGTGGTCATTTGGTTTCCTCATTACCTACTCTTATTCCTTTAATCTCTTTCTCAACTCTTTGCCTAAGCTAGCATTTCTAATACAATACTGAATAGTAATGGTGATAGTGGGCAACCACGTTTCACTCTTGATCTTATTGGGAATGGTTCCAGGTTATCCTCATTACATATGATGATTACTGATGGTTTTAAATAGATGCTACAGACTATTTTAAGGAAAAATACATTCATTCTTATACTCTCAAGTGTTTTTTTTTTAATAGGAATGGATGTTAGATTTTATCAAATGCTTTTTCTGCATCTATTGAGATGATCATTTTGTTGTTGTTGTTGTTGTTAATCTGGTTATTGCTACAATCAATTATGCTAATAGTTTTCCTAATATTGAACCAGCTCTGCTTTCCTGGTATAAACCTACTTGGTCATGGTGTATTATCCTGGGGATGATTTTCTGTAATCTTTTTGCTAATAGTTTATTTAAGATTTTTGAATCAATATTCATAAGGTAGATTGGTCTATAATTTTCTTTCTCTGTTTAAAACCTACCTGGTTTAGGTATGTCTGTGTCATAAAAGGAATTTGGTAGGAGTCCTTTATTTCCCATTTTCTCAAATAGTTTATATAACATTGGAGTTAATAGTTCTATAAATGTTTGGTAGAATTCACATGTAAATCACATGTAAGTATTGAGGATTTTTTCTTAGGGAGTTGGTTAACAGCCTTTTCTATTTCTTCTTCTAAAATGGAACTATTTAATCAATTTACTTCCTCCTCTGTTAATCTGGGCAGCCTATATTTTTGAAGGTAGTCATCCATTTCACTTAGGTTATCAAATTTACTGGCATAAATTTGGGCAACGTAACTCCTAATCATTGCTCAAATTTCCTCTTCATTGGTGGAAGGTTCTCCCTTTTTGGACCTGCATGTGCAAGAATGTTTGTGGCAGCCCTTTTGTAGTGGCCAGACATTGTAAACAGAGTGGATGCCCATCAATTGGAGAATATCTGAATAAATTGTGGTATATGAATATTATGGAATATTATTGTTCTGTAAGAAATGACCAGCAGGATAATTTCAGAAAGACCTGGAGAGACTTGCATAAACTGATGCTGAGTGAAATGAGCAGGACCAGGACATCATTATATACATTATATACAACAATGTTTTATGATGATGAATTCTGATGGATGTGGCCCTCTTCAACAATGAGATGAACCAAATCAGTTCCAATAGAGCAGTAAAGAATTGAACCAGCTACACCTATTGAAAGAATTCTGGGAGATGAGAATGAAATGCTACATAGAATTTCCAATCCCTCTATTTTTGTCCACCTGCATTTTTTACTTTTTTCACAGATTAATTGTACATTATTTCAAAGTCCAATTCTTTTTGTACAGCAAAATAACTATATGGATATGTATACATATATTGTATTTAACTCATACTTCAACATATTTAACTTGTATTGGTCAACCTGCCATCTGGGGACAGAGATCAGGGGAAGGAGGGGAAAAGTTAGAATAAAAGGTTTTGCTATTGTCAATCCTGAAAAATTATCCATGCATATATCTTGTAAACAAAAAGCAATAATGAAAAAAAAGAAAGTTCTCCCTTTTCATTTTTAAGACTAACACTTTGATTTTCCTCTTTCCTTTTTCAAATGAAATTTACCAAAAGTTTATCTATTTTATTTTTTTTTCATAAAACCAACTCTTAGTTTTATTTATTAATTCAATAGTTTTTTTTTTTAACTTTCAATTTTATTAATTTCTTCTTTTAATTTTAGAATTTCAAGTTTAGTATGTGATTGGGTTTTTTAAATTTTTTCCTAGCTTTTTATGTTGCAACCCCAATTCACTGATCTTCTCTTTCTCTCTTGTATTCAAGCAAGCCTCTAGAAATATAAAATTTCCCCTTATTACCGCTTTGCCTACATCCCACAGATTTTGGTATGTTGTCTCATTATTGTCATTCTTTTGGGTGAAATTATTAATGGTTTCTATGATTTGCTGTTTCACTCATTCATTCTTTAGGATGAGATTATTTAGTTTCTAATTACTTTTTAGTCTATTTACCCCTAGCTTTTTGTTGAATGTACTTTTTAGTGCATTGTGATCTGAAAAGAATACATTTACTATTTCTGCCTTCCTGCATTTAATTTTGAGGTCTTTATGTCCTAATATATGGTCAATTTTTGTGTGGGTTCCATGAATTGCTGAGAAGAAAGCATACTCCTTTCTGTCACCATTCAATTTTCTCCAGAGATCTATCATACCTAATTTTTCTAATATTATATTTACCTCTTTAATTTCTTTCTTATTTGTTTTGTGATTTGATTTATCTAAATCTGAGAGTGCAAGATTGAGACCTCCCACTATTATAGTTTTGCTGTCTATTTCTTGTTGCAGCTCTCTTAACTTCTCCTTTAGGAATTTAGATCCTATATCACTTAGTGCAAATATGTTTAATATTGATATTGCTTCATTGTCTATGTTACCCTTTAGCATGATATATTTTCCTTCTTTATCCCTTTTAATTAGGTTAATGTTTGCTTTTGCTTGATCTGAGATAAGGATGGCTACCCCTGCTTTTTTTTTTTTTTTTAATTCACCTGAAGTATAATAGATTCTGCTCCAGCTTTTTACTTTTACTCTGTATGTATCACTCTGCTTTAAATGTGTTTCCTGTAAACAACATATTGTAGGATTTTGGCTTTTGATCCAGTCTGCTATCTGCCTCTGCTTTATGGCAGAGTTCATCCCATTCACATTTGTGGTTAAAACTACTAATTCTGTATTTCCTGCTATCTTATTTTCCCCAGGTTATACTTTTCTTTTTCTTTCCCCCATTATTCCTGTCCCCAGTTTTGAACTTATGTGCACACTTGCCTCTCGCAGCTCTCCCTCTTTTGAATCCCTCCTATTCCATTTGAGTCCCCCCTACTTTTTTATACCTTTCCCTTAATTTTTTTCTGTATTCACTTCTTTTTAACCTACTCTTTTTCTTTTCCCCTTTCTTTTCCCACTTCTTAATGAGATGAGAGAAGTTTCTTTGTAAACCAATTATGTCAATTATTTTCTCTTTGAGCCAAATCTGATGAGAGTAAGATTCACACAGTGTTCCTCCCCCTCCCTTAATTCTCTCGGATATGATAAGTTTCCCTTGCTTTTTTTGTGAGGTGTAATTTCCCTCTTTTCCCCTCTACTTTTCCCTTTTTTCTGATACAATCCCCCTTCCACTTCTAATTCCCTTTAAAAAATATTATAACAGTAAAATCAAATTATACATGCACTCTTTATGCCCTTATATAACAGAAATACAGTTCTCAAGAGTTCTTTTTAGCTTTTTATGCTTCTCTTGAGTCCTATATTTGGAGGTAAAATTTTTTGTTTAACTCTGGTTTTTTCATTAGGAATAAATGGAATTCACCTGTTTCATCTTCTCTGGAAGAAAATGCTCAGCTTAGCTGGGTAGTTTATTCTTGGCTGCATTCCAAGGTTTTTTGTATTTTGGAATATCAGATTCCAGACTTTTTGATCCTTTAATGTGGCAGCTGCGAGATCCTGAGGGATCCTTATTGTGGCTCCTCTGTATTTGAATGTTTTTTTTTTTTTTTTTCCTGGCTGCTTGTAATATTTTTTCCTTAGTCTGATAGTTCTGAAATTTAGCCACAATGTTCCTTGGAGTTTTTATTTTGGAGTCTCTTTCAAAAGATGTTCTGTTCAATGAATTCTTTCAATGCCTATTTTACCTTCTGATTCTATTGCATCTGGGCAGTTCTCTTTGACGATTTCCTGAAAAATAGTGTCTAGGCTCATTTATTCATCATGGTTTTCAGGGAACCCAATAACCCTCAGATTATCTCTCCTAGATCTATTTTCTAGATCTGTTATTTTTTCAGTAGATATTTAACATTTTTTTCTATTAAAAAAAATTTTTTTTTGGTTTTGCTTGATGGATTCTTGATGTGTCAACAACTCATTCATTTCCATTTGTTCAATCCTGATTTTTTTTCTCCTTAAAATTTTTTATTTATTTTGTGGTTTGTTTTATCTAGTTTGGATAGAGGAAAGTTGCAGTCTTCCATGAGTATAATTTTGCTGCTTGTTTCTTCCTGTAGCTGTGTGACCTTTTCCTCTAGGAATGCTATCCCACTTGGTGCATACAAGTTTAGTACTGATACGTCATTACAGCTTGAACTCTTTAACAAGATATAGTTCCCTTCCTTATTTTTTTAATTACAACTATTTTTGTTCTAACTTAATTTTTTTTATTAAAATATATTAACAGAACATATGCATGGGTAATTATTTACAACATTAACCCTTGCACTCACTTCTGTTCCGACTTTTCTCTTCCCTCCCTCCACCCCCTTCCCTAGATAGCAGGCAGTCTAAAAAAGTTAAATATGTTATAGTATATCCTAGATAAAATTTTTGTGTGCAGAACTGTACAGTTCTCTTGTTGCACAAGAAGAATTAGATTCAGACAGTAAAAATAACCTGGGAAGAAAAACAAAAATGCAAGCAATCCACATACATTTCCCAGTGTTTCTTCTCTGGGTACATGATTCTGTCCATCACTGATCAACTGGAACTGAATTAGATCTTTTCTTTGTCGAAGATATCCACATCCATCAGAATACATCCTCATACAGTAGCATTGTTGAAGTATTTAATGATCTCCTGGTTCTGCTTATTTTACTCAGCATCAGTTCATGTAAGTCTTTCCAAGCCTCTATGTATTTATCCTGCTGGTCATGACTTACAGAACAACAGTACTCCATAACATTCATTTACCACAATTTATGCAACAATTCTTCAATTGATGGACATTCAGTCATTTTCCAGGTTATAGCTGCCACAAAAAGGGTTACCAAAACAATTTGGCACATACAGATCCCTTTCCCTTCTTTAGTATCTCTTTGGGATATAAGCCAAGAAGTAACACTGCTGGATCAAAGGGTATGTACAGTTTGATTACTTTTGGGGCATAATTCCAGATTGCTCTCCAGAATGGTTGGATTCCTTCACAACTCCACCATCAGTGTCCCAGTTTTCCTGTTTCCTCTCCAACAGTCATCATTATTTTTTCCTGTCATCTTAGCCAATCTGACAGATGTGTAGTGGTATCTCAGAGTTGTCTTATTTTGCATTTCTCTGATCAATAGTGATTTGGAACACCCTTTCATATCAGTAGAAATAGTTTTAATTTTATCACCTGAAAATTGTCTGTTCATACCCTTTGATCATTTATCAATTTGAGAATGGCTTGATTTCTTACAAATTATTGTCAATTCTCTGTATATTTTGGAAATGACACATTCATCAGAACCTTAAATTATAAAAATATTCTCTCAGTTTGTTGCTTCCTTTCTATTTTTTTTTTTTTGCATTAGTTTTATTTGTGCAATGGCTTTTCAATTTGATATAATCAAAATTTTCTATTCTGTGCTCAATAATGAACTCTGGTTCTTCTTTGATCAGAAATTCCTTCCTCCTCCACAAGTCTGAGAGGTAAACTATACTATGTTCCTCCAATTTATTTATAATTTCGTTCTTTATGCCTAAGTCATGAACCCATTTTGATCTTATCTTGGTGTACGGTATTTAGTGTGGGTCCATACCTATTTTCTGCCATACTAATTTTCAGTTTTCCCAGCAGTTTTTGTCAAATAGTGAATTCTTATCTCAAAAGTTGGGATTTTGGGGTTTGTCAAACACTCGCTTGCTATAGTTATTGATTATTTTGTCCTGTGAATCTAATGTATTCCATTGATCAACTAATCTATTTCTTAGCCGATACCAAATGGTTTTGGTGACCACTGCTTTATAATATAGTTTAAGATCAGGTACAGCAAGGCCTCCTTCATTTGATTTTTTTTTCATTAATTCCTTTGAAATTCTTGACCTTTTGTTCTTCCATATGAATTTCGTTGCTATTTTTTCTTGGTATGATTGGTATAGCACTAAATAAATAGATTAGTTTAGGTAGTATTGTCATCTTTATTATTATCTCATGACCTATCCAAGAGCACTTAATATTTTTCCAATTATTTAAATCTGTCTTTATTTGTATGGAAAGTGGTTTGTAATTTTGTTCATATAATTCCTGACTTCCCTTTAGTAGATAGATTCCCAAATATTTTATGCTATCAACAGTTGTTTTGAATGGAATTTCTCTTTGTATCTCTTTGGTGATGCATAAAAATGCTGAGGCTGTATGGGGATTTATTTTGTATCCTGCAACTTTGCCAGTTATGGATTATTTCTAATAGCTTTTTAGTAGAATCTCTGGAGTTCTCTAGGTATGCCATCATATCATCTGCAAAGAGTGATAGTTTGGTTTCTTCATTACCTACTCTAATTCCTTTAATCTCTTCCTCTACTCTTTATTGCTGAGGCTAGCATTTCTAAAAATATATTGAATAATAATGGTGATAGTGGGCAACCTTGTTTCACTCCTGATCTTATTGAGAATGGTTTCAGTTTTTCCCCATTATATATGATGCTTACTGATGGTTTTAAATAGATGCTCCTGACTATTTTAAGGAAAAGTCCATTTATTCCTATACTCTCAAGTGTTTTTATTAGGAATGGATGTTGGATTTTATCAAATGCTTTTTCTGCATCTTTTGAATAATCATATGGTTTTTGTTAATTTGGTTATTGAGATAGTCAATTATATATTGACCAGGAATGCCTGGTATAAATTCTACTTGGTCATAGTGTATTATCCTGGGGATGATTATCTGTAATCTTTTTGCTAATATTTTATTTAAGATTTTTACATCAAATGAATATTGATGAATATCAGTTCCCTAATGCATATTAGGGAAATTGGTCTATAATTTTCTTTCTTTGTTTTCAGCCTACCTGGTTTAGGTATCAGTACTATGTCTGTCTCATAAAAGGAATTTGGTCAGAGTCTTTCATTCCCTATTTTTCCAAATAGTTTATATGGCATTGGAATTAATTGTTCTTTAAATGTTTGGTAGAATTCACATGTAAATCCATCTGGTCATGGGGATTTTTTCTTAGGGAGTTGAAGTATAGCTTGTTCTATTTATTTTTCTAAGCTGGGACTGTTTAACCAAGTTACTTCTTCCTCTGTTAATCTGGGCAAGCTATATTTTAAAATTTCTTCCATTTAATTTAGTTATCTAATTTATTGGCATAAATTTGGTCAAAGTAATTCTTAATTATTACTCGAGTTTCCTTCTCCCTTTTCATTTTTAAGACTAACAATTTGAGTTTCCTATTTCCTTTTTTAATCAGATTTACTAAGAGTTTATCTATTTTGTTGGTTTTTTCAAAGAACCAACTCTTAGTTTTTTAAAATTAATTATATATATATATATATATATATATATATATATATATATATATATATATATTACTTTCTATTTTATTAATCTCTCCTTTTGTTTTTAGAATTTTAAGTTTAGTGTTTGACTAGGAGGTTTTTAAGGTGTTCCTTTTCTAGTTGGGTTGCAAGACCAATTCATTGACCTTCTCTTTCTTTATTTTATGCAAGTAGTCCTCTAGAGATATAAAATTTCTCTTTATTACCACTTTGGCTGTATCCCACACATTTTGATATGAAGTCTCATTATTGTCATTTCCTTGGGTGAAGTTATTAATTATGTCTATAATTTGCTGTTTCACCCAATCATTCTTTAGTATAAGATTTAGTTTTCAATTATTTTTTGGTCTATTTTCCCCTGGCTTTTTATTGAATGTAATTTTCCTTGCATTGTGATCTGAAAAGAATGCATTTATTATTTCTGCCTTTCTTCATTTTAATTTGAGGTTTTTAATATCCTAATATATGGTCAGTTTTCGAATAGCTTCCATGAATTACTGAGGAGAAAGTGTACTCCTTTCTGTCTCCATTTAGTTTCCTCCAAAGATCTATCATATCAAACTTTTCTAGTGTGCTATTTGCCTCTTTGACTTTTTTCTTATTTATTTTGTGGTTTGATTTATCTAATTCTGAGAGCACAAGGTTGAGATTTCCCACTATTATAGTTTTACTGTCTATTTCTTCTTGCAGCTCTCTTAATTTCTCTTTTAATAATTTAAATGCTACACCACTTGGTGCATATATTTAATATTGCTATTGCTTCATTATCTATGCTACCCTTTCACAAGATATACTTTCCTTTCTTATCTCTTTTAATTAGATCAATTTTTTTGCTTTTGCTTGATCTGAGATAACAATGGCTACCCCCGCTTTTTTTGACTTTACCTGAAACATAGTAGATTCTGCTCCAACCTTTTACCTTTACTCTGTATGTATTGCCCTGCTTCAAGTGTGTTTCCTGTAAACAATATATTGTAGGATTCTGGCTTTTAATCCAGTCTGCTATCTGCTTCCTCTTTATAGGGGAGTTTACCCCATTCACATTTATTGTTAAAATTCTATATTACTTGCCATCTTGTTAACCCCTGCTTATGCATTTCTCCTTTCCTTCTCTCTTACCCCCCTCCTCAGTATTAAACTTGTGAGCACCACTTGCTTCTCACAGCCTTCCCTTTTTAAGATCCCTTCCCCAACCTTAGAGTTTCTCTCCCTTTCTTACCCCCTTTCCTCACAATTTCTGCATTCCCTTTTGCCTAGCTTACTCCTTCCCTTTTCACTTTTCCCCTCCCACTTTTCAATGAGGGGGGAGAAGTTTCTCCATAAATCAAATATGTCTAATATTTTTTTCTTTAAGCCAATTCTGATGAGAGTAAGATACACACTATGTTCATCCCCCTCCATTCTTTCTCTCAGATGTAATAGATTTCTTTTGCCTCTTCATGAGATGTACTACTCCCACTTTACCCTTTCTCTTGTACAATTTCCTTTCCACCTCTAGTTTCTAGAATAAATTATACATGTGTTCTTTATGTATCTTCATAACAGAATTATAGTTCCCCAAATTTCTTTTTACATTTTTAGCTTTTTCTTGATTGCTATATTTGGAGATCAATCTTTTTTGTTTAGTTCCATTTTTTTCATCAGAAACAGATACAATTCACCTATTTCATTGAATGTTCATCTTCTTCCCTGGAAAAAAATGTTCATTTTGGCTGGGTAAGTTATTCTTGGCTGCATACCAAGTTCCTTAGCCTTTTGTAATATCAGATTCCTGGCTCTTCGATCTTTTAATGTGGATGCTGCTAGATCCTGAGTAATCCGTATTGTGATTCCTCTATATTTGCATTGATATTTTTCTAGCAACTTGTAGTATTTTTTTCCTTAGTCTGATACTTCTGGAATTTAGCCACAATAGTTTTTGGAGTTTTGATTTTAGGTTCCCTTTCAGTAGGTTTCAGTAGATTTTTCAATTTCTATTTTACCCTGTTTCTATAACTTCTGGGCAGTTCTCTTTGATAATTTCCTGGAAAATAGTGCCCAGGCTCTTTTTTTTCATCATATTTTTCAGTGAGTCCAATAATTCTCAGGTTGCTTCTCCTAGATCTATTTTCCAGTTCTGTTTTTTTTCCCCAAGAAGGTATTTGACATTTTTTCCATTGTTTCATTTTTTTTTTTTTTTTTGGTTTTGCTTGACTGATTCTTAGCGTCTCCTCAAGTCAATCAATTTCATTTGTTCAATTCTGATTTTTAATTAATTATCTTCTTTACTCACTTTTAAAGTCTCTTTTTCTAATTGTCCAATTGTGTTTTTATGTGAGTTGTTTTGTTCTATGGAATTTTTTTCCATTTCATCAATTTTATTTTTTAGAGTGCTAAATCTTTTTCCAATTCACTAATTCTGTTTTTCAAGGATTTGATTTCTTTATCCACACTATCTTTAAATGAGTGGAATGATTTATCCAGCTCTTCTTGCCAAGCTTCCCTTTCCTTTTCCCATTTTTTCTAGCTCTCTTGTGAGAGCCTTTTTAATTTCTTCTATGTGAGTTTTGTTTGTTGAGGACCATATCCTATCCCCCTTTGGGGATTCATCTGGAGACAATTTGTTTTTAGTCTCCTCAGAGTTTAAAGTCTGTTCTTTATTCATATAGAAATATCAACAGTTAGAGTGCACTTTAATTTTTTGCTCATTTTGTCAAAGAAGAATCAAAGAAAACAAACTAACAAAAAAAGCAAACACAGTCTGCTTTTTTTTTTTGGGGGGGGGGTGGAGGTTGCTGGATGTTATTGACAAGCTTCCTCTACAGACTGCAGGGGGCAGCGGTGAGACATTAGCAGGATTACAATTGTTGTGCTGCATCTGTGCTCTGAGATTGAGAGCATGCTGAGTCACTCCCGGTGGATGTGGCCAGATCCCAGGAGACCCTAGCTCTTCAGGGTTATACTCTTTACTCCCTGTGTTTATACCTTCTCTGCTGATCTGCTGGATTGCTGCCAGGGGAAAGTAGCCACAGTGTGGTATAGTTCTCCCTGCAGAAATGGCTGAGAGCACAACCCACTCCCACTTCAGGTCTGCTCATTATGGGCTGCCTTTGGTACTCTCACTATCTGCTGCTCTGCCTATGCTGTCTTCAGTCTGCGACTGATCTGACCATCCCTGCTTGCGAGCAAAAACAGACCTTTTCTGGCAAAAACAGAGCTAAATATTGGTTTTTAAAAAAAATAACTAATTCTTAGCTTATTTTTATTGAATAATTTAATTCAATAATGACAATATTGAGACATCATAGCAAAATTTGTGGGATGCAGCCAAAGTGATAATAAGGGGAAATTTTATATCTTTAGAGGCTTACTTGAATAAAATAGAGAAAGAGAAGATCAATGAATTGGGCTTACAACTTAAAAAGCTAAAAAAAACCAAATTAAAACTTTCCACCAATGAAGAAATGCTAGCTTTGGCAATAAGAATTGAGAATATGATTAAAGGAATTAGAGTAGCTAATGAGGAAATCAAATTATCACTCTTTGCTGATGATGTGATGGTATACTTAGAGAACTCGAGAGATTCTATTAAAAAGCTATTAGAAATAATCCACACCTTTAGCAAAGTTGCAGGATAGAAAATAAACCCACATAAGTCATCAGCATTCTTATATATCACTAACAATATCCAACAGTTAGAGTTACAAAGATAAATTCCATTTAAAGTAATTACCACTAGTATAAAATATTTCTGCCAAGGGAAAATCAGTAACCATGTGAAGGAAGCCTACAAAACACTTTCTTAATTGGAAAAATCAATTTTTTTCCCAATCTAATCAATTGGAAAAATATCAAAAACTCTTAGATTGGAAGAGCAAATATAAAAAAGATGTCAAAACTACCTAAACTAATCTATTTATTTAATGCTATACCAATCAGACTCCCAAAAAACTATTTTAATGACTTAGAAAAAATAACAACAAAGTTCATATGGAAAAACAATAGGTCAAGAATTTCAAGAGAATTAATGAAAAAAAAAATCAAATGATGGTGGCCTAGCTATACCAGATCTAAAATTATATTATAAGCAGAGCCAAGATGGCAGAGAAAGCACACACAACTCTCTAAGCTCCTCTCATTCCCCTCATAAGCAACTATTTAATTCAGCCTCAAAAATAGCTCTTCACTGCTTAAATTCATGAAGATTAGAAGCACTACAACTTACCAGCTGAAGTCAATCTGGAAGATCGCCAGGGAAGGTTTGTCCTGAGGGGCCAGGAACAGACCAGCACAGGCAGCGAGAGACTAGCTTCCTGAGCAGACCAGGGGTGGGGGGGACCTCTGTGGCTAGAGAAGTTATAGGACGACTCTGCTATAGGCTAACTGCTCTACCTTGACTACAAAGCAGTAAACTGTCAGAGAAATTAAAGCCTAAAACAGAGGATACTCTAAAAAAATGCCAGAACCTAACAAGATCTGGCTGTAACCACTTGAACCCGGTAGTGACTCAGGCAGACTGTAACTCAGCCCTCCAGCCACATCCTACAGTTTGGCGCTTTTGTGGAGGATAGTTACTAATCTGCACGGCAGGGGGGCACAGCCAGGGCAGCCACTAATTGGCACAGTGGGGGGCTCAGCCTGGGGCAATAGAACTTCTCCAGCAGACTGTGTTTCCCACGCAGACACTTCTGGTCCCTGCAAATCCACTCACTGCTCAACTGCTAATATCCATAGCCCCAGAGCAGGCTTTGTCTTGGGGTAGTAAAACTCTCACAGCTTAGCATCTAGCCCCAGGGCAGTTGTTATCTCACACTGCAGGGGTTATTTGCAGGGCACTTTCCCACCTCAGCCCTGCAGGCCTGAGTCACTCCCGAGTGGGGAACTCTCTCCCAGAGCACTCCAGTACCTTGATGCTTTTTGTAGCCAGCTGGCAGGACAGCTACCCATTCATACACCTTTCACTGCTCTGCAGAGGAAGCTGGTAACCTCCTGGTTCTGAAGGCAAACCCTACAGGCTTTAACAAAATGAGTAAAAAAATCAAATGAATGATTGATAGTTTCTATACAGAAAGAGAACAGTTTTTCAACCCTGAAGAGACTAATAGCAGACAGTCTCCAGACAATTGTTGGTCTCCAATACAAAAGGCTCTCCTTAGAAGAGACTATTAAAAACCTTAAAAGAGAACTAGAAGAAAAATGAGGAAAGGAAAGAGAAGCTATGCAAGAGAGCAACAACTTCCTAAAATGTGCATTAGAAAAGGTAAAAAATTCCCAAGAAGTGCAGGGAAACAGAATTTGTGAATTGGAAAAAGAAAATAACTCACTAAAAAAAAAAAAATAATCAGTGAAATGGAAAAAAATTCTATAGAGCAAAACAACTCAATTGGACATATAGAAAAAGAAGTAAAAAAAGCTAATGAAGAAAATAACTCACTAAAAATCAGAACTGAACAAATAGAAATGACTGATTCATTGAGACATCAAGAATCAATCAAGCAAAACCAAAAAAATGAAAGATTGGGGAAAAAATGTCAAATATTTATTTGGAAAAACAAAAGACCTGGAAAATAGAATTAGGAGAGATAACCTGAGGATCATTGGACTACCTGAAAATTATAATGAAAAAAAGAGCCTAGATACTATTTTACAGGAAAGCATCAAAGAGAACTGCCCAGAAGTAATGGGTAGGAGGGCAAGAACAAGAAAAATATAATCTGGGGATATTAGGATGGCAGAAAATACAGAATTAGTCATTTTAACCATAAATGTGAATGGGATGGACTCTCCTATAAAGAGGAGGCAGATAGCAGACTGGATCAAAAGTAAGAACGCTACATTATGTTGTTTACAGGAAACACATTTAAAACAGGGAGATTCATACAGAGTAAAGGTAAAAGGCTGGAGCAGAATCTATTATGCATCAGGTGAAGTCAAAAAAGCAGGGGTAGCCATCTTTATCTCAGATCAAGCAAAAGCAAAAATTGATCTAATTAAAAGAGATAAGGAGAGAAAGTATATTTTGCTAAAGGGTACTATAGACAATGAAGCAATATCAGTATTAAACATATATGCACCAAATGGTATAGCATCTAACTTCCTAAAGGAGAAGTTAAGAGAGTTGCGAGAAGAAATAGACAGCAAAACAATAATAGTGGGAGATCTCAATCTTGCACTCTCAAATTTAGATAAATCAAATCACAAAACAAATGAGAAAGAAATTAAAGCAGTAAATAGAATATTAGAAAAATTAGGTATGATAGATCTCTGGAGAAAACTGAATGGTGACAGAAAGGAGTATACTTTCTTCTCAGCAGTTCATGGTATCTACACAAAAATTGACCCTATATTAGGACATAAAGACCTCAAAATTAAATGCAGGAAGGCAGAAATAGTAAATGCTTTCTTTTCAGATCACAATGCAATAAAAACTACATTCAACAAAAAGTTAGGTGTAAATAGACCAAAAAGTAATTGGAAACTAAATAATCTCATCTTAAAGAATGATTGGGTGAAACAGCAAATTATAGACACAATTAATAATTTCACTCAAGATAATGACAATGGTGAGACATCATACCAAAATTTATGGGATGCAGCCAAAGCAGTAATAAGGGGAAATTTTATATACTTAGAGGCTTACTTGAATAAAATAGAGAAAGAGAAAATCAATGAATTGGATTCATTGCAAGTTAAAAAGCTAGAACAAGACCAAATTAAAAACCCCCAATCAATTGCTAAACTTGAAATTCTAAAATTAAAAGGAGAAATTAGTAATATAGAAAGTAAAAAAAAAAAACTGTTGAACTAATAAATAAAAGTAAGAGTTGGTTTTATGAAAAAACCAATAAAATTAATAAACCTTTGGTAAATCTGATTAGAAAAAGGAGAGAGGGAAATCATATTAGTAGTAGTCTTAAAAATGAAAAGGGAGAACTTTCCACCAATGAGGAGGAAATTAAAGAAATAATAAGGGGTTACTTTGCCCAACTTTATGCCAACAAATTTGATAACCTAAGTGAAATAGATGACTACCTCCAAAAATATAGGCTTCCCAGATTATCAGTGGGGGAAGTAAATTGCTTAAATAGTCCCATTTCAGAAAGAGAAATAGCACAAGCTATTAATCAACTCCCTAAAAAAAAAATTCCCGGGACCAGATGGGTTTGCACGTGAATTCTACCAAACATTCAAAGAACCATTAGCCCCAATGCTTTATAAACTATTTGAAAAAAATAGGGAATGAAGGAGTCCTACCAAACACTTTTTATGATACGGACATGGTACTAATACCTAAACCAGGTAGGTTGCAAACAGAGAAAGAAAATTATAGACCAATCTCCCTAATGAATATTGATGCTAAAATCTTAAATAAGATATTAGCAAAAAGACTACAGAAAATCATCCCCAGGATAATACACCATGATCAAGTAGGATTTATACCAAGAATGCAGGGCTGGTTTAATATTAGAAAAACTATCAGTATAATTGGCCATATTAATACTCAAATTAACAAAAACGATATGATCATCTCAATAGATGCAGAAAAAGTATTTGATAAAATCCAACATCCATTCCTATTAAAAAATTCTTGAGCGTATAGGAATAAATGGACTTTTCCTTAAAATAATCAGTAGCATCTATTTAAAACCAATAATAAGCATCATATGTAATGGGAACAAATTGTAACCAATCCCAATAAGATCTGGAGTGAAACAAGATTGCCCACTATCATCATTACTATTTAATATTGTATTAGAAATGCTAGCTCTGGCAATAAGAGTTGAGAAAGTGATTCAAGGAATAAGAATAGGCAATGAGGAAAACAAATTATCACTCTTTGCAGATGATGTGATGGTATACTTAGAGAACCCCAGAGATGCTAATTAAAAGTTATTAGAAACAATCCACACCTTTAGCAAAGTTGCAGGATACAAAATAAACCCACATAAGTCATCAGCATTCTTATATATCATTAACCAAACCCAACAGTTAGAATTACTAAGAGAAATTCCATTTAAAGTAACTACTGATTGTGTAAAATATTTAGGAATCTATCTGCCAAGGGAAAATCAGTAACTTTATGAGCAAAACTACAAAACACTTTCCACACAAATTAAGTCTGATCTAACCAATTGGAAAAATATTTAATGCTCTTGGATTGGACAAGCAAATATAATAAAGATGACAATATTACCTGAACTAATCTATTTATTTAGCACTATACCAATCAGACTCCCAAAGCACTATTTTGATGACCTAGAAAAAATAACCACAGAGTTTATATGGAAAAACAAAAGGTCAAGAATTTCAAGGGAATTAATAAAAAAAATCAAATGAAGGTGACCTAGCTGTACCAGATCTAAAATTATATTATAAAGCAGCAGTTACTAATACCATCTGGTATTGGTTAAGAAATAGACCAGTTGATCAATGGAATAGGTTAAGTTCAAAGGACAAAACAGCCAATAACTTTAATAATATAGTGTTTGACAAACCCAAAGACTCCAGTTTTGGGGATAAGAAGACATTATTTGACAAAAATTGCTGGGAAAATTGGAAATTAGTATGACAGAAACTAGGCATTGACCCACACTTAACACTGCACACCAAGATAAGGTCAAAATGTGTTCATGACCTAGGCATAAAAAATGAGATTATAAATAAAGTGGAAGAGCATAGGGTAGTTTACCTCTCAGACCTATGGAAGAGAGAGGAATTTATGACCAAAGAAGAACTAGAGATCACTATTGACCACAAAATAGCAAATTTTGATTATATCAAATTGAAAAGTTTTTGTACAAACAAAACAAATGCAGACAAGATTAGAAGGGAAACAATAAACGAAAAAAAAAAAAAAAACCAAAAACATTTTTACAGTCAAAGGTTCTGAAAAAGGCCTCATTTCCAAAATATATAGAGAATTGACTAATTTATAAGAAATTAAGCCATTCTCCAATTGATAAATGGTCAAAGCATATGAACAGACAATTCTTAGATCAAGAAATTAAAACTATTTATAGCCATATGAAAATATGCTCCAAATCATTATTAATCAGAGAAATGCAAATTAAGACAACTCTGAGATACCACTACACACCTGTCAGATTGGCTAGAATGTGGGAATGTTGGAGGGGATGTGGGAAAACAGGCACACTGATACATTGTGGAATTGTGAACACATCCAGCCATTCTGGAGAGCAATTTGGAACTATGCTCAAAAAGTTATCAAACTGTGCATACCTTTTGATCCAGCAGTGTTTCTACTGGGTTTATACCCCAAAGAGATACTAAAGAAGGGAAAGACCTGGATGTGCCAAAATGTTTTTGGCAGCCCTGTTTGTAGTGGCTAGAAGCTGGAAAATGAATGGATGCTCATCAATTGGAGAATGATTGAGTAAATTGTGGTATATGAACATTATGGAATATTATTTTTCTGTAAGGAATGATCAGCAGGATGAATACAGAGAGGATTGGCGAGACTTACATGAATTGATGCTAAGTGAAATGAGCAGAACCAGGAAATCATTATATACCTCAACAACGATACTGTTTGAGGATGTATTCTGATGGAAGTGGATCTCTTTGATAAAGAGAGATAATTCAATTTCAATTGATCAAGGATGGACAGAAGCAGCTACACCCAAAGAAAGAACACTGGGAAATGAATATAAACTGCTTGCATTTTTGTTTTTCTTTCCGGGTTATTTATACCTTCTGAATCCAATTCTCCCTGTGCAAGAAGAGAACTGTTCGCTTCTGCACACATATATTGTATCTAGGATTTACTGTAACCTATTTAACATATAAAGGACTGCTTGCCATCTGAGGGAGGAGGTGGAGGGTGGGTGGGGAAAAATTGGAACAGAAGTGAGTGCAAGGGATAATGCTGTAAAAAATTATCTTGGCATGGGTTCTGTCAATAAAAAGTTATTTAAAAAAATATAACCATATCTTGAAAGGAAAAACTGCCGGGTCTTAATACAAATACAAAATGCAAATGCTACCTTTCAATCTACATTGCCAATACACTGAAAGTATTCAATTCTGTGAATTGCCAATACATTCACAGAAGCTTCCAATTGTAATGTCTCAATTTAATGATACTACTTCAAGTTTAAATTGTCTACATCATGTAAAGATAAAAACAGACACACTCTGTTACTGTGTTAGTCATTTTTCAGGAAATGAAATAAAATTAGAGTTAACAAAAACAAAAACAAAAACAAAATTATATTATAAAGTAGCTGTTACTAAAACCATTTGGTATTGCCTAAGAAATAGACTAATTGATCAGTGGAATAGTTTAGGTTCAAAGGACAAAATAGTCAATAACTTTAATAATCTAGTGTTTGCCAAACTTAAAGATCCCAGCTTTTGGGATAAGATTTCACTGTTTGATAAAAATTTCTGGGAAAATTGTCAATTAGTATGAGAGAAACTAGGCTTGACCACACTTAACACACTTAAAATCAAGATAAGGTCAAAATGGGTTCATGACCTAGGCATAAAGAATGAGATTATAAATAAATTAGTAGAAGAACATAGCATAGTTTACCTCTCAGACCTGTGAAAGAGGAAGGAATTTATGACCAAAGAAAAATTAGAGATCAATATTGATCACAAAATAGAAAATTTTGATTATATCAAATTGAAAAGTTTTTGTACAAACAAAACTAATGCAGACAAGATTAGAAGGGAAGCAATAAACTGGGAAAACATTTTTACAGTCAAAGATTCTTATAAAAGCTTCATTTCCAATAGAATCTGATGTGACAGTATGTGTGATTATGTACTAAAAAGTCCCTCAGAAAAAACCAATAATTTCCCAAATTATTTTTTGGGAAAAACTATAGGGAAATTGTTTTGTTTTATATCATGGCAACTTTTTTATAGAGAAATAAATTCTCTAGTAGAATCACTTATGTTAAAATATATTTGTATTAGTCAAGTGAAAAACAAGATGCAAAATATGGTTGGTATGCAAACATTTCATAACAAAATACTCATACTTTCTATAAATGTTCATGTCAATTTATAAATTTTATTAGATTTCTAGTGTCATTAACGATACATACAGACAGGCTTAGAGCTAAAAGATAAAAGATCATCTAGTCCTGTTGGAATCCTTACTAACTGCTAAGTAATTAGAGTTGATCTAATCTTACAAGAAGTTGTTTTGGCCAGAACCTGAAACAAGGTACTAAGTAGAACTAATTAAGACAAGGCTTGTGTTCACACCTTTACTCACTGGAGTCCACAAGTATGCTAGCTTCACAAAGTACACTTTCTACACCTCCCTTAAAGCTCATTGGGCCAGAGAGCACTATGGGAGAAAACCCATAATCCCATTCTCTCAGAAGAGGCAGATAAAAGGCCAGCGATGAGGGATCTATGGCAGAATACATTTTTTCCTCTTGGCTGGCTGATCGCGCTGGACTCGAGAGGAACGACTCTGGTGCAGAGAACACTTTGACGGATTTCAGTGGAGCTACGCCAGAAGCCCTCTCTCCGGGGCAAGTTGGTGGCTGGGCTCCCCAGAAGGAGATAAGAGAGACCTTCCATCTCTGTCTTGGTTGGAGGCAGAAGAAAGCAGAGGCAGAGGCTGAAGGACCAGACCTTTGGATTTGGAGACATCCGAAGGGCTCCAAGCCTCTAAACCGGCTGTGATTTGAGAAGAACAAACTCCAACATTTGAACTCTAACATTTGGCACCCAAGCGTGGGAACCAAGGACCCTACTTTCACTGAAGAAGTCTCCAGTGACCAGGAACTGAGTGAGTACAACCTTTTTTTGGCTGAAATGGGACAGATCCTAGGTAAAGATTCTCCATCCCCCACCCCAACCCCCCCAACCCCAGCCCCACCCAGGAGTGGTGCTATAGAAAGCCTGCTTAAGCTGATAGAAGATCAAGGGCTACTTGTAACTTGGGGACAGGCAGCTAGACTTCTGGCTACATTAAAACGCACCTCCCCTTGGTTCTTAGAGGAAGAACAAATCTCTCTAAAAAACTGGGCATTGGTTGGTCAACAGATCTCTGCATATAACAATGAAAACGGTCCTCGTTCAGTTTCCATTGTAGTATTCTATTTATACAATACAATACAGATGGCCTTAAAATACCATACTTGCTCTAGGAGAAAAGGAAAAAACTCCAGGGATAGCCAAAGGGGGAAGCCTGAGATAAAGGAGGAAGACAAAGAACAGATTCACAATAAAGACGACAAGGGGGGGGGCCTTCACAAAAATAACACAAGGGCCAAATGAACCCTTCGCTGACTTTGTGGGACGTTTGCAGACAGCTATCATAAGAACAAATGGAGAAAATGCAATAACAGACATTTTGATAAGGCAACTTGCTAAGGAAAATGCTAATGAGGTTTGCAGAAGAATTATACTAGGACTGCGCAAGGATGCTCCTTTAGAGGAGCTAATAAGACGCTGTGCCACAGTGGGCACAGGTGCCTTTTATAGCCAGGCTATGATGCAGACTTCCCAAAATCCAAACATGAGAAGACAGAGTCCCTCTTGGCAAGGGACTTCCAGAGAGACTCGTAGATGCTTTCAGTGTGGAAAAGTAGGACATCTGAAAGCTCAATGTTGGTATAGAGATAGAATGGGAAAACAAGGTGGGAGAACAAGACCCCAAACCCCATGTCCAAAATGCAACAGAGGCTTCCATTGGGCCTCAGAATGCAGACAGATTCAGGGAAACGGGATGAGGGGACCAGCCCCAGGGCCCAAGGTAAAAAACACTTGGGGCATGATGGCAGCCAATGGTGCACCCAGAGAATGCCTATTAGTCCAGTACCCAGACATGACCAATCAGCCATAAAGCCATATGATGGGAGAAGGGGATTACACAGTCAACCAGCCAGGAAGCAACCTGATGGCAGAAGGGAATTACAATTGGGGAGAATAGAGCTGTATGCAGCTGGGACAACTGAGATACCCCCTGGAGAGGTGAAATCTGTTCCTCTCCAGCCTATGGATCCCCTACCTCCAGGCACAGTAGGCTTGACCATTTCACCTCCTTGTATGTACAAAACAGTGTCCATCCACACACTGATGTGGGAAACTGGGGAATGTGTAGATAATATCCCAGTCACTAATACAGGTAGACAATGTGTGACTTATCACCCAGGAGACATAGTAGCATCAGGTTTACTCATACAGAATCCTAATAAGCAGCCTCGTGATAGTCACCCAGATTCTGACTCCAGACCACAAAATCCAGGAATATACTGGACAGCAGCTGTAATGGCTGACCGACCTATGCTCACTATCTATATAAATGGCCTACCATTTGAAGGATTGGTAGACACAGGTGCGGATCGTACAGTTATTAGAGGTGCCAGTTGGCCCAGTCACTGGCCAAAGATTAAAGCAGATACTTATATGTCTGGAGTAGGAGGATCAATAGCAGCTGAAGTTAGTGCTGCCCCTATGAGATGGACTTTTGAAGGCAAAACAGGAGTTTTTACTCCTTTTATAGTTGAAAAAATCCCCATCGATCTGTGGGGAAGAGACGTTTTACAACAATTGGGGTTAAAAATGAGTACTTTGGTTTTTTAAGCAGGGCTGCTGTTGAAGGCCTGCCAACACTTTCACCTGTTCCTATCCAATGGAAAACTGATACACCAGTGTGGATAGAACAGTGGCCCTTAAGTAGCGATAAAATTCAGGCCTTATTAGATATAGTACAGGAGCAGCTTGAACAAGGGCATTTACAACCTTCTCTAAGTCCTTGGAATTCACCAGTGTTCGTTGTAAAAAAGAAATCGGGAAAATGGAGGATGCTCACTGATTTAAGAAAAGTGAACGAACAGATGGAAACTATGGGAACTCTTCAGCCTGGACTTCCATCTCCTACTCAGCTTCCTAGAGAATGGGCTCTTTGGGTTATAGACATCAAGGATTGTTTCTATTCCATTCCTCTGGATAAGGAGGATATGAAGAGATTTGCCTTTTTGGTGCCCAGTGTCAATTTAGCTGAGCCTTATAAAAGATATGAAAGGACAGTTTTGCCACAGGGAATGAAGAACAGCCCCACTATGTGTCAAATGTATGTTGCTGCTGCTCTTGCTCCAATAAGAAAAGTATTTCCAAAAGTTATGCTATTACATTATATGGATGATATATTGGGATGTGCACCGGAGGAACAAATTCTAGAAGCATGTCTACAAAAAAACATAGAAACACTAAGATACTACAAACTTCATATTGCTACAGAAAAAATTCAAAGGCATGCTCCTTTTCAATATTTAGGATATGAAGTATATCCTAAGGCACTTACATTACAAAAACTGTCTTTAAGAACAGAGAGGTTGAACACCTTAAATGATTTCCAAAAATTAATAGGAGATATCCAATGGATGCGTCCAGTATTAGGTTTAACTACCAATCAATTGCAACCCCTATATGACATTTTAAGGGGAGACACTGCTTTAAATTCACCACTCCGGCTTACAAAAGAAGCTCAAGAGACCTTGAGAGAAGTTGAACTGGCTTTATCCAATGTAGTTGAGAGAGTAACTCAAAAACCCTTGGAAATATCAGTTTTTGCTACGAAAGAAGCACCCACAGCAGTCCTTCATCAAGGAGACAGTGTGATAGAGTGGGTGAACCTCCCAGCACAACCAGACAAAGCCTTACGCCTTACCCAGTGCTTGTGGCTAGGATTCTATTAAAGGCCATTAAGCGAGCAGTACAATTATCTGGGACAAGACCTGACAAGATATACACCTTCTATACAAATGCACAAATTAATGTATGCTGTGAAACCATCCCAGAGTGGCAGATTTTATTGGCCATGGCTCCAAATTTTGCACATGGATCTCCATTAAAGATAACCAGACTACTGCATAATTGGCAATGGATTTTTGAGGAGAAGGTTTCTAAGGTTCCTCTTGAAGGACCAACCATTTTTACAGACGCAGCCAAACAAAATATTTGTGCTGTATACTCTCATGATCTAACCCTAAAAAGAGTAGTCAGAACTCCTTTTCAGTCCACTCAGCAGAACGAATTATATGCGATCATGCTAGCTCTCACTTATTACCCAGGCGACATAAATATAATATCTGATTCAGCCTATTCAGTAGGTGTGGTACAAAGAATTGCCACAGCCCAAATAAAATTTGCAGCTTCTAATATATATCAGCTCTTTAAGGAACTTCAAGAGCAAGTGAGAAAGCATCCAGGAAAGATTTATATCCTGCATGTCCATTCACATAGTGGACTTCCAGGTCCTATTTTTGATGGAAATTCAAAGGCAGATAGCCTTTTAACTATGTTGGCCAGTACGCCTTTATTTCAGGAGGCCCAGGAATCCCATTCTAAATACCATCAGGCTGCTCAAGCTTTGTGTTTACAGTTTGGGATTACAAAAGAAGAAGCTAGGAGCATAGTAAAAAGCTGTACAGCTTGCCTTCCCTTCCACGCTCCTACACTGCCTCCAGGGAAGAACCCTCGTGATTTGAGACCCAATGAAATCAAATGGATGTGACCCATTATAAATCTTTTGGTCGTCTGTCTTTTATCCACGTTGTGGTAGACACCTTTTCAGGATTCACTTTTGCCATACCAGCAGCAAAAGAGACAGCCCGAGTGGTCACTGAATTCCTCATTCAAGCATTCGCAATTATGGGTGTGCCACAAGAAATAAAAACAGATAATGGACCGGCATATACCTCCAAACATTTTGAACACTTTTGTGCACAGTATAAGATTTTACACACTACTGGCATACCCTTCAATCCTCAAGGTCAAGCAATAGTAGAAAGAAGAAACAGAGACATTAAGACACTCCTCCAAAAACAAAAGAAAGGGGGAGCCACGGGTAACCCTAGAGAACTTCTAAATTTAGTTCTCTATACCATTAATTTTTTAATCTTTGATAAAGATGCACTGGCTCCAGCAGACAGGTTTTATAACCCACCAGAAGAGCAGTGTCCAGTGCGAGCAGCTCCACTATCTTTAGATAATCACCAGGTGATGTGGAGAGACCCAGAAAGTGGTGAATGGAAGGGACCAGATAGGCTAACTGCTTGGGGGAGAGGATTTGCTTGCATCTCTACAGGTGGAGAAGGAATCAGATGGGTGCCTACGAGCCGCATTCGCCTTGTCCATCGCAGAAAGATGGAGCAGACCCTTGAAACAAAGGAGAAGACCCAAGAAATATCGGGTGGTTCTGTTGCTGATTGTGCTCACAAGAATTATTAGATTCCTGGCACATGAACTAATGGACAATGGAATCCTATTGGACTGTTTCTAGGACTTATGGACATGTGTAAATTTTCAGATTGATTCTTGTTATTTGTTACATTACTACTAGCCTGTGTTATATTGCTATGTGCTCATGTAAATTATGTATAATGCCTCCCATATTGATGGATTTATGTATACCATGTATATCTGTTACAAAGTTCTGGCCCATATTGTTGGATTTATGTGCACCCCCTCAGAAACCCCCTATGTTTTAAAACAAAAGAAAGCGGGAGATGTTGGAATCCTTACTAACTGCTAAGTAATTAGAGTTGATCTAATCTTACAAGAAGTTGTTTTGGCCAGAACCTGAAACAAGGTACTAAGTAGAACTAATTAAGACAAGGCTTATGTTCACACTTTTACTCACTGGAGTCCACAAGTATGCTAGCTTCACAAAGTACACTTTCTACACCTCCCTTAAAGCTCATTGGGCCAGAGAGCACTATGGAAGAAAACCCATAATCCCATTCTCTCAGAAGAGGCAGATAAAAGGCCAGCGATGAGGGATCTATGGCAGAATACATTTTTTCCTCTTGGCTGGCTGATCGCGCTGGACTCGAGAGGAACGACTCTGGTGCAGAGAACACTTTGACGGATTTCAGTGGAGCTACGCCAGAAGCCCTCTCTCCAGGGCAAGTTGGTGGCTGGGCTCCCCAGAAAGAGATAAGAGAGACCTTCCATCTCTGTCTTGGTTGGAGGCAGAAGAAAGCAGAGGCAGAGGCTGAAGGACCAGACCTTTGGATTTGGAGACATCCGAAGGGCTCCAAGTCTCTAAACCGGCTGTGGTTTGAGAAGAACAAACTCCAACATTTCAACTCTAACGTAGTCCACCACCCTTATTTTATGCATAAGGACATTGATTTCCCATAGTTGAAGTTAATAACCCCAAGCTATATTAGTAGTAATTTACAAAGTTAAAATTTCAATCCAGTTTCCAATACAATGTTTGGTCCAAAACAATACATATTTTTCTTTTTCTAGTGTATAACACTTATTTTAAGTCCTGTGAGGTGAGGCCTAAAGGTATTATTCTTAGTAGTTGTAGTAGCACCACTTTTCCAGATTATTATTATTATTGTTATTTTTTATTATTGTTACTATTATTACTACTACTACCAGTTTCCCAGATAGACAAAAAAATGCATAGTGGACACACTTTAAAATTTAATTTGTGTTATTAACACTTTCTCCACTATATTCTTAAGGCTAGAAATCAATAAAACAATGAATCAAACCCTGATTTGTAGCATTTGCCAATTACTGAGGTATAAATTTCCACAATTTCAACTTTACATTAAGTTTTCCTAAGGTAGTGTTGGCTGACTCCAATATGCCCTTGAATCTGCCCCATCACATATACATATATATCCTTGAAACAAATTTATATACAAAAAGTTATATTTATTTAGTGTTTTGAAGTTTTCAAAATCTTTTTTGTATATTACTTATGATTTTTACAAAAGTCCTGAGTGTTGTAATGTTAGAAATATGCTACAAAGATAAAAAGGCTCAGGAGTGTATGAAGTAAGTTGCTTTATTTATAATTCTTGCAAGAAACAGGGAATCTATACAGGAATAGAACCTAGGCAGATCTGCAATTTTAAGTCACAGGAATGAACTTTTTATTTCCACTTCTGTGGTTCTTCTCTCAACATCCCAATTGCTGGGAATAATGAAATTAACAAACTTCTTGGTCTTTCCATTGCATGTTCCTCTTTGACATGTTCCCTCTCCCTCATCATAAAACCCATGTTCAAAAATGAAGAAAAGCTCTCCCTTTGGGGAGGAAAAGTTAATATTAATTAACTCATTAAACATGTGTTCACAGTGTTTGTAGTTATCTTTTACCCATTTCTCATTTTGGAGTGATTTTTATCATTTTATCAGTTCAGCAGCTAAATACCTTGTACAACCAACTCTCTCAGCTGACATGACCTTTCTCTAAACCTTTGTCCCTCTATAGGAACACAATTCTATAGGATTCTCACACGTAGAAATATTTTGAAATCAGAATTAAGAAGATCTGAGGTTGAATTCTGTCTCAAACAGGATTTCACAAACCTTAAATGTCTACATACATTCTACCTAACTACTAACCTAAATTTGCAGATGGATATTGAAGCTGAAATAGATTAATTTGTCCATAGTTAGTAAGCATCAGAGAGGTAACTGAAAACTAGGGCTATCATATCTAACAACTAACTCTGAAGATATAGGTCATACGTTTATTTTTTTTAATATAGTATCATTTTATTTTTTAAATTTTTAATAGCTTTTTATTTACAAGTTATATGTATGGGTAAATTTACAGCATTGACAATTGCTGAACCTTTTGTTCCAATTTTTCCTCTCCTTTCCCTCACTCTCTTCCCTAGATGGCAGGATGACCAGTAGATGTTAAATATATTAAAGTATAAATTAGATACACAACATTGATACACAATGACCAAACCATTATTTTGCTGTACAATATAGTATCATTTTCTATAAATCTAAACAAACAACAATAAATCAAACTCTGATTGGTAATTTTTGCCAATTTGCAAGGGATTAGTACTCACACTGAAAATATAATAATCAGCTTTCAGAAGCAGAGTGCAGCACATATTTTCCTCCAAATCTCTTCTGACTTCAGGTTAGAACCTATTCATCTAGTTCATCACATTGTCTCTCTATCACATGCTTCACTATGGAGGTTAGGTGGTAATGACAGCACATATAAAACTGACTGTTTATCCTAGTAAACTCAATGATTCCCCTCTGATAAGCATAATGAGTTAAGTGCATCCCATTGCTTCAATGTCTTTCAGTCCTTCTTAGCTTTTTAAAAATTGTTGGGAGTCCAGCAAAGCCTTTGTAAAGTGTCTTGTTTGTTTGCTGTCTTGTTTTTGTTGATTCATAGCAAATGCAATTAGGAAGCTTGGGGACATTAAGGCTAATTATTCATGGAGTTCTGGTTGTGACAAATGATTTCTAATATTTTGATTTTAATGAGTAATGCCAAATTGTAAGTTGACTAACATTCCAAAAAAATCAAGATAAGGATCAGAAAAAGTACTTTCCTTTATAAAACTGTGAAAATATGGAAAATATGAAAGACTTGTGAAAATATGGAAAAGGTTCATATACTTCATGTCTGGATTGTGGGTGAAATGATGAGAGGAAGTTTTGTATGCCATAATGTTAAGGTGGTTTGCTATCAGAAAATCCTATGCAAATATTCTTATAAGAGTGAAAATTCTATATGTATTGTGAAACTTTAATGTATTTGTAAAGGACTATGCTAGAATGAAAATAAAAATCTGGATCTGAATTAAGAGAATATGAATTTTTTAAATTCTTCACTTTTACTCATATGACACCAGGCAAAGAACTCTACTTTGAATTCCTTACTATTAAAATGAGGTGTTAGAACTACATAATCTCTAAGGTACTTTCTAGTTTTAAATCCATAATGCTATACCTAACAATTAAAAACACTGTCTTTAAATCTCAGAACATGCTTTCAATTTTAGATCTGAGATGAAATGGGAATCACTTGAGTGGGCAAGTACCCAGTGTTATCTAATTGTATTACCCTGTTCTCTCTCTACACAACAACACTTTGCTATGACACTATGTCTAATTTATTCTAGCTTTTTTTGACTCATTTTTTTCACTTATATAATAAGAGCAAAAAACAGTCATTTATCAGTGGTGTTGTAAAAATGAATTTTAAAAAATCATATTGTATATATTCTATATGTTTATATTGGTGTTGAGGGGACAATTCTTTGAGGCAGTATATGCTAGATAGACATCCTATACAGTATTGGGCACAGACTGTGTCTTCTTTATAAATATCAACATGTTCACCTTCAGTAAATTTAGCCATGATTATTTTGGCTAAAATAACCTTTGGATCCAAGAAAGATACGATAGCCCTCACTCCTGTGTGACACCATTCTACATTTATAGTAATGACAACAGAGTGGTGGAATTGGAAGCAGGGATTGGAAAGATCTACAATTGTTTTTTTTTTTTTTAATAACTTTTTATTGATAGAACGCATGCCAAGGTAATTTTTTACAACATTATCCCTTGCATTCACTTCTGTTCCGATTTTTCCCCTCCCTCCTCCACCCCTTCCCCCAGATGGCAAGCAATCCTTTACATGTTGAATGGGTTGCACTATATCCTAGATACAATATATGTGTGCAGAACTGAACAGTTTTCTTGTTGCACAGGGAGAATTGAATTCAGAAAGTATAAATAACCCGGGAAGAAAAACAAAAATGCAAGCAGTTTATATTCATTTCCCAGTGTTCTTTCTCTGGATGTAGCTGCTTCTGTCCATCTTTGATCAATTAAGGCTCTCTTTATGGAAGAGATCCACTTCCATCAGAATACATCCTCAAACAGTATCGTTGTTGAGGTATATAATGATCTCCTGGTTCTGCTCATTTCACTCAGCAAGATCTACAGTTGTTATATTCTGTATTAACATTAACTTAGTTGCTGGCACTTTTAATGAATGATCTATGTTCAGTGACCAAATGGATTAAATATTGGATGGCTATGCTGGCATTCTAGCTCTTAATTAAATCATTCTGGCTATAAATGAATAGAATATGCTTGCAAGAAAATTGGGTGGATTACAAGGTATTCCTAGAGAGGCAAATAAAGAGTGGGAATATTTGGTTTCATCACATACCCAAAACATAACAAAGGACATCATTTCATGAAAAGTTGGGTTATTTTTATGCAAGCAAAATAAGTTTTCCAAAAAATACCCAGAAAAACGATAGGTTACTTGCTAACATGTTTTCATGGAGAATGAAGAAGTAGGGAAATGTTATAAAGAGATGAATAAGATATTCCAAAGTAAACAAAATATAATTTGACTTCTGTGTAAAAGTAAGAAGAGGTGATGGCAAACATAAATTGAAATAGGTGGTTCATAAGTAAGAAATAAATGAAATCAGTACCTTATTGACTATATTTACCTTGTTCTATACATAAATTATTTCTTCCAAAAAATGAATGACAAAATGCAAGTACTCAATAACATTAAAAAATAAAAATAAGTTTATTTTTGAACATCTAATAGAAATCACTCATAAATTCATCCAGTCATATTTTTTCCCTTTAGGGGGAGCTCATTTATGAGTTTTTCAATTTGTCTGAATTTGGGTTGTTCTCTTTTTTTGTTGTTTAATCGATCTGGGTTTAAATACATACATATACTAATCACATATTCAATGATTTTATAGATGTTATCAACTTTTTTTGATGGAATTGGGAAAATTATTTCTGTTGATTTTTTTTTTTTATTTCTCATTTATCTTTTGTGAACTTTTCTTTTTCTTTTTCTTTTGATTTCTGGTATCATAAAATATGTGTTTAAACCTCACCTTTTGCTTTAGAACAAATAGTTTCTAAATGTCTTTTCATTAATAGGTCCAAGATATTTGATTTTCCTTATCGTTAAAGTCTAATTAGCAAACAGACTATTTTATAAGTTTTTTTGGGGGAGTCATAACATACATTTCTAGTTTTGTCTATTATTTCAGGGCTTTTTTTCCACTTTGGGTTGTCCTTTGAAATCTCAGAAATGTTATTTTTTTTGTTTGGTTGCAGGTTTTTTTTTTTTTTATTCTTTCATTGCTATAACTATTCATTCCTTATTCTTTGACCATTTCTTTCTTTAATTTATTATTATGTTAAAATATAAATTTGTATGTAATGATTGACTTTACTACATCCAAAACTTATTGGATATTGTCCCATTTGCTTCAATAATTATCTATGGATTCTATAAAATATTCTTTTTCAACTTTCATTTTGTCAATTCCTTAAGTTTGAATCTTTTCTTTAAACATCTTCTACTTATTATGCTATTTATCTTTTGTATTGTGAGCAGTAAAGCTGTATTTTCTATTATTGCTTATCTACATTTAAGAGTTCTTATAACCTCTCTCACAAACAAATTTTAAAAAAAGAACACATGCAAATAACCATGTTCATTTTAACTTCAATTCAATAATTGCAACACATCTAATTTAAACAAATTCTGTGAAAGTTTTTTTAGCCTAATTTCTTATTTATCTTTTTCCTGTCTCTGTCTAGCTCTGAGTGGACCAAGAACATTGAAGTTTCTTATTATTGGAGTTTTGCTCTTTATTTCTTAAATTAACTTGATTTTTTTTTTCTTTTCAATGTTACATTTAGGTGCTTTTCACTTCAGTATATATATATATATATGTATGTATGTATGTATGTATCTCGTACTGATATTTTTATTGTAGCTTTTTTTGAGATGATGGCAGTATCTGCTTTTAAAAATTCACCTAAGGTGGAAGTATGAAGTATTCCAACCATTATGCAAAACAATTTTGAACTATCACCAAAGGATTATGAAACTGTGCATACCTTTTGATCCAAAAATGTAACTATTGGGTTTGTTTCCCAAAGAGATCATAACAGAGGGAAAAGGACCCACACATGCAAAAATGTTTGTATCACCTCTTTTTGTAGTGGCAAGGAATTAGAAATTAAGTGGATGCCCATCAATTGGGGGATGGCTAAATGATATTTGAAAGTAATGGAATATTATTGTTCTATAAAAAAATGATGAATATGCTGATATCAAAAAAGCCTAGAGAGATTTACATGAAATGATGCTGAGTGAAGTGAGCAAAACCAGGAGAATATTGTTCACACTAATGAGATTTTGTGGTGTTCAACTTATGACAGACTTAACTCTTTTTAGCAATGTGGTGATCTTAAACAATTCTAATAGACTTGGGATTGAAAATGCTATCTGCATCCAAAGAGAGAACTATGAATACTAAATGTGGAACAAAACATAGTATTTTTATCTTTTTTTCCTTTCTTTTTTTTTTTTTTTTTTTTTGGTTCTGATTTTTTTTTTTTTTTTTTTTTTTTGGTCTGAGGCAACTGGGATTAAGTGACTTGCCCAGGGTCACGCAGGTAGGAAGTGTTAAGTGTCCCAGGTCAGATTTAAACTCAGGTCCTCCTGACTTCAGGGCTGGTGCTCTATCCACTGCACCACCTGGCAGCCCTTGATTTTTCTTTCACAACATGACTAATATAGAAATATTTTAAAAAGGATTGTGCATGTATAGCCTATATCAGATTGCTTGTTGTTTTGGGATGGGGAAAAGGAAAGGAGGGAAGGAGAAAAATGTGGAATTCAAAATCTTACAAAAATGAATGTTGAAGGGGTAGTTAAGTAGTGCAGTGGATAGAGCACCAGCCCTAAAGTCAAGAGGACCTGAGTTCAAATTCGGTCTTAGAAACTTAACACTTCCTAACTGTGTGACCCTGGGCAAGTCGCTTAACTTCAATTGCCTCAGCAAAAAAAGAATGTTGAAAACTATTTTTGCATGTATTTGGAAAAATGAAATACTAGTGAGAAAAATAACTAAAATAAAATTCACCTAAGGTACAAAAAATTCTTTTTCAAGGCTTCTTTTTAGCACTTTGAGATATTTCAAGTATTCTTCTTGTGAAAAATATATTGTTGGATTCTGCTTTCCAATATATTGTTTTCCCTCATTTTAGTAGTGATATTATGTTTACATTCACAAAGAATGTATTTTCTTTGTGTTTATATTCATCATTTTTAGTAGTTTTTTTCCCTTCAGTCATATATTCCTTTGCCATTTCATCTTTTAATTTTATCTTACTCTCTTTTAAAATAAAAAAAAAGGTAAGTAGAGAAAAGGAATATGATCAAGATTAATAATCTATAAAGGAAATAGTTCAAGTTCATTTCTCTCTTCAATGAACCCACATTCCAATCACATTCTTATTTTTTCTTTCATCCTCTATGTCCCATTTATGGCTTTATGGAAGATTTCTTTATCTAGACTGATCCCTTTACAAATACACCCTATGCCACTGTCATCTTTTCTAGACTTTGACAACTCAAGAGGGGCAAAAAATTGAAAATCATATCACCTGTGTTTAAAGTCTAATTTTGATGATTTTTTTTTTACCTGGGTGACTTTGAATATGTTACCAAACTTCCTTGGGCCCATGTTTTGACATCTATAAAACATGGCATTTTGACTAAAATTACTTTTAAGAATAAACCTAGTGCAATTTCTCTCTCTCTCTCTCTCTCTCTCTCTCTCTCTCTCTCTCTCTCTTTCTCTCTCTCTCTCTCTCTCTCTCTCTCTCTCTCTTTGTGTGTGTGTGTGTGTGTGTGTGTGTGTGTGTGTGTCTATCTGTCTCTTTCACTGTCTCTGTCTCTGTTTGTCTGTCTCTATACATGTGTGAGACATCCAAGGACACACATGCATGTACTATCTCTAAGCTGCAAAAGGGTAAATTACATTATTTTCTATGGAAAAATACTTTTTATCCTAGCACAAATAAAAATCGTTTCAGTTTTTCATTTTTGTGGGGTTTTTTCAATCAGGATAAGATAAATTTGCTGATAGAATATAAACTCCAGGAAGGCAGATCTGTTTTTTTGTTGGTTTGTTTGTTTTTATATTATCACAACTTACCATAGTTATTAATATATGATTGGCATTTAATGAAAGTTAATTGAATTGAATTGAATAAAATCACCATAATTTAAGATTATGCAGAACTGGAGAAAGGCAAGCATGTTTTAAAGGAAATAGTATATCTTCCTAGCTATTACAAGTGATTTATCTAAGATATTTTTGCTCCCCTTTTTCATTTTCAGGAGAAACCAAAACCAATCATATTTCACAGGAACAAACAAAATAGATTTTAAAATTGCACTCACTGTATTATTCAAGTAAGTGAAGTACAACAGTGTAATCAAATTCTCAAAACACAGAATCCATAATGATGGGGAAAAGTGCATCATATTGTCATGGCAACAGGATGTCTTCTTAGATTTATATTTGTGTGGTGTTGCATGTCTATAGCTTTAAAAGCTTATCCTAGGTTTTCAGATGGGAGCCTGAACACCGTCTACAACTCATGCTAAAGATGGCTAGTGACTCACTATTTATCAAGTAACATTTAGATGTACTTAGCACTGATACAAGCAAACTAAGATAGCTTTGTACCAAGTCTTTTTTTTTTTTTTTTTTGACTCCATGGTGCTTAGAAATATGGGATAGAAATTCTGTTCCTCTGTTTCTTATTATGCAATTTTTTTCTACATGGGTCATTTGTAAATGTGAATTTTTCAGCCCAAACCAAAAAATACATACATATGCCTCTATTTAATCATGCAAAATATTAATAACCTAATAGTCTCAGGAAACCTTTTTTTAAAATGAATTTTTGCCTTGCTCTCAGTTCTGTCTGCTAAGCTCAGGGTTTTTCTTGCAAGGATAGCTGGGCCTTCATTACTATGGAAGAAAGAAAGAGTCCAGATAAAAGAAATTTTTTTTTATGAGAGAGAGGGATTATGGGTTTTCTCCCATAGTGCTCTCTGGCCCTAAGAGCTTCAAGGGAGGTGTGAATTCACAAAGTTACACAGTTAACTTTGTTAATCTCCCATACTTGTGAATTCCAATGAGTAAAGGTATAAACACAAGCATTGTATCAATTAGTTCTACTTAGTACCTTGTTTCAGGTTCTGGCCCAAACATCTCTTTGTAAGATTAGATCAATAATCTATCAACTCTAATGAATTAGCAGTTTGTAAAGATTCCAACAAACTTTAACATGACTTCAGATTTTCAAGTGAAAATAGGTTCTCCCTATGAGAAAGAAGAGGAATAACTGATAATTTACTCTCAGAAGAATTATTTTGTAGAAAGTCTAGAATATTTCAATTATTTCCAGTTCTCTTCTTCAAAATTCATGCGTCAAATAATTCAACATTAGATTTATGAATGGAAATAAAACTGTAAAAGATGTACTATAATCTGCTTTGTCATGATGATTTAAGGATCATATGAACTTTCCAACTTATTTCTAAATGAAATTTCCTGGGTTTCATTTCCTCATACTAGACTATGAACTCGCTGAAAGTGAGATCTACCCTACTTTTAGATGTGTACACTTAATACAGTGTTTTTTACAGACCCATTTAGAAAATGCTGCTATATGTCTTGACCTGTACATATTAAACCTTTTATCAGAGAAATATCCTTAACACAGCTGTTTTTCTTGATTTTGCTGACTTGCAAAAACTTTTCAATTTTATGCCATCAAAATTAGCCAGTTTATTTTCTGTGATTCTCTATATCCTCGGTTTGGTTATGAGCCCTGGTCCTATCCCTACCAATGAAAAGGTATTTTCTTCCATGGTCTTCTAAATTATTTATGATATGGCCTTTTATGTCAAAGCCATATATCTATTTGGAGTAAATTATATGGTATTTGGGAAGAAATGTTTGTCTAAATTGAATTTCTACCAGAGTATTTTCTAATTTTTAAGGAATTTTTTTCAAATTTAGTCGTAACTCTGTAGGGCACTGTATAAAGTGCTGTTAAATGTGCTTTTGTATGTTTCACACTTAATTTGTTGCATTGAACTTCTGGCCAAGAGGGCAGAGAGGACACACACACATCTGTCTAAGCTCCTTCTTGCTCTCAGAATACTTTATTTCAAGACAAAGTCTTAGAATTAGTGCTTGACTGAAAAAAACCTACAAATAATTACCAACAGAAGATATTCTCAAAATTCGCCATAAAAGATCTGTTTTTGTTCCCAGGCAGGGATGGTTAGATCAGGCGCAGACTGTAGGCAGGCAGTGAGAGCACAGCAGGCAGCTCACACTGCACAGACCTGAGGGAGCTGGGGTGTGACCTCAGCTGTTTCTGTGGAAAGAAATTTACTGCAATGTGGCTACTTTGCCCTGGCAGCAAGCCAGTAGATCAGGAGAGAAGCTATAAATTTAGGGGGTAAAGAATATAACCCCAAAAAGCTAGGGTCTCTCAGGACCAACCAGAGTAACTCAGCATGCTCTCAGAGTCTCAGAGTGCAGATGCAGCACAGCCATTGCTGTCCTGCTAGTGCCTCACTGCTGCCCCTAGCAGTCTGTAGAGAAAGCTTGGTAATATCATCCAGCCCCTCCCCCCCCCCAAAAAAAAAGGACACTGCATTTTTTTGTTAGTTTGCTTTTTTTTGATTCTTCTTTGACAAAATGAGCAAAAAGTTAAAGCACATTCTAATAATAGAGAGCTTCTATATGGATAGAGAGCAGACTTTTAACCCTGAGGAGACTAAAAACAGACTGTCTGCAGATGAATCCACAAAGGGAGATATGATCTGGTTCTCAATACACAAGACTCTCATAGAAGAAATTAAAAAGGCTCTCACAAGAGAGCTAGAAGAAAAATGGGCAAAGGAAAGGGAAGCTTGGCAAGAGGGTCTGGGTAAGTTATCTCACTCATTTAAAGATAGAGTGGATAAAGAAATCAAATCTTTGAAAAACAGAATTAGTGAATTGGAAAAGGTAAACAGTTACAAGGAAAACAGAATTAGTGATTTGGGAAAAGAAAAGAGATCTGTAAAAAATAATATTGGCGAAATGGAAAAAAATCTATAGAAAAAAACAACTCACTTAAAAACTCAATTGGGCAATTAGAAAAAGAAATAAAAAAGTGAGTGAAGAAAATAACTCATTAAAAATCAGAATTGAACAAATGGAATTGAGTGATTTGAGGAGACACCAAGAATCAGTCAAGCAAAAGCAAAAAATGAAACAATGGAAAAAAATGTCAAATACCTTCTTGGGAAAACAACAGACCTGAAAAATAGATCTAGGAGAGATAATCTGAGAATTATCGGACTTCCTGAAACATATGAAGAAAAAAAGAGCCTGGATACTATTTTCCAGGAAATGATCAAAGAGAACTGCCCAGATGTTATAAAAACAGAGTGTAAAATAGACATTGAAAGAATTCATCTATCACCTACTGATCACCTAAAATCAAAACTCTTAGAAATATTGTGACTTAAAGGATCAAAGGGCCTGGACTCTGATATTCTGAAAGTCTAAGGAACTTGGTATGCAAACAAGAATAATGTACCCAGCGAAAATGAGCACTTTTCCAGGGAAGAAGATGAACATTCAATAAAATAGGTGAATTTCATCTATTTCTAATGAAAAAACCGAACTAAACAAAAAGTTTGATCTCCAAATACAGGACTCAAGAGAAACCTAAAAAGGTAAAAAGAAATGTTAAGAACTATATTTCTGTTATATCTGAGAGAAAGAAGGGAGGGAGATGGATATAGTGTGTATCTTACTCTCATCAGAATTGGCTTAAAGAGGAAAATATTAAACATATTCGATTTATGGTGAAACTTCTCCTACTTGATTGAAAAGGCGGGGGGAGAGAAGGAGTAAGCTAAGCAGAAGGGAATACAGAAATTTTGAGGAAAAGGGTTAAGATGGGAGAAGAACTCTAAGGTGGGAGGAAAGATACTAAAAAAGGATGGGCTGTGAGAAGCAAGTGGTGCTCCCAAGTTTAATACAAGGGGAAAGGAGAGGAGAAAAGCATAAGCAGGGGTTAAAAAGATGGCAGGTAATACATAATTGGTCATTTTAACCATAAATGTGAATGGGGTAAACTCAACAGGAAATGGTTAGCAGACTGAATTAAAAGCCAGAATCCTACAATATGTTGTTTACAGGAAACATACTTGAAGCACAGCAATACATATAGAGTAAAAGTAAAAGGTTAGACCAGAATCTACTATGCTTCAGGTGAAGTAAAAAAAAGCAGGGGTACCCCTCCTTATCTCAGATCAAGCAAAAGCAAAAATTGATCTAATTAAAAGATATAAGAAAGGAAACTATATCTTGCTAAAGGGTAGCATAGGTAATGAAGCAATGTCAATATTAAACATATATACACTAAGTGGTATAGCATCTAAATTCTTAAAAGAGAAACTAAGAGAGCTGCAAGAAGAAATAGACAGCAAAACTATAATAATGGGAGATCTCAACCTTTCACTTTCAGAATTAGATAAATCAAACCACAAAATAAATAAGAAAGAAGTCAAAGAGATAAATAAAATACTAGAAAAGTTAGGTATGATAGCTCTTTGGAGAAAACTAAATGGAGACAGAAAGGAGTACACTTTCTTCTCAGCAGTTCATGGAACCTATACAAAAATTGACCATATATTAGGATATAAAAACCTCAAACTCAAATGCAGTAAGGCAGAAATAGTAAATGCATCCTTTTCAGACCACGATGCAATGAAAATTACATTCAACAAAAAGCCAGGGGAAAGTAGACCAAAAAATAATTGGAAACTAAATAATCTCATACTAAAAAATGATTGGGTGAAACAGCAAATCATAGACATAATTAATAACTTCACCCAAGAAAATGATAATAATGAGACATCATACCAAAATGTATGGGATGCAGCCAAAGCGCTAATAAGGGGAAATTTCATATCTCTAGAGGCCTATTTGTATAAAATAGAGATAGAGAAGGTAAATGAATTGGGTTTGCAACTAAAAATGCTAGAAAAGGAACAAATTAAAAACCCCCAGTCAAACACTAAACTTGAAATTCTAAAAATAAAAGGAGAGATCAATAAAATTGAAAGTAAAAAAACTATTGAATTAATTAATAAAACTAAGAGTTGGTTCTATGAAAAAACCAACAAAATAGACAAACCCTTAGTAAATCTGATTAAAAAAAGGAAAGAGGAAAATCAAATTGTTAGCCTTAAAAATGAAAAGGGAGAACTTGCCACTAATGAAGAGGAAATTAGAGCAATAATTAGGAGTTACTTTGCCCAACTTTATGCCAATAAATTCGACAACTTAAATGAAACAGAAAAATACCTCCAAAAATATAGCTTGCCCAAATTAACAGAGGAAGAAGTAAATATCCTAAACACTCCCATCTCAGAAAAAGAAATAGAACAAACTATCAATCAACTCCCTAAGAAAAAATCCCCAGGACCAGATGGATTTACATGTGAATTCTACCAAACATTTAAAGAACAATTAACTCCAATGCTAAATAAACTATTTGAAAAAATAGGGATTAAAGGAGTCCTACCAAACTCCTTTTATGACACAGACATGGTACTGATACCTAAACCAGGTAGGCTGAAAACAGAGAAAGAAAATTATAGACCAATCTCCCTAATGAATATTGATGCTAAAATCTTAAATAAAATATTAGCAAAAAGATTACAGAAAATCATCCCCAGGATAATACACTATGACCAAGTAGGATTTATACCAGGAATGCAGGGCTGGTTCAATATTAGGAAAACTATTAGCATAATTGACTATATCAATAACCAAACAAACAAAAACCATATGATCATCTCAATAGATGCAGAAAAAGCATTTGACAAAATCCAACATTCATTCCTAATAAAAACACTTGAGAGCATAGGAATAAATGGACTTTTCCTTAAAATAGTCAGGAGCATATATTTAAAACCATCAGTAAGCATCATATGCAATGGGGAAAAACTGGAACCTTTCCCAGTAAGATCTGGAGTGAAGCAAGATTGCCCACTATCACCATTATTATTCAATATCGTATTAGAAACACTAGCCTCTGCAATAAGAGTCGAGAAAGATATTAAAGGAATTAGAGTAGGCAATGAGGAAACCAAACTATCACTCTTTGCAGATGATATGATGGTATATGTAGAGAACCCCAGAGATTCTACTAAAAAGCTATTAGAAATAATTCACAATTTTAGCAAAGTAGCTGGTTTCCTCTCCCCTTCTATTCTATTAAAATTTTATTTCCTATAGGATTAAGGTAAAAAAAAAAGTGTTGATAGCATAAAATATTTGGGAATCTATCTACCAAAGGAAAGTCAGGAATTATATGAGCAAAATTACAAAACACTTTCCACATAAATAAAGTCAGATTTAAATAATAGGAAAAATATTAAGTGCTCTTGGATAGGCCAGTAAAATATATTAAAGATGACAACACTACCTAGACTAATCTATTTATTTAATTCTATACTAATCAGACTCCCAAGAAACTATTTTAATGACCTAGAAAAAATAACAACAAAATTCATATGGAAGAACAAAAGGTCAAGAATTTCAAGGAAACTATTGGAAAAAAAATGAAATGAAGGAGGCCTAGCTGTACCTGATCTAAAACTCTATTATAAAGCAGTAAGTTATCCAAACCATTTGGTATTAGCTAAGAAATAGATTAGTTGATCAGTGGAATAGGTTCGGTTCACAGGACAAAATAGTCAATAACTATAGTAATCTAATGCTAATGTCTGACAAACCCAAAGATTCCAACTTTTGGGATAAGAATTCACTATTTGACAAAAACTGCTGGGAAAACTGGAATTTAGTATGGTAGAAACTAGGCATGGACCCACACTTAACACCATATACCAAGATAAGATCAAAATGGGTATATGATTTAGGCATAAAGATTGAGATTATAAATAAATTAGAGAAACAGGATAGTTTACTTCTCAGACTTGTGAAAGAGGAAAGAATTTATGACCAAAGAAGAACTAGAGATCATTTTTGATCACAAAATAGAAAATTTTGATTATATCAAATTAAAAACCTTTGTACAAACAAAACTAATGCAAACAAGTTAGAAGGGATGCAATAAACTGGGAAAACCTTTTTACAGTTAAAGATTCTGATAAAGGCCTCATTTCCAAAATATAGAGAGAATTGACTGTAACTTATAAGAAATCAAGCCATTCTCCAGTTGATAAATGGTCAAAGGATATGAACAGACAATTTTCAGATGATGAGATTGAAACTATTTTTACTCATATGAAAGGGTGTTCCAAATTACTATTGATCAGAGAAATGCAAATTAAGACAACTCTGAGATAGCATTAAACATTTGTCAGATTGGCTAAGATGACAGGAACAAAATAATGATGAATGTTGGAGGGGATGTGGGAAAATTGGGTCACTGGTGAATTGCTGTTGGAGTTGTAAACGAATCCAACCATTCTGGAGAACAATTTGGAATTATGCCCCAAAAGTTACCAAACTGTGCTTACTTACCCTTTTATTCAGCAGTGTTACTACTGGGCTTACATACAAAAGAGATACTAAAGAATGGAAAGGGACCTGTATGTGCAAGAATGTTTGTTTTAGCCCTCTTTGTAGTGGCCAGAAACTGGAAACTGAGTAGATGTCCATCAGTTGGAGAATAGTTGGGTAAATTGTGGTATATGAATATTATGGAATATTATTGTTTTGTAAGAAATGACCAGCAGGATGAATACAGAGAAGCTTGGAAAGACTTACATGAACTGATGCAGAGTGAAATGAGCAAAACCTGGAGATTATTATACACTTCAACAATACTGTATGAGGATGTATTCTGATGGATGTGGATATCTTCGACAAAGAAAAGATCTAATTCACTTCCACTTGATCAATGATGAGCAGAATCAGCTACACCCAGAGAAGGAACAGTGGGAAATGAATGTGAACTACTTGCATTTTTATTTTTCTTCCCAGGTTATTTTTACCTTCTGAATCCAATTCTTCTTGTGCAACAAGAGAACTATACGGCTCTGTACACTTATATTATATCTAAGATATACTATAACATATTTAATCTGTATAAGACTGCCTGCCATTTACGGGAGGAGGTGGAGGGAGGGAAGGGAAAAATCGGAATAAAAGTGAGTGCAAGGGATAGTGTAAAAAATTACCCATGCATATGTTCTGTCAATAAAAAGTTATAATTTTAAAAAAATCTGTTGCATTGCTTGTTCACTTTCTTTTATAACCAATTAAATTTGAAGATCATTGCTTTGAATAAAATCTTGAGATGTAGTACTATTGCATCCTCTTCCTTACTATTTTTTGAAATCAGTTGCATTGAGAATCTTACCCTTTTGTAATGTCAAATGAATGCTATTATTATTATAGTTCTCAATAGTAATCCTTTGCTTGTGTTTAATTGGTATGGCACTAAATCCATGAATTACTTTAGTTGGCATTGTAATTTTATTAAATGTTATCAACCAAGCACATTTGGCATATCTCTAACTATTCAGAGCTGATATTACTTCTGTAAAGGATATTTTGTAGTTGAATTCCTAGAGTTCTGTATATATTCTGATAGGTAGATTTCCTAATATTTTAAAGAGGGTATCACAAAAGTTTTAGTGGGAATTTTGAGACGTTCTACATGTTGTTTATTTTTTATGGAATTTCTCTATTTTAACCTACTGGCTTTTGTTGGTAATAAAAGGTTAGGGTTACTTTACATAAAGTTTAGGTATGCCAACAATAGAAGCTGGGAGGAGGGTGGTTTATCAAACCTAGAAGCAAAGTTCTTCCCTGAGTTTGGGTAGAGTAGAATGATTGTATTTCTTTGCTTTGTTTTATTTTCTTATGCTCTACAATTCTAGGAGTTTAATTGGTACTCATATGTAAATGAAAGGAGAATGCCATAGAACAAATGTGAGGATATCTTAAGATAATTGAGGCTCAGAATTTTGAATGGTTCATGTTGAATGAGAATACCTATTTCTGGATTTATTTTTGATGATTATCATGATTTGATAAAAACTTAGCAATTGATTATGAAACTAACAGAAATCAATATGAGAAACAAAAAATTGGTGGTATTATTCAGGAAAAAGTTTTAAAAAGTTGAATAAATATAATGATCCTTTGTGTGGCATTTATCAGACTATGACAATGTATAAAAGACTATGCTCTTCCTCCCCAAAAGCCAGAAAACCTTGCCATCTTTAAAGTAAATGAACACTACAGAATTTTCAAACAAACAAATAAAAAAGCAAAATTCTTTTCTTGTTAAGCCTGAGCGAGTATATAGAGTCCATTAAAATCCATGAACTAGAAAGGAGAAAATAGGGGTCTGCAGTGCAAGATAAACAAATAAGGCAAAGTGGAAGACAGAAACATACTGCTGTGGTGCAGAGATTTAAAAGGGACTCCTGAGAAAAGATGTTGGGCTTACCTCTTTAGCTGTCAACATTTCAACATTTTAGTGCATTATTTTTAGTTTAAAAAAAAAAAAAAACTCAATACAAATCTCACATAATGACAAAAGCCACTCTCTTCCTACAGATCTATAATTCTAGACTAGCAAGGTGGAAAATAATAGCCTGCCAGTGCTAAACTTTCATTTGTCAACTTCTACTAATCTGCAAAGGCTATGGAAGGTATGTTCCTTCAATACCTGGCAATAAAGAGTTTGGGAAAGTAGAAAACACCTGCCCATGAAGTCCTGAGTAAATGTAACTGTTTTTAGGAACTTGGAGATCTCTCTTCTCCTCAATCACCATTTACATAGTGAGTTTATTGATGATTTTCATTTTTACAGCTCAGTCACTTCTGATAATATTACACAGACTTTCTCCCCACTCTGATCCATCTACCCATTAATCTTTCACCTACACTGGAAAACAATTAGGGAAAACCAATTGATGCAAAGATGATATTTGATAGTAAATGTTCAGTTATACACTAATAAATCCTAATTTCCCCAACAAAAAAGAGAAGGTATATTATTTCTCATCTACTCCTGGGCCAAAAGTAGTCAATAATGTCCTATTTGGCTTGATTTATGCATTCTTTTTATTTGGATTTGGATAGTCATTGTATATAATGTTTTCATGCTTATGCTTTCTTCTCTCTGCATCAAGAATCCAAAAGTGTCTTTTTATGATTCCCTGAATTCCTTTCCCCCCTCATTTCCCTATATGTAAAGTGCATTACATTCATATACCTTAATTTGTTCTGTTATTCTCTAAACAATAGATACCTGTTTTGTTTCCGTTTTTGCTACCACAAATTGTTGTCATGAAAATTTTAGTTTGTGTGGAAACTTTTTGTCTTTGAGTTTCCTTTGTGTTTTTTCTTGTCATGAGATCTCTGGGTTGAAAAGTACAAAAATATAGCTTTATTATTATTATTATTACAAATCCAGAATGGATGGGCCAATGCAAACTCTAGCAAGATATTTGTTTATCTTCTTACAACTAAATGAAATATTTTTTATCTTATCTAAAAATTTGCTGGTTATGAAGCAAAACTTCAGAATTCTTTTATTTTTGCAATTATTTCATTACTAATAATTTGGCACAATCTTTAACTTGATTATTTTTTGCCGTTATTCATTTGAGAACTTTTGATTCATACTTTATATCATCTACATGATGGGAAGTAATTCTTGGCATCATTTATTGTTGCCTATATCTTGATATCAATTTTTAATAAGAAATATTTGATGCAAATATTTTCTTCCCAATTAGCAGTTTTTCTTCTTATTCCAGCTGCATTGATTTGGAACTTATTTTTTTTTTCAGATCTGTCCTCATAAAAAATCATCCCATGTCCTAGAAATCATTGTCCAGTAATTTCAGGATCCCATGGGGTGAATAAAAAGTAATTGGATGTGTTCAGTAATGAAGAGAATAAGTTACACCCAGAGAAAGAGCTATGCAAAATGAGTGTGGATCACAACATAGCATTTCCACTCTCTCTGTTATTGCTTGCTTATATTTTGCTTTTCTTTAACCTTCTTTCAATAGATCTGATTTCTCTTGTGCAACCAGATAACTGTATAAATATGTATACATATATTGTATTTAACATATATTTTAACATATTTAACATGTATTGGTGTATCTGCCACTTAGGAGAGAGGGTGGGGAGAAGAAGGGGAAAAGTTGGAACAGAAGATTTTGCAAGGGTAAATATTGAAAAATTACCCATACAAATGTTTTGTAAATAAAAAGCTATAATAATAAAAATAAATAAATAAATTATCCAATTAAAAATTAATAAAAAAGTAATTGGATGGCTATTAAATCTAAGGTATAAATTAATTACAAAAATACTTTCTACTGGACAAAATTTTCCTTGAAGGCTGGAAAGCAGAATAAGAAAAATTAAGGTAAGACTAACATGTTATACCATATGCCACATTAAGTTCAAAATGAACATGGCTTGCTTATTCAGCATTTCAAAAAAAAAAGAACTTAGGAATGCATTAAGACAATTTTTATACTTTCTTATAGTTTTTATATTTCTGGCCACGGAAAGAATTTGGATCATAAAAAATACAGGAAATATTGTTCACATGTAATTAAAATACTTTTTCATGGAAAAAATCATGTATCCAGGACAAGAAAGGAAACAGTTGGGAGGAAAAACTTTACATCACATATTTGTTATTAGGGACTAACATAAACTATGTGTGTGTGTGTGTGTGTGTGTGTGTGTGTGTGTGTGTGTGTGTATGTGTAGTCAATATAGGAATTAACCTATATATATAGGACTAAAAATAATTCTCTAAGAGACAAGTAGTCAAATGATATGAGAAATAGTTTTCAAAAGATGAAATAGAAACAGCAATCAATTCAAATTTTTTTATGTAGTTTATAACAGAAATACAAATAAAATTTGATTTGATCTCCAAACCCATAAAATGGAAAAGATTACAAATAATAATTATAGTAGATATTTAATGGGATTCCATAAATTAAGGAAAGCAATTTCAAAGCTTGATTTAAAAAAAATAAAAACTACATCTTATGATCCAGAGCTTTATGTGTGAATTATATTCCGTAAAGTGGTGAAGGATAGCAAGACAAATAATAAAATGTACAGTAGGTATGCACAATAAAATATTTATACCAACATTTTGTAGTAGATATGAAAACATAGCAAAGGTCCATCAATGAAAGAAAGACCAGACAACTCATGGTACATCTTATAGAATAGTACTGTATCCACAAACAATGAATGTGATGTATAAAGAGAAGACTGAGAAGATTTATTTTTGTAAATAATACAAAATGAAATAAGGACCAGGAAAAATATTACTCATAATAACTATAACTATAAAGAATATAATTATAATAATGTCATGATATTAAATAGAGAAATGCAAAACAATGTGCCATTCTCCCACTTCTGCAGAGGTAGAGGATTATTCACAGGGAATACTGTATATGCTGTCAAGACTGTTGGTTAATTTTGCTTACCTGCTTTTTAAAAAATCCTTTTTTCTTCTTTCTTTTCTTGTTATATGAGGTAGTTGCTTGGTAGCCAAAAGATTCATAGGAATTTTACAGAAATGAAGACAATCCTAAAAATGAAATTTTTTTTTCCCAAGTACCATGAAGAAAAGAAAAAGAAGAAAAGTGATGAGCTATTTCAGTCTCTTAGTATTCTTAAGTTATAAAACAGCAACTCCAGTGGTGTGAGAAGAGACATTTAATTTAAAGACATTTTTGAAAAAACAGTAAATATTAATCTAATCACCATTCCTTACAGCAAAAATAACCAATGGATAAACCCAGGTATGGACACAAATGGATGGATGCAGGAATGCTCTCAAACTACTTGAAAATTTTAGAATTTGCCTAAAACCTATTGGACTGCATCAAGCAAAATCTCTGGGACCTCTTAAGAGAATTTTGTTTCCCTTTTTGTGTCAGTACTTTGATCAAATATAGGTCAATTCTTTTCAAAAATATTTTGAAAATAATTTTTCTTTACACCTTTAATTTTTATGTCATTAATATTAGGAAATCTCTTTCCCATAACCTTAACCAATGGACGATGTGCTGAATTTATAGTTAAGAAACCTTGAGGAGAAATCCTATGTCAGATGTGACTCTAGGCAAATCTTTTAACTTTCTTCATCTCAGTTTCTCAAAAATAAAGTGAAGAGATGGGACTATGTGATTTCTAAAAAGTCCCTTCATGAATTATCTTGATTGATGATCCTTTGTTACAACAATAACAAACAAACAAACAAACAAAAAACAATAATTACCCAAAATAGATAGTTACTGCCTAACAGTATGCATGATATTTTCCTCTAGTAGTTATAGATTTAGAAAAAAGAGAAATTTTAAAAGACATCTGGTCTAAATCTGTCCCCTCTGACTCCTCTATTGTTATCTCCTTCACTAAACAGGAGTAGTAGTAGTATGGTGTATTACACCATACACTATTTTATTTATTTACACCATTACACCAGAACCATAAATAATTTTTCAGTTGCTCAATTTTCGAATCCGTTTTAGTGAGCTTTCCATCTTTCTTTTAAAATCTTCATGTAGTTTGATCTTCATCTTATGCATAATTGACTATTTATTTGTTTCCATTCCTCTGAATATCTAACAAGTTTAATATGAGTTATATCATAATATATGGATTTTTTCTGAGTTGATGATTTTAAAATCAAGAGAATTCAAAACAGCAATTAAAATGTACCTCCTAAAATCTAGGTAGTCCAGGTGGCTCATAGTTCTAAGATGTTGACATCAAAAACTTAAAAATTATAAAACCTTACAGTGCACCAGAGTTCATTGTCAAACTAGATTTTTAATGAGTGAGTTCTCCAACTCTGGAGTATTCAAAAAAAACCTATGGAGAAATGCACAGGTTTCACCAAACTTTCCAAGAGATTTTTTATTCAAAAATGGTTAAGAATTCCAGCTCTGGAAATCATCACATCCCTTCCCCTATCTTTCCCCAAAATCCTGCATTCTTTTTATTGATACCATGTGCCTGTTAAATACTACATATTTGTAAGTTTTTCTGATACCTTCCATCTGATAAGCATCTTTCAAGGAAGATTATAACAAGAATGCCTAAATTAAATAAGAAAATGAACTTCATGACATCTTTGGTAACCCACAAACAACAATAATGATATAAATGCATTTTAATAAATCTTTAAAGCTTACAAAATGTTTTATATTTCACTTGATCTTCACGACAATTCTGTAAGGTAAGACCTATTATTACTCCCATTTTACAAATGAAGAAATTAAAGTCAATAGAGAACAAATGACTTGTCCAGAGCAATATAATTAGTAAGTAAGTACTTGAAGGAGAATTTGAATTCAGGTCCTCCTTATTCAAAGTGCAACACTATCCAATGCATCTGGTTTTGAGGGACAAGCTTTCTTTTTTATTATTATTATAGCTTTTTATTTATAAACATATGTGGGGAGTGGAACCAAGATGGCAGAGGGGACAAATGTTGCATTCAAAACTCCCCTTTTACCCTCACTACTGATTATCTTGCTAAAGGGTATCAAAGACAATGAAGCAATATCAATACTAAATATCTATGCACCAAGTGGTATAGCATCTAAATTCCTAAAGGAGAAGTTATGAAAACTGCAAGAAGAAATAGAAATTATAATAGTGGGAGATCTCAACCTTGCACTCTCAGATTTAGATAAATCAAATCACAAAACAAATAAGAAAAGTTAAAGAGGTAAATAGAATATTAGAAAATTTAGATATGATAGATCTTTGGAGAAAACTGAATGGAGAAAGAAAGGAGCACACTTTCTTCTCAGCAGTTCATTGAACCTATACAAAAATTGACCATATGTTAGGATACAAAGACCTCAAAATTAAATGCAGAAAGGCAGAAATAGTAAATGTTTTCTTTTCAGATCACAATGCAATAAAAAAAAAAACTACATTAAAAAAAAAGATAGGGGGTAATGGAACAAAAACTAACTGGAAACTAAATAATCTCGTCCTAAAGAAGGAATGGATGAAACAGTAAATAATAGACACAATAATGTCACCCAAGAAAATGACAACAATGAGACAACATACCAAAATTTGTGGGATGCAGACAAAGTGGTAACAAGAGGAAACTTTATGTCCTTAGAGGCTTATTTGAATAAAATAGAGAAAGAGAAGATCAATGAATTGGGCTTGCAACTAAAAAAGCTAGAAAAAGACCAAATTAAAAACCCCCAATCAAATACTAAATTTGAAATTCTAAAATAAAAAAGGAGAAATTAATAAAATTGAAAGTTAAAAAAACTATTTAATTAATAAATAAAACTAAGAGTTAGTTTTATGAAAAAAAAATAAACAAAATAGATAAAGCTTTAGTTAATTTGATTAGCAAAAGGAGGAAAATCAATTGTTAGTCTTAAAAATGAACTTTCCACCAATGAAGAGGAAAATATAGCAATAATTAGAAGTTACCTTGCCCAATGTTATGACAATAAATTTGATAACCTAAGTGTAATGGATGACTACTTTAAAAAAATATAGGATGCCCAGATTAACAGAGGAGGAAGTAAATTGCTTAAATAGTCCCATTTTAGAAAAAGAAATAGAAGAAGGTATTAATCAACTCACTAAGAAAGAACTCACTAGTCAAGGATTAGATGGATTTCCATGTGAATTCTACCAAACATTTAAAGAACAATTAACTCAAATGTATAAACTATCAGAAAAAATAGGGAATGAAAGACTCCTAACAAATTCCTCTTATAACACAGACATTGTATATCTAAACCAGGTAGGCTGAAAACGGAGAAAGAAAATTATAGACCAATCTCCTTTATGAATATTGATGCTAAAATCTTAAAAAAAAAAATTAGAAAAAAAATTACATAAAATCATCCCCAGGATTATACACCACAACCAAGTAGGATTTATACTAGGAATGCAGGGCGGGTTCATATTAGAAAAAACTATTAGCATAGTTGGCCATATTAATTACCAAATTAACAAAAACCATATGATCATCTCAATAGATGCAGAAAAAGCATTTCATAAAATCCAATATACATTCCTATTAAAAACACTTGAGAGTACAGGAATAAATGGACTTTTCCATAAAATAATCAGTAGCATCTATTTAAAATCAACAATAAGCATCATATGTAATGGGGATTAACTGGAACCATTCCCAGTAACATCAGGAGTGAAACAATATTGCCCACTTTCACCATTACCATTCAATATTGTGTTAGAAATGCTAGCTTCAGCAATAAGAGATGAAAAACAGATTAAAGGGAATTAGAGTAGGTAATGAGGAAACTAAAATGAAATGATGGTATAGTGAGAGAACCCTAGAGATTCTACTAAAAAGCTACTAGAAATAATCCACAACTTTAGCAAAGTTGCAGTATACAAAATAAGTCCACATAAATCATCAGCATTCTTATATATCACTAATAAAATCCAACACTTCAAGATAAGAGAGAAATTCCATTTAAAGTAACTGCCGATAGTATAAAATATTTGGGAATCTATCTGCCAAAGGAAAGTCAGGAAGTATATGAGAAAAACCATAAAACACTTTATAAACAAATAAAGTCATGTCTAACCAATTGGGAAAATGTTAAGTGCTCTTAGATAGGTCAAGCAAATACAATAAAGATGATAATGTTACCTAAACTAGTCTATTTATTGAGTGCTATACTAATCAGACTCCCTCCCCCCCCAAATATTTTAATGATCTAGAAAAAATGACAACAAAATTCACATGGAAGAACAAAAGATCAGGACTTTCAAGGGAACTAAGGGGAAAAAATCAAATGAAAGTGGCTTAGCTGTATCAGATCTAAAACTATATTTTAAAGCTGTAGTCACCAAAACCATTTGGTATTGGCTAAGAAAAGACAAATTGATCAGTGGAACAGGTTAGGTTCACAGGACAAAACAGTCAATAACTTTAATTATCTGGTGTTTCACAAGTCCTAAAACCTCACTTTCAGGACAAGAATTCACCATTTGACAAAAACTCCTGGGAAAACTGGAAATTAGTATGGCAGAAACTAGGTATTGACCCACACTTAACACCATACAACAAGATAAGGTCAAAATGGGTTCATGATCTAGGCATAAAGAATGAGATTATAAATAAATTAGAAGAACATAGGATATTTTACCTCTCAGATCTCTGGAGAAGGAAGGAATTTTTGACCAAAGAAGAACTAGAGATCATTATTGATCACAAAATAGAAAATTCTGATTATATCAAATTAAAAAAGCTTTTGTATAAACAAAACTAATACAGACAAAATTAGAAGGGATACAATAAACTGGGAAAACATTTTTACAGTCAAAGGTTCTGATAAAGATCTCATTTCCAAATATATAGGGAATTTACTCTAATTTATGAGAAATCAAGCAATTCTCAAATTGATAAATGATCAGAGGATATGAACAGACAGTTTTCAGATAAAGAAATTGAAACTATTTCTAGCATTATGAAAAGATTCTCCAAGTCATTACTGATCAGATAAATGCAAATTAAGACAACTCTGAGATACCAGTACATACCTCCCAGATTGGCTAGAATGACAGGAAAAGACAATGTTGAATGTTGGAGGGGATATGGGAAAACTGGGACACTGATACATTGTTGGTGGAACTGTGAATACATCCAGCCATTCTAGAGAGTGATTTGGAACTATGCTCAAAAAGTTAACCAGCAGTGTTAGTACTGGTCTTATATTCCAAAGAGGTCTTAAAAAAGGGAAAAGGACCCGTATGTGCCAAATAACTTTAAGTTTTTTTGTAGTGGCTAGAAATTGGAAATTGAATGGAACCCCATCAATTGTAGAATGGTTGAATAATTTGTGCTTTATGAATGTTATGGAATATTATTGTTCTATAAGAAATGACCAGCAGGATGATTTCAGAGAGGCCTGGAGAGACTTACATGAACTGATTCTGAGTGAAATGAGCAGGATCAGGAGATCATTATCCACTTCAATAACAATGCTATGTGATGATTAGTTCTGATGGATGTGACTCTCTTCAACAATGAGATGAACCAAATCAGTTCCATTTGTTCAATAATGAAGAGAACCAGCTACATCCAGCTAAAGAACTCTGGGAAATGAGTGTGAACCACAATATAGCATTTTCAATCCCTTTGTTTTTGTCAGGTTGCATTTTTTATTTCCTTCTCAGATTAATTTTATCTTATTTCTAAGTCTGATTTTTTTAGTGCAGCAAAATAACTGTATGGATATGTATACATATATTGTATTTAACATATGCTTTAACATAAAGCATGTATTGATCTACCTGCCATGTGGGGGAGGCGGTGGAGGGAAGGAGGGGAAAAGTTGGACCAAAAGGTTTTGCAAGAGTCAAGTTAAAAAATTACCCATGCATATGCCTTTTTAAAATTATTATAGCTTTTTATTTACAAGACATATACATGGATAATTTTTCAGCATTGACCCTTGCAAAACCTCTGTTCCAACTTTTCCCCTCCTTCTCTCCCTCTTCTAGATGGCAGGTAGTCCAATACATGTTAAATATGTTAAAGTATATATTAAATACAATATATGTATACATATTTATACAGTTACCTTGTTGCACAAGAGAAATTGGATTTAGAAAGAAGGTAAAAAAACCTGAGAAGGAAAAAAAAATTCAAGTGAACAATAACACAAAGAGTAGAAATGCTATGTTGTGGTCTACACTCATTTTGCATAGTTCTCTCTCTCTGGGTGTAGCTGATTTTCTTCATTACTGAACAATTGGAACTGGTTTAAATCATCTCATTGTTGAAGAGAGCCACATCTGTGAAATCCAGATTATCACCCTGGATACCTTTGAATCAGCTGGAGTCAGGATAAGCAAAAGTACTTGTTCTTTATTGTTGGTCTTTCAGTGGTATGGGGAAAGTGAAGGGAATGGACACAAGCTCTCCCACTACCTTTCTTCTCCTCATCCACCGCAAAAGTGACTCTGGCTTGTCTTACTCCACCCCAACCCCCACCCCCCCATCCCCAATCCCTCCTACAATTCTCTATATACACCAAAAGATCGAGCCAGCACAGAATAGTGGAAAGGGCCATTTTCCAAGCATATGCTAATAGAGGATTGTCCAATAAGTAATTAGCCTTAAGTGCTCAGTTTTCTAATTCTAGTGAATCTACTCAAAGTTTCAGCCCTTTACATCTCCTGCTTTCTTTTGTTTTAGAACATAGGTAGTCACACCATCCCTGACTTCTCAGGGAGGTGAAAACCCCCCAAAGGAGGTGATCATACAGTCCCAGACTTCTTAGGAAAAGAGGTGAAAACACCAAAAAGAAGGTGATCACCCCTCCCCCCTCGACTTCTCAGGAAGGGAGGTGAAAGCACTAAAAAGGAGCTGATCATGCCCTCCCTAACTTCTCAGGAAAGGAGATGAAAAACACCAAAGGGAAGTGGGGAGTCAAGCCAGATATTGCTAGCGGGTTTCTGGGCTGAAGGGTCTTACTAGAAAGAGGTATGCACAAACCCATCAGCATGGGAGGTATTACACAAGCACAGAACAATAACAAACAGGCTATTAGTGATGACTCTCCCCACAGCCAGTACACGCTTCATGTGCTGTAACAAACATGAATTGTAAATGTAAGTAACGATTAACAAACAATATGAATCAACATGGTGTTGTAAAAGATTTCCAGAAGTCCTAGGAGGGTATGTAAACAACAATCACACATATGCCTCCTTCAGCAGCGAAGAGATAGTCCAAAACCAATCTATTGTCCATTGCTTCACATGTTAGGGAATCCATTGATCCCTGGGAGTTTTTGAAGTCCTACAACATTCTTTTTATGTGTTAGGGAATCCAACGATTCCTGCAAATTTTGAAGTGTTGCAACAGTCTTATCATTTCTCAGAAAATCCAGTGATTCCTGAGGGTTTTCAAATCCTACAACAATCTTATCATGTCTCAGAGAATTCAATGATTCCTGAGGGCTTTCAAGTCCTACAACAGTCTTATCATGTCTCAGAGAATCCAGTGATTCCTGAAGGTTTTGAAGTTCAAACATTTTTGCTGTCCATGAGTCAAATGCCATAACTGCCATGCTCTTTCAGTGATGGGCACAGTCAGCGATGGAACCACCCCATGTTTCTTGGGTCTTCGCCTTCATTTCAAGTGTCTGCTCCATCTCTCTCCAATGGACAAGGCAAATATGGTTCATTGGCACCCATCTGATTCTTTATCCATCTGTAGAGATAAAAGCAAACCTTCCTCCCAAGCAGTTAACCTATCTGGTCCCTTCCATTCACCACTTTCTGGGTCTCTCCATATCACCTGGCGATTATCTAAAGAAAGTAGAGCTGCTCGCACAAGACAAAGCCCTTCAGGTGGGTTATAAAACCTGTCTGCTGGAGCCAGTGCATCTTTGTCAAAAATCAAGAAGTTAATAGTATAAAGAGCTAGATTTAGAAGTTCTCTAGGGTTACCTGTGGCATCCCTTTCTTTTGTTTTTGGAGGAGAGTCTTAATATCTCTGTTTCTCCTCTCTACTATTGCCTGTCCTTGAGGATTAAACAGTATGCCAGTAGTATGTAAAATTTTATACTGTGCACAAAAGTGTGCAAAATGTTTAGAAGTATATGCAGGTCCATTATATTTTTATTGCTTGTGGCACATTCAGAATTGCAAATGCTTGTATAAGGAATTCAGTGACCACTTGGACTGTCTCTTTTGCTGCTGGTATGGCAAAAGTGAATCCTGAAAAGGTGTCTACCACATCGTGGATAAAAGACAGACAACCAAAAGATTTATAATGGGTCACATCCATTTGCCAAATTTCATAGGGTCTCAAACCACAAGGGTTCTTCCTTGGAGGGAATGTAGGAGGGTGGAAAGGAAGGCCAGTTATGCAGGCTTTTACTATGCTCTTAGCTTCCTCTCTTGTTATTCCAAATTGTAAATGTAAAGCTCGAGCAGCCTGATGATATTTAAAATGAGATTCTTGGGCTTCCCTAAATGAAGGAGTATTGGCCAGCATAGTTAGAAGGCTATCTGACTTTGAATTATCATCAAAAATTAGACCTCGAAGTCCACTATGAGAGTGGACATGCAAGATATAAATCTTATCTGGATGTTTTCTCACTTGCACTTGAAGTTCCTTAAAGAGCTGATATATATTAGAGGCTACATATTTTATTTGGACTGTGGCAATTCTTTGTATCACACCTACTGAATAGGCCAAATCAAATATTATATTTATATCTCATGGATAATAAGTAAGATCTAGAATGATTGCATACAATTCATTTTGCTGAGTGGACCGAAAAGGAGTTCTGACTACTCTCTTTATAGTTGAGTAAGTAGTATACAGCACACATATTATGTTTTGATGCATCTGTACAGATAGTTGGTACTTTAAGAGGAACTTTAGAAACTTTTTCGTCAAGAATCCATTGCCAATTATGTAATAGTCTGATTATCTTTAATGTAGACCCATGTGTAGATTTGGAGCCATGGCTAATAAAATTTGCTACTCTGGGATGGTTTCACAGCATACATTAATTTGTGCATTTGTATAAAAGGTGTATATCTTATCAGGTCTTATCCCAGAGAATTATACTGCTCCCTTAATGGCCTTTAATAAAATTCTAGCTACAAGCACTGGGTAAGGAGTAAAACTTTGTTCTGGTTGTGCTGAGAGGTTCATTCACTCTATCACACTGTGTTCTTGATGAAGGACTGCTGTGGTTGCCTCTTTTGTAGCAAAAACTGATATTTCCAAGGGTTTTTGAGTGACACTTTCAACCATATTGGACAAAGCCAGTTCACCTTCTCTCAAAGCCTCTTGAGCTTCTTTTGTAACCTGCATGGTGAGTTTATGACCCGTCCACCAGGTCATCAAAGTGTGGGTCCTGAGGCTGGCATTTGTCTGTGAGGCTAGGCCTGAAAAGGGATGGGGTTAGAAATGAGGAGGGAGACAAGTTGGGGTGAAACAAAGTCTCAGTTTAATGAGTGAAGAGGGTCTAGTTAAATACATTTCTGAATGGGGGGTTGCAAAGTAAAGAATGTTACACCAGATGTGTGGCAGACATCCTGGAGCCTAATCGTTATCTTCCACCTGGGCTGATAGGGCCAATTTCCTGGGACACACATCATCTTGTCTCAGGAGTTTAGGATGTATAGTTTGTTTACGATAAGGTTGTAGCTTCAGAATTTATGTGCAGGCGATTACATTCTTCTTTAGCTCTTTGATTCCAAGGACATGGTCTCTGGCATGTCCCCCTTTTTTTATTTATGCACGGGTGGGAGGCCTGTCTTAGGCTATGTGACCGGCCTCCAGTTGTGGGGAGCGAGCGTTGGCACACAACCAATGTTACAATGTCTTAGTATCGCCAATCATTGGAAAGGAGGATGCATGCCACCAAGTGCTGTCTTAGGTCGTCGGGGTCAGCCATACCAACTCGGGGGTACGCCATGCCGAACCCTGTCTTAAGTGGGTGGCCTGACCTCTCGAGGTTGCCCGTCATGGCACTTGCGTGGTCTTATTGCCATGGCTCCAAAATTAAAAAATAATAAGTCAACCTCAAAGCATCCACCACCCGGGGTCACACTAATCCCGTCATTGGCTGGACCACTGCCTGCTGAAAGGGGGGGCATAGCCTAGACCTGACCCGTCGGTACCAAGGCTCTTCTAGCAATTGGTCATTAAATCTCAGTGAGCCTCCGATGGGCTCATTGATGTTGAGGTTTTTAACAAAATAAGGGATTCTAAGACTAAAGCATCCAAATTCAATCTGAACTAGTGAGATAGGGGGTGGGGCAAAAGTGCTTAAGGCAAAGTGAACAGGAGCTAGGCGTTCTCATTCTTTCAGGTATTTAGAAAAAATATATACCAGGTTCCCCAATGTTCTACCTCTTCCTTACCCCTTTTTTTCTCATGGAAAGGAATTATCGAATGACCATTGCCCATATAAATCCCAAGAGTGAATCAAAATCCCTATACATAACAGACTAGTAAGTACAGTAGAATTTCCTAAAAATCCCTCAAACATAACAGCAATAATTACACAGTTTTAACAAATCCCATCCCAAATCTTAAGCACACAGTAATAGATGATCCAGGCAAGGTTTAACAGTCAGTCATCAAACATTTCCAAAGTCCCTCATATCAGTCCAAAGTACACTCAATGCAGAGTCCAGTCCATGATCTCATTTTAAAACTGCTGCTTCAGGCTGTGAAGTGATAGGAGGCTCTCATTCCTTGCAGAGTGGGTGTGTCATGCTGACAATCAAAGCTGATCAAAGCTGATCCAGGTTCCAGAAGCAGGCCAATATCTGTAATTTGACCAAAATCTAGAGCAAAAACACAAATCTAGCACAAAGATTAGATCAGTCTCAGATAGAAAGACACAGTTCATCAGGTTGCTGCAAAACATGAGGAGGCCAAGATAAATTGTTCCCTATGTGAAGAAATGAGTTTGCTTTACAGGCCAAGCAAACAGGTGCAGTCCCAATCTGCAACATCAGTGAGGTCTCACAGACCCCTGTTAATTGTCCTCTTATCATGTAGAAACCTTAAAGAAACAAAACACCAATATCCAGTAACAGACAGATGACTAGGCGAAATACTTAGTTGCCCAAGCATTTAGGATACAATGATTACATATGACCAGACTGAAAATAGCAAGGCATGACATAATTGAATTGCATTAACAGTTCTATTGACCATTGCTCTGATCAGAGAGATCAGTTACAAAAGGAAAAATGCAAGAACATAACTATAACATAACATAAGCAGTTGAGTTTTAACAGCTTATCAATCAATTGTCCCAGTAACTGTCAGAGGGTGGAGCTTTAGAACTCCCAAATAGCATTAATTAATTAACTCTAAGCCAAAAACTTTTACCTCCAATAACAGATGTCATTAATCAAATTTCTGATAACTCTTAAACAATTATTTATCATAAACTTGTAGTAATAACAGAAAGAAATTTCGTCTCAGTAAGTTCACAACTTAGAACAATTCTCATATCTGGGTAGATGTTACATGAGTGAACATTATACATACAAATCATTTTGCTTTTAAAATACCCAATACATAGAAAAATATCCCAAATTGCATATTGTCCATAACAAAAACATTTTAAAAGGACAAAGAAAAAACTATTATGTTCAGAGACCCTTTAAATAACCTCAGGATGACCCAATACAATCAATTTAAACTTATACAAAAAACCCAATTCCACATAAAAGAATTCAAGAAGGTTTTTATCATAGCAATTAAACTTTTAGAAATACTCGGACCAAAGTATGGATCACATTTATGACCATATTCCTCAACCAAGAAAATATTTATGTATCAAGAAACAAATATTCAATCAATTAACTTAAAAGTATGTCCTTAAAAATCAGTTTGCTGAACTGGCCGTAATCAGATAAGAAAAAAACGGCAGTAACACACTCTAGAGGGGTGAGGGGAGGAGAGGATTCCACATGGCCACCCTTCCCCCACTCCTGCCCCCTGGAAAAAAACTTCCCTCAGGTTCCCCACTCGATTTTCTACATGGGGATCCTTTTCAAGATTTAGCCCATCAGTTTCCCAACATCAGGTTTCTTCCCCAATCTATCCATTTCCAATTTTCTCTTTCTCCCTGGCTACATATTTGAACAATCTCCTTAAAGAACGTTCCTATCAGATGCTCCTGATGCTACTATAAAGACAGTGGAGGTGGATGGCTCCCTCCCCCCACCTCTTTACCTACTCCCAAAAGTCTTTCACCTTCCTTAAATCATGCAAACCTCTAATTGTTCCTACTAATCAGTCTTTCCTAAATCACCTGCATTCCTCTTTCCTTTTCCCTTCAAAAACCTGTAAGATTCATACTATAGTGAATAATCCAAACCTCCAAAAACCCACACATGTCCAGCATAGCTGGTTTTAAAGTATAACTTATGTTAACAAATAACTCAATATATTTCAGAAGGTAACAAACTGAATCAAACTAATACAGCTGTTTTTAAAAGTTTTTTTCTTTTTCTTTTACCACATTCCTTCTAACAGCTATTAGCATCTTATCTCCAGAGCTTTTTATTGCCCAGGCCAGGGTAAGCTTGAATTTTATTGCTCTTTACTCTAGTAGGCTTTTCCTTACTTACAAATTAGTACAACAGGTTAAAAGTTTTAAAATCACAAGCAAATTTTTAAACAACCAATTCCCAAATTTCTTAATCATTGTTCTTAAAACTTAACAAAGCTTTTAATTCAGCAAAAACAGACTAGGGGCTGTTTCCAGGACCTCCACCCCCAGAGAGAAGTTTGTTGAATTCCCTTTTCCCATTTCAGTATCCAAAGGGGCTTCTGTGAACTTCACAGAGAATGTCTAGATATTCCATTCAAACTTCTTTCCTTTAAATGTTAGCACACTGGTCTTCTATATACATATTTTAATTTTCCGAATTTTCAAATCCCTTTCAATCTATTTTTTTTTTCTTCCTTTCTCTCCCTTTTCTCCCTTTGTCTCACAGGCTGCTGCAGTCAGCCAGAGACAGAGACAGAGAGAGAGAGAGAGAAAGATTTTTCAAACTTCTTGATATTCTCTAAACCTGCAACACAGAGGCTGAATCCTTATCTCTTACAAGCTTGGTACCTTTTAACACAGACACACACAGACAAACATGGAGCTCCATTTAAAAATTTTTCCAACCAATAAAACAGACAAATCACACAGAACATAGAACACACATCACACAGACTACACAGTTACAACATTAAACAAACATATAACACATAATATTCTTCAAGGGTCTCACCGCTTTGGGTAATTAATTATCGGGGCAGTAAGAAAGGGCAAGCTTTCTAATTCACCAACGTCTAAGGCGCTAAGGGCATCCTGAGTTTTTACAGGGAGTTTAGGTTCGGGGGCGGGGAAGACGGGGTATGCGAGATTGCTTTCTACAGGGGGAATCCCTTCTTTGGGAAGTGGGGGGTAAATAGACTTGACGGGGGGGGGATCTCAAGGATCCCCGACGGGGAATTTTTACTCCTCTTTCTAGTTCCCATGAATGCGACAGATTCTTACTCAACTTTCAGTTGCGGGGCTCTCCGTGGAGCGGTCTGCGGGGCTCTCTGTGGAGCGATCAATTGCGGGGCTCTCTGTGGAGCGGTCTCGTAGCGGGTCCGGACGGATTTCTTCTTAATCTGCTGGGCAAATGTCCAGCCTCGGGGCCCCACGTTGGGCGCCAAATGAACCATCCACCAGGTCATCAAAGTGTGGGTCCTGAGGCTGGCATTTGTCTATGAGGCTAGGCCTGAAAAGGGATGGGGTTAGAAATGAGGAGGGAGACAAGTTGGGGTGAAACAAAGTCTCAGTTTAATGAGTGAAGAGGGTCTAGTTAAATACATTTCTGAATGGGGGGTTGCAAAGTAAAGAATGTTACACCAGATGTGTGGCAGACATCCTGGAGCCTAATTGTTATCTTCCACCTGGGCTGATAGGGCCAATTTCCTGGGACACACATCATCTTGTCTCAGGAGTTTAGGATGTATAGTTTGTTTACGATAAGGTTGTAGCTTCAGAATTTATGTGCAGGCGATTACATTCTTCTTTAGCTCTTTGATTCCAAGGACATGGTCTCTGGCAAGTTTAAAGCAATGTCTCTCCTTAAAATGTCATATAATGGTTGTAAGTGTAGATAGTCAAGCCTAACACCACACACATCCATTGGATATCTCCTATCAATTACTGAAAGTCATTTAAGGTGTTTAGCTTCTCTGTTCTTAAGGAAAGTTTTTGTACTGTAAGTCCCTTAGGGTATAATTCATATCCTAAATATTGAAAAATAGCATGTCTTTGAATTTTTTCTGGAGCTATATGTAGTTTGTAGTTCCTTAGTGTTTCTGTAGTCTTTTGTAGACATGCTTCTAACATTTGTTCCTCAGTTGCACATCCCAATATATCATCCATGTAATGTAATAACATTACTTTTGAAAATGCTTTTCTTGCTGGAGTAAGAGCAACAACAACATATGTTTGGCACATAATAGGGCTGTTTGTCATTCCCTGTGGCAAAACTGTCCATTCATCTCTTTTATAAGGCTCAGCTAAGTTAATGCTGGGCACTGAAAAGGCAAATCTTTTCATATCCTCCTTATCTAAAGGGATAGAATAGAAACAATCCTTAATGTCTATAACCCAAAGAGGCCATTCTCTAGGCAATTGAATAGGAGATGGAAGTTTAGGCTGAAGATTTCCCATAGTTTCCATCTGTTCATTTACCTTTCTTAAATCAGTCAACATTCTCCATTTTCCAGATTTCTTTCTTACAACAAATACTGGGGAATTCCAAAGACTTAGAGAAGGTTGTAAGTATCCTTGGTCAAGTTGCTCCTGTACTATATCTAATAAGGCCTGAATTTTATCACTACATAAGGGCCACTGTTCTATCCACACTTTCCATTGGATAGGAACAGATGAAAGTATTGGCAGGCCTTCAACAGCAGCTCTGCCTAAAAAACCGAGGTACTCATTTTTAATCCTAATTCCTGTAAAATGTCTTTCTCACAGATTGATAGGGATTTTTTCAACTATAAAAGGAGTAAAAACTCCTGTTTTGCTTTCAAAAGTCCATCTCAAAGGGGTAGCACTAACTTCAGCTGCTCTTACACCAGACATATAAGTGTCTGCCTTAATCTTTGGCCAGTGACTGGGGTCAGTTGGTACCTCTAATAACTATACAATCTGCACCAGTGTCTACCAATCTTTCTAATGGTATGCCATTTATATAGATAGTAAGCATAGGTTGGTCAGCTGTCACACATGCTGTTCAGTATATTCCTGGATTTTATTGCTTGGAGTCAGAATCTGGGCGACTGTCACCAGATTGCTTATTAGGAGTCTGTATCTGATGCTATTACTTTTCCTGAGTGATAAGTCACACATTGTCTACTTGTATTAGTGACTGGGATATTATCTACATATTCCCTAGTTTGTCAACTACATAACATCAATGTAATCATGGACAGTGTTTTGTAAGTACTCTCAGAAGGCTGGAGAGGAATAGATTTCATCTCTCCAGGGGGTATCTCAGTTGTCCCAGCTGCCTACAACTCTATTCTCCCCAATTGTAATCCCTTTCTCCCATCAAGTTGCTTTCTGGCTAATTGATTATGTAATCCTTTTCTCCAATCAGATTGCTTCCTGGCTGATTGGTCATGTCTGCATATTGAACTTCTAAAGGCTCTCTGGCTGTAGCATTGGCTGTCATCATGCCCCAAGTATTTTCTGCCTTGGGCGCTGGGGCTGGGCCTCTCATCCCGTTTCCCTGAATCAGTCTACATTCTGATGCCCAATGGAAGCCTCTGTTGCCTTTTGGACATGGGGTATTGGGTCTTGTTATCCCATCCTATTTTCTCACTCTGTCTCTATGCCAACATTGAGCTTTGAGATGCCCTACTTTAACACATTGAAAGCATTGATGAGTCTTTCTGGAAGTCCCTTGTCAAAAAACTCATGTTCAGATCTTGGGGAGTCTATATCATAGCCTGGCTATTTGTCCCGACTGTGGCACACCATCTTATGATCTCCTCTAAAGGAGTATCCTTGTATAGTTCTAGTATAATTCTTCTACAAACCTCATTAGCATTTTCTTTAGCAAGTTGCATTATCATAATATCTGTTACTGCATTTTCACTAATAGTTCATATCACAGCTGTCTTCAAATGTCCCACAAAATCAACAAAGGGTTCATTTGGCCTTTTTTGCTATTTTTGTGAATGCTTTACCTTTGTTGTGTTAACAGGGAAAAAACCCCATGCTTTAATAGCATGAAAGTAGCATGAAAAGGGCTGCCACAGACATTTTTGCACATATAGGTTCTTTTCCTTTCTTTAAGATCTCTTTGGTATGTAAATCCAGTAGTAACACTGCTAGATCAAAGAGTATGAACAATTTGATAACTTTTTGAGCACAGTTCCAAATTGCTCTCCAGAATGGCTGGATGTATTCACAGTTCCACCAACAATGTATCAGTGTCCCAGTTTTCCCACATCCCCTCCAAAATTTGTCATTATCTTTTCCTGTGATCTTAGCCAATCTGACAGGTGTGTAGCAGTATTTCAGTGTTGTCTTAATTTGCATTTCTCTGATCAATAATGATTTGGAGTACCTTTTCATATGACTAGAAATAGTTTCACTTTCTTCATCTGAAAACTGTCTGTTCTTACCCTTTGACTGTTATGATCCAGAACTTGAAACAAGGTGATTACTCTAGGGAGATGTTAGAATCCTAGTGTTAACTCAGTGGAATAGATACAATGCTTATTGGTTTGCACATTAGAGCAAATCCTTACAAAGTGATAAGTCAGTTGCTTAATTTAGCATGGTACTTAGCAAATTCTCTAATTCAATAATGTATTTAAGTACTCATTGGAGTTCACAAGTATGGGAGATTCACAAAGTTACAAAGTTAACTTTGTGAATTCACACCTCCCTTAATACCTCCCTCAAAGAAGGAGTCAACCTTTGGGAGATCATATATAAAGAAGCTCTTAGAGCATCAGGTTAGTTAGTTCAGTTGAAAAGATTGAGAGGGCAGCACTCTGGGAGGAAGCCCACAAGCCCACTCTCAGAGGTGGAATCAGATTCATCCCATCTTCCACCTTTGTGCTGGCTGGAGACTGAAGAAAGCAGAGGCAGAAGCACAGGACAAAGCTGCAAGAGCTCCTGAAGAAATAAACATTTGGATTTTATCAGCTGGCTGTATTTGGAGTGATTATTACTTTGAACTGAAACTAAGGCTGCTTCCAGAAATCCTCCCCAAGAAACCTGCTCACAGAGAGAATCATTATATTAGAAAAAGAAAAAAGAACACCACATTTGACAATTTATCAATTGGAGAATGGCTTGATTTCTTATAAATTAGTGTCAATTCTCTATATATTTGGAAATGAGGCCTTTATCAGAACCGTTTATTGTAAAAAATTTTGGGGACAAGTTTTTCTTGACAGTGATGTCTTCACTATAGTGCAAGGTTTTACATCTGAAGTACATTATTTTATTTTATTTTTAATAGCTTTTTATTTACAAGTTATATGGATGGGTGATTTTACAGTATTGACAATTGCCAAACCTTTTGTTCCAATCTTTCCCCTTCTTCCCCCCACCCCCTTCCCTAGATGTCAGGATGACCAGTAGATGTTAAATATATTAAAGTGTAAATTAGATACACAATAAGTATATACGATTAAACCGTTATTTTGATGTACAGAAAAAATCAGACTCTGAAATATTGTAAAATTAGCCTGTGAAGGAAATCCAAAATGCAGGCAGGCAAAAATATAGGGATTGGGAATTCAATGTAATGGTTCTTAGTCATCTCCCAGAGTTCTTTCACTGGGTGTAGCTGATTCAGTTCATTATTGCGACATCGGAAGTGATTTGGTTCATCTCATTGCTGAAGATGGCCAGGTCCATCAGAACTGATCATCATATAGTATTGTTGTTGAAGTATATAATGATCTCCTGGCCCTGCTCGTTTCACTCAGCATCAGTTCATGTAAGTCTCGCCAGTCCTCTCTGTATTCATCCTGCTGGTAATTTCTTACAGAACAATAGTATTTCATAATGTTCATATACCACAATTTACTCAACCATTCTCCAATTGATGGGCATCCACTCATTTTCCATCTTCTAGCAACTACAAACAGGGCTGCCACAAACATTTTGGGACATACAGGTCCCTTTCCCTTCTTTAGTATCTCTTTGGGGTATAAGCCCAGTAGAAACACTGCTGGATCAAAAGGTATGCACAGTTTGATATTTTGAGCATAGTTCCAAATTGCTCTCCAGAATGGTTGGATGCATTCACAATTCCACCAACAATATATTAGTGTCCCTGTTTTCCCACATCCCCTCCAACATTCCTCATTATCTTTCCCTGTCATTCTAGCCAGTCTGACAAGTGTGTAGTGGTATTTCAGAGTTGTCTTAATTTGCATTTCTCTGATTAATAATGACTTGGAGCATCTTTTCATATGGCTAGAAATAGTTTCAATTTTTTCATCTGAGAACTGTCTGTTCATATCCTTTAACTATTTATCAAATGGAGAATGGTTTGATTTCTTATAAATTAAAGCCAATTCTCTATACATTTTGGAAATGAGTCCTTTATCAGAACCTTTAACTGTAAAATATTTTCCCAAGTTATTAGTTCCTTTCTAATCTTGTCTGGATTAGTTTTGTTTATGCAAAAAATTTTTCAATTTAATATAATCAAAATTTTCTATTTTGTGATCAATAATGATCTCAAATTCTTCTTTGGTCATAAATTCCTTCCTCTTCCACAGGTCTGAGAGGTAAACAATCCCGAGTTCCTCTAATTTATTTATAATCTCATTATGCCCAGGTCAAGAACCCATTTTGATCTTATCTTGGCATACGGTGTTAAGTGGGGGTCCATTCCTACTTTCTGCCATACTAGCTTCCAATTTTCCCTGCAATTTTAAGTTCTTATCCCAAAAGCTGGGGTCTCTGGGTTTATCAAACACTAGATTGCTATAGTTACTGACTATTTTGTCCTTTGAATCTAACCTATTTCACTGATCAACTAATCTATTCCTTAGCCAATAACAAATGATTTTGGTAACTGCTGCTTTATAATATAATTTTAGATCTGGTACAGCTAAGCCACCTTCATTTGATTTTTTTTCCATTAATTCCTTTGAAATTCTTGACCTTTTGTTTTTCCATATGAACTTTGTTGTTATTTTTTCTAGGTCATTAAAATAGTTTTTTGGGAGTCTGATTGCTATAGCGCTGAACAAGTAGATTAGTTTAGATAGTATTGTCCTCTTTATTATATTTGCTCACCCTATCAAAGAACATTTAATATTTTTCGAATTGGTTAAATCAGACTTAATTTGTGTGAAAGGTGTTTTATAGTTTTCCTCGTAAAGTTTCTGATTTTCCCTTGGCAGATAGATTCCTTTGTATTTTATACTATCAGTAGTTACTTTAAATGGAATTTCTCTTTGCAACTCTGACTGTTGGATTTTGTTAGTTATATATAAGAATGCTGATGATATATGTGGATTTATTTTGTATTCTCCAACTTTGCTAAAGTTGTGGATCATTTCTAATAACTTTTTAGTGGAATCTCTGGGGTTCTCTAAGTATACCATCATATCATCAGCAAAGAGTGATAATTTGGTTGCCTCATTGCCTATTCTAATTCCTTTAATCTCTTTCTTAACTCTTATTGCCAAAACTAACATTTCTAATACAATATTGAATAGTATCAGTTTATCACCATTACATATGATGATTGCTGATGGTTTTAAATAGATGCTCCTGCCTATTTTAAGGAAAAGTTCATTTAGTGCTAAACTCTCAAGTGTTTTTTTGTTAGGAATGGTTGTTAGATTTTATCAACTGCTTTTTCTGCACCTATTGAGATGATCATATGGTTTTTGTTAATTTGGTTATTAATATGGCCAATTATATTGATAGTTTTCCTAATATTGAACCAGCCCTGCATTCCTGGTATAAATCCTCCTTGATCATACTGTATTATCCTGGGGATGATTTTCTGTAGTCTTTTTGCTAATATCTTATTTAAGATTTTAGCATCAATATTCATTAGGGAGATTGGTCTTTAATTTTATTTCTCTGTTTTCAACCTATATGGTTTAGATATCAGTACCATGTCTGTGTCATAAAAAAGATTTGGTAGGGCTCCTTCATTCCCTATTTTATCAAATAGTTTATATAGTATTGGGACTAATTGTTCTTTAAATGTTTGGTAGAATTCACATGTAAATCAACCTGATCCTGGGGGTTTTTTCTTAGGGAATTGATTAATAGCTTGTTCTATTTCTTTTTCTGAAATGGGACTATTTAAGCAATTTGCTTCCTCCTCTGTTAAACTGGGAAGCCAATATTTTTGGAGATAGTCATCTATTTCACTTAGGTTATCAAATTTATTGGCATAATGTTGGGCAAAGTAATACCTTATTATTTCTCTAATTTCCTCTTCATTGGTGGAAAGTTCTCCCTTTTCATTTTTATGACTACTATTTTGATTTTCCTCCCTCCTTTTTCTAATCACATTTAGCAAAGGCTTATCTATTTTATTGTTTTTTTTTCATAGAACCAATTCTTAGTTTTATTTATTAATTAAATAGGTTTTTTTAACTTTCAATTTTATTAATTTCTCCTTTTTATTTTAGAATTTCAAATTTAGTATTTGGTTGGGGGTTTTTAATTTGGTCTTTTTCTAGCTTTTTTAGTTGCAAGCCCAATTCATTGATCTTCTCTTTCTCTATTTTATTCAAATAAGCCTCTAAGGATATAAAATTTCTTCTTGTTACCACTTTGGCTGCATCCCACAAATTTTGGTATGATGTCTCATCATTGTCATTATCTTGAGTGAAATTATTAATTGTGTCTATAGTTTGTTGTTTCACCGAATTATTCTTTAAGATGAGATTATTTAGTTTCCAATTACTTTTTGGTCTATTTATTCCTAACTTTTTGTTGAATGTAGTTTTATTGCATCAAGATCTGAAAAGAAAGCATTTACTATTGCTCCCTTCCTGCATTTAATTTTGAGATCTTTATGTCCTAATATAGGGTGAATTTTTGTATAGGTTACATGAACTGCTGAGAAGAAAGTATATTCCTTTCTGTCTCCATTCAGTTTTCTCCAAAGATCTATCATACCTAATTTTTCTAATATTATATTTACCTTTTTAATTTCTTTTTTATTTGTTTTGTGGTTTGACTTGGTCTAATTCTGAGAGTGCAAGGTTGAGATCTTCCACTATGACAGTTTTGCTGTCTATTTCTTCTTGAAACTCTCTTAACTTCTCCTTTAGGAAGTTAGGTGCTATACCACTTGGTGCATATTTTATTTTATTTTTTTAAATAACTTTTTATTGATAAAACCCATGCCAAGGTAATTTTTTTTACAGCATTATACCTTGCACTCACTTCTGTTCCGATTTTTCCCCTCCCTCCCTCCACCCTCTCCCCCAGATGGCAAGCAGTCCTTTACATGTTGAATAGGTTACAGTATATCCTAGATACGATATATGTGTGCAGAACCGAACAGTTTTCTTGTTGCACAGGGAGAATTGGATTCAGAAGGTATAAATAATCCAGGAAGAAAAATAAAAATGCAAGCAGTTTATATTCATTTCTCAGTGTTCTTTCTTTGGGTGTAGCTGCTTCTGTCCAGCCTTGATCACTTGAAACTGAACCTAGCTCTCTTTATCAAAGCGATCCACTTCCACCAGAATACATCCTCAAACAGTATCGTTGTTGAGGTATATAATGATCTCCTGGTTCTGCTCATTTCACTTAGCATCAGTTCATGTAAGTCTCGCCAGTCCTCTCTGTATTCATCCTGCTGGTCATTCCTTGCAGAACAATAATATTCCATAACGTTCATATACCACAATTTATTCAACTATTCTCCAATTGATGGGCATCCATTCATTTTCCAGCTTCTAGCCACTACAAACACGGCTACCACAAACATTTTGGTACATACAGGTCCCTTTCCCTTCTTTAGTATCTCTTTGGGGTATAAGCCCAGTAGAAACACTGCTGGATCAAAGGGTATGCACAGTTTGATAACTTTTTGAGCATAGTTCCAAATTGCTCTCCAGAATGGCTGGATGTGTTCACAATTCCACCAACAATGTATCAGTGTCCCTCTTTTCCCACATCCCCTCCAACATTCCACATTATCTTTCCCTGTCAAACTAGCCAATCTGACAGGTATGTAGTGGTATCTCAGAGTTGTCTTAATTTGTATTTCTCTGATTAATAATGATTTGGAGCAAATTTTCATATGTCTATGAATAGTTTCAATTTCTTCGTCTGAGAATTGTCTGTTCATATCCTTTGACCATTTATCAGTTGGAGAATGGTTCGATTTCTTATAAATTAGAGTCATTTCTCTCTATATTTTGGAAATGAGGCCTTTATCAGAACCTTTGACTATAAAAATGTTTTCCCAGTTTATTGTTTCCCTTCTAATCTTGTTTGCATTTGTTTTGTTTGTACAAAAACTTTTCAATTTGATATAATCAAAATTTTCTATTTTGTGGTCAATAGTGATCTCTAGTTCTTCTTTGGTCATAAATTCCTCCTTCTTCCATAGGTCTGAGAGGTAAACTATCCTATGCTCTTCCAATTTATTTGTAATCTCATTCTTTATGCCTAGGTCATGAACCCATTTTGACCTTATCTTGGAGTATGGTGTTAAGTGTGGGTTAATGCCTAGTTTCTGCCATACTAATTTCCAATTTTCTCAGCAATTTTTGTCAAATAATGCGTTCTTATCCCAAAAACTGGGGTCTTTGGGTTTGTCAAACACTATATTATTAAAGTTATTGGCTGTTTTGCCCTTTGAACCTAACCTATTCCATTGATCAACTCCTCTATTTCTTAGCCAATACTAGATGGTTTTAGTAACTGCTGCTTTATAATATAATTTTAGATCTGGTACAGCTAAGCCACCTTCATTTGATTTTCTTTTCATTAATTCCCTTGAAATTCTTGACCTTTTGTTTTTCCATATGAACTTTGTTGTTATTTTTTCTAGGTAATCAAAGTAGTTTTTTGGGAGTCTGATTGGTATGGCACTAAAGAAATAGATTAATTTAGGTAGTATTGTCATCTTTATTATATTTGCTCACCCAATCCAAGAGCATTTAATATTTTTCCATTTTGGTTAGATCAGACTTAATTTGTGTGGAAAGTGTTTTGTAGTTTTGCTCATAAAGTTTCTGGTTTTCCCTTGGCAGATATATTCCTAAGTATTTTATACAATCAGTAGTTACTTTAAATGGAATTTCTTTTTGTAACTCTAATTGTTGGATTTTGTTAGTGATATATAAGAATGCTGATGACTTATGTGGGTTTATTTTGTATCCTGCAACTTTGCTGAAGGTGTGGATTGTTTCTAATAACTTTCTAGAAGAATCTCTGGGGTTCTCTAAGTATACCATCATATCATCAGCAAAGAGTGATAATTTGGTTTCCTCATTGCCTATTCTTATTCCTTTAATCTCTTTCTCAACTCTTATTGCCAAAGCCAGCATTTCTAATACAATATTAAATAGTAACGGTGATAGTGGGCAACCTTGTTCCTGATCTTATTGGGAATGGTTGCAGTTTGTCCCCATTGCATATGATGCTTACTGCTGGTTTTAAATAGAGGCTACTGATTATTTTAAGGAAAAGTCCACGTATTCCTATACATAGGAATGGATGTTGGATTTTATCAAATGCTTTTTCTGCATCTATTGAGATGATCATATGTTTTTTGTTAATTTGATTATTAATATGGCCAATTATACTGATAGTTTTCCTAATAGTGAACCAGGCCTGCATTCCTGGTATAAATTCTACTTGATCATGGTGTATTATCCTGAGGATGATTTTCTGTAGTCTTTTTGCTAATATCTTATTTAAGATTTTAGCATCAATATTTATCAGGGAGATTGGTCTATAATTTTCTTTCTCTGTTTTCAATCTATCTGGTTTAGGTATCAGTACCATGTCTGTGTCATAAAAAGAATTTGGTAGGACTCCTTCATTCCCTATTTTTTTCAAATAGTTTATAAAGCATTGGGGCTAATTATTTTTTGAATGTTTGGTAGAATTCACATGTAAATCCATCTGGTCCTGAGGATTTTTTTTTTTTTTTTAGGGAGTTGATTGTTCTATTTCTTTTTCTGAAATGGGACTATTTAAGCAATTTATTACCTCCTCTGATAATCTGGGAAGCCTATATTTTTGGAGGTAGTCATCCATTTTGCTTAGGTTACCAAATTTATTGGCATAAAGTTGGGAGAAGTAACCCCTTATTATTTCTTTAATTTCCTCTTCATCAGTGGAAAGTTCTCCCTTTTCATTTTTAAGACTACTAATTTGATTCCCCTCCTTTTTCTAATCGGATTTACCAAAGGTTTCTCAATTTTATTGGTTTTTTTTCATACAACCAACTCTTAGTTTTATTTAATTAGTTCAAAAGTTTTTTTTTTTTTTTTACTTTCTATATTATTAATTTCTTTCTTTAATTTTAGAATTTCAAGTTTAGTAATTAATTGGGGGTTTTTAATTTGGTCTTTTTCTAACTTTTTAAGTTGCAGGCCCAATTCAATGATCTTCTCTTTTTCTATTTTATTCAAGTAAGCCTCTAAGAACATAAAATTTCCTCTTATTACTGCTTTGGCTGCATCCCATAAGTTTTGATATGATGTCTCATAATTGTCATTATCTTGAGTGAAATTAATAATTGTATCTATAATTTGCTGTTTCACCCAATCATTCTTTAAGATGAGATTATTTAGTTTCCAATTACTTTTTGGTCTATTTACATCTAACTTTTTGTTGAATGTAGTTTTTATTGCATTGTGATCTGAAAAGAAAGCATTTACTATTTCTGCCTTCCTGCATTTAATTTTGAGGTCTTTATGTCCTAATATATGGTCAATTTTTGTGTAGGTTCCATGAACTGCTGAGAAGAAAGTATACTCCTTTCTGTCACCTTTCAGTTTTCTCCAGAGATCTATCATACCTAATTTTTCTAATATTCTATTTACCTCTTTAATTTCTTTCTTATTTGTTTTGTGATTTGATTTATCTAAATCTGAGAGTGCAAGATTGAGATCTCCCACTATTATAGTTTCGCTGTCTATATCTTCTCGCAACTCTCTTAACTTCTCTTTAAAGAAGTTAGATGCTATACCACTTGGTGCATATATGTTTAATACTGATATTGCTTCATTTTCTATAGTACTTTTAGCAAGATATAGTTTCCTTCCTTATCTCTTTTAATTAGATCAATCTTTGCTTTTGCTTGATCTGAGATAAGAATGGCTACCCCTGCTTTTTTTACTTCACCTGAAGCATAATAAATTCTGCCCCAGCCTTTTACCTTTACTTGGTATATACCTCCCTGTTTTAAATGTGTTTCCTGTAAACAACAGATTGTAGGGTTCTGACTTTTGATCCAGTCTGCCATCTGCCTCCTCTTTATGGGAGAGTTTATCCCATTCACATTTATGGTTAAAATAACCAATTCTGTATTTCCTGCCATCCTAATATCCCCAGATTATACTTTTCTTTTTCTTGTCCTCCTCCCCTTCTTCCCTAGTATTAAACTTATTGGTCCCACTAACATCATGCAGCTCTTCCTCTTTAGTATCCCTCCCTCCTCCCTTTGAATCTCTTCCCCTTTCTTGTACCCTTCCCTTATTACTCTTTTTCCTTTTCCCTTTTCCTCTCCCACTTTTTAATGAAGTGAGAGAAGAATCTCTGTAAAACAAATATGTCAATTGTTTCCTCTTTTAGCCACCTTAGATGAGAGTAGGATTCACACAATGTTCCTCTCCCTCTCTAAGTTCCCTCATATATGATAGTTTTCCTTTGCCTCATCATCACATGTAGTTTCCCTCTTTTTATCTCCCTTCTTCCCTTTTTCTGACACTATCCCCTTTCCATTTCTACTTCTCTTTTTTTATGTTATATCAGTAAAATCAAATTATATATATGGTGTTTATATATATCAACAACAGAAATACAGTTCTCAAGAGTTTCTTTTACCTTTTTCCACTTCTCTTGATTCCTGTTGTTGGAGATCAAATTTTTTGTTTAAGTCTGGTTTTTTCCTTAGAAACAGATGGAATTCCTCTATTTCATTAAATGTCCATCTTCTTCCATGGAAAAAAATACTCAGCTTAGCTGGGTAGTTTATTCTTGGCTGCATTCTTAGCTCTTTTGCCTTCCAGAATATCTGATTTCAGGCCCTTCGATCCTTTAATGTTGAGACAGCCCTTATTGTGGCATCTAGGTATTTGAACTGTTTTTTTCCCGGCTGCTTGTAAATTTTTTTCTTTAGTCTGAAAATTCTGAAGTTTGGCCACAATATTCCTCGGAGTCTTTATTTTACGGTCTTTTTCAGAAGGTGTTCGATGAATTCTTTCAACACCTATTATTCCTTCCAGTTCTATTACTTCTGGGCAGTTCTCTTTGATGATTTCCTGTAAAATAGTATTGAGGCTCTTTTTTTCATCATAATCTTTGGGCAGTCCAATGATCCTCAGGTTATCTCTCCTAATTCTATTTTCCAGGTCTTTTGTTTTTCCAAGTAAATATTTGACATTTTTTTCCAATCTTTCACTTTTTTGGTTTTGCTTGACTGATTCTTGATGTCTCAGTGAATCAGTCATTTCTATTTGTTCAGTTCTGATTTTTAGCAAGTTATTTTCTTCATTAGCTTTTTTTACTTCTTTTTGTATATGTCCAATTGAGTTGTTTTGCTCTATGGAATTTTTTTCCATTTCACTATTTTTTTTTTTTTTAGTGAGTTATTTTCTTTTTCCAATTCGCAAATTCTGTTTCCCTGCACTTCTTGGGAGTTTTTTATCTTATCCAATTCACATTTCAGGAAGTTGTTTTCTTTTTCCACTTTATCAATTTTTTTCTTTTAGTGAGTTATGTGCCTTTTCTGTACTCTCTTGCATAGCTTCTCTTTCCTTTCCCCATTTCTCTTCTAGCTCTCTTTTAAGGTTTTTAATAGTCTCTTCTAGGAGACCCTTTTGTATTGGAGACCAACAATTGTCTGGAGACTGTCTGCTATTAATCTATTCAGGGTTGAATAGCAGTTCTCTTTCCATATAGAAACTATCAATCGTTCTTTTGATTTTTTTACTCATTTTGTTAAAGCCTATAAAGTCTGCCTTCAGAGCCAGGAGGTTACCAGCTTCCTCTGCAGAGCAGTGAAAGGTATATGGATGGGTAGCTGTCCTGCCCGCTGGCTACAAAAAGCAGGGAGGTATTGGAGTGCTCTGAGAAAGAGTTCTAATATTCCTTTCCTACTAAGTGGCTTGAAACTCCAAGATAAGTACTCTCTTTTCAATTTGAAGTTTTAGGCATTGAATCTCATTCAATAGAAGCCCCAGCCTCAGACATCTTATAAAAAGACAATTTTGAACTCCAAATATCTGTAAAAGTCCAAAGTAGGATTATGCTTTGCCAAAAAGCTCTCTTCTTGGCACAGCTGCCTGCCAGGACTCTTGCCCACTGTGAAGATACCCTCTTCTTAGTATTAACCTTTGCATTTTCCCTGACAGAACCTTTTGCCATTAAGATATCTGTATTCCTAGCAAAGCTAGCTGCTCAGTGCCAATAAAAATCCCTTTTCTTGCTATATTCAGATTTCAGGTTTGTGAATTCTTTCAAATTGGATCTACACTGACCAGAGCAGATTCTCACACCCCAATTCTCTACCATTAGAACCATGTCATATACACACCATTTTTTAAACTACAGCAAAATTATAAGCCAATATTAAAAGCAGAAATATCAAAGATCTCTTTTAGATCATGTAGTAAATATATATGCCAATATAAAAAGCAGAAATAACAAAGATTCTCTTTCCAAATGAAATAAATATTTAAAATACAAATTGCCCGATTTCTATTGGACATAAGAGGACATTAGAGGAAATGGATACTTAAATACACTTATTTTAGAAAAAAGAAATTGAACAGTCTATCAATCATTTCCATAAGAAAAAAAAATCTCTAGGACCTGATGGATACACAATTGAACCTAACAAACATTTAAGTAATAAGTCTAAAGTCTAAATATTAAGTCTATTAAGTCTAAATATAGACTATTTGGAACAATAATTAAAGGGGTTCTATTAAATTTCACTTATGATACAAATATGGTTTGGGTCCCTAAACAAATAAGAGCAAAAAAAAAAAAAAGAAAAGAAAAGAAAAGAAAAATTCAAACCAATTTATTTAATGAATACTGAGGCAATTTTTTTAAAAATAAATTTTTAGCAAGGAGATTAAACCAATATGTCCTAAGATCATGCATTATGATAAGGTGGGATTTTTACCAAGAGTTCAGGAATAGATCAATATTAGACAAAAATTGATGATATCAATAGAAATAACAAAAAAATCACAAGATTATATTAATAGACGCAAGGAAAGCCTTGGACAAATACAGTCATTTCTATTTTAAAAGAACAGAAAATTATAGCAGTCAACAGAATTTATCTTAAAAAGTTGGGGTGACAGCTAGAAGGCATAGTGGATAGAGCATCAGCTTTGAAGTCAAGAGGACCTGAGTTTAAATCTGGCCTTAGACACTCAACACTTCCTGGCTGTGTAACCCTTGGCAAGTCATTTAACCCCAATTGCCTTAGGAAAACAAAAAAAGAAAGAAAAAAATAAAAATTTAGGTATTATTTACCTAAAACCAAGAATGAGGATTATTGATGATATAGATAAACATTACGTTCAATAAAATCAGGAGTGAAACAACCAATATCCATTATTAACACTATTATTCAATATTGTACTAGAAATTCTAGCTATAGTAATAAGAAAAATAAACCAAAAAAATAAAAATAGCAAACAAGGAAACAAAACTATCACTTTTTGAAGATGATATTATGGTAGACTTAAAGAACCATAGAAAAGCAACTAAAAAATTAATTGGAACAATTAACAGCTTTGGCAAGTTGTAACAAACAAAATAAACCTGCATAAATGATCAGCATCTTTATATACTATCAATAAAATCCAATACAAAGAGATAGATTGATTAAATTTTTTTTCTTTAGAGAGAGGCCCCTCTTGCAAAACAGAAGACTGACTAGACACACTTGAGCTCTGTTGAGGATACATAAAAGAATCCATATTAATGATCTCCCAGCTATTTTGAGTTTTATCATATTTTGCTATTTTCATTCATGAAAAGTTCAATTATATGCTCTAGATTATTATGTACAAATCTGCAGATATAAGATAAACATGAACAATAGCAAATAGTCTGAAAAAGAACATTACAACTCTAGAAGTATGTGTGCACAAAAATGTATATGTGTATATCTATATATACACATGCATAGACATAAAGTTGATATATATTTTAAATGGAATCACTAGAATGAAAAAGGGGGGACCCCAGGTTTAATATGATTATTGTATTCTTTCTTGGTCAAATTACTCTGCATAACTATATTCAGTTCTGGGGAACATATTTTAGGGTGAATATGAGGGCATTTGAAAGTATGTTGTATAAAAAAGGTTTGAAGAAATTGGAAAATATTTATCCTGGAGAAGAATATAGAGAATTGAAAGCATCTTATGAATTTTACTATTTTGAAAGACTGAAATATGGAAAAGCAGAAATAAACTCAGTGGATAAACTAAATTGAAACTGATTGAGTCAAAATTAAGTGGGGGGGAAATGTTGAATTTGCGATTAAAAAATCTGAATCTGAGTATCTATTCTTCTGCTTACTAGCTGTGTGACCATAGGAAAGGCATTTTAATTATCTGTTTCTCATCATCATGTGGTAAGCAGTTGGCCATGAAAGCTGTTAGAGCAGCTGTGTGCAAAGTGAAATAGAGAAAGGGAAAGCTAGCAAAGTGGTAAATGCAGAATAACAGACATGAGTACGAGTACTGGCAAAGAAAACAGAGATGAAAGAAATAAATGTGAGAAACACCTTAAAGGAATATAGAAAACATAGACTAGACACAAGGAATGAAGGAGAAAGATAAATTAAGGTGACTTCAGTGTTTAAGCTTGAGTGACTAGAAGAATATTGGTGTCACTGATTATGTCAGATATATATTTATGGATAGATATAGATATATATTTGTAGAAGGGAAGAGAAAGACAGGAATGAAGTATCATAAAGTACATAATCATATTGAAGGAGCTGAATTATAAGTCAGAGAATATAACTTTAAATTCCTGAAATGCTACTCCTTACCAGAATATTATCAGTGAAATATATACTCATTGCTGGTGAGCAAATCACTTCTCAGTTCTCTGCCTCAGTTCCTTATCTGTAGCATGAGAGGATTGGACTAGATGTTTGAGATCATGTAGATATAAATATATATATATATATATATATATATATATATATATGGTTCAAGAGCAAAAGATATGTCTGCAAGCATTTTAAGTGCTAACATATTGTTGCCCTTTGTAGTCGCAAAAAGAACCATGACATCAGGGAAGTGATACCATGATATGCAAGTGAATTGGATCTGAGGAAGGGAGGGCTGTGCAAGATCACCTGCCTCACTTTCCCCTCCAGAGTCATCTGGGTTCAGTGGCAAGATAAAGATTAAGATTGGGGTTGGCCCCAGATGAAATGAGAGATTTTAGCCTTTTTAAATTTCAACAGATCTCTAATTGACGGCACACCTTTCAGTAATTAAGTTAGGTAGCAATTGAAATAAAGAATCTCCTCTTTCCCTTGATCACAGCCAAAGTCACCTTCAAACCTCACTGCAGCTGCTTAATATTGCAGTCTCATTGTTTAGTATTTCAAGAATTCCTTTTCTATTTCTTCAAAAGGTTAAAGTTAAATGAATTATTTCTGTGTAATATATGCTCCTTATTTTCTTTCTTTCCCTTCTCTCTAGGTCAGAAGTTGGGAAGAATTGAAAGCAAAAAGAAAAAAGAAATGACAGTGGATGAGATGGATAAATAATATCAAGGAAGCAATGAACTTGGAAATACTTTGAGAGATGTAGAAGATGGATGGAAATGACATGCTAAATGATCCATGGGGTCATGAATAATTACAAACATACATATATATGTAGATAGGTGCTGGTATAGATCTATATATCTAGACTTATATGTGCATGTATGTTGGTATGTGTATGTTTGTGTATACAAAAAGTTTTTGGACCCTAGGTCAAGAATAATCACTTGAAAATTTTATGAGATGTAGACTCCAAAAGTTAAACTCCATACAATATTTTATCATTTAGATCAATTGTTCCCCTTCTACTCTTCCTATTCATTTATCTTGAAAGATAAATCAGTTGGGCCTAGTTATGTAAGAAAGATGGACAAGAGAGAAACTAGATTTGAATTTTTGAAGGCCTGAATGTTATACTATATGTAGACACCCACAGCAGAATGAGTTCATGACCCATTTCTCCCTCAAATAGATTTTATTTTACAATTAAATTTCTGGATTTTAATTAAAAGCACAGATATTAGAAAAGGCTGCCTAGAAACAGATAATGGCTTTTCCAATTTCTTCTGTAGCTGACTCAGGTGGATGGACTCAGGCAAAATTGCCTGGGGGTGGGGGGAAACAATTTATCTTGCTTTAGAAGCTTTCTTCAAGAAGGGGTGACCAAAGCTAAAATCATTTCTATTCAAATTTGTTGCATTTTTTTTTCTTCAAAATGTAGACCTGTTTTTCACAATGTTTTTCATTTGTTTGTCAAAATGTAGACCTGTATATATGCCTATTGCTGCATCTGATGTTGTGCAACTGCTCAGACTGTAAATGTATGTGTGTGTGTGTGTGTGTGTGTGTGTGTGTGTGTGTGTATGTGTGTGTGTTCAATCTTGGCTAAGGAAGTACTAGGAATGAAAGAGGCAGCTATCATTGCATTGGGATTATTTGTAGGGTGGGAAGGTGGAGGTATTTACTGAACTAACTCCCTTCAAAATACAATGGAAATAATAAGAGGCCTTGAATCTGAGAACCTTGGGAGAAGCAGTGCTTCTGACAGATCAGTCATGCTTTCATCCTGACCCTGTAGTTATCACTGAGAAAAACTAACTTTGGGGAGAAAATCTGATCATTTACCTTTCTTGTTGCCTTGGCTTCAATTATGCAAAAGATAAATTGTTCAAGAGATGTTCTTTTTTTTAACTCTTAAAATTAGAATCCTGATAAATTTTAAATTCTAAAGTAAGAATGAAAACAAACCACACATATTATCTTGGTCTTTTTTTTTTTTTTTTTTTTTTTTTTTTTATTAATTGTATCATAGGATTTATTCTATATTCCATTAAATTGGGTTTCATTTTTAATGATGAAAGGTTGGGTAATAAAGCAAAAAAGGAAGAACGAACAGAGATTTCCCGATTATATAACCAATAAGATAGAAAATTAAACATTTTCTCCGGTCTTTTTTTTAAACAACTACTAATTGTTGACCAAGATCCTCTAATAGAAAGATAAACTCAGGAACCTTGGAAATAAAAATGATCTTCTTTTTGCCCCCAGACCACAGATACTGCTTCCAGTAAGATACCTTTATATATTGGCAACTGCTTCTGAAGGTGCCGCTACTCAAAATCCATCAAAGAAAATTTGGCAACTAAAACCCTTTACATTATGCACTGATTTCACAATAGAAAGTAATATGTTATTTTTAGTGAAAATGATGTTAGACAAGAGGCATCTGTTTTGCCACTAAGAATCCCAGAATTTTTTCATTTACTTGTTTCTAAAACATGCTTTTAAAGAAAAAAAAAATGTGCTCAATGCAGTTACTATTTTTGAAATTACTGAATTTCAGAAGATGGCGTGGGACCAAAGGTAGAGCTTTTAAACTACTTTTAATGATGAAAATTTTTTTGATTTTTTTCTTAAACAAATATTCTTTCAATGATGGTACCACTTGTGAATGGCTAAATAATTTTTCAATCATATCCCATTCTTCATAATCATATATAGGATTTTCTTAGCAAAGATATTGAACTATTTCATCATTTTTTTATCTAACTCATTTTGCAGATGTGAAACTCAAGCAAAGGTATAGTTAGGTAGCACAGGGGATAAGTGAGAAAAATTCATCTTACTGACTTTAATTCTGGCCTCAGATACCTACCTTGAATAAGTCACTTAATTCTGTTTGTTTCAATTTCCTTATCTGTCAAATAAACTGAAGAAGGAAATAGCTAACCATCTAGTATATTTCAAGAAAACCCCAAATGGGGTCATGACAAGTTAAACAGTGTTATACCACAGTTTCCTTTAATTATTCTACCTCAGTTTCCCTAATTGTTCTACCTCAGTTTCCTTGAATTGTTCTGCCTTAGTTCCCCTGGTTGGAATCCCTCTACCTCCTGATCATTAGGACTGATATAATTTAGGGCTGGCTACTCTAGGATTGTAAACTATAAATGTTTAATCTCAGATAAGGAGGAGATCTTCTATTTCAAACATCCTGGCTCCTGGTCTTCCCAATTTATCAGTATATGCAGTGTTCACTTCCCCCCACCCCACTTCTGCCTTTGTTTTCCCTTATCACTAAAGTGATAGCACTAAAGAATCTCTAGAATCTTACATTCGATACTGGAAACTTTGAGACATGAGTCTGATCCAATCAATTAATTAAGCTCTGCAATAAGTAAAAATTAAAAACTCTGTACTCTCTATCTTTTTTCAGCTTCTCTAGCATTACAACAGGACTGAAAAATTAGAACTGAGGTAAACAAGAGTTAAGTGATTTGCCCAAGGTCACAATTAGTGAACTTGCTGTGAATTAGGGAACTGAAAAAAAACTTAGAAAAATAAAGATTGCAATCAACTCAAAGATTATTAGAGAGTTAAGTGGTTGGCAGGCTGGAGAATATTACTATTATTACTACTAATTACTACTATTGATATACACATAAAAATGCATAAAAATTATATTTGAAGAAAAAAGATTAGCAAAGTAAAGTGGAAAAGGAACTTGACCTGAAGTCAGGAAGATGAGAGTTGACATTCTATTTCAGATATTAATATACATATATGTATATTATATATATTTATTTATATTTTTAATTATATATATGTGATCACATATAAGTTACAAGCTTTTTTTGCATTATTTTCTCCTTTTGCAAAATGCCTACCAAAATGCATAGAGCTTTACGATTTGCAAAACATCTGTTATATATACATACACACACACACACACACACACACACACACACACATACACACTCACATATATGCTGTTTTATTTAACCCTCACAACTACCCTGTAAAGACAATATTATTTTAATTCCCATTTTTTAGATGAGTAAACTGAAGAAGACAGAGTCTAAGTGAGATGCCCAGGGGTCACAGAGATACTAAATGTCAGAAGCTAAATTTGAATTCAGATCTTCTTCAATCCACATCCAGAGATCTATCCATTGTACTATCGAAAGTAAATGGCTTTGTAAGTCACAGCCACTTCTAAAACAATGATCCTTTGATAACAATCTAAGCAGAACATTTTCAACCATGAGCTCATGATGTTTTTCCTCCCTAAGGGTTAACATTATTATGTTTAGAGAGTCTTATTCTGAGTATAGTTTATTTATAACAGCATGGAATAGAGATTAGAAGGTAGAGAACTCTTCTTAAGACTTCTTTTCAAGCAGACTTCCAGGGCCAACCATCTTATTTCTCAAATTTTACTGCTTCTCCACCACATTCTCTAAGCCAGATATCTTCCCTTCCTCCTTAACACCTTCTCACTTTTTAGCTTCCTTTTGTCTGTTGTCTTCTCCATTAGACTGGTTTTTTTTCTCATTTGTATTTCCAGTGCTTACCATATAGGCATTCAATAAATGTTTATTAGTTGAATGATTACAGAGGAGCTGTAGCAATCAGTTCAATTTAACAAGCATTTATTCAATACTTTCTGTGTGTGAGATGCTGGAAATACAAAAAACAAAAACAAAACTTTGTTCTTGCCCTCTAGACATCACAACAAAAACTTTATTTTCTGTACTCCTTTGAATAGGAATCAATGCTTAAAAAGAATGAACATTGATTCAATTTTAAAATTCCCACTTATGCACTGAAGACCTTCTGTGTAGTCTTTCCTTATCCTATCTCTACCCTGTAGCTGCTTTTCTCCCTCTACCCCAAACTTTGTTGTTCAGTAGTTTTAGTCAGGTCTTGTAATGTTCTTCTCAAAGTTATAATGTTCTCTGGAAGCAGGTTTCTTGGGGGGCTTCTGGAGGCAGCCTTAGTTTCAGTTCAGAGTAATAATCACCTCAAATGCAGCCAGGTGTTAAAGTCTAGATCCTTTATTATTTCCTTCAAAATAGCCTGGTTAGCTTTCTTAGAGGCCTATCTCTCTCCTTGGTTCTGAGAGATGCCTCTCTAGTTGCCACTAGTTCTTTCCCTCTCCAGCTTCAGCCTCCAGCCAGCACAAAGGTGGAAAATGGAATGAATCTGACTCCACTTCTGAGAGTGGGCTTGTAGGTCTGGCCCTGTGAACTTCTTGCTTATATGCTGTAAAAGGAGTATACTCCAATCATTACATCACTAGGAAACCATTATTTTTTTGTAGGATTAAATCAATATTAAACTAAATTTAACTATTGTCTCCTCAATTCCACTCAGTACCCTGTTTCAAGTTCTGGCCCATAACATCTCCTTGTAGGATCAGATCAATCATACTAACCATGCTAAATTAGTTAATTATTGTCTCTATTAATTCCACTGTCTTAGTACCTTGTAAGAATTATAATAATGTCTGACTTCACAAACCCATTTTCAGTTTTCTTGGCAAAGATACTGGAGTAATTTACCATATCCTTCTCTAGCTCATTTTACAAATGAGCAAACAGGGTTAAGTGACTTCTCCAAGGTGATACAGCCTTTCTCTGAGGCTATATTTGAAGGAAAGCTTTCCTGATTCTGTTATGCCACAAAAATGAGTCTAGTGACATTTACTAATTTTAAGTGGAAATTTTATTAGCAGCTGGCATGATCACCATGGCTTGCTGCCCAAATCAAGTAATCCTGAATAGTAGGAGGTAGGGGGTAATAAAGGCTAAAATCACAGGGGAAGGAAATCTGGAGCATAGGCAGGAATTACAGAAGCAAGAACTAAACCAAAGGTTACATTCTGTAATGCTGGGTGGAGACAAAGGAGACAAAGGAATGGCACACATGACCACAAGTTCTGGTTAATCTACATGGGACATGATGAAATATCAAGGTGCTCTCAAGGCTTAAAGAAAATAAAAGGGCCCTAGCTTGCAGATGTTACTGCCAGATTACAACAATGTTTCATGGACTTGCATGTTGTAGGAAATACCAATCTTGAGACCATGAGATATTTCAAAGGGTTGCAATAGTTTCAAGTGCTCCCTCTTCCAAAACCCCAGGGGAATGCAGGATTCAGAATGTGAAGGGGGATTGGGGCTTCTGGGTCCAATCCAGTATTCCTAAACCCAATTTTTGCAAGATGGGGAGCCTATGGTCTATTATCCAAGATCTAACAACTCCAGGCCTGCTCTTCTAGCAACTGTGACTTATCTTCTATCTTCAACCAATTACCCCTAAATTACATTGCATTCATTTTGTAAATACTTATATGTGTACATATTATTTCCCTTAATGAATTGTAAGCTCTTTAAAGGCAGAATATATTTTATTTTTGTCTATGTTAGTGCCTAGTACAGCACCAGATAGATATGAGATGTTTAATAAACATCTGCTGGTTATTTCAAAGAAGTGGTAATAATGAATTAATAATAATCAGTTTCAAAGGTTTGAAGCAATAACCTAATATTGAGAAGTGATAAATATGTTAAATGCATTCCTCATTAGGAAATGGATTGTTGAAGGAAGAAAACCAACAGTTTTTTTTGGGAGATTACTCACCATAATGAGAGATTACTTCCAAATAACTGCTGCTTAACCCAATCCTATGGAAAATTTGATTTTTTTTTCTTCTGCTTCTGAGATTTAACACATGTAAAACTAGTTCACTCTTTTACAAGCAATTTTTTAAAATAAAGAAGACAGAAATATCCAGTTCCCTTATCACTATCCTCAAATAGTAGTATAACACCAAACTTAATACAAACTCATGTACATTTTTAAACCCTTGGAATAGTTTTTTGGGCTTCTAAGTGACACATTGGATAGAATACTAGACTTGAAATCAGAAAGATGCCTCTTCCAGACTACAAATTTGTCCTCAGACTCTCACTAATAGTGTGACCTTGGGTGAGTCTCTGAATTTTGTCTCATTTTCCTCATTTGTAAATGAACTGGAAAAGGAAATGTAAATTACTATCTTTATCAACATAACTTTGAAAAGAGACATGAAGAATTGGACAGAACTGAAAAAATGACTCAACAACAGCAAAAGTTTATTTGGTCTAAACACTTTTTACCCATTCACAATTATAGGATTTATGTAATACTTTCACATTAAAATAGACAAAATACTATCCATATATTTATCATGTTTGATCCTCAAAAAGGTCCTATAAAGTATGTATTTTTATGAACTCTATTTTAGAGACAATAAATATAAAGTGACACAGTCAAACAACTATAAAATTTCTGAGACCTTGGTCTTCCTGTATCCAACACTATCTACCATACCACTTAACTTTCCTTAAATTCTCAGAGAATGAGCTCTAGTCCTGGAAAACCAGAAATATACTGAAAAGACATAATGAGTCTTTTAAGGATGTACCTTCAAGTTTTTCCTCTTTTGGGAAGCCATATGGGATACCTCGTCAGACCTGTGCTAAGAAAAGATTACAGCTTTCCCAGGTCTTAGTCATAGGCTATGAATAAATGAAGTCTGAAAAGGATGTGACAGTGAGCTCAGTGGGACTCTGAGAAGCTAGAGCATGGTAATTTGGGCATTATTATTTGTTCTGGATTGCAAAAGCTATCAACTATTCTTATTTTGTAAACTAATTCACTCTATAGTTATAAATGAGCAAATCTGTTCAAAGGCTTTTTTTGTTTGTTTGTTTTGCTTTGGTTTGTGTGTTTGTTTTTATTGGCAGACTGGTCCATGTATACAATGAGTTGTCTGTTTGATATGCCCCCTTTCCTCTGGCCTAATATTCCTTTAACAATCCATTCTCCAGATTCCTTCTCCCTTCATATATAATTTTCCTCATGGCAACTTCCAATCCCTTTTTGGCTTCTTCCTTTCATTGATAAGGAGATGCACCCTTTCCAATTCATCACTTCCTATAAAGCACCTGCCTCTGAATCACTCAGTCATTAGAGATACTTATACAGCAAATTCAGTCATTTATTATAGTTATTAATATAGTTACATATTATATTCTACTTCAGAACTCAAGCAATATTCAGGAACAAGGTTAGACGTATCAGCTCCTAAAGATCATAACCTCCAAAGTTAGGACCATTGTATTCTACTTGTCCTTTCCTCAAATTTAACTTTAACTTTTGGGTGATAATCATTCTGATCTATTTTTTCTCTGACTCTTTTCCTCCCTACCCATTCCAGAAAAATTAAACATTTTTCTTTTTCTGGGATGAAATGAATTTAAATAAAAAAAAAGACATATTGGATTTTTATTGCTTTGTAAGTATATATGTCTTTTGCCCTATTCCTACCTTTCTCTCCCTGATTGTTTCTCTTTTGCCCAGACAGTGCCTGACATATACTAGGCACTTAACATGGGTTGATTTATTCATGTTTAACAATTTTTCTCAACTAATATCCACAACTTCAAATTTCAAAGAATCTTAGCTCATTATTTTTTGTAATAGAATGTAATATTACTGAAGTAATATGTGGAATGATTAGTTGTCCTTATTTCTATCAGATATGGCTGAATTAGAAAGGAAAGCACATTATTTTACTTTTTTTGCCATGTCTATCTCTCAAAGCTAACTTCTAACATCACTTCTCTCCATGAAAAGGCTACCAAATTTTTGTTGTCTTCTCTTAGTTGTATGCCTGAGTCCACAAACTAAATTCTACTGCTTGGTAATCATATAGTCTTGCCCTATGCAATCTTTCATAGCTTATGACCAAAAGATTACCTTTAGAAACTTTTTCCTATACTCCAGCAAAGGAGCAGAAGAATATTTCTTAAAGACCCTGCAAATATTTTAAAGGAAAGGGGATAAGAGGGACAAAATCTGGGATGCAGGTTACTAACAGAAAAAAAAAATGTACAAATGAAAATTACTAAGATTCATTTCCTTTAACCTAGGCATTCCAGACATGTACCCTAAGAAAGTCAGGGAAAAAGGTCCCATACATAATAAAACTTTTATTAACAACACCGTTTTGTAGTTGTAAAAAAATTATTAATAAAGCAGATGCCCATCAGTCAGGGAATAGTTAAAAACATTGTTAAATTGATTTCAAGAGAGAGCAATTGCTAGCAGCTGGGATGAACAGGGAAGAGTTGTTAAAAAAAAAAAAATAGAAACTAGCTCATGCTTTGAGAGGAGCCAGTTATAGGATTAAAAAAAAGACAGGATGTTATGGTCTTTATCCCTCTTAAAAAATTAATAACTCAATTGTATTATAGGATCATGAGAAATGATCAGTAAGAGGATTTCAAAGATGCATGAGAAGACATGAACCAATTCAAGGTAAAATAGAACTAAAGAACCAACTTATATAATGATTGTAACAATGTAATTGAAAACAATAACATATATCATTCCAAATGTATCATTTTCACCACCAACAAGACAACTGAATTTTGTGTAATTATAATAACTATATTTGACTCTGAAGAAAACATGAGAAAATGAATTCCTCTGCCTTTTTTCAAAAAGAAGGGTAATAGTGTGGAAAATCTCAAATACTTTCAAAATTCATTACTGTATTGGTAAGTAATCCTGGTTTTCCTTAAAACCTCTCGCTCTTCCCCTCCCCACTGCCCCTTTATCCCCCATACTTTCCCCTCTTCCCCACCTGTCTTTTTTCATTTTTTTCTCATCAGAGCTAACTCTCTGGGTAATGGAAAGGGAGAACAATATGAGATGAACTTTATTCTAGACAACTGCTCATCATAACCACTATGCTCCTGTTTTCTCTCTTGTCATGTTCTCTAGGTACATGTTTTTGTACTCATCTCTCATTCTTCCCTTATGTATTTCACAAAAACTTTCATGCAAAACCTTTTTCAAGACCACAAGAAGCTCAAAACTATGGGAAGCTGCACTAGAAAAAGTCAGGAAAGCTGAATCAGGAAAACTCTAGTCTTATACAAGCAGTTCATAATTTTATAAAAGAATGTATTGCTGAATGAAAGTAGGAAAACAAAACAAAAATCTTTGGAATGTTCCTCATGCATCTTTTGTCCTCTAGAAGCAATCCCTAAAGTTGCCACCATTCATGATACTAGGGCTCATTCCTCAGCCTGAGACCTTTCTCAAGTCTCTCTTCTCCCCCTGCAGAAAGCATTCCTACTCTACTGTTAAATTGTTCCATGCTTTCTTAGCCTATGTGATTCTTGTCCATGTTTTTCTAGAAGTCCTCAAGAGAAATTTAATTTAGGACATTGTAGATGATTTTACTGTACTGCATTCTCTGTGTGTAATGTACCAAAGAATAATGGTGTTACAAGGCTGGTGGGTGAGTGGGGATAGTTTAGAGCCCATCTTCTTAAACTGTGATTTGCACCTCTATATAGGGTTTCATAATTGAATGAAGAGGGAATCACAAAATTATCATTTATAAATTTGTATACCTACTTTTATATACTTTTTTTGTGGGGTTTGAGATTACTGAAAAAAATGAGAAACTTTTCACATCTAATTGACTTGCTTTCAATGATGAATACATTTCTGTCTGCAATTTCTTTTCAAAGTATATGTGTGTATATGTATAATAACTACACAAGGTAAACATTGAATTATAAATCAAGCAATAAATGCTTTTCATGCAATTTGTTTCTTTCAGCATAGGAAATGAGACAACTTTTTCATATCTTCATTGCCCTCAACAAACTAGATTTATGGTATTGAACAAGTATTCTTTTTTTCAATTTTTGTATTCTTTTTTGTTTTTTATTTATTTTTTATTATAGCTTTTTTATTTACAAGATACATGCACGGGTTATTTTTCAGCATTGACCCTTGCAAAACCTTCTGTTACAACTTTTCCCCTCCTTCCCCCTACCCCCTCTCCTAGATGGCAGGTAGACCAATACATGTTAAATATGTTAAAGTACATGTTAAATACAATATATGTACACATATCTATACAATTATTTTGCTGCACAAGAAAAATAGGACTTAGAAATAAGGAAAAAAAAGAACCTGAGAAGGAAATCAAAACTACAAGAGAACAAAAACAGAAAGACTGAAAATGTTATGTTGTGGTTCACACTCATTTCCCAGAGTTCTTTCACTGAGTGTAGCTGGTTCTCTTCATTATTGAAAAAATGAAACTTATTTGGTTTATCTCATTGTTGAAGAGAGCCATCAGAATTGATCATCATATAATATTATTATTTAAGTATATAATGATCTCCTGGTCCTGCTCATTTCACTCAGCATCAGTACATGTAAGTTTCTTTAGGCCTTTCTGAAATCATCCTGCTGGTCATTTCCTGCAGAACAATAATATTCCATAACATTCATATACCACAACTAATTCAGCCATTCTCCAATTGATGAGCATCCATTCAATTTCCACTTTCTAGCCACTACAAAAAGGGACATCACAAACATTTTTGCACATACAAGTCCCTTTCCCTTCTTTAAGATCTCTTTGGGATATAGGCCCGGTAGTAACACTGCTGGATCAAAGGATATGGACAATTTGATAACTTTTTGAGTATAGTTCCAAATTGCTCTCCAAAATGGTTGGATGCATTCACAATTTCACCAACAATGTATCAGTGTCCCAGTTTTCCCACATCCCCTCCAACATTCAACATTATCTTTTCCTGTCATCCTAGCCAATCTGAGAGGGTTGTAGTGGTATTTCATAGTTGTATTAATTTACATTCCTGAGAAAAGCATAAACTGGGGTTAATAAGATGGCAAGTAATACAGAATTGGTCATTTTAACCATAAATGTGAACGGGGTAAACTCCTCTATAAAGAGGAAGCGGTTAGCAGAATGGATTAAAAGCCAGAATCCTACAATATGTTGTTTACAGGAAACACACCTGAAGCGGGGTGATACATGCAGGTTAAAGGTAAAAGGTTGGAGCAAAATCTACTATGCTTCAGGTGAAGCCAAAAAAGCAGGGGTAGCCATCCTGATCTCAGATCAAGCTAAAGCAAAAATTGATCTAATCAAAAGAGATAAGGAAGGGCACTATATCTTGCTAAAGGGTAGAATGAATAATGAAGCAGTATCTATATTAAACATATATGCACCAAGTAGTGTAGCATCTAAATTCTTAAAAGAGAAATTAAGAGAGCTGCAAGAAGAAATAGACAGTAAAACTATAATAGTGGGAGATCTCAACCTTGTACTCTCAGAATTAGATAAATCAAACCACAAAATAAATAAGAAAGAAGTCAAAGAGATAAATAGAATATTAGAAAAATTAGATATGATAGATCTCTGGAGAAAATGTAATGGGGACAGAAAGGAGTACACCTTCTTTTCAGCAGTTCATGGAACTTATACAAAAATTGACCATATATTAGGACATAAAAACCTCAAACTCAAATGCAGTAAGGCAGAAATAGTAAATGCATCCTTTTCAGACCACGATGCAATGAAAATTACATTCAACAAAAAACCAGGGGGAAGTAGACCAAAAAATAATTGGAAACTAAATAATCTCATACTAAAGAATGATTGGGTGAAACAGCAAATCATAGACATAATTAATAACTTCACACAAGAAAATGATAATAATGAGACATCATACCAAAATGTATGGGATGCAGCCAAAGCGGTAATAAGGGGAAATTTCATATCTCTAGAGGCCTATTTGTATAAAATAGAGAAAGAGAAGGTCAATGAATTGGGTTTGCAACTAAAAATGCTAGAAAAGGAACAAATTAAAAACCCCCAGTCAAACACTAAACTTGAAATTCTAAAAATAAAAGGTGAGATCAATAAAATTGAAAGTAAAAAAACTATTGAATTGATTAATAAAACTAAGAGTTGGTTCTATGAAAAAACCAACAAAATAGACAAACCCTTAGTAAATCTGATTAAAAAAAGGAAAGAGGAAAATCAAATTGTTAGTCTTAAAAATAAAAAGGGAGAACTCATCACTAAGGAAGAGGAAATTAGAGCAATAATTAGGAGTTACTTTGCCCAACTTTATGCCAATAAATTCGACAACTTAAATGAAATAGAGCTTGCCCAGACTAACAGAGGAAGAAGTAAATATCCTAAACAGTCCTGTGACTGCTGTTTACACACTCTCCTTCTAGGACTTCTGGCAATCTTTTACAACACAATGTTGATTTATATTGTTTGTTATACCGTTACTTGGGTGTATAATTCATGTTTGTTACACCACATCAAGCCTGCACTGACTGTGGGGAGAGTCATCACTAATAGCCTCTGCGTTGTTGCTATGTGCTATGTGCTTTGTGTTCCCATGCTGATGGGTTTGTGCATAATAAGACCCTTGAGCCCAGAAACCTGCTAGCAAACCCCACTTCCCTTTGGTGCTTTTCATCTCCCTTTCTGAGATGTCAGGGAGGGCGTGATTATCTCCTTTTTAGTGCTTTCACCTCCCTTCCTGAGAAGTCAGGGGGGTTGTGATCACCTCCTTTTCGGTGCTTTCACCTCCTTTCCTGAGAAATCAGGGAGGGTGTGATCACCTCCCCTTGGGGGCTCTGACCTCCTTGAGGAGTCAGGGATGGCATGATCACCTGTGTTCTAAAACAAAAGAAAGCGGGAGATGTAATGGGCTGAGACTTGAGTTGATGCACTGAGGTCCCAAGCACATAAGGCTAAATAGTAATTGGACCATACTCTATTAATATATAAGCTTGGAGAAAGAATGGCCCCACCCACTCTTTGTGCAAGTCCTGATGTGTTGTATAGGAAATGACGATTTTGGTGGGTGGAGGCAGGGGAGTGGAAAAGGAAGGGGAAAGAGAGACTGCTTGCTTTTGCCATTGCAACAACCTTTCTGGTTTTTTTTTTTTTTTCAGGTTAAGGGAAAAATCTTCTATATTTATTGAAGTGAAGAGGTGAATAAACATTACAATAGCAAATATAGGCAAGAAAGATTGCGATAGCAAATATAGGCAGTTGCGACAGGAAGCCAGCTAAGAGAGAGCGATGCGAGCTGAGCCAACCGTGGCAATGGCCATCCCAAAAACCTCTCCTCCCCTAGGAGATGGCTCCGTGGGTAGAGCACCAGCCCTGAAGTCAGGAGGACTTGAGTTCAAATCCAACCTCAGACACTTAACAATTCCTGGTTGTGTGACCAAGGGCAAGTCACTTAACTGCCTCAGCAAAAGCAAAAAGAAGAAGAGAAACAAACAGAAAGGTTGTTGCAATGGCAAAAGCAAGCAGTCTCTCTTTCCCCTTCCTTTTCCACTTCCCTGCCTCCACCCACCAAAATCGTTATTTCCTATACAACACATCAGGACTTGCACAAAGAGTGGGTGGGGGCCATTCTTTCTCCAAGCTTATATATTAATAGAGTATAGTCCAATTACTATTTAGCCTCATGTGCTTGGGACCTCAGTGCATCAACTCAAGCCTCAGCCCATTACATCGTCCCATCTCAGAAAAAGAAATAGAACAAACTATCAATCAACTCCCTAAGAAAAAATCCCCAGGACCAGATGGATTTACATGTGAATTCTACCAAACATTTAAAGAACAATTAACTCCAATGTTATATAAATTATTTGAAAAAATAGGGATTGAAGGAGTCCTACCAAACTCCTTTTATGACACAGACATGGTACTGATACCTAAACCAGGCAGGCTGAAAACAGAGAAAGAAAATTATAGACCAATCTCCCTAATGAATATTGATGTTAAAATCTTAAATAAAATATTAGCAAAAAGATTACAGAAAATCATCACCAGGATAATACACTATGACCAAGTAGGATTTATACCAGGAATGCAGGGCTGGTTCAATATTAGGAAAACTATTAGCATAATTGACTATATCAATAACCAAACAAAAACCATATGATCATCTCAATAGATGCAGAAAAAGCATTTGATAAAATCCAACATCCATTCCTAATAAAAATACTTGAGAGCATAGGAATAAATGGACTTTTCCTTAAAATAGTCAGGAGCATATATTTAAAACCATCAGTAAGCATCATATGCAATGGGGAAAACCTGGAACCTTTCCCAGTAAGATCTGGAGTGAAGCAAGGTTGTCCACTATCACCATTATTATTTAATATCGTATTAGAAACACTAGCCTTGGCAATAAGAGTCGAGAAAGATATTAAAGGAATTAGAGTAGGCAATGAGGAAACCAAACTATCACTCTTTGCAGATGATATGATGGTATACCTAGAGAACCCCAGAGATTCTACTAAAAAGCTATTGGAAATAATTCATAATTTTAGCAAAGTAGCTGGATACAAATTAAATCCCCATAAATCCTCAGCATTTTTATACATCACCAACAAAACCCAACAGCAAGAGATACAAAGAGAAATTCCATTCAGAATAACTGTTGATACCATAAAATATTTGGGAATCTATCTACCAAAGGAAAGTCAGGAATTATATGAGCAAAATTATAAAAAAGTCTCCACACAAATAAAGTCAGACTTAAATAATTGGAAAAATATTAAGTGCTCTTGGATCGGCCGAGCGAACATAATAAAGATGACAATACTCCCTAAACTAATCTATTTATTTAGTGCTATACCAATCAGACTCCCAAGAAAATATTTTATTGATCTAGAAAAAGTAACAACAAAATTCATATGGAACAATAAAAAGTCGAGAATCTCAAGGGAATTAATGAAAAAAAAAATCAAATGAAGGTGGCCTAGCTGTACCTGATCTAAAATTATATTATAAAGCAGCAGTCACCAAAACCATTTGGTATTGGCTAAGAAATAGATTAGTGGATCAGTCGAAAAGGCTAGGTTCACAAGACAGAATAGTCAATTATAGCAATCTAGTGTTTGACAAACCCAAAGCCCCTAACTTCTGGGAAAAGAATTCATTATTTGATAAAAACTGCTGGGATAATTGGAAATTAGTATGGCAGAAATTAGGCATGGACCCACACTTAACACCATATACCAAGAGAAGATCAAAATGGGTCTATGACCTAGGCATAAAGAACGAGATTATAAATAAATTAGAGGAACATAGAATAGTTTATCTCTCAGACTTGTGGAGGAGAAAGAAATTTGTGACCAAAGATGAACTAGAGACCATTACTGATCACAAAATAGAAAATTTCGATTACATCAAATTAAAAAGCCTTTGTACAAATAAAACTAATGCAAACAAGATTAGAAGGGAAGCAACAAACTGGGAAAACATTTTCACAGTTAAAGGTCCTGATAAAGGCCTCATTTCCAAAATATATACAGAACTGACTCAAATTTATAAGAAATCAAGCCATTCTCCAATTGATAAATGGTCAAAGGATATGAACAGACAATTTTCAGAGGATGAAATTGAAACTATTACCACTCATATGAAAGAGTGTTCCAAATCATTATTGATCAGAGAAATGCAAATTAAGACAACTCTGAGATACCACTACACACCTGTCAGATTGGCTAAGATGACAGGAAAAAATAATGATGAATGTTGGAGGGGATGCGGGAAAACTGGGACACTATTGCATTGTTGGTGGAGTTGTGAACGAATCCAACCATTCTGGAGAGCAATCTGGAATTATGCCCAAAAAATTATCAAATTGTGCATACCCTTTGATCCAGCAGTGTTTCTATTGGGCTTATATCCCAAAGAAATACTAAAGAAGGGAAAGGGACCTGTATGTGCCAAAATGTTTGTAGCAGCCCTGTTTGTAGTGGCTAGAAACTGGAAAATGAATGGATGCCCATCAATTGGAGAATGGCTGGGTAAATTATGGTATATGAATGTTATGGAATATTATTGTTCTGTAAGAAATGACCAGCAGGATGAATACAGAGAGGACTGGCGAGACTTACATGAACTGATGCTAAGTGAAATGAGCAGAACCAGGAGATCATTATACACTTCGACAACGATATTGTATGAGGACATATTTTGATGGAAGGGGATTTCTTTGACAAAGAGATCTAAGTTTCAATTGATAAATGACGGACAAAAGCAGCTACACCCAAAGAAAGAACACTGGGAAACGAATGTGAACTATCTGCATTTTTGTTTTTCTTCCCGGGTTATTTATACCTTCTGAATCCAATTCTCCCTATGCAACAAGAGAACTGTTCGGTTCTGCAAACATATATTGTATCTAGGATATACTGCAACATATCCAACATATAAAGGACTGCTTGCCATCTAGGGGAGGGGGTGGAGAGAGGGAGGGAAAAAAAAATTGGAACAGAAACGAGTGTCAATATAAAGTAATTATTAAATAAAAATTAAAAAAAAATAAATTAGAGATAATACTTAAAAAAAAATAAAGAAAGAACGAGACTATAAATAAATTAGAGGAACATAGAATAGTTTATCTCTCAGACTTGTGGAGGAGAAAGAAATGTGTGACCAAAGATGAACTAGAGACCATTACTGATCACAAAATAGAAAATTTTGATTACATCAAATTAAAAAGCCTTTGTACAAATAAAACTAATGCAAACAAGATTAGAAGGGAAGCAACAAACTGGGAAAACATTTTCACAGTTAAAGGTTCTGATAAAGGCCTCATTTCCAAAATATATAGAGAACTGACTCAAATTTATAAGAAATCAAGCCATTCTCCAATTGATAAATGGTCAAAGGATATGAACAGACAATTTTCAGAGGATGAAATTGAAACTATTACCACTCATATGAAAGAGTGTTCCAAATCATTATTGATCAAAGAAATGCAAATTAAGACGACTCTGAGATACCACTACACACCTGTCAGATTGGCTAATATGACAGGAAAAAATAATGATGAATGTTGGAGGGGATGCGGGAAAACTGGGACACTAATGCATTGTTGGTGGAGTTGTGAACGAATCCAACCATTCTGGAGAGCAATCTGGAATTATGCCCAAAAAATTATCAAATTGTGCATACCCTTTGATCCAGCAGTGTTTCTATTGGGCTTATATCCCAAAGAAATACTAAAGAAGGGAAAGGGACCTGTATGTGCCAAAATGTTTGTAGCAGCCCTGTTTGTAGTGGCTAGAAACTGGAAAATGAATGGATGCCCATCAATTGGAGAATGGCTGGGTAAATTGTGGTATATGAATGTTATGGAATATTATTGTTCTGTAAGAAATAACCAGCAGGATGAATACAGAGAGGACTGGCAAGACTTACATGAACTGATGCTAAGTGAAATGAGCAGAACCAGGAGATCATTTTACACTTCGACAATTATATTGTATGAGGATGTATTCTGATGGAAGTGGATTTCTTTGACAAAGAGACCTGAGTTTCAATTGATAAATGACGGACAAAAGCAGCTACACCCAAAGAAAGAACACTGGGAAACGAATGTGAACTATCTGCATTTTTGTTTTTTTTCCCGGATTATTTATACCTTTTGAATCCAATTCTCTCTATGCAGCAAGAGAACTGTTCGGTTCTGCAAACATATATTGTATCTAGGATATACTGCAACATATCCAACATATAAAGGACTGCTTGCCATCTAGGGGAGGGGGTGGAGGGAGGGAGGGAAAAAAAAATCGGAACAGAAACGAATGTCAATATAAAGTAATTATTAAATAAAAATTTAAAAAAAAAAAGAGAAATTCCATTCAAAATAACTGTTGATAGCATAAAATATTTGGGAATCTACCTACCAAAGGAAAGTCAGGAATTATATGAGCAAAATTATAAAAAAGTTTTCACACAAATAAAGTCAGACTTAAATAATTGGAAAAATATTAAGTGCTCTTGGATAGGCCGAGCGAATATAATAAAGATGACAATACTCCCTAAACTAATCTATTTATTTAGTGCTATACCAATCAGACTTCCAAGAAAATATTTTAATGATTTAGAAAAAATAACAACAAAATTCATATGGAACCATAAAAAGTCGAGAATCTCAAGGGAATAAATGAAAAAAAAAAATCAAATGAAGGTGGTCTAGCTGTACCTGATCTAAAATTATATTATAAAGCAGCAGTCACCAAAACCATTTGGTATTGGCTTAGAAATAGATTAGTTGATCAGTGGAAAAGGTTAGGTTCACAAGACAGAATAGTCAACTATAGCAATCTAGTGTTTGACAAACACAAAGATTCTAAATTTTGGGATAAGATCTCATTATTTGATAATAACTGCTGGGATAACTGGAAATTAGTATGGCAGAAATTAGGCAAGGACCCACACTTAACACCATATACCAAGATAAGATCAAAATGGGTCCATGACCTAGGCATAAAGAATGAGATTATAAATAAATTAGAGGAACATAGGATAGTTTATCTCTCAGACTTGTGGAGGAGAAAGAAATTTGTGACCAAAGATGAACTAGAGACCATTACCGATCACAAAATAGAAAATTTTGATTATATCAAATTAAAAAGCCTTTGTACAAACAGAACGAATGCAAGCAAGATTAGTAGGGAAGCAACAAACTGGGAAAACATCTTTACAATTAAAGGTTCTGATAAAGGCCTCATTTCCAAAATATATAGAGAACTGACTCAAATTTATAAAAAATCAAGCCATTCTCCAATTGATAAATGGTCAAAGGATATGAACAGACAATTTTCAGAGGATGAAATTGAAACTATTACCACTCACATGAAAGACTGTTCCAAATCACTATTGATCAGAGAAATGCAAATTAAGACAACTCTGAGATATCACTACACACCTGTCAGATTGGCTAAGATGACAGGAAAAAAATAATGATGAATGTTGGAGGGGATGCGGGAAAACGGGGACACTGATGCATTGTTGGTGGAGTTGTGAACGAATCCAGCTATTCTGGAGAGCAATCTGGAATTATGCCCAAAAAGTTATCAAACTGTGCATACCCTTTGATCCAGCAGTGTTTCTATTGGGCTTATACCCCAAAGAGATACTAAAAAAGGGAAAGGGACCTGTATGTGCCAAAATGTTTGTAGCAGCCCTGTTTGTAGTGGCTAGAAACTGGAAAATGAATGGATGCCCATCAATTGGAGAATGGCTGGGTAAATTATGGTATATGAATGTTATGGAATATTATTGCTCTGTAAGGAATGACCAGCAGGATGAATACAGAGAGGCTTGGAGAGACCTACATGGACTGATGCTAAGTGAGATGAGCAGAACCAGGAGATCATTATACACTTCGACAACGATATTGTATGAGGATGTATTCTAATGGAAGTGGATTTCTCTGACAAAGAGACTTAACTGAGTTTCATTGGATAAATGATGGACAGAAACAGCTACACCCAAAGAAGGAATACTGGGAAATGAATGTGAACTATTTGATTTTTGATTTTCTTCCCGAGTCATTTTTACCTTCTGAATCCAATTCTCCCTGGGCAGCGGGAGAACTGTTCGGTTCTGCAAATATGTATTGTATATAGGATATACTGCAACATATTTAACATATATAGGACTGCTTGCCATCTTGGGGGGGGGAGGAAGGAGGGAGGGAAAAGAATGAAACATAAGTGATTGCAAGGGATAATGTTGTGTAAAAATTATCCTGGCATGGATTCTGTCAATACAAAGTTATTATTAAATAAAATTAAATTTAAAAAAAATTTACATTCCTCTGCTTAATAATGACTTGGAGCATCTTTTGATATAGCTAGAAATAGTTTCTATTTCTTCATCTGAAAATTGTCTGTTCATATCCTTAGATCATTTGTCAATTGGAGAATGGCTTGATTTCTTATAAATTGGAATCAATTCTCTATGTATTTCGGAAATGAGGCCTTTATCAGAACTTTTCACTGTAAAAATATTTTCCCAGTTTATTGCTTCCCTTCTAATCTTGTCTGCATTAGTTTTGTTTGTAAAAAAACTTTTTAATTTGATATAATCAAAAGTTTCTATTTTGTGATCAATAATAGCCTCTAGTTCTTCTTTGGTCACGAATTCCTTCCTCTCCACATATCTGAGAGGTAAACTGTCCCTGTTCTTCTAATTTATTCATAATCTCATTCTTTATGCCTAGGTCATGAACCCATTTTGACCTTATTTTGGTGTATGGAGTTAAATATGGGTCAATGTCTAATTTCTGCCATACTAATTTCCAATTTTCCTAGCAGTTTTTGTCAAACAGTGAATTCTAATCCCAAAACCTGAGGTCTTTGGGTAATTCAAAAACTAGGTATAAAAGTTATATAAAGTTATATAAAGTTTTTCAAAAACTAGATTATTAAAATTATTGACTGTTTTGTTTTGTGAACCTTACCTATTCCACTGATCGACATTTCTTAGCCAATACCAAATGGTTTTGGTGACTGCTGCTTTATAATATAGTTTTAGATCTGGTATAGCTAGGCCACCTTTATTTGATTTTTTTTTTCATGAGTTCCCTTGAAATTCTTGACCTTTTTTTCTTCTGGATGAATTTCTAGATCATTAAAATAGTTTTTTGGGGGTCTGATTGGTATAGCAATAAATAAATAGATTAGGGAGTATTGTCATCTCTATTATATTTGCTTGACCTATCTAAGAACACTTAACATTTTTCCAATTGGTTAGATCTGATTTTATTTGTGTAGAAAGAGTTTTGTAGTTTTGCTCATATACTTCCTGACTTTTTCCTGGCAGATAGGTTCCCAAATATTTTATACAATCAGCAGTTACTTTAAATGGAATTTTTCTTTGTATCTCTAACTGTTGGATTTCGTTAGTGATATATAAGAAAGCTGATGATTTATGTAGGTTTATTTTGTATTCTGCAATTTTGCTAAAATTGTGGGTTATTTATAATAGCTTTTTAGTAGATTCTCTGGGTATCTCTAAGTATACCATCAAATCATCTGCAAAGAGTGATAATTTGGTTTCCTCATTACCTACTCTAATTCCTTTAATCTCTTTTTCATCTCTTATTGCCAATGCTAGCTTTTCTAACACAATATTGAATAGTAAGTCGTGAAAGTGGACAACTTTATTTCACTCCTGATTTTATTGCGAATGGTTCCAGTTTATCCCCATTACATATGATACTTAATGATGGTTTTAAATAGATGCTACTGATTATTTTAAGGAAAAGTCCATTTATTGCTATACTCTTAAGGATTTTTAATAGGAATGGATGTTGGAGTTTATTAAATGCTTTTTCTGCTTCTATTGAGATGATCATATGGTTTTTGGTTGGTTATTAATATAGTCAATTATGCTAATAGTTAACTATTATATTTATAACTATTCACTCCTAATAGTTTAATACTGATATTGCTTCATTGTCTATAGTAGCCTTTAGCAAGATATAGTTTCCTCCCTTATCTCTTTTAATTAGATTAATGTTTGCTTTTCCTTGATCTGAGATCAGGATGGCTACCCCTGCTTTTATTTTTCTTTTTTTTTTTTTTAACTTCACCTGAAGCATAATAGATTCTGCTCCAGACTTTTACTTTTACTCTGTATGTATCACTCTGCTTTAAATGTGTTTCTGTAATTGTAGGATTTTGGCTTTTGATCCAGTCTACTATCTGCCTCTGCTTTATTGCAGAGTTCATCCCATTCACATTTATGGTTAAAACTACTAATTCTGTATTTGCTGCTATCTTATTATCGCCAGATTATACTTTTCTTTTTCTTTCCCCCCTTATTCCTGTCCCCAGTATTGAACTTATGGGCACAACTTGCCTATCGCAGCTCTCCCTCTTTAGAATCCCTCCCACCCCTTTTTTGTCCCTCCCCCTTTCTTATACCTTTCCCTTATTTTTTTCTGTATTCCCTTCTATTTAGCCTACTCTTTTCTTTTTCCCTTTTCCTCTCCCACTTTTTAATGAGGTGAGAGAAGTTTCTCTGCGAACCAAATATGTCAGTTATTTTCTCTTTGAACTAAATCTGATGAGAATAAGATTCACATAATGTTCCTCTGCCTCCCTTAATTCCCTCAGATATGATAGGTTTCCTTTGCCTTCTAGTGGGATGTAATTTCCCTCTTTTTATCTCCCCTTTTCCCTTTTTCTGATACAATTCCCTTTCCACTTCTACTTCCCTTTTTTAAAAAAAATTATAACAGTAAAATCAAATTATACACATGCTCTTTGTGTATGTTCATAATAGAATTACAGTTCTGAAGAGTTCTTTTTATCTTTTATGCTTCTCTTGACTCATATTTGGAGGTCAAATCTTTTGTTTAGCTCTGTTTTTTTCATTAGGAATAAATGGAATTCACCTATTTCATTGAATGTTCATCTTCTTCTCTGGAAGAAAATGCTCAGCTTAGCTGGGTAGTTTATTCTCAGCTGCATTCCAAATTCTTTTGCCTTTCAGAATATCAGATTCCAGGCCCTTCGATCCTTTAATGTGGAAGCAGCTAGATCCTGAGTGATCCTTATTGTGGCTCCTTATTATGTGAATTGTTTTTTTTCTGGCTGTTTGTAATATTTATTCCTTAAGCTGATAGCATACCTCCCTGTCTGTGCTGGCTTCCTTCCATGTGATCAAGACCGCCCTTTTCTGGTGATCTTCCAGACTATCTGTGGCTGGTAGTTTGTTGTACTCCCAATATTTGTGTATTCTACCAGTCAAGCACTATTTCAGAGGCTGAATTTGGTAACCAGTTAAGTGAGGGTAGAAGGGAGCTCAAAACAAAGCATGTGTCTTCTCCACCAGATTGGCTCTGCCTCTTGAACAATTATTCTTATAGTCTCATTCCTTATAATGCCTGGTATGACTTTTAATGTATATGTGGGAGACAGATGCTTTGAGACCAGTCCTTAAGGGTGCATCTTAGTCTATTTATTCAAGATAATTTAATTTACTATATATTGACTAGCACATACAAGGCCCAGAGAAACCAAATACAAAATTTTAGCACTCCTAAAGAAAATCCACTAGAAGAAATACCACACGTACATATACAATCAAATGTTAAGTATATGCAAAGCAATATAATGATTTTATGAAAGAGACAATACTAGTAGCTGGGATGAATGAATAAAGAATGATATATCTAATGGTACTTAGAAAATAACTAGCCAGAATTTTTTAAATAAATAAACAATGAAAAAGTAAAACTTGATTTATTCATTAATTTAAATTAATAATATCTGCTTTTCTAAATCATCATAATTCCTCCCTTTATCATTCCCCCATCTAGAGAGCTATCTCTTATAACAAATAATGATTTTAAAGACAAAAAGAACAAGAAGAGGAAAAATAAATCAGCGTGACTAATGAGTACATTGAAAAAGCTCTCAAAATATGTGTACTATATAACATTTGTGTACTTGACACTGTACTTACACAAAGAATGTCTTATCGGATCTCCTCTTTTCAGTCATAATGTTGCAATATTCACTTTTGATTTTTGTGTATGTAGTATACACATACACATATATAATATATGTACAGTACCTCTCTTTTTGTATTATGTATATTTTTTCTGGCTCTATTTGTATCCCTCTATATCAATTCACATAGATCACATAGACATTACTAAGTATTTATTTTGTCTTCCCCCAAATTATGGGTGTCTACTTTGTTTCAATTACTTTGCTATTACACTAAGTGCTACTATAAATATTTTGGCCTAAATATGGGAATTTTTTCTTCTAAGCAATGTTCTCTAAGTCTGCTTTAAGAATGTGTACTTTTGGGGACTTCCGGCCAAGATGGCAGAGAGGAGGCACACAGCTGTGTAAGCTCCGCGTTTTTCTCTCACTATCCATTTCATTGAAAACCTCTGAATTAATGCTTGACTGAAAAAAAAAAAAAAAACTACAAATAGTTACCAAGAGAAGCCATCCTTGAGACTTGTCAGGAAAGGTCTGGTTTTGCTTGAGGGTGGGAACGGTTTTAGATTGGAGGCAGGCTGCGGTCAGGCAGGCAGCGACAGTGAGAGCACAGGAACAGCTCAGAGCTGAGCAGAGTGGAGAGAGGGGTGGGGTGTGATCTCAGCAGTCTCTGTGGGGAGAGCTTTGCTACAGGATTGGATACTTTGCCCTGGCAGCAAGCCAGCAGCCCAGCAGAGAAGCTAAAAACACCAGGGGTGAAGAATACAACCCCAAACAGCTGGAGTCTCTCAGGACCTGGCCACCCCTCCCGCACAGTGTCTCTGCACGCTCTCGGATCTCAGAGCACAGGTGCAGCACAGCCATCGCCATTCTGTTAGGGCTCACTGCTGCCCCCGCAGTCTGTAGAGGAAGTTTGGTAACACCACCCAGCCTCTCCCCCCTCCCAAAGAAAGCAGCCTCCATTCAAGGGTTTTTTTCTTTTGTTTCTTTGCTAGTTTGTCTTTGATTATTAGACAGAATGAGCAAGAAATTGAAGAGGACTTTAACCCTTGACAGCTTCTATACAGATAGAGAGCAGACTCTAAATCCTGAGGAGATTAAAAACAGACAGTCTCCAGGTGAATCCCCAAAAGAGGAGATCATCTGTTCCTCAGCACAGATGAATCTCATAGAAGAAATTAAAAAGACTCTCACAAGAGAGCTAGAAGAAAAATGAGAAAAGGAGAGGGAGGCTTGGCAAAAGAGCCTGGAGAAGTCATCCCTCTCATTTAAAGACAGAGTGGATAAAGAAATCAAATCCTTGAAAAATAGGATTAGTGAACTGGAAACAGAAAATAGCACTCTACAAAACAAAAGTGGCGAAATGGAAAAAAATTCCATAGAACAAAAGAACTCAATTGGACAATTAGAAAAAGATTTTAAAAAAATGAGTGAAGAAAATACTTCACTGAAAACCAGGATCGAACAAATGGAATTGAATGACTCGAGGAGACAAGAAGAATCAGTCAAGCAAATCCAAAAAAATCAAACAATGGAAAAGAATGTGAAATACCTTTTGGGGAAGACAACAGACCTGGAAAACAGATCCAGGAGAGACAATCTGACATTCACTGGACTCCCAGAAAAGCATGATGAAAAAAAGAGCCCGGACACTATTTTCCAGGAAATTATCAAAGAGAACTGCCCAGAAGTCATAGAAACAGAGGAAAAAATAAACATTGAAAGAATTCATCAATCACCTACTGAAAGGGATCCTAAAATCAAGACACCAAGAAATATAGTGGCCAAATACCAGAACCCTCAGATGAAGGAAAAAATACTGCAAGCGGCTAGAAAAACCCAATTCAAGTATTGAGGGCCCACAATAAGGATCACCAAGGATCTAGCAGCATCCACATTAAAGGATCGAAGGGCCTGGAATATGATATTCCAAAAGGCTAAGGAACTTGGTATGCAACCAAAAATAACTTACCCAGCTAGAATGAGCATCTTTTTCCAGGGAAGAAGATGGACATTCAACGAAGTAAGCGAATTTCACCTATTTTTGATGAAAAAGCCAGAACTTAACAAAAAATTTGATCTACAAATACAGAACTCAAGAGAAATCTAAAAAGGTAAAGATTAATCTTGGGAACTATATTTCGGCTATAAAGATATATAAAGAATATATGTATACCTTGTTCTAGAAACTAGATGTGGAAAGGACATTGTACCAGAAAAAGAGTAAAGTGGTGGTACTACATCTTATGAAGAGACAAAGGAAACCTATTATATCTGAGAGAAAGAATGGAGGGGGATGAATATAGTGGGTATTTTACTGCTTTCAGAATTGGCTTTAAGAGAAAAGTTTTAGACATAGTCAATCTATGGTGAAACTTCTCCCACCTCATTGAAAAGTGAGAAGGGAAAAGTGAAAAGGGAAGGAATAAGCTAAGTGGAAGGGAATACAGAAACTGGGAGGGAAAGGGGTAAGATAGGGGGAGGAACTCTAAGGCAGGGGGAGGGATACTAAAAAGGGAGGGCTGTGAGAAGCAAGTGGTGCTCACAAGCTTAATACTGGGAAGGGGGATAAGGAGGAAAGAAGGGAGAAACGCATAAACCGGGGTTAACAAGATGGCAAGTAATACAGAATTGGTCATTTTAACCATAAATGTGAACGGGGTAAACTCCTCCATAAAGAGGAAGCGGTTAGCAGAATGGATTAAAAGGCAGAATCCTACAATATGTTGTTTACAGGAAACACACCTGAAGCGGGGAGATACATGCAGGATAAAGGTAAAAGGTTGGAGCAAAAACTACTATGCTTCAGGTGAAGTCAAAAAAGCAGGGATAGTCATCCTGATCTCAGATCAAGCTAAAGCAAAAATTGATCTAATTAAAATAGATAAGGAAGGGCACTATATCTTGCTAAAGGGTAGCATGGATAATGAAGCAATATCTATATTAAACATATATGCACCAAGTGGTGTAGCATCTAAATTCTTAAAAGAGAAATTAAGAGAGCTGCAAGAAGAAATAGACAGTAAAACTATAATAGTGGGAGATCTCAACCTTGTACTCTCAGAATTAGATAAATCAAACCACAAAATAAATAAGAAAGAAGTCAAAGAGGTAAATCGAATACTAGAAACATTAGATATGATAGATCTCTGGAGAAAATGTAATGGGGACAGAAAGGAGTACACCTTCTTTTCAGCAGTTCATGGAACTTATACAAAAATTGACCATATATTAGGACATAAAAACCTCAAACTCAAATGCAGTAAGGCAGAAATAGTAAATGCATCCTTTTCAGACCACGATGCAATGAAAATTACATTCAACAAAAAGCCAGGGGAAAGTAGACCAAAAAATAATTGGAAACTAAATAATCTCATACTAAAGAATGATTGGGTGAAACAGCAAATCATAGACATAATTAATAACTTCACCCAAGAAAACGATAATAATGAGACATCATACCAAAATGTATGGGATGCAGCCAAAGCGGTAATAAGTGGAAATTTCATATCTCTAGAGACCTATTTGTATAAAATAGAGAAAGAGAAGGTCAATGAACTGGGCTTGCAAATTGGGCTAGAAAAGGAACAAATTAAAAACCCCCAGTCAAACACTAAACTTGAAATTCTAAAAATAAAAGGAGAGATCAATAAAATTGAAAGTAAAAAAAACTATTGAATTAATTAATAAAACTAAGAGTTGGTTCTATAAAAAACCAACAAAATAGACAAACCCTTAGTAAATCTGATTTAAAAAAGGAAAGAGGAAAATCAAATTCTTAGTCTTAAAAATGAAAAGGGAGAACTTGCCACTAATGAAGAGGAAATTAGAGCAATAATTAGGATTTACTTTGCCCAACTTTACACCAATAAATTCGACAACTTAAATGAAATAGAATACCTCCAAAAATATAGTTTGCCTAAACTAACAGAGGAAGAAGTAAATATCCTAAACAGTCCCATCTCAGAAAAAGAAATAGAACAAACTATCAATCAACTCCCTAAGAAAAAATCCCCAGGACCAGATGGATTTACATGTGAATTCTACCAAACATTTAAAGAACAATTAACTCCAATGCTAAATAAACTATTTTAAAAAAACAGGGATTGAAGGAGTCCTATCAAACTCCTTTTATGACACAGACATGGTACTGATACCTAAACCAGGTAGGCTGAAAACAGAGAAAGAAAATTATAGACCAATCTCCTTAATGAATATTGATGCTAAAATCTTAAATAAAATATTAGCAAAAAGATTACAGAAAATCATCCCCAGGATAATACACTATTACCAAGTAGGATTTATACCAGGAATGCAGGGCTGGTTCAATATTAAGAAAACTATTAGCATAATTGACTATATCAATAACCAAACAAACAAAAACCATATGATCATCTCAATAGATGCAGAAAAAGCATTTGATAAAATCCAACATCCATTCCTAATAAAAACACTTGAGAGCATAGGAATAAAAGGACTTTTCCTTAAAATAGTCAGGAGCATATATTTAAAACCTTCACTAAGCATCATATGTAATGGGGAAAAACTGGAACCTTTCCCAGTAAGATCTGGAGTGAAGCAAGGTTGCCCACTATCACCATTATTATTCAATATCGTATTAGAAACACTAGCCTCTGCAATAAGAGTCAAGAAAGAGATTAAAGGAATTAGAGTAGGCAATGAGGAAACCAAAGTATCACTCTTTGCAGATGATTCTACTTAAAAGCTATTAGAAATAATTCATAATTTTAGCAAAGTAGCAGGATACAAAATAAATCCCCATAAATCCTCAGCATTTTTATACACCACCAACAAAATCCAAGAAAAAGAGATACAAAGAGAAATTCCATTCAAAATAACTGGTGATAGCATAAAATATTTGGGAATCTACCTACCAAAGGTAAGTCAGGAATTATATGAGCAAAATTGCAAAAAAGTTTCCACACAAATAAAGTCAGACTTAAATAATTGGAAAAATATTAAGTGCTCTTGGATAGGCCGAACAAATATAATAAAGATGACAATACTCCCTAAACTAATCTATTTATTTAGTGCTATACCAATCAGACTTCCAAGAAAATATTTTAATGATCTAGAACAAATAACAACAAAATTCATATGGAACAATAAAAAGTCGAGAATCTCAAGGGAATTAATAAAAAAAAAATCAAATGAAGGTGGTCTAGCTGTACCTGATCTAAAATTATATTATAAAGCAGCAGTCACCAAAACCAATTGGTATTGGCTAAGAAATAGATCAGTTGATCAGTGGAAAATCTTAGGTTCACAAGACAGAATAGTCAACTATAGTAAACTAGTGTTTGACAGACCCAAAGATCCTAACTTTTGGGATAAGAATTCATTATTTGATAAAAACTGCTGGGATAACTGGAAATTAGTATGGCAGAAATTAGGCAAGGACCCACACTTAACACCATATACCAAGATAAGATCAAAATGGGTCCATGACCTAGGCATAAAGAACGAGATTATAAATAAATTAGAGGAACATAGGATAGTTTATCTCTCAGACTTGTGGAGGAGAAAGAAATTTGTGACCAAAGATGAACTAGAGACCATTACTGATCACAAAATAGAAAATTTTGATTATATCAAATTAAAAAGCCTTTGTACAAACAGAACTAATGCAAAGGGAAACAACAAACTGGGAAAACATCTTTACAGTTAAAGGTTCTGATAAAGGCCTCATTTCCAAAATATATAGAGAACTGACCCTAATTTATAAGAAATCAAGCCATTCTCCAATTGATAAATGGTCAAAGGATATGAACAGACAATTTTCAGATGATAAAATTGAAACTATTACCACTCATATGAAAGAGTGTTCCAAATCACTATTAATCAGAGAAATTCAAATTAAGACAACTCTGAGATACCACTACACACCTGTCAGATTGGCTAAGATGACAGGAAAAAATAATGATGAATGTTGGAGGGGATGCGGGAAAACTGGGACACTGATGCATTGTTGGTGGAGGTGTGAACGAATCCAACCATTCTGGAAAGCAATCTGGAATTATGCCCCAAAAGTTATCAAAATGTGCATACCCTTTGATCCAGCAGTACTACTACTGGGCTTATACCCCAAAGAGATACTAAAGACGGGAAAGGGACCTGTATGTGCCAAAATGTTTGTGGCAGCCTTGTTTGTAGTGGCTAGAAACTGGAAAATGAATGGATGCCCATCAATTGGAGAATGGCTGGGTAAATTGTGGTATATGAATGTTATGGAATATTATTGTTCTGTAAGGAATGACCAGCAGGATGAATACAGAGAGGCTTGGAGAGACCTACATGAACTGATGCTAAGTGAAATGAGCAGAACCAGGAGATCATTATACACCTCGACAATTATATTGTATGAGGATGTATTCTGATGGAAGTGGATTTCTTTGACAAAGAGACCTAACTGAGTTTCAATAGATAAGTGATGGACAGAAGCAGCTACACCCAAAGAAAAAACACTGGGAAACGAATGTGAACTATTTTCATTTTTGATTTTCTTCCCGAGTTATTTTTACTTTCTGAATCCAATTCTCCCTGTGCAACAAGAGAACTGTTCGGTTCTGCAAACATATATTGTATCTAGGTTATACTGCAACATATCATATATAGGACTGTTTGCCATCTAGGGGAGGGGATGGAGGGAGGGAGGAAAAAAATTGAAACAGAAGCGAGTGCAAGGGATAATGTAAAAAATTACCCCGGCATGGATTCTGTCAATATAAAGTTATTATTAAATAAAATAAAATTTAAAAAAAAAAAGAATGTATACTTTTCAACAATTTACTTGCCTTGTTTCAAATACCTTTCAAAATTTTCATGCTAATTTACTACTCCATTAACAATATAATGGTATGACTAAAATCTTCCCACAATCTCTCCAATATTGATTATTGCCACTTTTTTTTTCATTTTTTCTAATTTGTAGAACAGATGGTGAATCTTCAGAACTGTTTTGATTTACACATTTCTTTTATTATTAAATATTAACTATTTGAATTTTCTGTCTTAAATTTTCAGTTTTTATCCCTTTATTTTTATTGGATTTTTTGACTTATTTATTCGGAAATACATTTTTATAAAAATAATATATATATGTACACACACAGTTATCCCTTTAACATCACAACTTTCACCATTGTAGTTTTGCTATATCCTAGGTCAGCATAATAAGAAATTATATGGGAATTTTAAAGGACTTTTGCAAAAAAGTACAATTGACATACAAAAGCCAGGAAATGAGACAGAAAAAGTTTCTTTCAATAACATGTCAGGCTATTTATCTGGTTTAAAGAAAAGGCCAAAAAATTTTACATGGATTTTCCAGCTCTCAGGGGTAACTACCAAAATCTCTTCAATGTAAAAGGGATAACTATATCACATTTTTCTGACAAAGGTTTCAACTATATGTGTATTGTGTATATATGTATGTATATATCTATCTATATCCATGTATCTATATAAATACTTATACAAAAATATTTATTGGAGAAATATAACATAAATATCTCCCCTATTCAACTTTTGCCTTTTTTGTTTTATATGCATTGTGTTTTGCTGAAGCTTTTCAGTTTCATATAATCAAAGCTATTTTATTTCTTGTATCTACCTCTTTCCTTTCTAAAGAATACATCTTGTCTCCATAGTTATAAGGTTTTTATATTATGATCTTTAAGATTAGTTTTACTTATCCATTTAAAAATGTATTATGTAATATAGTGTGGAGTAGCTGGCCTAAACTTAATTTTTGCCACACTGCTTGTCAGTTTCACTTTATTTTTTTTAATTCAAATTTTTCTTTCCCAAATAATTTTATGTTTTCCAACTATCTAAGAATTTGTTATGATTATTTCTTTCTTTGGTCTAATTTGATCTATTGATTTCTCTCTGTTTTAAACCAATTGCCCTTGTTGTTGATTATTGTTTCTAATAGCTGCCTATAGTCTGAAAGTACTATTTCTCCTTTGTCCCACTCTTTTCATTTTCTTCCTTGTATTCTAGATCTTTTGTTTTTCAAATAATGTTAATTTTTCAAGTGGTAAAAGTATCCTTTTGATAATATGACTGCTTAGCAACAGAATTTTAAACTTATTTGTGTAGTATTACCATTTTTATTATACTGGCACAGTGCAGCTTCTACACCTGTGTGTGTGTGTGTGTGTGTGTGTGTGTGTGTGTGTGTATGTGTGTATAACAACATATGCTTCGTCAAAGGCTCTTTCCTTATTTATTGAGATCATCATGTGGCTTTCCTTTTTTGTTTAATATTGCTAAATATATTTGTTGCTTCTATTGCTTTTACTAATGTTGGGTCATCTTTGTATTCTGGTATGAAATTATGGTCATAATCATAAAGAGTGATAGTATAAGCAAATCAAAAGAACACAAAGTACAGTTTATCTCTCAGATCTGTGGAGAAAGAATGAATTTGTGGCCAAAGAAGAACTGGAAATCCTTATTGAACAAAAAATAGATAATTTTGATTATATTAAGTTAAAAAGGTTTTGTACAAACAAAACTAATGCAAACAAGATAAAATTACACTTTAGAAACAAGGTTCCCATCTCCCTTTATAAATTATCTTTCTGATAAGATACTACAGACTTTCTTTCCCCCCATTATAAATACTTCCTGTGTCATCCCTTCCATTCTCCTATTTTTTTTTTCTTCCTTTGAGTATACAGAAATTAGAATTGAGTTCTATTGTTATTCATTTTTACTTTCAAAGATTCTGATAATGGCCTTATTTCTAAAATACATAGAGAATTGACTCATATTTATAGTGATTTAAGCCATTCTCCAATTGATAAATGATCAAAGGATATGAACAATTTTCAGATAAAGAAATTAAAAACATTTCTAGTCATATGAAAAGATTTCTTAAATTACTATCAATCAGAAAAATGCAAATTAAGACAACACTAAACACCTCTCAGATTGGCTAAGATGACAGGAAAAGACAATGATGAAAGTTGGAGGGGATGTGGAAAAACTGGGCCACTAATACATTGTTTGTAGAGTTGTTGAACAAATCCAACCATTCTGGAGAGCAATTTGGATCTATGCCCAAAGGGCTATCAAACTGTGCATCCCTTTGATCCAGCAGTGTTTCTACTGGTTTATATTCCAAAGAGATCTTAAAAAAAGAAAAGGGGCCCACATGTGCAAAAAATGATTGTGGCCACCCTTTTTATAGTGGCAAGAAACTGGAAATTGAGTGGATGCCCAACAGTTGGAGAATAGCTGAATAAATTATGGTATATGAATGTTATAGAATATTATTATTTTATCTAGAAACAATCGGCAGGATGATTTCAGAGAAACCTGGAGAGACTTACATGAACTGATGCTAAGTGAAATGAGCAGAACCAGCAGACCATTATACATGGCAACAGGAAGATTATATGATGATCAATTCTGATGGACGTGGCACTTCTCAACAATGAGATGATTCAGAGCACTTCCAGTGATTTTATGATGAAGAGAGCCATCTACACTCAAAGAGAGCACTGTGAGAACTAAGTGTGGGTCACAACATAGCATTCTCACTTTGTTTTTGTTTGTTTGCTATTTTTTCTCATTTTCTCTCATGGAAATTTTGTTATGTTGCTTCATCATTATTATTTTTTAACATAACTATTTGTTTCTATTTGTTCTTTGACATTATTTTGGGTTTCATTTCAATATCTCCATTTGATTACTATTTTTATGATTTTATGATCTGAAAATGATAAAGTTTTATGCTCTCTCCCTCAAAAAAAAATTTTAAATGCACTCTTTCTGCCTTAAAAAAAAAAAGCTGTTTACTTTATTTCTGTTGTGAAACTAGGTAGAATAGCAGATAGATAGAGCAGTGTGTTTGGAATCAGAAGACTCATCTTCATGAGTTCCTATCCAGCCTTAGACCTATAATAAATGTGTGACCTTGGGCAAGTCACTTATTTCTATTTATCTTAGTTTCCTCATCTTACAGATGAGTTGGAGGAGGAAATTTGTAACTTTTAGAAATACCAGTCTCTCCAATTGATGGAGATCCCCTTTCTTCTCCAGTAGATATTTTCCTATGTATCTGACTTATATAGTTCATTTGTATAGTTGTCTTTTCCATCATCGTTTCCCCCTGATTTGTCATGAAATTTATTTCCTGGTTCTAAGTATTTCCACTTTTCTAAGTTTTAGTTGAGCTCTGGAGCTCTGATTCCTCTCTTCTCTTAATAAAGAATCATCTCTTTAAGTAGATCTAAACAGCAGATTATATCCATGGAAGGTTCCCATCTCCCTTTATAAATTATTTTTCTGATAAGATACTGCAGACTTTCTTTCTCCCCATTATAAATACTTCCTGTGTCATCCCTTCCATTCTCCCTTATTTTCTTTTTTTCCTGTGAGTATACAGAAATTAGAATTGAGTTCTATTGTCATTCATTGTTTGAAGAATTGTGACTGAATTAGGAGTTAGAGATTAGTTTCTGTTGTTAGTTTTTTAAAATTATCAGCATATTAGGACTCTTGGTGTCCTATAACATGGAGGTAGCTGAAATTACTCTTTCTCTTATACTTATTTCCTATTTTAGAAAGAGTTGAGAGGTTGTGAGGATTGGAGAAAACATCTAGTCTGTCATCTCATTGGTTACCTAATATAGAGTGGAAAATATAATTGTATATTCTTAGCCATGTCAGTGTAAAGCCCAGAAATGAATACTTCCTACAGAAAAAGCCTGCCTTTTCTGATGAAGTCCTGACTGAGTGGGGTGGACAAAGAAATCCAGAAGTACTTATAAGATTATAATATTCTCTGAGGCAAGAAAGTTAGGGCACAGAAGGATATCAGCTCAGCTTTATAGCCCTACCCAGATGCAGATCTTAGGAAACTCCACCTTACTGTAAATCAAAAAAACAAGTTCTGATATCAAAGCCCAAGGTTAAATTTCTCCTCTGAATCTATCCATGGCCTAAGGCACCTTTGTTAAAATCCTTTTTTAGTCTAATATGCTCCACCTTATGCTGTCTTTCTACTCTTCCCCTCCTCCACGCCCCATGGTATCTTTCCTCTCCCTCTTTCCCCCATGCCTTACAATGTTATTTTCCTTGTTATAGATAGATAACTATTTTTTTAAGATACTAAACTCTTCTTTGGTCAATGACATACTCTCAGTTCATGGCATATTCCCTTTCTCCTGGTTAACTGTGAGTTCCACTAGGGAACTTGTATTTTCCTTTGTTAATTATTAAAACCCCTTCCCTTGCTAACTATATGCTGTCCGGATGCCATTTCATATTTACCACTCCTGGTATCTATTTAACTTCTTCATTTTGTTTATAAACTCTACTTGTAAATAAAAGTACCAGTGGTAAGAGAAGTCATTGTGAATTCTTCACATGTGTCTTTTGCCCTATGCCTAATATTTCAAACTAGGAATTGCAAACCCAACTTCATCATTTGGTGCCAAATCTCATCATTTTCCATTCTATTTTCACTAAATTTACCCTTTAAGAATATATTAGAGGCAGCCATGGATAGAGTATTGGGTCTGTAGTCAGAAAGATTTGAATTCAAATGTGGTCTCAGAAATTTACTATGTAACCTTAGTCATGTCACTTAGCCTGTTTGCCTCAGTTTACTAACTTAATTAAATAAAGAAATGATAGCAGCTATATCCAAATTAACTACAAAAGATAAATGAAGTAAGATGCTATCTGCAACTAGAAAAGGAACTGAGAAATTGAAGTATGAATATAATGATTTTATATCTTTTTATCTGTATATATGTGAGCATACATACATGTGTGTGTATGAATGTGCACATATTTGTGTCTAATAATAGCCATCTCTAAGGCAGGATGGGGGGAAAGAAAAAGGAGAAAAAAGCAAATTTATATGATAACATTATATAAAAGGAATAGCAAGTTGTACATAATAGAATTTCATATTTCACATGCTGTCATTTTTTAAAAATTATGCTATATTATGGAAATGATCACTTTATTCCATAAATTAAAGATGAAATAAATAAAAATTAAAGTGTTTTCCACAATATCTGTCATATATGCTTACTTCTTTCCTTTTATTCTCCTTCCCATGATTTTGTGGCTATTATAAAATAGGAACATAGCTCAGAGGCTTCCTGTGTCTTCTCATTTATCTATCAACTACAGTGGCCCCATCATCCAAAGCAAGAGTTCTTTACAAAGTCTGTTATGGCATTGAATTTTGTTTCAAATCATTAAATATATTAGTTTTGCAACTGTGTTGTAAATTGTACTTACAATTTACAAATTATAAAGAATGCAGAGATACATGGGATTAAATTTAATCCCATATATATCTGCATTCTTTGTAATTCACAGTTCATATATAGTATGGTCAGCTGATCATGTAGCCCTCATAATTTTAAAAAATAAATTTGAAGGAACAGTCACTCAGGCTAGCATCTGCTCTGGACCCAGTGGGAGTGAGACATTGCTGATGAACAGATGGGTATCACATCATCTTTGTACTGCTCATCCCAGGTGCAACTGCCTCAATGTAGCCTTCCCTGAACCTCTGGTGAATGTGTTCTCTTTCTCCTCTAACATTCCCATAGCATCATGTTTCTTTGCCCTGTACCATTCCTGAATTTATGTTATATTTATTTGAGTATATAGCAAAGTTCTTTACTTCTTCCCCCACTAGGATCACACAAGCTCCCTTAAGGATAGGGGACTAGATGATTTAATTGTACATTGAAAACATCTAGTATAGTGTTTTCCCCTATTTGGCATTCTCAATAAGTAATTGTTGATTTTAATTAATGTAAATATTTACCAGCTCACAAAAACATTACTGCTTCAATTTCTAAGAAGGAAGCAGGTATACCAGTGAATCAATCAATCAGTAAGAGTTTTTTAGGGACCTATCAAAAATAAAACACTGCTGCCCATAAAGAGGTTGTATGTATACTTATAAGCATAAATAAAATAAATAGGTTAATTTTGAAAGTCACTAACAGATGAGCCTTATAAAGGAAAGGCTGTAGAAGGTGGCCTCTGACGTGAGGGTAGATGAGGATTTACTTTCCTAGCATGAGGAAGTCAGCCTGTACAGAGACTGAGAGATGGGAGATATAGTTCTGGATGGGAGAAATATAATAAAATGACAAAGGTACCATGTGTTAAACTGACTTTACACAAATTATTGCTCCTCCTGGGAAAATTGATGATTTGTGCACCAAATTCTTGGTAGTGTGATAAGAGTTTATATATATATTTTTTGCCATTTTATTAGAGAAGGGAGTGGGAAGAAATATCACTCACTCCATGTAAGCCAAATCATTTCTTTTTAAGCCCCAACTGCCTTGACTATAAAATGAACGCATTATACTCAGGATCTTTAGTTTATCTTCCAGTTCTAAAATTCTGTCATCTGAACAAAAACAGAAGAAAGTAAAATGATTAAGTGTTTTAAAAGAAAAGGTGCTATTTTATAGTCTGGGAAAGGTGTGCATGCATATAAGTGAATTTCATAAAGGAAAATGTATGAAAAGGCAGTCTGGATGGCTACATTGTTTACCTTAGAAAAATGATATTACTTCCAATTTCTGCTGAGTGTGTATGTGTGTGTATGTGTGTGTGTGTGTGTGTGTGTGTGTGTGTGTGTGTGTGTGTTTGTCTCTGTAGTTAGGCACAGAAGCCTATGTACTATTTGTTTCTTCTCCCCCAGATGGCAGTGCAGGCTTCCAGGACCAGGATGCTCAGTGCTCTTGGAAGAGGAAATAAGCTTGTCTCTGGCAGTTTTATGTACCATGTCTCTTCCTTTCAGGGGAAATACGCTACAATTCTAATGTAACAAGACTTGTGTAATCAGGGACAAATAGGTCATTCCAAGACTAACACAGCAGCTATATGTTTCTGGTTGTATATGCAGGACTAAATCCAATAAATACCAAGTAAAACAATTACCCATATCAAAATCATCTAATAAAATACAGCAAGTCCTTTTAAAATGATTAGGTATTAACTGTCCCTCTCTGTCTTTTCTCACTATTTTACAGGTTATTTTGTCGTGAACAACCACTAAATGCAGGAGAACTGATGAACATTTAGTAAAGGCTCAAATTAAATGATAGGTATGACCAGTAAGTCTTCAGTAAGGAAGTTATATTCTCCATTTCCCATCATGAATGGGAAAAATCTTGCACATGAGGCATTCAAATAATAGTTTCAAAAAAATTTAAGGCCAAAATATTAGGCAAATAGTCAAATTTCATCTCCCTGAAATAAAGGGAAATCCATGATTACCTAAATTCCACATGTACTATAGGCAGAGAAAAGTCAAGTTCTACAGACTCAAAATATTATAATAATAAGATTCAGTTCACCAGAAATGTGTTGAAAAACAATTGCACACAAAACACAATGGCCAACACAAGATACAAAGCTATGCTTATATAATCTGTGACTGTGGGATGTAGCATGTAGAAAAATGTTATGATGCAAAGTGATTCTTGAGAATTATGTAAGATTTCACAAAAGATTTGTGAAAGAGTCAAGGGTGGAAATAATCATTAAAAAGTGGGACAGAAGGAATCATGGAGGAAGCTTCATTGGGAGTGACCTTAAAAGATGAATAGAAATTCAGCAAACAGATTTGATGAGGCAAAAAAAAAAAAAAAAAAAAAAAAAAAAAGACACATAAGGCACTGGGTAGAGAATGAGCAAAGTCTCAAATGTGAACAAATATGAGTAAATGCCAGTAGCCTGTGCCAATTGAAACGTGGGAAATATTACAGGCAACAGAAATGTAGAGTGGCACCAAACTATGATGGGGCTTGGTTGTAATGCCAAGAAATTTGAACTTTATTGAATAAGTAGATAGAATGACAAATGCACAGACAGAAAAAAATCTATGCATGCATCATTATTCTTTGCTAGGCACTGTGCAAAATCCTTGAGACACAATCAACACATTCCTTATTTTCAAATAGCCTTATATTCTAATGGGGTAGTAAAGGACAGCACATATAAGGAATGGTGCAAAGTAATCTATTTCCCAGCCTCATTATTCAGTTGAAACTGTTTTCTCTAACATTAGCAATGATATCTTAATTTCTAAGACTAATTGCTTTTCCTCGGTCCTCAACCTTCTCTGTAATACTTCATAAAGTCCATAGCCATCTCTTAGATACTTTCGAGATTTTCATTATACTGCTTACTCTTTCAGGGTTCTCTTAAGTGTCTAATTGCTCCTTCTCAATCTGTTTTCCTAGGTATTCATTCAGCTCATACCTAATGTAAGTGGTTGTACCATGAGGCTCTGCTTTGGCTCTTCTAATCTTTTCTCTTTATATTATATTGTTTGGTTATATGATCATCTTTCATTGGTTTAATTTTCATTTGTATGTGGAAGATTTCCAAAATTATAAATCCCATTCTAACTTTTGTACATCTTAGAAAGGATATTCCATCAGTATCTCCAATCTAACATATACAAAACTAAACTCATCTTTCCCCCTGAATTTTGCCTTCTTCCCAACTTTGCTACTTTTCCTACTACTCTTTTAGGTAGTATTTTTCTTTTAATAGTATTTTATTTTTCCAATTATATATAAAGACAATTTTTAACATTCGTTTTTGAGTTCCATTGTATACAGTAACAAGACTATGTGATGATGAACTGTGATAGACTTGACTTTCTTAATAAAATAGTGATATAAAGCAATTCCAATAGATTTAGGATGTAAAATACCATCCACATCCAGAAAGAGGATTATAGAGACTGAATATGGATTTTCCCTCATGAGTCCTTTAGATTTGTCTTGGATCATTGTATTGCTAAGAAGAGCTAAGTTATTCATAGCTGATCATCACACAGTGTTGTCAATATTGTGTTCTAATGTTCTCCTAATTCTGCTCACTTCACTTTGTATCAGTGAATATAAGCTTTTTCATTTCCCATTATTCTTGAGCTATTCTTCCCAGTTCCTTAGGCTAGTAACCCTGGCATCGTCCTAAACAATTCAATTTCACTTAATTCTCTTCCCATATTCAATCTCTTATCAAATTTGTTTCCAACTTTCCAGCATCCTGTATAAACTATCTCTCTTGATTCTACTACCACTACTATCCTAGAATATGTTCTTATCATCTTTCACCTTTACTATTGCAATAACCTTTTAATTGGTATCCTTTCTGTGTGTCTCTATCCACTCTGAATCATCCTCCATTCAGCTAAAAATGTTATTTTCCAAAAATATAGATCTAACCATGTTATCCATTTGAATATATTCCAATGACTCTTAGTTATCTCCAGGATAAACTAACAGATTCTCTGTTTGTCATTTAATCTCTCTACTAGCTAATTTCTTATTACTTTCCCAATCTTCTTAAATTTTATTCCCCTCCATACATGCTATAATTCAATCACAATAATCTGTTTGCTGATGTCACATGACACTTCATTTTCCAGCTCTCTCTTTATAATGCCTGTCCCCCATGCCTGAAATTCTCAACTAAAGTCCCACCTTCCTCAGGAAGCCTTGCACAACTCCCCAGTTCCAATGCTTAATTGTTTCCTGTTTATCTTATATATAGCTTGGTTTGTTTATATTTGTTTGCAAGTTGCCTCTTCCATTAGATTACAGTGAGGACAAGGACTTTCTTTTGCCTCTTTTTGTATTCCTAGCACTTAGCGCAGTAGCTGCCGCATTATAAATGTGATAAAAATTATAAAAAAGCTGGCATTTAATAAATGTTTACTGATTGAATGAACGATTGCTCTCCCTTCCCACATCTATGTATTATCTTTTACATCATCCTTTAGGGCACAGCTCATATTTTACCTTTTATTTGTAGTCTTCCATGGTTCTTCCCCCTCTCCACTATGTTGCTCTGAGATGTTCTTCCATTGGGACTTTATATATCCAGTTTTTGCATAGTTATTTGCATATTGCCTCTTCCACTAGAATGTGATCATGGTTTTTGCCTTTCTTTGTATACTCATGCTTAGTATCATGCCTGACACATGCTGAAAGCATACAATGCTTGACTGAGAGAGTAGAGTACATTTTATAGTTATTAAAAAGTTGTTTTCTCATTTTGGGATTTCTTTATGTTATTCTCTTAACTCACAATATTTTACCTTGTCCTGGAAATTTCCTTCTATTTACTCATGTTTTCAGTCTGGCTTCTTGAGTTGGGTTGGGATTTTGTACAAAGTTCAGGTTCTGAATTCTTGAATCTTAGATGTGCTGGCTAGATATTAAACTGCTTTTCTACTGCATTCCACGATTTGGAAGTTACTTTCAATACCTTTAGCTGTCCAACCAACTGACAAGCTCACCAATACAAAAATAGTTTGATAAATCTGTACCTTGTTCACAAAAAACATAACATATAAAATATTCTAGACAAGAAATAACAGAGATTACTTTCCAAATAATGCTTATGTTTTTCAGTACATCATTTTCCCAATTCTCCCACTACCCAGTTTTTCCAGCAAGGGTGTTTGGAATTGCTATAGAGGTTAAACTTCAAGAAATCCATAATAATAATCAAACTTTGTAATTACCTTTTCATCTAGAACTGTGCCAGGAAGCACTTTGGAGAACAAAGAAGGGATCTTATCTCTTAAAAACTAAATTATGTCAGCCCATCAGAGGAATCTGATATCCAGTATAACCTCTTCTGAAGTGAAAATTTAGGAAATAAACCTTTTCTTCTCCACTTACACATTTCTGCTGCTAATAGCTATAGAGACTTAATGTTGATATGCAAGTCATGAAAGGTTGAAGTATGGTAAACCAAATCACAAAAAAGACACAAACCTATGAGGTAGATAATTAATATATCTATATTTATTTTTACAGAAAGTGAATACCTTAGTTACTCGTTTCCCTAAAAACTCAAATGGCATTAAAAAAAAAAAAAAAAAAAAAGATCCTTACATAGCATTAATATAGCCTCGTAGAAATATATCCAGTTTCTTGAAAAAAGAAAAACTAGTTTAAGAAAGCAGTATTCAGTTGAGAAGTAGCCAAAAAGGATTGATTTTTGGGAACCAATTCTTAAATGATTTATTTGTTATGGTTACTTGAAAATTAAAGAATTAAAAAGTATTGCCCTTTTAAAGGGTATTCAAATGACTTCTTACAACATAAGGAATGTGTTGCCTTGTAGAAATAGGATTTATTTGAATTTAAATTAAGGAAATGGCCATATGTGTGCATTAAAATTAATTGATGCTCTTTGTTTTCTTTCTTAGAACAATGGAAGAGGCAAATAGTGTTATAATAGCATATGCAGAATATATGATTTTCCTTTTACATTTTATTGAAGCAAAGGCCACATTCAAATAATAAATACTTTTCAGTTCTAAGATAATCCCCTTGTAATGTACATAGCTGAATATTATATAGCTCTGATCATGCTGACCAAGCAAGATGTAATGCAATGCAAGATAGGGAGTGAAAAACAGGTCAGCTAGAAAATCTACATTTAGTAAGGGCTTACTATGTACCAAGGACTGTGCAAAGCAATGGGGACATAAGGAATGGAAATACATACATCTCAATCATCACTACTACCACCACCACCACCACAAAACAGTCTCTTGCTCTGGAGGATATCCCAGTCTAATGAGGGAGGTAAAATGCTAACAGATTTGTACAAACATGATAAAGATAAAATAAATTGAGGTAATTAAGAGGAACTGGGTTATACTTCTAGCAAAAGGTAGAGTTTTAGCTAGAACCTGAAAGCAGTTAGGGAAGCTAATGGGTAGAATGAAATGAGGAAGAAAAAAATTCTGGGTGTGGAGAAAACCCAGTAAAAATGCCAGAAGTCAAAGAATAACTTGTTAAGAATATAGTGTTAGGGACTTCCGGTTAAGATGGCGGAGAGGAGGCTCACAGTTGCATAAGCTCCGCGCTTTCTCTCACTATCCACTTCATTACAAGCCTCTGAATCAATGCTTGACTGAAAAAAACCCACAAATAGTTACCAAGAGAAGCCATCCTTGAGATCCGCCAAGAAAGGTCTGTCTTTACTGGAGGGCTGGGGCGGTTTTAGATCGGGCGCAGGCTGAGGGCAGCGGCAGTGAGAGCACGGGAGCAGAGCTGAGAGGGGGTGGGGAGTGATCGCAGCTGTCTCTGCGGGGAGAGCTTCGCTACAGGTTTGGAACCTGCAGCAAGTCAACAGCCCAGCAGAGAAGCTAAAAACACCGGGGCTGAAGAACACAACCGCAAACAGCTGGAGTCTCTCAGGACCTGGCCGCCCCCCCCCTTTCCCCCCCCAGTGACTCAGCACGCTTTGGGATCTCAGAGCGCAGGCGCAGCACAGTCCTGCTAGTGCCTCACTGCTGCCCCCTGCAGTCTGTAGAGGAAGCTCGATAACACACCCAGCCCCCCCCCAAAGAAAGACTCCAGTTTTTTCTGTTTTTCTTTGGTAGTTTGTCTCTGATTAATAGACAGAATGAGCAAGAAGCTGAAGAGGACTTTAACCCTAGACAGCTTCTACACAGATAGAGAGCAGACTCTAAATCCTGAGGAGACTAAAAACAGGCAGTCCCCAGGTGATTCCCCAAAGGAGGAGATCGTCTGTTCCTCAGCACAGATGAACCTCATAGAAGTGATTAAAAAGGCTCTCACAAGGGAGCTAGAAGAAAAATGGGGAAAGCAGAGTGAGGCTTGGCAAAAGGAGAAGGAAGCTTGGGAAAAGGAGAGGGAGGCTTGGCAAAAGAGCCTGGAGAAGTCAGTTAAAGAGAGAGTGGATAAAGAAGTAAAATCCTTGAAAAATAGGATTAGTGAACTGGAAAACAAAATTGGCGAAATGGAAAAAAATTCCACAGAACAAAAGAACTCAATGGGACAATTAGAGAAAGATTTTAAAAAAGTGAGTGAAGAGAATACTTCACTGAAAATCAGAATTGAACAAGTGGAATTGAATGACTCGAGGAGACAAGAAGAATCAGTCAAGCAAATCCAAAAAAATCAAACAATGGAGAAAAATGTGAAATACCTTCTGGGAAAGACAACAGACCTGGAAAACAGATCCAGGAGAGACAATCTGAGAATCATTGGACTCCCAGAAAAACATGATGAAAAAAAGAGCCTGGACACTGTCTTCCAGGAAATTATCAAAGAGAACTGCCCAGAAGTCATAGGAACAGAGGAAAAAATAAACATTGAAAGGATTCATCGATCACCCACTGAAAGGGATCCTAAAATCAAAACACCAAGGAATATAGTGGCCAAATGCCAGAACCCACAGATGAAAGAAAAAATATTGCAAGCGGCTAGAAAAACCCAATTCAAGTATCAAGGAGCCACAATAAGGATCACCCAGGATCTGGCAGCATCCACATTAAAAGATCGAAGGGCCTGGAATATGATATTCCGAAAGGCTAAGGAACTTGGTATGCAACCAAAAATAACTTACCCAGCGAGAATGAGCATCTTTTTCCAGGGAAGAAGATGGACATTCAACGAAGTAAGCGAATTTCATCTATTTCTGATGAAAAAACCAGAACTTAACAAAAAGTTTGATCTACATATATAGAACTCAAGAGAAATCTAAAAAGGTAAAGATTAATCTTGGGAACTATATTTTGACTATATAGATGCATAAAGAATACATGTATACCTTGTTCTAGAAATTGATGTGGAAAGGACATTGTACCAGAAAAAGGGTAAAGTGGGGGTAGTACATCTCATGAAGAGGCATAGGAAACCTATTATATCTGAGAGAAAGAATGGAGGGGGATGAATATAGTGGGTATCTTACTGCCTACAGAATTGGCTTTAAGTGAAAAATCTTAAGACATATTCAATCTATGGTGAAACTTCTCCCATCTCATTGAAAAGTGAGAAGGGAAAAGTGGAAAGGGAAGGAATAAGCTAAGCGGAAGGGAATACGGGAACTGGGAGGGCAAGGGGTAAGATAGGGGGAGGAACTCTAAGGCGGGGGGAGGGACACTAAAAAGGGAGGGCTGTGAGAAACAAGGGGTGCTCACAAGCTTAATACTTGGAAGGGGGGGAAAGGGGAAAGAAGGGAGGAAAGCATAAACCGGGGTTAACAAGATGGCAAGTAATACAGAATTGGTCATTCTAACCATAAATGTGAACGGGGTAAACTCCCCCATAAAGAGGAAGCGGTTAGCAGAATGGATTAAAAGCCAGAATCCTACAATATGTTGTTTACAGGAAACACACCTGAAGCGGGGAGATACATGCAGGTTAAAGGTAAAAGGTTGGAGCAAAATCTACTATGCTTCAGGTGAAGTCAAAAAAGCAGGGGTAGCCATCCTGATCTCAGATCAAGCTAAAGCAAAAATTGACCTAATTAAAAGAGATAAGGAAGGACACTATATCTTGCTAAAGGGTAGCATGGATAATGAAGCACTATCTATATTAAACATATATGCACCAAGTGGGGTAGCATCTAAATTCTTAAAAGAGAAACTAAGAGAGCTGCAAGAAGAAATAGACAGTAAAACTATAATAGTGGGAGATCTTAACCTTGCACTCTCAGAATTAGATAAATCAAACCAGAAAATAAATAAGAAAGAAGTCAAAGAGGTAAACAGAATACTAGAAAAGCTAGATATGATAGATCTCTGGAGAAAATGTAATGGAGACAGAAAGGAATACACTTTCTTTTCAGCAGTTCATGGAACCTATACAAAAATTGACCATATATTAGGACATAAAAACCTCAAACTCAAATGTAGTAAGGCAGAAATAGTAAATGCATCCTTTTCAGACCACGATGCAATGAAAATTACATTCAACAAAAAAGCAGGGGGAAGTAGACCAAAAAATAATTGGAAACTAAATAATCTCATACTAAAGAATGATTGGGTGAAACAGCAAATCATAGACATAATTAATAACTTCACCCAAGAAAACGATAATAATGAGACATCATACCAAAATGTATGGGATGCAGCCAAAGCGGTAATAAGGGGAAATTTCATATCTCTAGAGGCCTATTTGTATAAAATAGAGAAAGAGAAGGTCAATGAATTGGGTTTGCAATTAAAAATGCTAGAAAAGGAACAAATTAAAAACCCCCAGTCAAACACTAAACTTGAAATTCTAAAAGTAAAAGGTGAGATCAATAAAATAGAAAGTAAAAAAACTATTGAATTGATTAATAAAACTAAGAGTTGGTTCTATGAAAAAACCAACAAAATAGACAAACCCTTAGTAAATCTGATTAAAAAAAGGAAAGAGGAAGAATATAGTGTTATGCATCCAGCCATTCTGGAGAGCAATTTGCAACTATGCTCAAAAAGTTATCAAGCTGTGCATACCCTTTGATCCAGCAGTGTTTCTACTGGGCTTATACCCCAAAGAGATACTAAAGAAAGGAAAGGGACCTGTATGTGCCAAAATGTTTGTGGCAGCCCTGTTTGTAGTGGCTAGAAGCTGGGAAATGAAAGGATGTCCATCAATTGGAGAATGGTTGAGTAAATTGTGGTATATGAACATTATGGAATATTATTGTTCTGTAAGGAACGACCAGCAGGATGAATACAGAGAGGACTGGCGAGACTTACATGAACTGATGCTGAGTGAAATGAGCAGAACCAGGAGATCATTATATACCTCAACAACGATACTGTTTGAGGATGTATTCTGATGGAAGTGGACCTCTTTGATAAAGAGAGCCTTAATTGATCAAAGATGGACAGAAGCAGCTACACCCAGAGAAAGAACACTGGAAACGAATATAAACTGCTTGCATTTATGTTTTTCCTCCCGGGTTATTTATACCTTCTGAATTCAATTCTCCCTGTGCAACAAGAAAACTGTTTGGTTCTGCACACATATATTGTATCTAGGATATACTGCAACCCATTCAACATGTAAAGGACTCTTGCCATCTGGGGGAAGGGGTGGAGGGAGGGAGGGGAAAAATCGGAACAGAAATGAATGCAAGGGATAATGCTGTAAAAAATTACCCTGGCATGCGTTCTATCAATAAAAAATTATTTAAAAAAAAAAGAATATAGTGTTATATATTTGAAATATCAGTGGAAAGAACAATAAATTTTAATTCAGAGAACTTAGGTTCAAATTTCAGCTTCCATATTAACAGTTTTATCTGAGACTAATTACCTATAAAAGAAAAACAAAAACAAAAGAAAAACAAAAACAAACGAATATAAACAGGATTTGTCTAAAGGATCTCTGAAGTTTACTAGCAAGTTGAATTCCATAAAACTATTTAAGACTCAAGTCTCATGATCTTTGAGAAAAGAAGAAAAAACAGAAGCTTACTTTGTCCTCAAAGAGAACACATTTCCTTGTTCCCTCCCTCTCTCTCTTTCTGTCTCCCTCTCTAGAGAGAGAGAGAGAGAGAGAGAGAGAGAGAGAGAGAGGTATAGCTGACCCACTTGCTATACATAGATTGCTAGAACATAAATTACCCCAATTTATACAGTTTATATCACAATTGAGATGTATAAAGTACTTAATAACTTATCTCAGTCCTCAAAACAACCATGAACAGTAGGTTATAAAATTCACACTTTATGGAAGAGAAAATTGAAACAGAGTTTAGGTGTTTAAAATTTAGAACTTAAGTCCAGGATCACAAAGCTAATGGATTGGGACCTAGGACTTCCTGACACAACTCCCAGAACACTTCATTCAACAAGTGAATTATTCATCTACAAACATTTACTAAAATCTAATTATGTGCCAGTCACCATGCTATATATAATAAGGATACAAAGAAAATCATAAATAATTCCTGTTTTCAAAAAGGTTGCCTTGAAACATACAAAATAGAGAGAGAATATATAGAAAGTGACCATAGAGAAGACTCTAGCAGCTATGGGGCCATAGTAAGCCCTACTTTAGAAGGTAGACTATGGTGTTTTTTTTTTCTTTAAAATATAATAGTTCTCTCTGGGAGTAGGTTTCTTGGGGAGGTTTCTGGAGGCAGCCTTAGTTTTAGCTCAGAGTAATAATCACTTCAAATGCAGCCGGGTGCTAAAAGTTTGAATCTTTTATTGCTTCCTCCAAAATAGCCCGGTTAATTTTTCTTAGAGGCCTATCTTTCTGCTTGGTTCCAAGAGCTCTTGCAGTTGTCTTTTGCCTCTGCTTTCTTCTGCCTCCAGCCAGCAGTTCAGTTGAGGAGAAGCAACCAGATTCATCTTCATCTCACATCACTGTGGTGGCTGGGCTCCTGCACTTCCCCCACTGAGACCAAGCTGGTTTGAAAGGCTCTCCAAATGCTAGCCGAGCCCCAAGTGAAGGAAACAAGAATCCATTCCATCTTTGTTCTGGCTGGAGGCAGAAGAAAGCAGAGGCAAAGGACAAGCTGCAAGAGCTCTTTAGAACCAAGGAGAGAGAGAGGCCTCTAAGAAAAACTAACCGGGCTATTTTGGAAGGAGAAAATAAATATTTGAACTTTCATCACCTGGCTGCATTTTGAGGTGATTATTACTTTCAATTGAAACTAAGGCTGCCTCCAGAAAATCTCCCCGAGAAACCTGCTTTCACTCAGAAAAAACCATTATATTATATTTTAAAGAACAAAAATACCACACCTTATGATCTCCTCTAAAGGAGTATCTTTGTCTAGTCCCCATATAATTCTTTTGCAAACCTCATTGGCATTTTCCTTAGCCAAATGTCTGGTCATTATTTCTGTGGCAGCATTATCTCCAATGGTTCTTATTACAGCTGTTTGCAAACGTCCCACAAAATCAGCAAACGGTTCATTGGGACCTTGCTCTATTTTTGTGAAAGCTTTACTTCCATCTTTCTGTCCAGGGAGAGAATTCCAAGCTTTAATTGCAACCTTAGAAATTTGCTCATACACTGTTATGGGATAATAAATCTGTTCTGAATTCTCTCCATACTGACCTTCACCAGCTAGTTGGTCAAAAGTGATTTGTCCAATAGCTCCTGTTTGCCTATTGTGTTGGGCTTGAGTCCTACATAATTCATAATACTCAGAAAGCCACAACAAATTTTGTCCAGGTTCTAAGCATGCCCTAGCTATGGATTTCCAATCGTTTGGGGTTAAGATTTCATAAGACAAATTATCTAGTAACACCTTAACATAAGAGGATGTAGCCCCATAAAGAGTGCAACCCTTCTTCAAATCTTTAATTTTTTCCAAATTAAAAAGAGTGTATTTTCTCTCTTTTTGACCTGAAGAGTCAAGCTTTTCAATCACAGGATATGCATTTATAAAATCAGATATATCTTCTCCTTCGTTTTTTGCTTTAATTAATGCCTCTTTTAATCTTGTCATATTCTGCTTCACAGGAGATGCTGATTGTGTTTTTGCCTCTCTCCCTCCCCCTTCTTCCTCTACCCATGAAGGGTTAATCGAGAGGGGAGAGTCATGAGATGTGGAATGATCTAATTTCTCCTGCTGTGAAGTATCACACTCAGAATTGTACTTAACTCCATTCTTATCTGATTCTTCCTGCTTTTCACCTAGTTTAGTTAGCACCTCTCCCTCCTGCTGTTTCTTCTTTTTCCTTATTTTAACATTTATAAAATTTTCTTAAGCCAGTTGTATTAAATTATATGTATTAAGTATGTCTTTGGAAATTGAGTTAGGTCCATTTTTATTATAGATTTGACAAAGATCCTCTCCTACTAATTTCCACTTGTCTAGATCCAATTCTTTTTCCAGAGAGAAACAAGGACATGTGTTCTTTACAGTTTCTAAAAGTTCAGTGATCTGCTGCAAAATTATAATCAAATCTTCGCTTTCTATAACCTTGACAATGCTCTCTAAACATTTTCCTTGTACAGAAACAGAAGGCTGTTTTCTAAACATCTGTCCCATCTTAGGTGAAATTCTACTTTAACTCTTTTAACAAAATTTCTTTGTTGTACTCACCCTAATTTCTGGGTCAAGAAGACTTTTCCACTGGATTCAGGATCAGAGCTTTTCCACTGAAATCCACTGCGGGGGTAGAGGGGGGAGGGTCTGTCAGCCCCACATTGGGCGCCAAAATGTGGTGTTCTTTTTCTTTAAAATAATATTTGGTTCTCTCTGGGAGAGAGCAGGTTTCTTGGGGAGGTTTTCTGGAGGCAGCCTTAATTTCAGTTAAAAGTAATAATCACCCAAATGCAACCAGGTGCTAAAAGTTCAGATTTTTATTGCTTCCTCCAAAATAGCCAAGTTAGTTTTTCTTAGAGGCCTATCTTTCTGCTTGGTTCCAAGAGCTCTTGCAGTTGTCCTTGGCCTCTGCTTTCTTCTGCCTCCAGCCAGCACAAAGGTGGAAGATGGAATGAATCTCTCTTGCCTCCGAGAAAGGGTTTCTGGCTGAACTCACTTGACGCTCCCCTCTCAATCTTTTCAGCTGAACTAACTTGACTGGCTCACTGAAGCTCTATTTATGCTCCTTCTCCAAGAGTGGGATTGTGGGATCAGAGAGTGGGATTATGGGTTTCCTCCCAGAGTGCTCTCTGGCCCTAAGAGCTTCTTGCTTATATGAGCTCTCTAAAGGTGTGGACACAAGTATTGTTTCTTCTGGCCCATAACATCTCCTTGTAAGGTCAGATCGATCATACTAAACCATGCTAAATTAGATAATTATTGTCTCTATCAACTCTAATGACTTAACACTTTGTAAGGATTCCAACAGTAGCATTTATGCTGAATCTTAAGGGATACTAAGTGAGGAGCAAGAAAATTCTGAATTGAAAAAATTGAAAAAATGGCTTTCATGAGCTAGTAAGAGCTGGTTCCAGCATACTCTGGCTAATTCCCTCTCAACAGCTTTGTAAATAGATGTTATTATAAACTGCATTTTATAGATCAGAAAACTGAAATTGAGATAGATTAAGTGATTCGTCCTAAACTACATCTGTAGTAAATGCCTTAAAATCAGGTCTTTGCAATTCCAAATTTATTACCTTCTTTATTTTACTTCTTTGCTACCTAAATATAATGAGTAGCTAAGCTCTCAATAAAAAGGACTTTTTTTTTAAAAAAGTAAGTCACTAGGGGACTTTCATCACTATGGAAAGTTGATTCTACAAAAAATAAGAGTGGACACTTACTATTGGAAGCAAATGGTGAAAACAAAACTGAAAAAAAAATGCAATTTCTTTGAGTCAGTTACCTGGAATTAACTTAACACATCAATCAATTTATGCTGAAGAAATAAAGTGGCATCACAAAGTTGCATCTAGATTTTATATCTAATAAAATAGGATTGGGCTTTTTTTTTTTTCTTTCTTTCTTTTTTGTTTTTTTTTTCATACAAGCCCTAATTATTTTTTTAGGAAGGATATGTATCTCTGTTAGCTTAAATCTAATTGTATAATGGAATACACAATTTTTAAGTCACTTGCACTCTGGAACTGTTTGTCCACAAAGTAATAAGCCTCTTACAATTAGAAATGTCACCCTTTCTCCATATTTTCTATTTGAATTAAACAGATCAATCAGTCTGCTCAACTTTTATTAAAGGTTAAGTTCATACAGTAAAGGATTTGAGAATGGAAAAAGGCACAAGCAGGCAAACATATAATGGTGTTTCTCCTGGGCTGCTGATAAATGGAAAATATGGCTGATTTTGTAGTATCTGCTATATATGGACATTAAGCAAGCCTACTCTTGTTTTTATACTATTTCAAATTCATTTGTGTTCTTCTAAAACAGGTACCAGCTTCCAAGACATGGCTGTACCACAATATGTAGCTTCAATCAGAGTATATGTGAAGAACTATATTCAATCTTGGTTGCCACAAATTAGGGAGCAATTTGAGACAAAATCAGAGAATTGTACCTAGAGTTGGTAAAGAATCTGAATTCAGTCCATATCATATAAGGATCATTTGACGACCTAAATAATAATGAATTGGAAATTCAAGAGAACACTCAAGAGAGACATACAAAAAATTGTCTTTCCATATTTTGAAGGCTAATATATAGAAGAAGGATTTAGCCTTTTCTCTTTTGCCTAATGGCACAGAACAAGAGAAATAGGTTTAAATTGCAATGAATCAAATTCAGTAAATCAGACTTCTTGTTAGAAAACCTTTCTAACAATTAGAACTATTTAAAAATATAATTTGCCTTGGGAGGTACAGGCATACCTTGTTGTATCACACTTTATTTTTGCATATATTATACTCTGCAGATATTGTATTTTTCACAGATTGAAGGTTTGTGGCAACTTTGTATTGAACAGATGTATCAATACCATATTTCCTACAGCATATGCTCACATCATGTCTCTGCATCGCATTTTGGTAATTATTGCAATTTCAAGAGGTTTTATTGTTATTTAATTAATTATGGTGATTTCTACTCAATGATCTTTAATGATCTTTAATGTTACTATTGTAATTGTTTAGAGGTGGTACAAATTGCTCCTATATAAAACTGCTAACTAGATTGATAAATGTTGTATGTATTTTGACTGTTCTACCAATTAGCTATTCCCCAATCTTTCCTTCTCCTTAGGCTTCTCTGTTCTATATGACATTTAATAACCCTTCAATGGTCTTTAAATCTTCAAGTGAAAGGAACAGTCAAACAATACTCATTGTTGTTGTTTTTTTTTTTTTTTTTTAGCTACCCCAAACTTTATCATAATGATCAATCAAGACCCATCACCATTAAGGCTGCCCTAGTGAAAAGATTATGATTCACTGAATGCTCAGATAATGGTTAGCATTTTTTAACAATAAAATATTTTAAATTAAGAAATTTACTTTAAAAAATTGCACTATTGAATAGTTAATAGATGACAATATAGCATAAAGATAACTTTGACATGCAATGGGAAACAAAAAATATTCCTATAAGTTGCTTTATTGTGATTTTCACTTTATTGTAATGATCTGAAATTAAACCTGCAGTATCTCTGAAGTTCTTGGTTCTTTTGTAAAAAATGGCATTAGTAATTAGTAATTCATGGGTGATGAGTAAATTCTATAATTCATCTTAAAGAGTTTCTTTCCCTGAGTCAATTAAGAAGGAAAACAACATGGAGAAACAGAAAATGTTATCGTAAACCTTCAATTCACTTCGTTTTCCTCACTGCTTAAAATTACTTTCCATTATAGTGGGTAACATTGCTAAAAGTGCATTAGATAAGGAAAACCCACAAAGATTGGAATTAAAGTTCCAGAGGAAAGGATTCATTTAATTTGTGGACTTATTTCTGCAAAGGACTTAGCAAAATGGAAATAGCAAAAAGTATTCCACAGAAGCTTAATCTATAAAAGTTCAAATATCTCTTTTATTACAGATAACATTTTTAAAACATGTGGTCCTATAATACAGTATTATATCATGTAATAGTGATTTTGAATTGATACAAAGGCACCATACCATTAAATATGTTCAGAGTTGTCACTTCTGATTCAAGTTAACTTTGTGGAAGCTTGAGGTCCTGGTTCCTGCCTTGAGTGAGTCAGTGCTTTCACCTTGATATGAAGTTGGCTTCCATTATTGGCTACAGATCTGAAAGAGTTGGTGACTCAAAAGATATACAAAAAGTTGACCTTCACCACTTTTTCCAAATGGGAATCATAGACCTCTTTGAGCTGCTTCCTGAGTGATTGAGTGAGGAGAAAGAGCAGTTTATTCCATTACCTATCTTAGATTGTGTGTCATGAACACATAGTATCTAAAGACTATGTCCTACCTAGGCAAAGCTGAGCTTGTAGTAAGACTGTTTCTCATTTGTTTTTGTTCATTTTAGGCAAATAGATACCTGACCTGAAATGAATGTATATTTTCCAGGATTTGAGAAGGATTTGTGAATTTGAGTAGTAAGGAGATCTTATCCAGTGGAAGTAGATTGATAGCTATAGAAGAGGACATGGTAACTACCTCCATGTCCTGGAGAAGACAACTTTCAAGAAGATATAGGCTCAAACTTAGATGATTAACCCTAAAACATATATGGAGATCAGTGAGACCATAGAGAATTGAAGTGAAATGTAAAATGTCTAATTAGTCCATTCTGCAAACTATTTTACATTCTGGTAAACTTTAAGTATTAATGTCCCAAAAGGTTGTAACAGTGATTATAAGTTATCTCTACATACTGTTTTGTTAAGTTATTCCATTAAGGTGTTCTTTGAATCTTTCATGCTTAATCTCTTGAGTGAAGTAATAAATTACCTGCCCCACAAGTAATTTATATAATGTACTTCTGAACATCTTCCTTCTTTTACGTTATTTTATTGCAAAAATCCCAAATAGAAAGCATAACATAAGTTAAAACATCTTGAGGGCATCCAGGTTGGGGCTATTGAGTCAATTAATATGAGAAAATGTGATCAGTCTAATACATTTTCTTAGATGTACATTCACACACACTTGGATTCAACCAGATCTATATTTGCACAGATATAGAGATATATAGAGAGATAGGTAGATGGATCTCTATCCACCTGTATCTACATATGAATAGTGTGTGTGTGTGTGTGTGTGTTTGTATATATATATATGTGTCTATATGTACACATTTATATGTATATGTATGTGTCTATATGTACACATTTATATGTATATGTATGTGTGTATGTATGTACCTGGAGTATATATGCATACCTGAATCTATAGCAGAAGGGCTTTCCTGGGTAAAGAGAGAATGTCAGAATATCCCAACACTTAGGTACTAGCAATAATCCTTCAGAATTAGAATAGAAACCTGTATGAATTTGTTTTTCTGGATATCAAGCTAAATAGATTTTATACCTATTTTTATATCTTTTGATGTGTCAACCATACAATGGAAATGATAAATATATAGTAATAATAATTCATCTTTTCTTATCATTACAAATTTGTCAAATAGCTTTCTCAGGAAAAATTTCTAAGGTAAATACTTTAGGGATTAAAAGTAAGGTTAGTCCTATAAGTATTGTTTTTCCTCATTAGAGTATAAGTTCCAAGGGAAGATTCTGGGAAGGTGGCAGAGTGAATCAGAAAATTCCAAGCTCTCAAGATTTCTCCCACAAATAAAACAAAATTGCCTCAGGGAGAATATATAGAGGTGAAAAACAAATAAGACTTGGAGCAGAACAGGTTACTTCTGGGACAACCTTATAAGACCCAAGGAAAGACCCCAGGAACAAGGTTTAACCTATATGAAGCATAAATATTTATGGCTAATTCCACAGAAGTCACAAATGGAGAGCCCTGGGACTAGCTGGTTTCAGAGGTAGCCTGAAGCCCTACCACAATCACATAGATAACACATTGATTTTGTATATGTATCTGAATTGAAAACATTTAGTTTTAGGATAATAATAACAACAATTCAACCAGTGCATGCCTTCAAATATTTTGGTTTCTTTTACACAAGATGTATTTTGCCTAAATCTACCAAGGATAAAATTTAGGTTCTGTACAATAATACATCCTAAACTCCAAGGTAAATAGTAAAATATTTAAAGGAATTAATACACAAAAATCAACTTTAGTGCAATTTTTAAGAATTGTATAATGAGCAAGAAAAATATAAAATATTCATTGTTAGGATGTTTTAGAAAGGATGCTGACAAAAGCTTATAAAACACATGTCCATTTCCCTAATTCAGCTATGGAATGATTATCATTTCTTGATCAGTAATGTTCTCAGAGCATGTGAAATATGGGTTAAAATAACAAATTACTTCATTTGTTAAAGTAGAATCAAGAAGCTCTCCATGGATAACATTCACAATGAGTCACTCAGCAATATGTTAGCAAAGAAACAGCAACAAAATGAGGAATCCATGTAAATTTGTTTATGAAATTAGAAAAGTTTATGTTGTCAATTGATATGAGAAATTACTAAAAGTTTATTCATTAGGATCATGGATTTATTAACCAATTCCAATTATACAAGAAAATGATAGAAATAATACAATACTGTAAAAAAATTAATACTTACTGAATATCTATGAAAATTGAATTGTTGGCAAAAATTACACATAAGAAGTTCATTATTAAGAAGTTCATTATCTTTTATAATGAAAACCAAAAACAAAACACCCAAATTCCTGTTGTGTAAATTCAGACCTAAAAATATTTTTGAGAATTCAACAAATGAACTATTAGAACTGGATCATTATCATTTATAATTATTCCACAATGATTTGTGCATTTACTGATCCTCTCCCACAAAAAGAAATTTAAAACAATGTTTTAAATCTGTCACCATAATAACTCATAAATCCCAAAGCTATGTAGAACAAAAAGCTTTCAAATTTAGGAGATGTAGAAGAAGAAATCAAAGTCTTGTGATAAAACTTCATTTTCCATTTCATCCTCATCCTAACACTGCATTTTCCCAGAATACTTAATAAGCCAATGCCTTAATAACTCTATTCAATTGCTAAACTTTCATAGAAAATATAATAGGAGATTGATTAAGCCCCTCTCTTTATTCTAAGCAAAACTCTAAGAGTAAAAGTTGCAGAGAAAATACTATCCTGTATGTTTACTATGAGTTTCCTCATGTGATCATTTCTTACATCAGTGAAATTACAGGAGCCAATATGCCATGTGGGGGAGAGTGGGGGAAACCGGGGTGGGGGGAAATTGGAACACAAGATTTTTCAAGGGTCAATGTAAAATTTATCCTTGTATACATTTTGAAAATTAAAAAAAAATCTTCAATAAAAAGAAAATTGTATCTTCATATACAATCATCTTTGTAATATGTTTTGTGAATTCATGTTTTATGCCTTAACTTAAAAATAAAATTATATAGTTTTAGAATGCAAAATAAGAAATTAAAACAAGAAATTACAAATCCTTTTTGTATACCCATTTCTATTCTATAACAGGAACTTATTCTATGCACTTGTTCATAAAAATGTGACAGCTAGATGACACAATGGGTGGACTTGGACTCAAAAAGACATGGTCCTGAGTTCAAATCTGGCTTCGGCTACTTAACCATTTGTTTGACATTGGGCAACACACTTAACCCTTTTGCCTCAGTTCCTAATCTAAAATGAGTTGTAAAATGATAAATCACTCCAATATCTTTGCAAATGTGGCCATTAAGAGTCAGCTATGATTGAAATAATCCAACAACAACACCAGCACTTCATAAAATACAAATAAATATATATGTGTATGTATATATTTATGTATGTCTGTGTGTGTGTATGGATGTATATATATGCATGTATATATATGCATGTATATATATATATATATATATATATATATATATATATATATATATATATATATAATGACAAGAGAGTGACTTTTCCAAGAACTATCCTGTCTGAATTCCCTTCAAAAATTTGAAAAAAAAAATGATGACATTAACTATGAAGCACTACAAAGAACTTTGCACAGATCATGTCATTTGGTGCTCACCAAAAAAAAAGTGATATAGATGCTGTTATTCTCCCTACTACACAAGTAAGGAAACATTAAAAAATTAAGTGACTTACGTAGACTCACATAGATTATATTTAAATGCATGTTCTCATGATCATAATTTCAGCACATAAGTACTAAATATATTATGAGCTCTAAATTGTTTCAATTGATCCTCTCCAATACACTTCCATGACAACTGAAACTGAGACTTGGGGATTTTACTCAAGCCTGCTAATTATGTGGCCATTTTTAAGGTTAGTTAAGACTTAGGTTTTCATTGGATCTAGAATGAATTACATTTGGGTGATATCATCACAACTGAATATTTTAGTGGAAAATCATACTAATGACCCAAATTAATGAGGAGCCTGAGCTAATTCTCTTCCCTTTTCAGTAAGAAGCCCATCCTGGTATTATCAGGATCTAAGACCTTGACTATTCTGTTTCTATAGGGTGATTATAAGAATGGAACTCTTTTATCAACCTCCATTTTCTATCCCTCAAACCTTGAGGCATCTCTAAACAACTTTTGAGATATTGGCTAATACATCTTGGATAAGTCTGGGACCTCATCAGCCAGGTACATTCCAACTCACTCCTCCTTGATCCCTCCCTCTGAGCTACTGAATTCTCTCCTGAAATTCCCCCTCCTCCCTTGAGAAAAACCCCAAAGTTGTATTTCCCCTATAAAAGATGTGCCCATAATGAAGAGCTTTGCTAAGTCTTTTTGAGGACTAAGCCCTATATAAGGAATTCTCTCTCCCTTATAGTGTCTGCCCTGTAAAGGCTGAAACTCTTGAGTTCATGCCCTGAGGTCAGACAATGGAGCATTTCAGGCTAACTACCGATTGGACAATACTCTATTAGCATATGCTTGAAAAATGGCCCACCCCACTATTCTGTGCTGGCTCGATCTATTGGTATATACAGAGAATTGAAGGACGGATTAAAGGGTGTAGTAAAACAAGCCAGAGTTACTTTTGGGCAGGAGATGATGGAGAGATTTCTGTGTCCATTCCTCTCATTTCGACCAAGAATAAAGACCAAAGACTTTTGCTTATCCTGACTCTGGATGATTCTAAAGTATCCAGGGTGTTACCTTGGTCTTCATATCACCCTTTAATGGATCCTTCTTCTTACTGTAATTAACTCTGGTTAGTCTACTACACTCCTCTATGTACTTTATCTTATAATAAATGAGATATATTCAGGCCTGATGGCATATTCCTTTAATGGTTTCTTCCAAACTCCTTTCCTTGGTAACCCTATTACTTTCTCAAACCTATACCATACTTAGTACTTGTGATGCCTATTTTACCTCTTCATTTGTCTGTAACTACTTCTAAATAAACCTAACTTTTAGCAAAGAGAATGATCATTGTGAATGTCATATGTTTATTTAGAACTAGGAATTGCTATCCTGATCGCATCAATATCACCTCCTACAACTCTCTTTTGTTACCTAAATAGTTGAAATCTGAACACTTTCAATTTGAAATGTCTATTTTCAATCAGAAACAGGCCTTTCTTCTTTTTGGGAAAGAAACAAACCATTATGTGTAGTTGGATGAAAGGCATAGAAAACATGCCTATTTTAGATTTAAACATATGTATTTTTTTTTTACCATATTTGACATATATTTGGTTACACGTCAACTGGAAAGATGGGGGAAATGGGGGAAAAATTGGAATAATAGTATGTCAGCAATTCACAAATTTTTCTGCAAGGTCTACCTTTGTCATCTGAATCTTAAATTAACTTACCTGTTTGAAGTAAGACTTTCTTGATATGCACAATAAAATTATTTGAGGGATTTAGGAGAAGGCATTAAATGAAGCTAAAAGTAAGCTGCTAATGCATCAAATGATTGGTCCTAAATTTAACCAACTGAAAAAACATATTTTAATGGGTGAAAAATGGTTAGAAACCCAAGACTTTTCACTTGGAGAAAGAAAATTATACCTAAAGAAGACTTTATGATCTGATGCAGCCTAAACCCTGTCATTATGATGACTGGGTCTCCTTCTTTGTTGCTCCAAGCCTTATGGTGATATATTTTTTTTTGTTCCAGAAGGCAGAATGTACTTGAAGATTTATTACGAATTCCTCTGTGAACAGTATCCATCATTTTGCTCCCTTCCAGCTGAACTAACTGAAGTGATTCTGCCTGTGGCCAGTTGTCTGGAGAGTTACTTTCAAAAAAATATTTGAATATGGCCTCACATGTTTTAGCTTTGCAATACAACTGCCAATGTGACCATAACCTTAGTGGCCAAGAAAACAAAACAAACAAACAAAATCAACAAAATCAAAACAATAACAGCAATAAAAATGATTAATATTGTATCCCATTCAATCAGGAGGCATGGAAAAAAGAGATCTGTCCTAAATTTCAAATGTTCAGGATTTATCAAGTATTTACTGTAAGCCAAGTACTTTGATAGTCTCCTTGGATCCAAAGAAAAAACTAAAAGTCTTTATCCTCAAGGAACTTACATTGTATTTGATGTTACACAAAGCAATGATACAAAATAATCCCCTTCCCCTACCCATGGAAGAAATACTAACAACTGGAAATAATTTTTTTCATATATAATGAAATAAATTTAATATTGTCTTCTGAAAATGAAAAACCAAAAGTGGGGCTATGCATTTCTGGGCCTGAGATGGTGCTAATAAAAAGGTGGTACTCTAGTTGTGCTGCTGGTTTGCCCACCATTCATAGGATCTCAAAGCTAGAAGGAACCTCCAGAGGGAATCTAGTCTACCCCACACCAAAGCATGAATTCCCTCTCTCCCTCTGCAAGATCCCTGAGTCCATCCATCCATCCAGCTTCTGATTAAGATTCTAGGGATGGAGAACTCATTACCTCTTGTTAACTGGAAATGATTTATGGTTAAAAGGGTGAGTTCTATCCATCCATCCATTTATCTAACATTTTTAAGTGCTTACTTAAGTGTCCAGCATTGTTTGGATGTTGAAGGATATAGAGACCAAATAGAAATAGTTTCTAATTTTGAGGACCTTAGATTCTACCCTATATTATAAATTTCTCTCAGAAAATATTAAGTAAGTAAACCTGTCAAGAACAGTAAGGAAGATAGCCATTTTAATCTCCTTTTTATAATGAATTAGTTCTTGATCTTTACTTCTCAAAATTCCTTAGAAATACAAATAAAATGGAAAAGTCCCTCAAGAAGTTTCTCATTCACTTTCTAGGAATAAAGTTTAAAAAACTGGAATTTAAATAGGCAAGCAGATTGTAATAGAAAGAGAAACAGTGACAAAAGTGTGAAATACTGAATTTTTATCCTAACCTAACTCCATTGCTATAAAACTAGGTGATTTTCCTTTCTCTTAGCATCACTTTGGGAAACTGGAAACCTGCAAAGCTGGTAAACCATCAAGTGGACCCTGACTAGATATAATCAACTAGCCAAGTCACTTAAAATGTGTAACTTCTATTTTCCTCATCTCTAAGAGGAGTAGATGTAGAGGACGTAGAGAATGGCAGGAAATCGAAAAAATAGCTTCGATTATTCCTGAAATCTCTGCTAACTCTGATAATTTTATCTAAGATTCTATTATTTCTGCCAGCTATAAAATACTACATTGTTCATTTCAAAATTATCCTGCTTCTTTCATTTTACTTATCTTTCAAAGAACCAATTTTTGTTTTCCTGGATTACTCCCTGTTGGAATCCTTACAAAGTGTTGTCATTAGAATTGATAGAGACAATAATTATCTAATTTAGCATGGTTCAGTATGATTGATCTGATCTTACAAGGAGATGTTATGGGCTAAAACCTAAAACAAAGTACTAAGTAGAACTGATAGAACTGATAGAACACAATTCTTGTGTTCACACCTTTAGAGAACTCATATAAGCAAGCTCTCAGGGCCAGAGAGTACTCTAGGACAGACACAGAGGCACTCTGGGAGATTGAGAGCCAGGAGCACTCTGGAAGATACAGAAGCCCACAAACCCTCTCTCGGAGGCAAGACAGATTCATTCCAACTTTCACTTTGGTGCTGGCTGGAGACATTTGGAATTGAGCTGAAGGAGTCAGATGCATTCTATTTTCCATCTTGGTGCTGGCTGGAGGCTGAGGGACAAACCTTTGGATTTGGAGACATTCGGAGGGAGCTCTTGGAACCAAGTAGAGAGATAGGCTGTAAAAAAAAAAAAAAAACTAATCGGGCTATTTTGGAGGAATCAATAAAAGATTGGAACTTTTAAAACCTGGCTGCATTTGGAGTAATTATTACTTTTAACTGAAACAAAGGCTGCCTCCAGAAAACCTTCCCAAGAAACCTGCTCTCAGAGAGAACCAGCTTATATTTTACAAAAAAAGAAAAACACCACAACTCCCCCTTTCACAGACAAACAAAATTATGTTTGTTCTTTAGTTCCATTTGACTCTTTATGACCCCTTTTGGGACAAATATACTAAAAATAGTTTGCCATCTGTAATGTTCTTCTTGGTTCGGTTTCTTTGCGGTTTCTGGGAACAGCCTTCATTTCATTTCAGTAATCACCACGAGTACAACCAGGTATTAAAGTCCAAATCCTTTATTATCTCTTTCTAAGTCTTGTCCTCTTTCCTGGGGCCTGGTTAGCTTTCTTAGAGACTATCTCTGTCCTTGGTTCTGAGAGCTTGAGCTCCTGCCATCAGTCCTTTGTGTTCTCTGCCTCTGCCAGCTTCTTGAGGTCCTCCTGAATGTGTCTGGGTTTCTGTGGGGGAGGCAGGAGGACCACACCATGGTCTCTGTCTTCCAATTCTGATTCTGGCTGAGTTTGTCCAAGCTTATATGTTCTCTCATTATACGTGTAAATCTTGTAGAACTATATTAAGTACTAAGTACTGAACTACAGAACTGCTAACCATCTTGCTTTATAAACAACCATTGTCTCTATCAATTCCAATGACTTATAACCTTGTAAGAAATCCTTTGTTTCAAGTTCAGAGTTCTGGCCCATAATAGCCATCTACTTCTATTTTTCATTTGAGGAAACTGAGGCAAACAGACTTAAGTGATTTGCCCAGTATTACAAAACTAGTAAGTGTCTGAGGACATATTTGAACTCAGGAAGATGAGGCCTGGTGATCTAGCTACTGTGATGCTACTTAGTTTGTCCAATTTGTTATTGCTACTTGTGGCTTCAACTTCCTATCTTCTCATTCAATCTTCAACCCTTATAATACAGGTTTCATACAGACTCTGTTGACCATGATTCTCTTAGGTACTCTTGCCTCTCTGGGGAGCACTCTATTTCTCCTCTTACTTAATGACTGGCTCTCAGTCTCCTTTGCTGTTTCATTATCCATATAGGGACTTTCTTCTTGTGTTAACTTTTCTCTTCTACTGTGTCTCTTAGTGACTTCATTATTTCCTGTGGATTAAATTATCTTTATATAAATGATTTATAGATATCCAAGGCCAGTTTCTCCCTTGAGCTTCAGTCCTACATCACCAATTGCCTGAAATGCTTTTTAAAAAACTGGATCCTTTAAGTACCTACAATTTTACATGAGCAAAAGAGAAAACATTATCTTACTCCAAATCTATCCTTCTAGTTAATTTTCATGTTTCTTTCAAGGGCATCTACATTCTTCAAGTATCCTAAGTTTATAAACAACATTATCTTGAAACCCTCATTTTCCTCATACAGCAGTCCAAATTCTTTCTTTGAACTTTTTGCAAGTGTTCCCAATTTTCTGAAATGGTCCCTTCTTGCCTCTCCCAATTAAATTCCCTGGTTTCCATTAAGACTCTGCTTCAGATTTGCACAAAATCTATACTTATTCCCCCAGCTGTTAATGCATTCCCCAATACCACATCACTTCTTAGGTTCCCTTGTATCTATTTTAATATGTATTTTATACATACTTATGCTTTTTTGTTGTTGCTGTTCAGTCATTTTCAGTTGTGTATAACTCTTCATACTCCATTTGGGGTTTTCTTTGCAAAGAAACTGAAATAGTTTGACATTTCTTCTCCAACTCATTTTATTCATGAGGAAACTGAGGCAGACTGGGTTAAATGTCTTGCCCAGGGTTACAAGACCTTTTGTAAGGTCTTATTAGCTAATAAGAGTTAATAATTCATCTGAACTGATGAATATTAGTCCTCCTGGATTTAGCCAGGCACTCTATCCAGTACACCATATACCCTATAAGTTAGCTTATATGTGTGGAGATACATCTTTTGTTAGAATGTAAGTTCTTTAACTGTCATGGGATTGGTGGTGCATATTTGTAATTGGTGTTAACTGGAGAGTATGAGATTCCTATGAACATGCATATTGTGAATCTCAAGGGCTAAGCTGATCAGGTGTCTGCATTAGATCCACCACCAATATAATGAGTCACTATATGGTGAGAATATAGGCCTAAGAGAATGGGAAAAAGTTTTCTTAAAACACACACACACCACACACACACACACACACACACACACAGACACACACACAAATGTATACTTTTGAAGACAGAGATTATATAACTCTTGTATTTTAGTTCCTAGTAGCTAGCATAGCACTTGACACTTTTTAGGTATTTAATAAAGCTTTGTTGATTTTAGGGACCTGTTCACATGGACATCATAGAAGAGAGGTCTCTTCAGATTATCAGATGAATCTTTTTATCCATAGAGAGAAAGAAATAATCTGCCCATATGTAAAAATGTTCAATGTGTTCTTCACAAAAATGGATATAGCCCCAGATAGGAGCCTATTTCCTTAGATTTCCATCTGCTTCCCTGCCACGTTTTAATTGGTGAGAACAAGATGCCCCTGCCAGGTTTCAGCTTGAAAGAACAAGATTTTCCTCTCAGGTCAAGCTCATCACTTCTAATCCAATTTTTTTTTAATCTTTGTATCCCTACTACTTAGCATAGCATATGTTTAATAAATGTTTCTTGACTATTGAATTTTATCTTTTTCTCTTTGTACCTGCTCTTTTACCTGATTTCAATATTAGGAAAGATAATGCCAATCCCAGAATAAACTCATCATTTCTAATTTTATCAATTTCTTAGAAGAGCTAAAATCTTTTCTTATGTTTGTATTCACCTTGGTCACTTTAGGATCTCAGAGACCCTCATTTTATAAATGAAAAATTCAAGACTAAAGAAACTAATTCAATAAACAGAATTCTGGTAAAATTCCATAAGAATTCTGGTAATCTGACTTCCAGCCCTGCCAATCAGAGGAGAGGCCAAGAGAGGTTAAATTTATTGTTCAGTCATTTTTAGTCATATCCTACTCTTCATTATCTCATTTAGAATTTTCTTGACATAGATACTAAAGTGGTTATCCATTTGCTTCTGCAGCTTATTTAACAGAAGAGGAACTAAGACAAATAGGATGAAGTGATTGGCCCAAGGTCACCCAGCTAAATTTGAATTCAGGATGATGGGTCTTCCTTACTCCAGGACCAAGACCCTATCCATTGAACCACTTAGGGGACAAATTGAGTTACCAGCATTGATGAGTTTACAAATGGAAGAAGATACTGCTGCTTGGTCATGGTAGGAAAGTCCAAAATAAGTGCATCTGAATGAGAAATGAGATGTCTGACCTGTCTCTCCTGCAAAACTTGATTGGATGAAGGTCAGTTTTGCAAAGATAGATTTGAATCTAGGTTCTCTGAATTCAGACTTGCCATTTTAGCTTGCAATTTTCCATGAAATCTCAATTAAAAATTCACAGAAATTAAGAGGCCTGCCCAAGATCACATAAGTAGAAAGTTACAGATACCAATGCTAATGCATCCCCCAATACCACATCACTTGTATCTATTTTGTATATGTTTTCTACATACTTACTTTTTTTTGTTGTTCAGTCATTGCTACATATGACTTTCAAAATTGTGATTTTCTATTTCCTTCTAACTTCCTTCTATTCTCTTAAGGAAGTTTTCTCCAATCCATCTTTATTCTATTCCTTCTTTCTGTTAGTTATTTTCTATTTATCCTGCACAGAGCTTGCTTTGTATCTATTTCTTTGCTTGTTGTCTCCCAGAAGTAGATTGTGAATTCCTTGATGGCAGGAACTGTGTTTTGCCTATTTTTGTATACCCAGTGCCTAGAAAAGTGCCTGGCACATTAAAGATATTTAACAAGTTGATTGATTGATTGATGTTCATTTAAAAAAAAAAGTTCCAACAATTTTTTTTGCAACACAGTCATTAGTATCTCTCCCCCACAACTAAATCTCCCACCAATACAATCAACAAATAACACAATTCTCATAACCATTAGTTAGATGCTTACATTTGCCATGGCTAAATATACATGCCTCACTATGCACCTTGAGTCAGTCAGTAGGTGGGCAATATGCTTCATTATCTACCCTCTGGAGTTATTTAGATTAATTTCTAATACAAATTTGAAAACACTTTCCCCTCCTGAATGAGATGATTTTAGTTTAATCTCTCTCTCCAGGACAATATTTAATTATATAGTTGTATCATAACTAGGTGTTTGAAGAACTTGAACCATTGAATAGGCTAAAATGGTAGCTAATGTCATTAATCTTTTTCTTCTTGTTCAAGAATGATCTTTTTGATAATGTATATAAAAACATTAAGTGAAAATAAGGATTCTCTAATATGAAAAGTTTAACTATTAACAACCATTGGTACTGAATATATATCTTGTGCTATTTACATAATACAGCACACTTATACAATCTCACAAACTTCAAGAGGAATGAAAAATTTAAGTGGGGGAATAGGGGCTTAGAACTAAAGAATTCCCCCCCCCAGTGGCAAGAGATAAAACAAAATAAAAATGTTTTATTTTACTTTTCAATGTGGACTGATTATTTTTGTTTGAGAATAACTGATCGTATGTGCTTCAAATAGAAAGGAGATAATTAAGGAGCTTCTACTTCTTTTATTTTCTGTTATGAGAAAACATTCCAAGTAGAAAAAACTCAACATATTATAAAGAAACAAATTTTCAACACTAGGCATGATATTGTTTAAAAAATAACAAAGAATCACTACACACCTGTCAGATTGGCTAAGATGACAGGAAAAAATAATGATGAATGTTGGAGGGGATGCGGGAAAACGGGGACACTGATGCATTGTTGGTGGAGTTGTGAACGAATCCAGCCATTCTGGAGAGCGATCTGGAATTATGCCCAAAAAGTTATCAAACTGTGCATACCCTTTGATCCAGCAGTGTTTCTATTGGGCTTATACCCCAAAGAGATACTAAAAAAGGGAAGGGGACCTGTATGTGCCAAAATGTTTGTAGCAGCCCTGTTTGTAGTGGCTAGAAACTGGAAAATGAATGGATGCCCATCAATTGGAGAATGGCTGGGTAAATTGTGGTATATGAATGTTATGGAATATTATTGCTCTGTAAGGAATGACCAGCAGGATGAATACAGAGAGGCTTGGAGAGACCTACATGGACTGATGCTAAGTGAGATGAGCAGAACCAGGAGATCATTATACACTTTGACAACGATATTGTATGAGGATGTATTCTGATGGAAGTGGATTTCTCTGACAAAGAGACTTAACTGAGTTTCATTGGAGAAATGATGGACAGAAACAGCTACACCCAAAGAAGGAATACTGGGAAATGAATGTGAACTATTTGCATTTTTGATTTTCTTCCCGAGTTATTTTTACCTTCTGAATCCAATTCTCCCTGTGCAGCGGGAGAACTGTTCGGTTCTGCAAATATGTATTGTATCTAGGATATACTGCAACATATTTAACATATATAGGACTGCTTGCCATCTTGGGGGGGGGGAGGAGGGAGGGAGGGGAAAAAATGAAACATAAGTGATTGCAAGGGATAATGTCGTGTAAAAATTATCCTGGCATGGATTCTGTCAATACAAAGTTATAATAAATAAAATAAAATTAAAAAAAAAAACCAAAAAAAAAAAAAATAATAACAAAGAAACCTACAAAACATGCCCCAACAGACAGGGTAGGTAAGTTTCTTTATTTTAAAAAAATTATAACTTTTTATTGACAGAACCCATGCCTGCGTAATTTTTTTACAACATTATCCCTTGCACTCACTTCTGTTCTGACTTTTCCCCTCCCTCCCTCCACCCCTCCCCCAGATGACAAGCAGTCCTATAGATGTTAAATATGTCACAGTATATCCTAGATACAAAAGTTCTTTTGTAGCACAGGAAGAATTGGATTCAGAAGGTAAAAATAGCCTGGGAAGAAAAACCAAAATGCAAACAGTTTACATTCAATGCCCTGTATTCTTTTTCTGGGTGTAGCTGCTTCTGTCCATTATTGATCAACTGAAACTGAGTTAGATCTTCTCTTTGTCAAAGAAATCCACTTCCATAAGAATACATCCTCATACAGTATCATTGTCGATGTTAATGATCTCCTAGTTCTGCTCATTTCACTTAGCATCAGTTCATGTAAGTCTCTCCAAGCCTCTCTGTATTCATTCTGCTGGTCATTTCTTACAGAACAATAATATTCCATAACATTCACATACCACAATTTACCCAACCATTCTCCAATTGATGGGCATCCATTCATTTTCCAGTTTCTAGCCACTACAAACAGGGCTGCCAAAAACATTTTGGCACATACAGGTCCCTTTCCCTTCTTTAGAATCTCTTTGGGATATAAGCCCAGTAGTAGCACTGCTGGATCAAAGGGTATGCACAGTTTGATAACTTTTGGGACATAATTCCACATTGCTCTCCAGAATGATTGGATTCGTTCATAACTCCACCAACAATGCATCAGTGTCCCAGTTTTCCTGCACCCCCTCCAACATTCATTATTATTTTTTCCTGTCATCTTAGCCAATCTGACAGGGGTGTAGTGGTATCTCAGAGCTGTCTTAATTTGCATTTCTCTGATTAATAGTGACGTGGAGCATCTTTTCATATGGCTAGAAATAGTTTCAATTTCATCATCTGAAAATTGTCTGTTCATATCCTTTGACAATTTATCAATTGGAGAATGGCTTTATTTCTTATAAATTAGAGTCAATTCTCTATATTTGGAAATGAGGCTTTTATTAGAACCTTTAACTGTGAAAATGTTTTCCCAGTTTGTTGCTTCCCTTCTAATCTTGTTTGCATTAGTTTTGTTTGTACAAAGGCTTTTTAATTTGATATAATCAATTTTCTATTTTGTGATTAATAATGATCTCTAGTTCATCTTTGGTCATAAATTTCTTCCTCCACCACAAGTCTGAGAGATAAACTATTCTATGTGGCTCTAATTTATTTATAATCTCGTTCTTTATGCCTAAATCATGGACGCATTTTGATCTTATCTTGGTATACAGTGTTAAGTGTGGATCCATGCCTAATTTCTGCCATATTAATTTCCAGTTATCCCAGCAGTTTTTGTCAAATAATGAATTTTTATTCCAAAAGTTAGGATCTTTGGGTTTGTCACACACTATATTGTATAGTTGACTATTTTTTTCTTTTGAATCTAACCTATTCCACTGATCAACTAATCTAGTTCTTAGCCAATACCAAATGGTTTTGGTGTCTGCTGCTTTATAATATAGTTTTAGATCAGGTACAGCTAGGCCACCTTCATTTGATTTTTTTTTCATTAATCCCCTTGAGATTCTCGACCTTTTGTTCTTCCATATGAATTTTGTTGTTATTTTTTTCTAGATCATTAAAATATTTTCTTGAAAGTCTGATTAGTATAGCACTAAATAAATAGATTAGTTTAGGGAGTATTGTCATCTTTATTATATTCACTTGGCCTATCCAAGAGCATTTAATATCTTTCCAATTATTTAAATCTGACTTTATTTGTGTGGAAAGTTTTTTGTAATTTTGCTCATATAATTCCTGACTTTCCTTTAGATTCCTAAATATTTTATGCTATCGACAGTTATTTTGAATGGAATTTCTCTTTGTATTTCTTGCTGTTGGATTTTGTTGGTGATGTATAAAAATGCTGAGGATTTATGGGGATTTATTTACATCCTGCAACTTTGCTAAAGCTATGAATTATTTCTAATAGTTTTTAGTAGAATCTCTGGGGTTCTCTAGGTATACCATCATATCATCTGCAAAGAGTGATAATTTGGTTTCCTCATCACCTACTCTAATTCCTTTAATCCCTTTCTCGACTCTTATTGCTGAGGCTCGCATTTCTAATACAATATTGAATAATAATGATGATAATGGGCATAAGTTTCTTTCTTAATCTCAATACTCAACAAGAAAAAATTTGTATAGCACAGCTCCTATTCTGTCAGGAATTCATTGTAAAAAGCATTTGTTTTCATTGTTACAGTGAATTATTTTAAACAAATTATCATTTACAACAAATATTTTTACTTATTCCAGATCATGAATAATGAACAGCCATTCTAGTGAATCAATGTCAGCTTTTCCCACAGAAAACAGTTGGGGTACAGGGTAACTGGACTACAACTAAATTTTTTACAACAATCTAGTACTGTCTTCAGTCAGTTTTCATTTCAAATACCAATGACATTCTGTGTGTCTCTCTGTCTTTTGCTCTCTCTCTCTTTCTCTCTCTCTCTCTCTCTCTCTCTCTCTCTCTCTCTCTCTCATTCTCTCTCCTCCCCCCTCTCTTATTTCTCTTTTCCTCCCTTCTTTCACACACATACATATGCACATTTGCACATACATAATAAATGCTCTATTCCTAACAAAGCACCTATGAAAATAAAACCACAAGGTAAATACAAACAAAAACAAAGTCCAAGTATACGTGGATGAAAAGAAGTGTTTGTGGTAGTTGTTGTGGGTAGCATTTAGATAGCATCTGCTATATGCCAGTTGCAGTGCATATAAAATCTCATTTGACCCTCACAACTCTGGGAGGTAAGTGCTATTTTTATACCCATTCTACTAAGAAAACTAAGAGAAATAAAGGGTAAATTACTGGTGTCTGAGTAAAATAAAATTTGGAGTTAACAGTGCTGTAAAGTTATGAATTATTTTTAGTTCCAAGGATTGAGAAGAATTTCTTCCTGTTATCAGTCATAACCTGGAATAAAAAAAAAAAATACTTCCTTCAAGTAATTTAAGTTGGCCAAGAATTTCTGTGATTAGGCAGATAATGATTTTTTTTTACCATTTCCTTAAGAATGGTTTTAGTTTTTGTTGTACCCATTTTCCTAAAGCAAAAAGCCTGAAAAGGATTTTAGCTCAGAGAAAATATTATTTTTGTAATATACTTTCATCGTCATCCTTTGGTTCTTCTCTAATTATTACACCTAGTATCCTAATTTTGTGCCTTGCTAATCAATAGCAAGATATATTGCCCCAGTTCATCTAAAACATAGAGTTTTATGTGCTTTGCTTTAATATGTCAAATGCAATAAAGCATTAAGATGACTAGGATCAGGTCATTGCTTTGAAATGGGGGATTGAAATCAAAGTAGAGAGTAGAAGCAAAACTAAGTATTTCAACATATTTTAGTCTCCAGGTCATTTTTAATTTCCAGAATCTTAGCTCAAACTGTACAGATTAGAAAAGTTGTCTGGTGTCAAAATAGTTAAATTTATTGGAAATTAGAACCTAAAGGAACATTATTATTATTATTATTATTTGGTTAACCTGGCTAGTAGATAATTTATTTAATCTCTGAAAGGTCAATATTGATAGATGCCTAAGTGAGATTTATTTCCATCTGGATGTTGTACTTCTAGAAAATGATAGTTTTTTTGGCCTAGTTGTTATTGCTCATATAGCTTAGAGTTTTAATGATTAAGAAAATGATTAATATCTTCCTATCTAATTTTCCATTTTAGAATGGCTTCAATTCTATCAGAACAGCTGATCCAATTAAAAGTTGAATCTTTTACAGCTTTCTATCTTTATCACATCTCCCCCTTTGAGGCTATATATATATATATATATATATATATATATATATATATCTTATACATCAATATCAATTAATATCAATCAATATAAATATTAAACCAAAGAAGAAAGAGATGACAAATATAAGAAATGAGCTATCCTAGTTGCATGGGTTAGGAGGTTGAAACAAGTTATAATCACAGATTCAGAATAAAGTCCATTGTACTTGTAATGAAGTCAGCCTAGCAATTCCTAGCTTGAAATACAAGAAAGTACATGTGAAGAATTCACAATGGTGTTCTCTTTGTCAAAAGATACCTTTATTTATAAGAAGGTGTTATAGACAAAATGAAGAGGTAAAATAGACACTAGGAGTAATAATAAATATGAAATAGATTCAGAAAAGCATATAATTATCAAGGAAAGGTGTTTTAAGAATTAAAAATTAACAAGGGAAAAGACAAGTTCCCTAGTGGGAATTACACAATTAACCAGGAGAAAGGGAATGTACTATGATTTGGAAGTGTACCATTGACTGGCAGGGTGAATCCATAGAGGAGTTTAGCACTCTAAAAGAGTTAGTTAGCTATAACAAGGAGAAAGGTACCATGAGGTATGGAGGGAGGGATAAAGAACAAAGACATCATAAGGCAGAACACTGTGGTGGGCTAACCCCAAAAGGAATTAAGCAGAAATGGCATAGGCTATAGGCAAATTCATAGAGGAAATTTAACCTTGGATTTGACATGACAACCCAGCTTTCTTATTGGATATAAGTTGGAGTGTCCAAAGATCTGTGGTACTGTAAAGATTAGTTGATTCCATCAGTGCCCTTCCCTGCCTCAAAATGTAGTAAAATCTTATCAGTACTTCAGGCTTTCTTTGCTAATGCCCATCTAGCTATACTGGACCATTGTGGTCAGAGGAAATAGGGAAGAAAGATACCAATATCAAAACTATTATCTTAAATTTAAGCCTAAAGAAAAGTCATAGGTTTGTGAGGACAAAGTTCCTGTAACTTTGTTTGATTTCAGGTACAAATTTTAGATACTTCTGGAACAGCCAATCATATAGCAGAACCCCATATTCTTCAGAGTACTAAAGCCAGGCTAAGGATCTACCAGGTGAGAAATATTGGTGTTCAGAAAGCAAATATTACCATGAAAAAACTGAGTCAAAATTATCATGTCATCACTTTAATAAGACTACCTTCTCAACCATTAAGAAAATAATCAAATTCTGGAATTCTCCACATAAAGTGAATGCATAATAATTCCCCTAAAATTCTGAAAGTTATTTAGCCTGGATACAATAATGCAGGGCATATTATGTCCTAGGACAAATGGATAATTATTTAAACTTGGGTCTGAAGAGTCAAGGTTGACTAAAAGATATCACACTGTTATGTTACAATTTAACCAGTGATTTTCCATAGACTTCATAATAAACAAGAACTACACAATTCATGACAGTCATTAATATACCATATAAGCAAACTTTTAAGTCTTTCCCGCTAGATTGTATGTTTATCTTGTGGGAAATCATCTTACTTTCTACTTGTCCTTCTGGAATTAAAATCCTTTCTTTCATGTATTAATTGAATATAGTTAGTGATCCATTCAATAAAAAATGTGATTTAACACATCATACTTTCAGGGTACTAGTCATGGCACTACGGTGGGGCAGAATGAAAAACAAATAGCAATAAATGACTCCTGCCTTTTATTTTCAATCACCACTTACTCTCACTTCTTGTCCAAAGTGCTCCTCAATAGTCACTGTTATAAATGTTGTTGTTGTTGTTGTTGTTGTTGTTGTTTTCCCTTAAAGGAATGTAACTTCTTTGAAGGAAGATTCTGATTACTTATAGTTGTATTCCCAACATCTTACACACTTCATAGGAGAAAGTAAGCACTGCATAAGTTTTCCCCCCATTCATTTCATTTCATTCATTTATATCTTTATAATCTAGCATAGTGGAGAAGACAGGTAGACACATAACTACCATAAAAGTCAGAATATGGTAATTTACACAAGGGAGAGATAATAGTTCCAGAGGAGTTCATTGGAAGGAGGAATCACACTCAGTTTTGGAGTATCCTGAAATGCTTGCATAAAGGCGTTGCCATCTGAGGTGAGTCACAAAAGATAACTAACATTCCCATGGAACAATATGTGCCATGGGGGTGGAGGGATAGAATTGCAATTGCAAGAAATAAGGAGAAAATAACTAATGGAAGATACAAATGTGGGGAATCATGAAATATATTGACATAATAGGAGTGACCTATTTTGGCTGCTTTTGTTTTCACACCTGTAATCCTACATTTCTGTGCATTAATATACTAGATCCAAATAGCTGATATCTGTACTCCTGGAAAAGATCATGATTTTTATCTCCTCTAGATGTTTGTAAAATATGTTACTTTGATATGATTGTCAAGAAAAGGACCATTGCGGTCAAAGGATATGAACAGACAATTTTCAGAGGATGAGATTGAAACTATTACCACTCATATGAAAGAGTGTTCCAAATCATTATTGATCAGAGAAATGCAAATTAAGACAACTCTGAGATACCACTACACACCTGTCAGATTGGCTAAGATGACAGGAAAAAATAATGATGAATGTTGGAGGGGATGCGGGAAAACTGGGACACTAATGCATTGTTGGTGGAGTTGTGAACGAATCCAACCATTCTGGAGAGCAATCTGGAATTATGCCCAAAAAATTATCAAATTGTGCATACCCTTTGATCCAGCAGTGTTTCTATTGGGCTTATATCCCAAAGAAATACTAAAGAAGGGAAAGGGACCTGTATGTGCCAAAATGTTTGTAGCAGCCCTGTTTGTAATGGTTAGAAACTGGAAAATGAATGGATGCCCATCAATTGGAGAATGGCTGGGTAAATTGTGGTATATGAATGTTATGGAATATTATTGTTCTGTAAGAAATGACCAGCAGGATGAATACAGAGAGGACTGGCGAGACTTACATGAACTGATGCTAAGTGAAATGAGCAGAACCAGGAGATCATTATACACTTCGACAACGATATTGTATGAGGACATATTTTGATGGAAGTGGATTTCTTTGACAAAGAGACCTGAGTTTCAATTGATAAATGACGGACAAAAGCAGCTACACCCAAAGAAAGAACAGTGGGAAACGAATGTAAACTATCTGCATTTTTGTTTTTCTTCCCGGATTATTTATACCTTCTGAATCCAATTCTCCCTAAGCAACAAGAGAACTGTTTGGTTCTGCAAACATATATTGTATCTAGGATATACTGCAACATATCCAACATATAAAGGACTGCTTGCCATCTAGGGGAGGGGGTGGAGGGAGGGAGGGGAAAAAAAATCGGAACAGAAACGAGTGTCAATATAAAGTAATTATTAAATAAAAAATTAAAAAAAAAAAAAGAAAAGGACCATTGCAAATATTTTGATGATGGCAAAATCAGAGGGTTTGAATGTATATAATGGACCCCCAAATTTAAAGGGAATAGTTGACTTGCTGTGGGCTCCATTCTCTCATTATTATAGTTTGTTGATATTTTTACATTATTATATATTTATAGAATACAATTATTCTACTTGGTGAAATATAACAACAGACAAGATATAACAATAGACAAGAAATATGGGACCCCAGCCTTACATGTTCCTGAAATGGGAAATAAAACTAAACAACCTCTTTGTATAGTCCAAGTCTTAAGGGAAAATAATTGAAAATCTTATATACTTTTCATTTTTCAAATCTCTATTGTCCTTTCTTTACATAGTAAAGGTTGCTACTCTGTCTTGCTATAATCCACAATAGCACTTTGGTCAAAGCTAAATGATAATTTCCAAAATAAAACAAAATAATTTCCAAGAAGGTCCTCATTTTATTATCACCCCTGATTTTTGCATTTATCAGTCATTTTTTTCCTGAGCACCAGAAAAGTATATGTTAGTATATGTTAGAGGTTCAATAACTGCTTGTTGATTTAACTTGATGACTTTAGAAACAAGAACAAATTTGGTTCTACTCAATTCAATACATATTTATTAAGTAACCTACTATGTGGCAGGTGCTCTGCTAGATGATAGGAATAATTAGATGAAGTGTATGAGAGAAAAGTAAATGGTAGCTTGTAAGGAAAGTAAAATTAAACATATTTTACCAAAAAGGAAAACATAGATAAAATTGAATCATTCTTTTGCCTTTAAGAAAATAAAATTCTAAGAGAGGACTGATAAGCAGACAAATATAAATACATACATACATACATATATATATATAAAATTTCAAGAAGGATGGAGTACCAACAATAAGTCTGAGGGAAGGTTGCTTGTATGAAAATGAGATATGGAAGGAAGCTAAGAAATCTAAGAAGTGGAGGTAATGAGAAAGAAAATTCTAGGCTCTAAGAATAACCTATGAAAAGATCTGAAACTTGATACTAGTGATATTGGAGAAGGTGAGTAGTGCAGTAAAGAGAGGATGGGGCCAGAGGTTAGCAAGATCTGTTTGCAAATCTGGCCACAGACACTTTTTAGCTCTGACTCTGGACAAGTCACTTAACCCCTATTTGCCCCAATTTCTCATATGTAATATGGGGATACACTAGAGAAGGAAATAACAAACCAATCCAGTAGCTTTGACATGTAGAATCAAACACAACTGAATGACTGAACAACAACTACTGAATATGATTAAAAATTTCATAGAACTTCCCATCCAGTTATCAATATAAAAAAGAATTAAACACCTTATTAAAAACCAAATATGTTGCTCCAGATGGGACAAGGCATGCCTGTATTCTTATCTACTAAGGAACTTGAGGCTGTTGGTTACTGGGAGCAAGGGGGTTCTAACCTTCAGTGAGCTAAATTGGTTGGGTAAATTTAGCATCTATGAGTGAGCCTTCCATTTCCCCCAGGTCAGAAATGGAACAGACTGAAGATGAACAATAGTGGAAATCACTATCAAGGCATTTCTAGCCTTAGCAAGATAGGGTGGTCATTTTATTAGCGCTCCAACTACTTCTAAATTTCTGACACTGAGTAATATAAGTGAGATGATTTCTCGAATATTCCATTCCATTTTATTCTGTGTAACTTTTCTCTATACCTAGAAGCAAAAAGAAAAGAAATATTATTATATCTAAAGTTGAATTGTAATTCTGCATCTCTATACCAGTTATCTAAAAAGGATGTTCATATTTTATTTATTTATTTGTAAATTGGCAATGGAGTATACCATTGAAAGGGGATCTAGGAGAGGATTGTGAAAAAATGGCAGAGTCGTCCAGAAAATTCCAAGACCTCTGTATTTCCCCAAGAAATGAGATAAAATTCTACCTCAGGGTGAACATAAAATGGTAAAAACTAATAAAGCTGGGGCAGAATAGTAGAACTCCTGGACAAGCAGAGAAAAACCAGATAAATATACTAAAACTAAAGCTTGGCCTCTGGGAAATATAAACACTTCCAGGCTAGTTCTGTGAAAACAGCAAACAATAGAGACTATCTGGATTAGGAAGTAGCCTCAGTTCCCTCCACAAGAAGAATTATCACTTCCCAGACCGGGTGGTGAGTCCTGCATCTGAGTAAGGGAAGAATGAGGGAAGCTTTGCTGATAAAGAAATCCAGACTCAGATGCCCTGCTAAAACTTAGTCCTAGGCAAGAAGGAACCAGCACACACCAAGTGAGTGCAATAGTAGAGTATGGCTGCTGCTGGCTGCAGGCACTTATAGAAGGATAGTGTTCTTTGTTTCAGGGTCCAGGCCAGAGAGAAGAACTGAAGGAGAACTTGAAGCTAGAACCACCATCCTTCAACTATCCAAAACTAGAAATGATTATACTGACAATATGCTACTCACCCAAAAAAGAGTAAACAAAGGAGAAATTACACAATCATAGAAATTTACTATGGGAATAAGGAAGATTACCGTTCATCTTCATGGGAAGATACTGAAATATAAAAGGCCTCTTCTACCCCAAAAAGTAATGTAAAATGGTCACCTTCTCCCAAAGAATTCATAGAAGAATTAGGTAAAATCCAAACTTTTAAAGTAGAATGAGAGAGATTGGGTAAGGGACATGGAGAGAGGGGGAAGGGGGAACAGAGAAATAATCCAAGAAAAACAAGAATATTATGAAAAGAAAGTTAACCAACTGGAAAAGGAGATACAGAAATTTAAGGTAAAAGAATGACTCCTTGAAAACTAGAATTGGGCAAATGGAAGCAAATGAAGTTATGATACCAAGAAAGAAAATAAAGCAAAATATAAAGAATATAAAATTATAAGAGAATGTGAGACATAAGAAAAACAACTGCTCTGGAAAACAGATCAAGAAGAGAAGATCTGAGAATAATTGGACTATCTGAAAATTACAATAAAAAATAATCTTGATACAATAATATAAGAAATAAATTGTCGTTGTGTTAAAACAAGAGGGGAAAGTAGAAATAGAAAAAAAAAAGTGCACTATTCATCACCTGAAAGAGATGCTATGAAGAAATCCTATAGGAACATAGGACTATTATAGGAACATAATAGTCAAATTCTGAAACCAGTTCAAGGAGAGCATATTATAAGCAAGAAGAAACAATAATTCAAATATAGAGAGCCACAATTAGAACCAAAAAAGACCTAGCAGGGCTATACTGAAACACTAAAAGTCTTGGAACACTACATTATTGAAGAGCAAAAGACTTGGGTTGTGACCAAAAATATCATACCCATCAAAAGGTAAGCATAATTCTGAATGAAAAAAAAAATAATGGATTGCCATCTTTCAGGATTTTGTTTCAAAAAAACTGAACTTAATAGAAAATTTGACATACAAGATCCAAGAGAAATATAAAGCAAACATCAAAGATTAATTTCAAGACTCAGTAAGCACAAACTGATTATGTTTTATATATGGAATGCAAACCATAATATTTAAGATTGTCATTAGTAATTGGGTGGTTCAAAAGAAAGACTAGGGCACATATATTCAGTGTGATTCTAAAAGCAAAACTACATAAGAAAATGTAAATAGAGTAATCATGTTATATAAATGAAGTTTGAAAGCAAGAATTAACACAGAATTAGATGGGGGGAAGGTTGGTAATTCTGGAATCTGCTAACATCAGACATGTGTTTAACAGGGAACAATACATATATATCCAGATAGGTTAAGGTGGAGTATAGAAGCGTATGTAGACTAATGGGAATAGAATAAAGAGGGAAGAAAACGTCAGGGGTAGGAGAGGACAAAGAATACTTTGTCTGGGGTAGGTTAAGTAATAGAAGTAAAGTACAAAAGTTAGCAAGGATAGTAAATAAGATATATATATATATATATATATATATATATATGTATATGTGTGTGTGTGTGTGTGTGTGTGTGTGTGTGTGCGTGTGTGTATATTCACACATACATATATATACACACACACAACAATAATGATCTGGAGTAGAATTTATTAAAAAAAAATGAATCAAAATTAAGAGTAAAATAGATATAATCAAAATAGAAAAACAGGGAAACTATACTATATGTAATGTTCTCCATCTTCAGAGAAATAGAGGATAAATAAATGTAGTACAGCCTTACATGGGTGTATATGAAAGTATATGTGTTTGGGAAGTGAGGGAGGAAAAAAAGGGGGAAAAAAAGAACAAAACAAAAAGCGAACAGCAGAGAAAAAAAGAAAGCTTAAAAGGAAGCAAAGAAAAGATGAAAAACTCTAAATTCAATGTATAGTATTTATTATACAGGCTTTCTTGAAATGTCTCATATTTTGAATCCTCTCAAATGTTCTGCTTTGCATATGGCAATTTTTTTTTCTTTTTATATTTTAACTTGTTTTAAATAAAATAAATTAGCATTTATTTTTAAAATGAATCTAGTCCAGATTTGAGATTTGTCTTAGGTTTTATTTTAGGTTTTGGTGGCCAGAGAATATATGGCATGGACATAAAATAAATTGTGCTATAAATTGTCTATTGTAGGTTATTCATATATGATTTTTATTATTATTTTGCTCCTCCAGTTATTGGAAACATTTAATAGTGAGTTCAGGATACTTATTTAAGACACATTGATGAGTTGTGTGATCATCTTTTCTAATCCAATTCTTCATGCTGTAATCTGAACAATATGGCTCATACTTCTAGGAAATGTCTAGTTTTTTCCCAGCTAATATTATAGCTTTTTTTCTTTTGTTATGCCTTTTTTGTTTTGTAAGCTGAATAAATGTATTTATTTTTATTGAATGGGTCTTCAAAGATGATTTTACTCATTCAGCTGCCCATTTGAAAGAACTCAATTATCACACCATGTTTTTCTATATCCAAAAAGCTATATTTAGGTACTTTGGAAATTCATCTTTATTACCCACACAGTGAAGGAAAATAGCACGTTGAAACTCCAGTATTTTTCCATTTAGACCCCATCGAAAACTTTTGTTGAAATGTTGAGAAAGAAATTTGAGAACATTCACCTTTTGAAAGCAAACTAATTATGCATTAAACTGTATTTAGCTTTCTAAGTTACTAATTTAAATGTGAAATTAACAAATAGTGGTTAGAAATCAAACTTATTCTATATTGAGGAATTCAAGAGTAATTGCAAAAAAAGAGTAATTGCAATTGACTAGGATCTCCAAAATTTTGTTTCAAGGAACTATGGTGTTCTCTGTGATAAGAATAGAGGTTCTATAATAAAATGTTTCTATTAGCTATTGATTTCTCCACTAAAATACCAGTATGGTGTCGTGGAATTAGTGATGGACTTAATGGTCAAGAAAGAACACATATGTGACTGTGGACAAACAGCTTGGTCTCAGTTTCCTAATCTATACATTAGAAGCAGACCCACTTCTAGTAGTATTACTGTTTTACATCAAATTAATGACATTGTCATGAGAATAAAAATGAATCAATGAAGCATTTTTAAGCACTATGTACCAAGTATTATACTATAACCTTTTACAATATATCAGTAGTTCAAATGATTATGCTGGGTTATGCAAGATAATATGGCCAGTGATAAGGCATGGAACACCTAAGAGGTAGTAGTCAGGCAGATGGTCCTCCATCTCATTGGAGGAAATAGCCTTATGATGTATTTCTCCTCCAACTCATGTAAGTAGAAAAATGATTATATTCTTAGTAGATGGAGTTAGGGAAGAAAGAAGACAGCGAAAAAAAACACATCTCCCCAATGGTGTTGGGACTTCTGCCTCCTTGTCATTCAATGTGGTCTGGGAAAGGGGGGCAGAAGGTAGGTAGGTGGAAAAAGACAGGTCAAGCCAGGACTAAATTAAATCTATATATATTATATATATAGTATTAAAACAAACAAACAAAAAATCTCTTGATGTGGTTTTAACATACCAGCCAGTATTCTTATCTCTTATCTTATCTAGTGATGTTAGCATCACTAGAATATGGATGTAAGTAAAATGTTATTACGTTTACTATTTTGTTAAAAATACATTTAGTTTCACATATTTTGCCCCCAAATTTTCTCATTCTAATTTGTTCCAATGCTATTCCATATCCCCAGAACCTGCAGAATAGCATTTTGAATCTAATTAAAGTCCCACCAAATTTCTATAATCAAATTAGTTTGTAACTATTGTAACTGATTATACCATCACAGAATTTGAAGATTGGAAAGGACTTTATTCACCATCTAGTCAGTCCCACATACAAACAAAAGTCATCCTTAATATAATATAACCAACAATCATTCAGGCTTTACTTACATATCTCCACAAAAGGGTATCAACCATCATTCAGTACATCCCATTTTAATTCTGGATAGCTCCAATTATTAGGAAGTTTTTACTGTCATTGGGCCCAATTTAGACTCTTTGCAACTTCTACCTATTCTTTTTGATTCTTTGATTTAGGGTCAAATGAGACAATTCTATATGACAGAGCTTCTCATATATAAATTCTCTTCTCCAGGCTAAATATGTCCAGCTCTTTCAACAGTTTCTCATATGACACGGACTCAAGGACTTTTACCATCTGTTTGTATTCCTCTGGCACTAATCCATGACTTATCAATATCCTCCTTAACTTTTAATGACCAGAACTGGTCCCATCTACCTTCTGACTGAAGCAGAACTCACTATTGCTAAAAGCTAGATCTCTCTTAATGCAGCTCACATTTGCATTCAGGTTTTTTTGTTTTTTTGGTTTTTGGTTTTTGGTTTTTTTTTGATTGTCACATCATTTGGATGACTCATATTGAGACTAAAGCCCACAAAAACTCTCAGAACTGTTTTAGAACAGCTGCTGTCTATCTATACCTTCTCCATTTTATACTTGTGATTATGATACTTTTGTACCCAGATTCAGGACTTTACATTTGTTCTTACTGAATTTCATCTTATTGGATTCATCCCAGTCCATCTAGATCTAGTCCATAAAGATTCTTTTTGAATATTAATTGTGTCTCTAAGTTATTGGCTATTCTCTCCCAACTTTCTGTTATTTAATAAGCATTATTTTTTTATCCATGTTATTAACAAACATTTTCATTTGCTCAGCAAATAACTATTAAATTCTAACTTCATTCAATGCCCTTTGGTTATTACTTTGCCAAAATACAAATATAATAACCTGATCTTGTATTATTCTTCCCCACAAATTCTATGTACCAGATAATTTTAATTATTTGGTATCTCCAAGTATTTCCTGCATTTTCAAACCTCTGGGGTACTGCCCACATTGTTCATTATGTGAACAATATCCTTCTCCCTCCTCATTGACTACCTAGCTTTTAACCACAGCTCAAATTCTTCTTCCAGAAAGTCTTTGATCTCCTTTCATCAGTAAATACCTTTGCCCTCTCAGCAAAGCACTTTGTACTTCTAGGAATTCATTTTATTTCACTTTTTATCTACATATGCAATCCTGGTATATTTTCTCTAAGTTTTCTACATTATTCATTCATTCACACTATCACAGAACTTGAATAGGAAAGGACCTCTGGATTCATCTATTTTAACACAAAAGAACCCCTAATCTAACTTTCCCATTAAGGTCATCAGGCGTCAATTAAAGACTTCAAATCAGAGATCATAAGAGAAGGAAAAGGACCCATATGTGCAAAAATTTTTTATAATAGTTCTTTTATAGTAGCACAGAATTAGAAATTGAGTAGATGACTATCATTTAGGGAACTGCTGAATAAATTATGATATCTAAAAGTAATGGAATTTTATTGTTCTTTAAGAAATGATGAGCAGGCTGATTTTTTTAATAGCCTGTAAAAACTTACATGAACTAACTGAGTAAAGTGGGAAGAACCAAGGGAACATTGTACATAGTAACAACATTATGTAATGATCAACGATGCTAGATTTGACTCTTCCCAACAATGCAGTAATTCAAGGCAATTTCACTGGACTTGGGATGGAAAATGCCATTCACAACTAGAGAAAGAACTATGGAGGCTAAATATGGATTGAAGCATAATATTTTCACCCTTTTTGTTTGCTTTTTTCCTTTCTTTCCTTCTTTCTTCTTTCTTCCTTTCTCATGGTTTTCCCCCTTTAGTCTGATTTTTCTTGCATAACATGATAAATATGGAAATATATTTTTAAAAATTGCACATATTTAACCCATGTCAAATTGCTTGCTGTATTGGGGAAAGACGATTTGGGAAGGGAGGGAGAAAAATTAGGAAAACAAAGTTTTATAAAAATGAATGTTTAAAACTATCTTTACATGTATTGGGGAAAATAAAATACCATTGAAGATTAAAAAAAAAAAGAAATAAAAACCTCAAATCAGAGGGAAATCCATAATTATCTACAGTGTCAGAGTACTGGACCCAGAATCAGGAAGACTTGCATGCAAATCTGACCTCAGATGACTACTAACTCTGTGACCTTGGACAAATAAATCACTTCATCTCTTTCTGCCTTAGTTTCGACATATGTCTAATAGTGATAATAATTGTAATGCTTCCAAGTATTGTTTTGAAGATCAAATGAGACAGTAATTGTAAAGTGCCCAAAATACAATGACTGACTCATAGTAAGTGCTTTAAAATTTTTAGCTATTATGTTATTATTATTAGTCTGTGGTAGCCCATTCTACTTTGGGGCAGTTTTAATTTTTAAGAAGTTTAATTTTTTTTTGTACCTAAAATACAATTTAAATTTGCCTCTTTACAACTTCTGCCTATGGCTGATAGTTCTGCCATTTGAAACCCCAGAGAAATCTAATCCCACAATGTCAAATATAAATAGAAATGTGCATACTAAACTGTATACAATGACCCCTGCAGGCAGTTTTAATGACTTAGAAAACTATACATTAACATTACATGTGTTCTATTATATTTTTTAACTTAACTTGTGGTATATTTCCCAATCTAATTCAGTTTGTACTGGGAGGGCTGAAACGATGTCCATTAGCTGAATGTTTGACACCTCTACTATAATAATCTGTATTGTACTTGTCATCCTTTTTAATAATTAAAAACAATTATCATGTCCCCTCTGAGACTTCTCTTAAACATGCTCAGTTCCATCAACTTATCTTCATATGCTTAGAGTCCTTCATTCCAATTATCCTTCGCTTGATGTTATTCATCTTAATGATGTTGTCTTTAAAAGAGCTACAGTTTAATAAGGTTCTTTTTAAAGTGTAATATCCAGATATGGACACAATATTTCACATATGTTACAGAGAACAGAAGTAATCTTAGTCTCTTAGGGAAAAAAAAAACAAAAAACAAACAGATGTCTAGATATGTGAAGTATTATATCTTGACTTTGTTCCCAGTTTAAAACCTCTTCTATGAATTCCTTGCATTTATTTCTTCTTTTTGTCCAGCTAAGCTGTTGATTACAAAATCCCTTCTGATTTTACCTTATTTGATCCTTACTCAAATGCTCTTCACCATGGTTACCCATGACTTCCCTCACATCAGCATATCTCCTTTATTTGTGTTGGTTCTTTTTAATACAATGATCCAAAGCTATGTTAGCCCTAAATTTCTTTCTGATAAACAAATCTCAGTGATATCCATGCTGTCTATTTGTGTCTTTTTCTTATGAACTCTAATTTATTTTATTTGTTGCCTAAAATTTGAGTATTTGTGTACAAGAATTTGAATTCATTGGTTTTCTCACTAACTCCTTTCTTGGATTATTTCTTATGAGAAATGTTGGGTATCTCAAATGCTGTTCATATTTCTTTATTGTAGGTACATTCTTTAGTGTCTACCTTGGGGGATATTCATAGGTAATTTTCTCTCTTCCACATCCTTCTTTAAAAATTTTAACTCTTTCTGGTCATATTTGAAATAATCCTTCATAGTGTTCTCATTTCTTACCCATTATCTATTCATCAATCACCTGATAGTTAGAAAGCCTGGATCTAACCATGACTCTCTTCATCAAAGAATTTTCATTATTTTCCTATTTCCTCAAAAATAATCCTTTCTTTCTCATTTAAAGTCCATCATACTCGAAACTATCATTCTAGATTTATTTCATATTATTCCCCTTCATACATTCTTCATTCCAGTCAGCAAAACTCCCTTGCTATTTGATGTATACTACATAATATTTATTTTTTTCTGTGTCTTTGCCCAGTCTGTCCTAATTCTGCAATAATCTTCATTTATTATGTATATGTATGTATAAAATTATCTTTTCCCTCTCCCTCTTGAAAGGCAGGTGCTATTGTGTGTATGTGTATGTGTGTGAGTTTTTGTATGTTGTTTTTTTTTGCCTCAATGCTATAGTAAATTCGCGCTGGTATTTAATTTTTTAAAAAATGAATGAAATGTATCAGGATTTCTATATATTATCAATAAAGTCCAGCATCAAGATACAGAGAAATTTCATTGAAAATAATTATAGACAGTGTAAAATACTTTAGAATCTACCTGAAAAGATAAACCCAAAAACTATATGAATAACCTTTCACACAAATAAAGCCAGATCTGTGTGATTGGGAAAAGATTAATTACTCTGGGTAGGCTGAACCAATACAATAAAAATGACAATTCTACCTCAATAACATTCCTTATTCAGTGTCATAACAATGAAATTGCCAAAAATCATTTTATAGAACTAGAAAAAAACAATGAAATTCATCTGGAAGAATAAAAGATCAAGAATACCAAGGGATAGATAAATAGATTTTATTTTATTTTTTCATTAAATAACTTTTTATTGACAGAACCCATGCCAGGGTTTTTACAGCATTATCCCTTGCACTCACTTCTGTTCCGATTTTTCCCCTCCCTCCCTCCACCCCCTCCCCCAGATGGCAAGCAGTCCTTTACATGTTAAATAGGTTACAGTATATCTTAGATACAATATATGTGTGCAGAACCAAACAGTTCTCTTGTTACACAGGGAGAATTGGATTCAGAAGGTATAAATAACCCGGGAAGAAAAACAAAGATGCAAGCAGTTTATATTCATTCCCCAGTGTTCTTTCTTTGGGTGTGGCTGCTTCTGTCCATCCTTGATCAATTGAAACTGAATTAGCTCTCTTTATTGAAGAGATCCACTTCCATCAGAATCCTCAAACAGTATCATTGCTGAGGTATATAATGATCTCCTGGCCCTGCTCGTTTCACTCAGCATCAGTTCATGTAAGTCTTGCCAGTCCTCTCTGTATTCATCCTGCTGGTCATTTCTTACAGAACAATAATATTCTATAACATTTATATACCACATTTTACTCAACCATTTTCCAATTGATGGGCATCCATTCATTTTCCAGCTTCTAGCCACTACAAACATGGCTGCCACAAACATTTTGGCACATACAGGTCCCTTTCTCTTCTTTAGTATCTCTTTGGGGTATAAGCCCAGTAGAAACACTGCTGGATCAAAGGGTATGCACAGTTTGATAACTTTTTGAGCATAGTTCCAAATTGCTCTCCAGAATGGTTGGATGTGTTCACAAGTCCACCAACAATGTATCAGTGTCCCTGTTTTCCCACATCCGCTCCAACATTCCGCATTATCTTTCTCTGTCATTCTAGCCAATCTGACAGATGTGTAGTGGTATCTCAGAGTTGTCTTAATTTGCATTTCTCTGATTAATAATGATTTGGAACATATTTTCATATGGCTATAAATAGTTTTAATTTCTTCATCTGAGAATTGTCTCTTCATATCCTTTGACCATTTATCAATTGGAGAATGGCTTGATTTCTTATAAATTAGAGTCAATTCTCTATATATTTTGGAAATGAGGTCTTTAACAGAACCTTTGACTGTAAAAATGTTTTTCAAGTTTATTATTTCCCTTCTAATCTTGTCTGCATTAGTTTTGTTTGTACAAAAACTTTTCAATTTGATATAATCAAAATTTTCTATTTTGTGGTCAATAGTGATCTCTAGTTCCTCTTTGGTCATAAATTCCTCCCTCTTCCACAGGTCTGACAGGTAAACTATCCTATGCTCTTCCAATTTATTTATAATCTCATACTTTATGCCTAGGTCTTGAACCCATTTTGACCTTATCTTGGTGTACAGTGTTAAGTGTGGATCCATGCCTAGTTTCTGCCATACTAATTTCCAATTTTCCCAGCAATTTTTGTCAAATAATGCATTCTTATCCCAGAAACTGGGGTCTTTGGGTTTGTCAAACACTGTATTATTAAAGTTATTGGCTGTTTTGTCCTTTGAACCTAACCTATTCCATTGATCAACTAGTCTATTTCTTAACTAATACCAGGTGGTTTTAGTAACTGCTGCTTTATAATATAATTTTAGATCTGGTACCGCTAGGCCACCTTCATTTGATTTTTTCTTCATTAATTCCCTTGAAATTCTTGACCTTTTGTTTTTCCATATGAACTTTGTTGTTATTTTTTCTAGGTCATCAAAATAGTTTTTTGGGGAATCTGTTGATTTAGCGCTAGATAAATAGATTAATTTAGGTAGTATTGTCATCTTTATTATATTTGCTCTCTCAATCCAAGAACATTTAATAGTTTTCCAGTTGGTTAGATCAGACTTAATTTGTGTGGAAAGTGTTTTGTAGTTTTGCTTATAAAGTTTCTGATTTTCCTTGGCAGATAGATTCCTAAATATTTTACACAATCAGTACTTACTTTAAATGGAATTTCTCTTTGTAACTCTAACTGTTGGGTTTTGTTGGTGATATATAAGAATGCTGATGACTTATGTGGGTTTATTTTGTATCCTGCCACTTTGCTAAAGGTGTGGATTATTTCTAATAACTTTTTAGTAGAATCTCTGGGGTTCTCTAAGTATGCCATCTTATCATCAGCAGAGTGATAATTTGGTTTCCTCATTGACTATTTTTATTCCTTTAATCTCTTTCTCAACTCTTATTGCCAAAGCTAGCATTTCTAATACAATATTAAATAGTAACAGTGATAATGGGCAACCTTGTTTCACTCTTGATCTTATTGGGAATGGTTGCAGTTTGTCCCCATTACATATGATGCTTACTGCTGGTTTTAAATAGATGCTCCTGCCTATTTTAAGGAAAAGTCCATTTATTCCTATACTCTCAAGAGTTTTTAATAGGAATGGATGTTGGATTTTATCAAATGCTTTTTCTGCTAGATAGATAGATTTAAAAAAAAATGAAAGATGATCTAATTATGCCAGATTTCAAACTGTATATCACAAAGTAGTAATTATCAAAACAACCTGACAATGGCTAAAAGATAGAGTGATAGACCAGAGGAATAGATTAGGCATACCATGCACAGTTGGCAATGACTATAGACCAATGACCAGTAATAGAGAGAATGGATAGAATGCTGGACTTGGAGTCATGAAGGTCTAATTTCATATCCTACCTCAGGTACTTACAGCTAAATGATACTAGCCAAATAATGTAAATATCTCAACCTTAGTTTTTCCCTCTGTAAAATGGGAATAATAACAGCACTTAATTCATGAGGTTTTCAGCAGGATCAGATGAGATAATATATGTGAATTGCTTTGCAAATTACAAAGTGATTTATGTGCTAGTTATAATCATTGTTATAATTGTTACTGTTGTTGTTGCTAAGACTGAGACTAAAACCCAAGTCTTCTGGATTGAAGACTGTTTTTTACTATACCATGGTATCTATACTTCTCTGTAAATTTAATTGATTTAAATTACTTTTAAATATCTCAGAACAAGTGACTAATGTGGGTTCTATGGACTTTTAAAAATTAAAAACTGCATTTTAATACAATAGTTTCCTGGGTAATCCTACGTACTATATTTTTTTTCATTCATTTAAAAACATTATACTTCCAAAAGAGTTTATGCAAAAAAAAAATTAATATTTTTTTCCTGCAATTTTACTAATGTGATGATAGATGTATAGTGATTTGTTTCTTTTTGTATTTGTCCAATTTAGTTTTTAAATAAATTGTTTTGATCTATGGAATTTTTTTTTCCATTTCACAAATTCTGTTTTTTAAGGAGTTATTTCCTTTTTTCCATTTCACAAATTCTGTTTTCCTGGGAGTTATTAACTTTTTCCATTTCACAAATCTTGTTTTTCAGGGAATTGTTTTCTTTTTCCATTTTGTTAAATCTATCTTTTAATGAGTTATATGCAGACCCTCTTTTCCAAACCCTCTTGCAGAATTTTCCTTCTCTTTCCCCATTTTTCTTCTAGCTCTCTTTTGAGATCCTTTTTAATTTCTTCTAGGACAGCCTTATGTGATGGGGACCATGTTATAACACCTTTTGGGGCTTCATCTGGAGATGATCTGCTTTTAGTCTCCTCAGGGTTTGAAATCTGTTCTTCTCTTTCACCATAAAACCTATCTATGGTTGGAATTCTCTTTGTTTTTTTTTACTCATTTTTTTTTTTTAAGTTGGGATCTGCTTTTAGGGCAGAAGAGGTTTTGCAAGCTTCCTCTACAAGTGGCAGCAGCAGCATTCTGGGATCTTGCTGACTCACTTCCAGAGCTGAGTGGGCATGGCCAGATCCTGTGAGACTCTGGCACTTCTAGGTTCACTATTTACCTTTTATGTTTGTGTTAAATGTTTTATAACTTCTCTGCTGATCTAGTGGCTTGCAATCAGGGCAGAGTGGCCAACACTGGTGTAGATTCCTTCCCATCGATTCTCTGCCACATCAGAGTCTGCACTGCCCGGAGAGACCACATCCTGCCATGGGTCTGCACAGTGTGTGTTGGCATCCATGGTCTGCCTGCCTACACCTGGCCAATTACCTCCACACTGGAAACAGACTTTTTAGCTATCACCAAAATTATTTCCTGCTGGTAATTTGCTGACCTCCCAATATTTGTGGATCCTGCCAGTCCAGAACTAATTCAAAGACTGAATTTGCTAATTAGTTGAGGGTCATTGGAGAAGATCAGAAAGAAGCATGTGTCCTGTCACCTTGCCTCCGCCTCCCCATGAATAGTGATTTGATCATGCTGGAAAGCAATTATAATAAAAGTTAAAATACACTAAGTACATTAAATCAGATGGAGAGATCACTTTCCAAAAACTGAAATATGTACTGCTAGGTAATATGTAATTTTTTGGAAAAAAACATGTGATATATACATCTACTCTTTGTTACAGTTTCCTTTTATTGCTCTGCCTCAGTTTCTCTAAATTGTCCTGCCTCAGGTTCCCTAAATTGTTTTGTCTTAATTCCTTGAATTATTCTGCCTCAATCCCCCTGGTTGCAACCCCTCTTTCCTGTTCATTAGGGTTGAGATAATAAAGGCTATAGAGATCTGGCCACTCTGGTCAAAAAATAAAACTCCTATTTCAGATACCTAATTAGCATCCTCTATCTCTGGGTTCCAGACTTTCTGTCTCTAGTGACTACCCCCTTCATTCTCAGTTTATCAGAATTTATGGTCCTCACCCTCTACCCTGTCAGAACCAGATTGATGGTCCATTTCTGGAAATTCCTGCACTCTCAGTATTTGGAATTTACCCTTTGCCTTTGTCTACCCTGATCACTTAGAGCCACATATAAAAATCTTTGAAATCTCAAATTTGATGTTGAATGCTGATGAAGACATCAACCCTGGGACCAAAATGGATCCTTGGGTCCCAGAAAATCTCTCCCTCTCAAAAATCCAAATAAAATATTAAAAACTCTTTAATCTTTATCTTGCCTCCAGCATTATATTAGGTAATATGTACTTTATCCTCAAGAGATTACATTCTATAGGATAAGGTTTAGAAAAAAGGGAAAATATATGCAAAGTAAACATAAGGATTTTTTAAAAGAGGGATCACTACTAAATGGGAGATCCGCAGATCTTGTGTACAAGGTGATCACTCAATCAGGCATTGAAGGAAGGAAGAGATTCTGAGAAGTTGACAGTATCCAAATAATAAGAGGTAAAATGTTTGATGTCACCAAAAATATGCACTATTGCCTCGTAATATAGATAATATGATTTCAGCCTATGGAAAAAATAATTACTTTTAGCCAATGTAAAATATTGCCACACATGAGTATATTTATATTGGATATTAAAACTGTGTTTAAAAAAAACATAGATATAGTAATTTATACCAAATGGGGGTCTTTAAACAAAGGAATAAAATATTTCCCCTCTTCCTTACTTACACAATCCAAATAGCATGGCCTAATCATTGATCTTTTAGAAGAGTGAATTTTCATCTTTCACCCATCACTTAAATATTCTTCTTTAAATTTTTGGATATATCTACTGTCTCCATGTTCTCATATCTTGGACAAAAGGGAGATATGTGTAGTGTTCTTTGTTTGGTTTTCTTGGGGTCTCTGGGAGCAGCCTTCATTTAAGTTCAGTAATCCCATAAGAACAGCCAGGTGTTAAAGTGCAGATTCTTTATTATCTCCTTCCTGATGCTGGGCAGCTTTCTGCAGAGCCTTTCAGACCAGTCTTGGTCTCAGTGGAGAAATGCAGGAGGAGAGCCTGCTACCAGGAACCTGATTGAAGGTTCTGTTTCCTTGGCTCTGAGAGTTTCTCCCTTGTGGCTCTAAGTCCCTGCTTATGTGCTCTACACTGAGTATAAACAAACCAGTCATTATATCACTAGGAAATCATTATTTGCTGTAAGATTAAATCAATCATACTGAACTTAGAAACTATTAAGAACCATGCCAAACAAGCAAACCATTGTCTCATCAATTTCATGTAGTTAGTACCTTGTAAGAAGTTCAGAGTTCTGGCCCACAATAGATATGGGCATTAAGAACCTAGGGAACAAGCAGATTTGACCTAGGGGTCAATTATGGCAGAATCCTTTAGGAAACTGAATAGAGCCTCATGAATCAATCTTACTAATACATACATTTGAAAATATAAAGCAAATTTTTCAGTTGTTGTGAACAACATTTCAATAATAGAAATTAGACATGGAGAAACAAGAGCATTCCCTCCTGGAGGAATATGGAAGACAAAAGTTCACTTTGGCAATTCTGATAGAAATGACAAAATATTCCTGTAACATATGCACTTATAAATATGGTTCACTTACATTTAGCAAAGGTCTAAAGTGCTGATTGCAAAGAAATGGGGAAAAGAGGCAACTTTTGTTTTAATGAAAGAATAAACCCAAATTATAAGAGTTGAGATATTTGATGTCGCCAAAAACTATTGACTGTTGCTTTGTAATATAGTTAATGTGATTTTAGTCCATGGGAAAAATTATGATTCAACTAATGTAACATATTGCTACACATAAATATAATTATACAGAATATTCACAACTGTAAAAATCAGCCAGGAAAAAGAGTGTTTGAGTCTGCTTTCTGAGTTCTTCCCTGTCTGCATAGGAATTTTACTCATACATCTGCACAAAACTTGTACTGTTAATATCTGTTATATAATAATGCAAAATGTCTCATTTACATAGTCAATTACACTAAGTTGTTGAAGTGCAAAAAAACTTCCCAAATTTGGCAGAATTTGAGATATAAATTTTGTTGGATCCCACTGAGCTTGACTTTGAAATTTTTGAAAAAGGATACATTAAAATGGTCATATAAAACCATGAAAAGTCAATAAGACAAAAGCTAAAGGTTGGATACAATCACCATCCAATAGAGTCAGGAATGAGTCTGAAGTTGGGAGATGAAAAAATAGATGGCTCTCTATTGACGTAATCTTGGGAAAGTCACTTGATCTCTCTCCAAGTCTCAGTTATATCATTTGTAAAATTCAACAATTGTCACTTTTCCAGTGAGATAGTAAAATATAATTGATAGAAAGTTGATTTTGGAGGTGTGAAGATCTGTATTAAAGTTCTCTTTAACATATATTAATATTTAACATATATTAATATGTTAAATTTATGACCCTTCGTGACTAAATTTCCTTTAGATGATAAAATGTTGAGCAGCTTCCCATCTGCATTGAAACAAGAAACATCCTCATCTCATAGGGATGGAGTTTCCTATGTCAATAAAAAGTCAATTATGCTAACAAAAGACAAATATTTGTTTTAATAGGACACTGACACATTGTTGGTGGAACTATAAACAGATCCACCATTCTGGAGAGCAATTTGGAACTATGCTCAAAAAGTTATCAAACTGTGCATACCCTTTGATCTAGCAATGTTTCTACTGAGCTTATATCCAAAAGAGATCTTCTTTCCTTTTTTTAATCAGATTTACTAAGGGTTTGTCTATTTTGTTGGTTTTTTCATAGAACCAACTCTTAGTTTTATTAATCAATTCAATAGTTTTTTTACTTTCAATTTTATTGATCTCACCTTTTACTTTTAGAATTTCAAGTTTAGTGTTTGACTGGGGGTTTTTAATTTGTTCCTTTTCTAGCATTTTTAATTGCAAACCCAATTCATTGACCTTCTCTTTCTCTATTTTATACAAATAGGCCTCTAGAGATATGAAATTTCCCCTTATTACCGCTTTGGCTGCATCCCATACATTTTGGTATGATGTCTCATTGTTATCGTTTTCTTGGGTGAAGTTATTAATTATGTCTATGATTTGCTGTTTTACCCAATCATTCTTTAGTATGAGATTATTTAGTTTCCAATTATTTTTTGGTCTACTTCCCCCTGCTTTTTTGTTGAATGTAATTTTCATTGCATCGTGGTCTGAAAAGGATGCATTTACTATTTCTGCCTTACTACATTTGAGTTTGAGGTTTTTATGTCCTAATATATGGTCAATTTTTGTATAGGTTCCATGAACTGCTGAAAAGAAAGTGTATTCCTTTCTGTCTCCATTACATTTTCTCCAGAGATCTATCATATCTAGCTTTTCTAGTATTCTGTTTACCTCTTTGACTTCTTTCTTATTTATTTTCTGGTTTGATTTATCTAATTCTGAGAGTGCAAGGTTAAGATCTCCCACTATTATAGTTTTACTGTCTATTTCTTCTTGCAGCTCTCTTAGTTTCTCTTTTAAGAATTTAGATGCTACCCCACTTGGTGCATATATGTTTAATATAGATAGTGCTTCATTATCCATGCTACCCTTTAGCAAGATATAGTGTCCTTCCTTATCTCTTTTAATTAGGTCAATTTTTGCTTTAGCTTGATCTGAGATCAGGATGGCTACCCCTGCTTTTTTGACTTCACCTGAAGCATAGTAGATTTTGCTCCAACCTTTTACCTTTAACCTGCATGTATCTCCCCGCTTCAGGTGTGTTTCCTGTAAACAACATATTGTAGGATTCTGGCTTTTAATCCATTCTGCTAACCGCTTCCTCTTTATGGGGGAGTTTACCCCGTTCACGTTTATGGTTAAAATGACCAATTCTGTATTACTTGCCATCTTGTTAACCCCGGTTTATGCTTTCCTCCCTTCTTTCCCCTTTCCCCCCCTTCCAGGTATTAAGCTTGTGAGCACCCCTTGCTTCTCACAGCCCTCCCTTTTTAGTGTCCCTCCCCCCGCCTTAGAGTTCCTCCCCCTATCTTACCCCTTTCCCTCCCAGTTCCCGTATTCCCTTCCGTTTAGCTTATTCCTTCCCTTTCCACTTTTCCCTTCTCACTTTTCAATGAGATGGGAGAAGTTTCACCATAGATTGAATATGTCTTAAGATTTTTCACTTAAAGCCAATTCTGAAGGCAGTAAGATACCCACTATATTCATCCCCCTCCATTCTTTCTCTCAGATATAATAGGTTTCCTATGCCTCTTCATGAGATGTACTACCCCCACTTTACCCTTTTTCTGGTACAGTGTCCTTTCCACATCAATTTCTAGAACAAGGTATACATGTATTCTTTATACATCTATATAGTCAAAATATAGTTCCCAAGATTAATCTTTACCTTTTTAGATTTCTCTTGAGTTCTATATTTGTAGATCAAACTTTTTGTTAAGTTCTGGTTTTTTCATCAGAAATAGATGAAATTCGCTTACTTCGTTGAATGTCCATCTTCTTCCCTGGAAAAAGATGCTCATTCTCGCTGGGTAAGTTATTTTTGGTTGCATACCAAGTTCCTTAGCCTTTCGGAATATCATATTCCAGGCCCTTCGATCTTTTAATGTGGATGCTGCCAGATCCTGGGTGATCCTTATTGTGGCTCCTTGATACTTGAATTGGGTTTTTCTAGCCGCTTGCAATATTTTTTCTTTCATCTGAGGGTTCTGGCATTTGGCCACTATATTCCTTGGTGTTTTGATTTTAGGATCCCTTTCAGTGGGTGATCGATGAATCCTTTCAATGTTTATTTTTTCCCTCTGTTCCTATGACTTCTGGGCAGTTCTCTTTGATAATTTCCTGGAAGACAGTGTCCAGGCTCTTTTTTTCATCATGTTTTTCTGGGAGTCCAATGATTCTCAGATTGTCTCTCCTGGATCTGTTTTCCAGGTCTGTTGTCTTCCCCAGAAGGTATTTCACATTTTTCTCCATTGTTTGATTTTTTTGGATTTGCTTGACTGATTCTTCTTGTCTCCTCGAGTCATTCAATTCCACTTGTTCAATTCTGATTTTCAGTGAAGTATTCTCTTCACTCACTTTTTTAAGATCTTTCTCTAATTGTCCAATTGAGTTCTTTTGTTCTGTGGAATTTTTTTCCATTTCGCCAATTTTGTTTTTTAGAGAGCTGTTTTCTGTTTCCAGTTCACTAATCCTATTTTTCAAGGATTTTACTTCTTTATCCACTCTCTCTTTAACTGACTTCTCCAGGCTCTTTTCCCATTTTTCTTCTAGCTCCCTTGTGAGAGCCTTTTTAATCATTTCTATGAGGTTCATCTGTGCTGAGGAACAGACGATCTCTTCCTTTGGGGAATCACCTGGGGACTGCCTGTTTTTAGTCTCCTCCGGATTTAGAGTCTGCTCTCTATCTGTGTAGAAGCTGTCAAGGGTTAAAGTCCTCTTCAGCTTCTTGCTCATTCTGTCTATTAATCAGAGACAAACTACCAAAGAAAAACAGAAAAAACTGGAGTCTTTCTTTGGGGGGGGGGGGCTGGGTGTGTTATCGAGCTTCCTCTACAGACTGCAGGGGGCAGCAGTGAGGCACTAGCAGGACTGTGCTGCGCCTGCGCTCTGAGATCCCAAAGCGTGCTGAGTCACTGAGGGGGGGGAAGGGGGGGGCGGCCAGGTCCTGAGAGACTCCAGCTGTTTGGGGTTGTATTCTTCAGCCCCGGTGTTTTTAGCTTCTCTGCTGGGCTGTTGACTTGCTGCAGGTTCCAAACCTGTAGCGAAGCTCTCCCCGCAGAGACGGCTACGATCACTCCCCACTCCCTCTCAGCTCTGCTCCCGTGCTCTCACTGCCGCTGCCCTCAGTCTGCGCCCGATCTAAAACCGCCCCAGCCCTCCAGTAAAGACAGACCTTTCTTGGCGGATCTCAAGGATGGCTTCTCTTGGTAACTATTTGTGGGTTTTTTTCAGTCAAGCATTGATTCAGAGGCTTGTAATGAAGTGGATAGTGAGAGAAAGCGCGGAGCTTATGCAACTGTGAGCCTCCTCTCCGCCATCTTAACCGGAACTCCCAAAAGAGATCTTAAAGAAGGAAAAGGGACCTATATGTGCAAAAATGTTTGTGGCAGCCATCTTTGTAGTGACAACAAACTGGAAACTGAGTGAATGCCCATCAATTGGATAATGGCTGAATAAATTATGGTATATGAATATTATGGAATATTATTGTTCTATAAGAAACAACTAGCAGGATGATTTCAGAAAAGCTTGGTCAGAGGTCAGAGAGACCTACATGAACTGATGCTAAGTGAAATGAGCAGAATCATGAGATCACAAGACTATACGATGATCAATTCTGATGGATGTGGTTCTCTTCAACAATGAGATGATTCAAACCAGTTCCACTTGTTCAGTGATGAAGAGAGTCATCTACACCCAGAGAGAGAACTGTGGAAACACAGTGTGGACCACAACATAGCATTCTCACTCTCTCTATTGTTATTTGCTTGCATTTTGTTTTCTTTCTCAGTTTTTCTTTTTCTTCCTTCTTGATCTGATTTTTCTTGTGCAGCAAGATAACTTTATAAATATGTATACATATATTGGATTTACGATGTGTTTTAACATATTTAACATGTCTTGGACTACCTGCCAACTAGGGGAGGGAGTAGGGAAAAGGAGAGGAAATTTTGGAACAAAAGGTTTTTCAAGGGTCAATGTTGAAAAAATTACCCATGCATATGTTTTATAAATAAAAGGCTTTAATTAATAAAATTGTTTTACCCATCACTAAAACTTGTGTGAAAAATGTCAGATATTGTAGGAAGTGCTTTGGAAATATTAAAACTCTTTGTGGTTATGAACTTTTTAATGATTTTGTTACTGAGCCAGTAGATAGAATTGAATTTATTTATTCAACAAATATTTATTTAGAACTTATATGCCAGCCACTGTGCTGGAGAAAAAAACCAACATCATCAATAACCACCATTCTATTTCAGAAAGCATCATGGACATAAATAAAGAAATATAAAGCATACAAAGTAAGTTCAATATAAAATCAGGAGGAGGAAAGGAAGAGAACAGGTCAAAAAGGTACCTACTATGATCCATGGCAGTAAAGTTCAGAAAATGAAGGAGAATTGTGTTTGTCCTTTCCTCCAAAGGGACATTCCAATGAGAATTCATCAGTAGAGAAGGGGTCCAAAAGAGTGAAGAAAGAAGGAGGCTGTGTGGGTGTTAAAATCTACATAAAAAGCCTGAGATAGTTTGTCATGGGGGAAGGCGAGAAGGTTTGACCAAAGGTGTATCCAATACTAAATAAGATGGCTAGGATTGTTGTGTTTTCTAGAGGAGTGTCAGAAGAAGAAAGAAATGAACCAATATAAAGAGATATTTGCTAATAGTGGGGTTCACTGGAGCCTAATGGAAGAGAAACCTAAAACCAAAGCAAGAATTATATACCTAATGCATAATGATAGGAGAATGGAGTGTACAGTTTTGTTTAGGTAGACATTAGCTTGGGAAAGAATGAGATGAAACTTCTGTAGCCACAGCATACAAACATGGTATCTTTCAATGTAATTCCATACATCTATATAATTCTTTCCTTTCTCACCTCCATCTCTTAGAATTTCTACTTCCTTGGGACAGAACTAAGTTAGAAAAGCAAAGGCATAATTCACTGAACATGAATTTCGCTGAATTCCTCAAGGCTCTAAAAATACTTTTAAATAATGCCATAAAATAATTCCTAGAACAGAATAACCCAAAAGAGTTTAGTCAAATGATTTTCCATCCAAAGATAATTTAGAAGGTCAGCAGAAAAAGTCAGTTGTACTGCGGAGCACACTGAATCAGCAGCAGCTGTGTCCATATTTGACTCGAGATTGCCATGCTGGGTGATAGCTTCAAGGCAAGGAGGAGGGGAGCATTAGCACATTATTGGATGCAGACACTGTGAAGTGGGGACCCTCCTCACAGATCAGGGCAGAAAAGAGTGCTTGTGATCATTAACAGACCAGAGCAAAGGCCAGAGGAGTAGTAAACACACTGCTCCTTGGAAAACTAAAAACTTATAGGTCCTTAAAAGTATCTCTGAAAACACTGCATAAAACCACTGAAACTTGGAACAATACACCCTCCACCCTAGGAGCAAAGCCCGGAGGGTAAAATAGAAATTGAAAGAATTCACAGTTCATCTCCTAAAAGATACCCCCAATTAAAAATTCCCAGGAATATTATAGCCAAATTCCAGAGCTCCCAGGTCAAGAAGAAAATATTGCGAACAACAAACAGAAAGAAACAATTCAAGAATCATGCAGCTCCAGTAAGGAAAACATAAATATTAACAACAGATGCTACATTGAAGGATCAGAAGGCTTGGAATATGATATTCCAGAGGGCAAAGGCATTACAGTTAATACCAAGATTCACCTATCCAGAAAAACTGAGAATAATACTTCAAGGGAAAAAAAATGGATGAAATAGAGGACTTTCAAACATTCTTGATGAAAAGATCAAAGTTGAATAGAAAATTTGGCTTTCAAAGGGAAGGAAACAAAAAAGGAATATTATAAAAGACTAAACAAGGTTAAACTAATTACATTCCTACATAGGAAGATGATGCTTGCAACTCATAAGAACTTTCTCATTATTAGAATAGATAGAAGAAGTAAATATAGACAGAGGGCACTGGTGTTGATGAATATGAAGGAATGATATCTAAAGAAATAAAATTAAGGGATAAGAGATGAATATACTAGTAAAAAAGAGAAAGGGAAAGGTAGATTGAGGTAAATTATCTCACATAAAAGAAGCAAGAAAAAACTTTTATAGTTGGGAGGAAAGAAAGACAAAGCTTGGAGAGATGAGTTAACCTCATTCTCATAAATATTGGCTCAAAGAGGCAATAACATACATACTCAATTGAGTATAAAAAATCTATCTTACACTACAAGAAAGTAGGAATGAAGGGGATGAGAGTAGTCAGAAGCGAACTTTTTTGTGGAGGAGCAGGGTGAAAGCAGAGAGAAAATAAAATAAATGGGGAATAGAGAGATAGGATGGATGGAAACAGTAATTATAACTGTGAAAAAAAGGTGAAAGGAACTTTCTCTGATAAAGGCCTTATTTCTCAAACATATTAAAAATGGAGTCAAAATTTATGAAAGTAAGAGCCATTCCCCAATTGTTAAATGGACAGTTTCCAGATAAAGTAATCAGTGTATAGCCATATGAACAAATGCACTAACTCTCTATTGACTGGAGATCTCTCCAAATTAAAACAATTCTGTAGTACTACCTCATATCTGTTAGATTTGTTAATAAGAGAGAAAAGGAAAATTACAGATGGTGGAGGGGATATGGGAAAAATGAGACACTGATGCACTATGGGTGGAGTTAGGCAGTGATTCAACTATTCTGGAGAGCAATTTGGAACTGTGACTAAAAAGAGTTATAAAACCATGCATAAGCAATACCACTACCAATCTGTATCACAAAGGAGATTTTATAAAGGGAAAGATAAAGGATCTATAAGCACAAAACGGTTCTTACTCTCCTATACTTTGTAGTGTCTATTTTTATAGGGACTCCAATTTATTTGCTCTTTTAGTGATGCTTTTGATTTGCTTTGTTTAAATCTACCAATTATTATCAATAACTTGTTGTGTTGGTGTGTTCTCTCCTGAAATCCCTTCCCTATTTTAATTGATACTCTTCAATTTTTTTTCTTCCCCTTTGTCTTATCTGTTATCTTTACCATACTCTATCCCAAATAAAAGTCTTCTATAGAAACAAATAATTATAATAAAACATAATATGTGTTTGCTACATTGGTCAGTTTTGAGAATATGTCATTCTATACCTGAAGTCTATAAACTATATGCCAAGAGGTAGCAGACATAATTCTCCATTACTCTTATCCTTCTCTGTTTCCATTGTCTTAGTTCTTAAGTCATTCAAAGATGTTTCCCTTCACAACATTTTTGTCATTTTATATAGTTTTCCTGTTTCTGCTCACTTCACTTTAAATTAATTCTGAGTTCTGATAAGAAAAAGGGCATGGCCCTTGGTTTTAGATAGTTGTATTGATTTTCTATATCTGTATTATCAAGATTAATTAAAGTTCTGAGGTTTATTATGGCACAATAATTATAGTACAATATACTAACATGTTTATGTTAATGTTAATTAACATTATATTGAACTTATATTAATAAACCAATAAATCAACATTATAATTATTAATATTATAACATCCATATATTAATTATAACTAACATTATTTTAATATTATATATTATATCATATTATATATCATGTAATATGTAATAATACAATGCATAACTATTATATATTATATTGTTTACATAATATATTACAATTATAATTAATGACTTAATTAAAATTATATGTTGATATTATAATATTAATAAATGTTATATTAAACTTCATTCCACAGTCATTCCCCAATTGATAGGTATTTCCTTGGTTTCCATTTCTTTGTTACAAAAAGGGCCATTAAACATCAGATAATAAAGGCCTAAAAAGATTTATGTGAACTGATGCTGAGTGAAATAAGCAGAGTCATGAACACATTGTACACAAAAATAGCAAGAATGTGTGATGATCAGCTATGAAAAGCTTGGTTCTTCTCCATGATTCAATGATCTGAAGTAATTCCAATAGACTTTGAACAGAAAATGCCATCTGCAGTCAGGAAACAAACAAATAAACAAAAAACTATGGAGATTAAATGTAAATCAATGCACACTATGTTCACTTTTTTTTCTGTTTTTCTGTCTTTCCCATGGTTTTTCACTGTTGCTTTGATTTTTCTCTCCCAAGTGATTTATAAAGAAATGTGTATTTAAAAATTTAATATATATGTATAACCAGAAAATTTTGTTTAAAAGAACAACTGTCATTTCTCTTTTTGTTATCATTGCTATTCTGTCTGACCTAAATGGATTGGAATTTCAGAATTGCTTTAATTTGCATTTCTCTTATTATAATGATCTAAATTGCTTATGTATCTGGATGTTGATAGCTTGCATTTCTTCCCTTGATTATGCATCTGTCAGGGCATGACTCTTGGTCTTAGATAGTTGTATTGATTTTCTATATCTGAATTATCAAGATTAATATTATTTTAAAATCTGTCTTGAAAAGTAAATTCATGTACTTATTGGAAATCTTATTCTTTTATTTTCTCATTAGATTTTATTTTTCCAAATAAATGAATAGATAGTTTTCAATAGTCATTTTTGTAAGACTTTGTGGGGAACTTTATTTTTTAATCTTACAGAGTATCTCTGATTTCATCAGTGAGTCTGCTCTCTCTACTAAGGTGGACAAAAAGTTCCTGAAGGCCTCAGTAGACAATTTTATAAGTTCCTATGGCCTAAGCAATTCATCATCTATTGGACACCACTTTAGGGATGAATTATTTGAAATTAACTAAGTGATCTGCTTCTGTTAAGTGTCCAGTCTGCCACTGGGTTCCAAATCAAATAGCTTTTCCAGCTTTCTAGGGTCTTTCTGGGTTAATGGCATATCACAATGAGATGTTGACGTAGGATTTTGGTAGAAACTAAAGAAAAAGTAAAATATATTTTTCTCAGTAGAAAATTCAATGGAATATATTCAGAAATATGTTATTGCCTAAGTCTGCAGGTACATTTAATGGATTTACACAAAATTTGTACTTTGATTTGACACACAGCACTTTTCAAGGTGAGATTATTCCTTTCACTAATGGAAGTAACAACCTATCCATGTCCTCTTATCTGTGCAGTTCTCATCCATTTTCTCTCATAAATCCTTTCCAGTGGTTCAATCCAAATACCATGTACCTTTATGTAGCTCTCTTGACCCTTAGTGGATACCAATGAATATGTAGTCTATTTATTGATTATCTCTCACTTTTATTATGTAGTTTCTACATTCTTTTCTGTTTATATATCATTCAAATGCTATCCTTTCTAATGGCATCCTTTTTGATAGCACCCTATATGGTTCAACTTGTGTCCAAATCTCGGTCAGTATTGCTCACAAATTGTTAGGCTTGCCATGCATACCCCCAGTCCTTTGAATGATGTTCAGCTTACATTTTTCTAACTCATTTTATTGCTAACAGACTTATTGTATCACTGGAAGAATAATGCAATTATAAAATGACTTAACTTGTGTATGAACTGCAATTTACAAAAATGAGAAGCATAAATTTTTTCACAATACCTACTCTTTTTTATGTATTGAAATGTGTATAGGTGAATGATTGTTAAGATCACAATAGACAATAACTTTTAAAAAGTAAGCTCTCTAGAAGAATTTAAGGACCCCTTATAGTGAAATTAAATAAGATAGATAAAAATAGATGATTTGTAGAGTGAATACTAACATTTAGAGATCACAGATCCATTATGTGTAATTAATATTCACAATTAATATAGGAATTTTAAATTTTAAACAGCATCAGAATATGTCTATGCATAATTATGACTATTATATATAAGTATATGCATATGCTTAGCCTCTTTGTATCAGAAAAAAAAAAAACTCCCAACTTTAAATAACTGCTCTAGGCAGGGGATCCCTGAATTATGGGGGATATATATATTCCTTCCTGTCATGCTCATGTTTGGAGATGGGGGGCAAAACTCCAAATGTATACAAACACATATACATACTTACATATGCATAATCTTGATGCTCCTTAAAAGTCTCTTTTTAATTATTATAAAATAACTTTATATATATATATATATATGTATATATATATATATATATATATATATATATATATATATGTGTGTGTGTGTGTGTGTGTGTGAAAGTTTGTGTGTGTGTATAAAAGTTTGAAAATAAAGAAATCAATCAATAAACATTCATTGCCTCACTCTACTTTTGTTTTAGTTGGTTCCAACCCCATGGAATAATATATCCCAGTATTACCTGGCCTTATCCTACTCCTAGCTTACCTGCCTCCTTTTGTGTTGTTCCTCTGCTCCCACATCTTTAAACTGTAATCCTCTTGTAGTCAGGGACTATTAATTATATCCCCCAGTGCCTATTAGCATAATATTTAGCACTTGGTAAGTGCTTAATAAATGTTTATGGGATTGAATTGGATCTATCATGTGTCATTTAGGTGTTGGGGATATAAAGACAACAGTAAAACATTCCAGCCTTCAGATTGTTAATATTTGATCACCAGAGACTCCATGTCTGCATATACAAAAGACACATAAGCCACTCATGACCAGTCAGGTCCCTCAGTGAAGGAGCCATAGCAATGACTATAGGGAATTCAAAGGTCAAGAAAATAAAATCCCTTCTCACCAAATTATATTTGCATAAAATGTGAGTCACTGGCTGATTAATTCCAAACTATCAAAGCTGCTTTTAATAGTAATGCCTTAATAAACTGATTCCCTCTCCTTCCTGTATCAACTGAATTGGAATGTTTCTCTTATAATATAGCTTTGGTTTCAGAACTGGCTGTCCTGCCCTACTTAATCAGATTACCACCCACTATCTTTCTCATAAACACAGTTTCTGGAGCCTGCTTTCTCCCTGTCTGACTTTCAGGGCAGCAGTGGAATGTTTCAGTAGGAAATGACTCAGTAAAGTTGTCAAGGAGAAAGCATCTCCAAACATGAGCATGACAGGAAGGAATATATTATATCTCCCCATAATGCAGGGATCTCCTGCCTAGAGGGGTTATTTAAAGGTGGGAGTTTTTTTGTGTTTTTTTTTCCAGATACAAAGAGGCTAATGATGAAGAAATTTAGCTAGCTGAATGATGTGATTCATATGATTCTAGATTTAGAACTAAGAAGAGCTTAGAGGTCATAAAGTCCAATCATTTAATGTTAAAAATGAAAAAAAACAATTCAGGCTTAGCCATGCAGCTAATGAACATCAGATATGGGATATGGAAAGAGATTTTTTTTTTTTTTGCTCTACATCTCCCACTTCATCCACAATAATTGATTCAAGAAAGTTTCTTAATTTCAAAATGACAGGCTATTAAATATTGAGATTTGATTGTTTAATTGATTATCTCCCCACATACAGATATGATAAATGGAAAAAAAAACTGCTTTGTAAATTTTAAAACTTTATTTAAATTTTATTTTAGCCTATCTATTTGGTTACTGTCCCAATCCTCACTCACTTTAACTGTTTTGATGTTCAAACACAGTTATCCAATAAATCTATCAGGGAATACTCTTGAGAGTTAAAGTTTCTAGCACTATTGTTTATGAACTATCACTACTGTTATCCTTTTAATAATCATGCCAGTCAGACTGAATTAGATTTACATAAGATTTTTATCAAACAAGGAGTAATCACATTTGCTACAAAACTGGGAGAGGAAAGGTAAACTTTGCCTGTTTGCCTTAGGATAGATTGGCTCAGACTTAACAATTCAAAACCTATAAGACACATGTAGAGCAGATATATGGTAGAGAGATAACTCAAACATCTAGGTATTTGGGAGACTTTTTTTCTCTCTTCATATGGTACTTATGACACTCTTTTTATGAGCTATCTCTCTATTGTATTCTAATGTTTGATGCCTTCTAGAGCACATAAGAGGCAATCTCTCCATCACAAGTCATACTTCTAATGCTGCTTTCTCTCTCAGTTAACTATCCTTCTGCATATATCTGTGTCTATGTTTATCTTTGGTTTCTCCCTCTGTCTCTCTGCCTCTGCATCTCTCCCCCACACTCTTTTTTTTTTCTTTTTCTCCTCCTTTTTTTCTTTCTCTTCCTCCTTCTGTTATGTGAATTTATTGTCTCATAGAAGTGAATAACATATCCAGCAAAGAAAAAAAGGGCATAACAACATAATTTGTGTCAACCAGTACATACTGTCTGGATCAATGGAAAGCAAATGGTCATTTTTAAGTTTAAAATACCTATACTGAGTTGAGACTATATAGAGGGCTAAAACTCTTGAGTCGTTGCACTGAGATCAGGACTGCTGAGCCCTTGAGGCTAACTACCGATTAGACAATACTCTATGGGCATATGCTTGGGAAATGGTCCTTCCCACTATCTGTGCTGGCTCAATGATTGGTGTATACAGAGGATTGTAGGAGAGACGAGGGGGTGGAGTAAGACTAGCCAGGGTCACTCTTTGCAGTAGACGAGGGAGAAGGCGGTTGCAGAGATTCTGCTTCCATCCTGTTCAATCCTGAATCTAAAGACCAAGAATAAAGACTTTTGCTTATCATGACTCGTGCTGATTCTGGGGTGTCCTAGGTACTAGCATGGTTGTCACAAGACTATTTCCCAATATCCCCCCCAGCTGTGGTGCAGATCCAAGGTCTACATGAGAAGATTTTTGATTCTCATACCTTAATCTCTGTGGCAGGAGCTACTAGGACAGACAGTATCCAAGGGAATGGGGATTTCTCTGCCTTGAGGGGATTGGAACAGGAAGATGAGAGAATGATTTCATTTTATATTAGTGGTTGTTAATTCTTCCTTAATTTTTAATGGTACTTTCTTTTCTTTTTTAACCATGATCTTTGTGGTTTAAATGACTAAGCAAACAAACAAGTTAGTCAGTCAATAAACATTCATTATGTTATGTGCCAGACAGTGTGCTAAGCATTTGGTATACAAAAAGAAGCAAAATAGTCTTTTTTCTTGGAATGGAAGGAATAAGATGGACAATTATTTAAAGTTTATCCTTGGATTTAGAGTTGAAAAAGTGAAGACAAAATAATGCATGATCATTAGTCTTCTGACACAATTATTTCTAATTTATACTATATATAATTTGTTCATAATTTACATGTTCTCTCCCTCATTGATTATAAGCTCTTTGAGGACAAAGACTATCTTTTGCCTTTCTTTGTAGGCACTTAGTGAATGTTCATTGATTGATTGACTGACATGGTCTGTTCTGACAAGAGGACAAACCTGTTATATGAGTATTGCCATATAAGTCTAGGATGAGTTAAGTTATACATAATTAAACCCTATATAGATTCAAGGGATAGAGAAAAAGTTCATATCCAAAGAGACTAGTTACAGTTTACTGATCATAAAGTAAAGGATAGGGTGAGGCTCTGTGCTAGTCTGGGACATAGCCATCATGGTTTCTTTTGATTTCTTTAGATATGTCATAGCATAAGTATTCTATCACATTATCAATAGTCACTAAGTGTCAGATTTGATGTAAGACATTAAGAGTTACAAATTCAAGTACCAGTTTTCATCAGTGTTACCAGAATTCTAGACAGAATTGTGTGGCTTTGGGAACATAGCAATAGCATAAATTTGTTCCCTGGCATACTAAGTATCTTTTACAATTTATTATGGGGAAGGCAAATTGCAGATAATTTTGAGCATATCCAAATTATCAATAATTTAGATAAGTATGCACATGGAGATTAGTATAGTTATTCATTCACCATCACCTGTCTTCATTTCTGGGTTCCTCCCTCTTGCTAGGAAAAGAGGCCTTGTATGATCAGAGAACTTCACTTGTGAAGCCTTTTGTTTTGCATAGTTAGAAATTCAGGCTATTAATGTAGTTCTAGGCAGATCTCTTTAATGATTTCCTGGAAAATAGTGTCAAGGCTGTTTTTTTATCATGATTTTCATGGAGTCCAATAATCCTTAGATTATCTCTCCTACATCTATTTTCTAGGTCTACATCTATTTCCCAAGTAGGTAGATATTTAACATTTTTTCCTATTTTTTTTCATTTTTTTGGTTTTACTTGACTAATTCTTGGTGTCTCTTCTAGTCATTCATTTCCATTTGTTCAATTCTGGTTTTTAATGAATTATTTTATTTATTTACTTCTTTCATTTCACTTTGTAACTGGCCAATTGAATTTTTAAATGAGTTGTTTTGTTCTATGGAATTTTTTTCCATTTTGCCAATTTTATATTTTAAGGCATTATTTTCTTTTTCCAATTCACTAAGTCTGTTTTTCAAGGAGTTGATGGTAAAGGAGAGCTCAGAAAAATGCATGTGTCCTCTCTGCCATCGTAGCTGCACCCCCTACCACTCTATTTCTTAGCCAGTGTCAAGTGATCTTGCTGGCTACTGCTTTATAATATAGTTTTAGGTCTGATATTGCTAAGCCACTATCATTTAATTTAATTTAAACCAAATTCCTTTAATTTCTTTTTTTTTGCTTATTCCTAAAGCCAATTTTTCTAGTACAATATTGAATAATAGTGAATGATGACATTAAAGCCATCTATAGTCATATAAAAATGCTATATCTCACTATTGATTGGAGAAATGTAAATTAAAATGACTGAGGTATTACCTCATACCTCTTCGATTGACTAAACTGACAAAAAAAATAATGATAAATGTTGAAGAGGATGTGGAAAAACTGGGATACTAATGTGTTATGGGCTAGAACTCTGAATTTGAAACAAGGATTCTTACAAGGTACAAACTCAATGGAATTGATAAAGACAATGGTTATCTAGTCTAGCATGGTAGTTAACAATTCTCTAGTTCAGTACATGTACTTAGTACTTAATATAGTTCTACAAGATTCACACCTATGATAAGAGAGCATATAAGCTCAGACAAACTTGGACAAACTCGGAGAGATTCAGAGGGCAAAGAAACAGGTGGGAGCACAAGGTGTGGATACCAAGGAGAAAGATAGGCCTCTAAGAAAACTGCCCAGCCCCAGGCAAGAAGATAATAAAGGATTTGGACTTTAACACCTGACTGTTCTTGTGGTGATTACTGAACTGAAAGAAAGGCTGCTCCCAGAGACCCCAGGAAAACCAAACCAGAGAACATTACACTAATGCATTGTTGGTGGAATTATGAAATGATCCTACCATTCTGGAGAGCAATGTAGAACTATACACATAGGGTTATAAAACTGTGCATACCCTTTGACCTAGCAGTGCTACAGTACCACTAGTCTTTATCTCAAGGAAATCATAAAGGAGGAAAAAGGACCCACATATGCAAAAATGTTTGTAGCAGCTCTTTTTGTGGTAGCAAAAAATTGAAAAAAAATGAGTATATGCCAATCAATTGGAGAATGGCTGAACAAGGTGTGGTATATTAATATAATGGAAAATTATTATTCTTTTAAAAATGATGAACAAGCTGATTTTAGAAATACCTGAAAAGACTTACATGAACTGATGCTGGATGAAACAAGCAGAGCAACTTTTAACAACTGTGATGATCAACTATGAAAGATGTAGTTCTACTCAGTGGTTCGGTGATTCAAGGCAATTTCAATAGACTTTAGATCGAAAATGTCATCTGTATCCAGAAAAAGAACTATGGAGATTGTTTGTAAATCAACACATGCTATGTTTACTTCTTTTTTGTGTTTTTTTTTCTCTTTCATGTTTTTTCCCCTTTTGTTCTGATTTTTCTCTCCCAACAATATTTCATAAGGCAATGTGTATTAAAAACATATAATTAATTAATAAATAAAAAATAAGGAATATTTATGAGATGTAATTAGAGGTGGAGGACCACTTACATTGTGGGGAGGTGGGACAGATGTAAAGATAAAGAAAGAAACTTAGACTTATGTGGGGGAATTACACACTTCAGGTAGAATAGTATTCTGTCAATAGGGAATCAGGAGAGGAATTGAACTACTTTGAAAAAAAAGTGACTACAAGGGAGAAATAATGATGAAATTATAGGTGGAGATTCACCCTCAGTGGAGGGGAATAGTTTGTGACCTTTAGTGCTCAGCCAATAAGGCACCAAGGAAGAGACTTGCAGTTTCTATTCTATAGGATATCCATGTCTGCAGTTGTGTAAATAAAGATTAAACACTTCTAACTTCACCCCTTCTAAGTCCAATAGAGTTATTCCTCACAGGAAAGAAGGAAGGAAGGAAGGAAGGAAGGAAGAAGGAAGGAAGGAAGGAAGGAAGGAAGGAAGGAAGGAAGGAAGGAAGGAAGGAAGGAAGGAAGAAAGGAAGGAAAGAAAGAAGGAAGGAAGGGAAAGAGTGAGGGAGGGAGGGAAGAAGGAAGGGAGGAAGGAAAAGAGAGTTGTTGATGTAGTCTTGAAAGGTGGTTGTGGTGGGAAGAGAGAAACTGAAGTATTGATAAAAATTATTCCCTGACACAGGCAGGAAGAAGGCTCTGGTAAGTGAAATCAATTTAGTTCTGTGAATCTACACTCTGTAGAGGTAATCCAGTCCGAAATCTAAGTTAAGTATCTGAGGCTAAATTTTACTTATAAAACAGCTTATGGCCCATGCCTTCAACACTGCCTTTCTTTGGGTCAGTCTACCATGACACTCCACTTACCCCTCCCCCATGTCACATGGTGTCCTTCCTAACTTACTATGTCTTATGGTGCCTCTCCCCTCTTGATCCTACTTCTCTTTACAATCAATTCACTTTTTTTAGGGTGCTAAGTTCTTTTAGGATTTAGCTTTCCAGTTAAACACATGTCCCAATCTCATGGGGTGTGTCCTTTCTCCTGATAAAGAGCAAGTTTCACTGGGAAACTTGCCCTTTTCATAAAATCCTTTTTTATGCTCTCCCAACCCTATTTCACCTGTAAATTCATTTTCTAAAATAACCTGCCCTTTTGTCAAAGAGAATGGCCTTTGTGAATCCTTTACATGATGGCACCCAACTTTTGATGCTTCTCCTAAAGCTCGTGGTCTGGTGCTGATGCTCACTGGTTCTATATTAGCCACATCACTGAAATGCCTAACTGGGTTCCCAGTGGGACAAGGCTCCTTAAGCCGATTGTTTGTCCTTTATTCACCAAGAAGACATTGGTCAGGTGATGTTATAATATATGAATGAGTTGGATTTAAATGAGCAAAGTCATCAGAGGTTGTTTGTTTTTCCTTCTTTAAGAAGACCAAGATATCAGGGAGGTGATGCTATAAAATGGATTTAAGTGAGGGAGAACTTTCCCTTCTAAAGCCAATTAGGTCCAGTTGCCAGAAACAGATCAGAATGACTGAAGAAGGCCTTGGATGCAATGGGAGATCTTGGGCTTTTTAAGTTAAGGTCTTCCACAGGTCTCAGTTTGACTGGGGCTGTTCCCATTCAGTGATTAAGGCTAGGTAGCAATTGAGGCAAAGAATCTCTTCTTTCACCTAATCAAAAAAATTATATATATATATATATATATATATGTGTGTGTGTGTGTGTGTGTGTGCATACACACGCACATAAATGCATACATATAAATATATATAAATATATATAAATATATATATATATATATATATATATATATATATATATATATATATATATATATATATCCTTTATCTATATCTGGGAGGGGAAGAGCCTCAGCATTTCAGGCCAAAGCAGAAATGATTGCTGTTTAAATTCAATCTGAATAAACCACGATGGAAACAATGACCAAATGGGACTTGGACTGGAATTTCTCTTCCAGAGCCATCTAAGTATAATGGCAAAATACAAATCAAGATGACTAGAGATGCATGGGGCACCTTGGCTTTTTTTCAGTCAACATGTATGTCAGTAAAGAAGCTCACTACAATTTATTTATTGAATTCCCAATAACAGTACAAGGATTTGTTATGTTAGCTGATTAAAAGAGTAAGAGCCAAGTATATTATCTTTAATAAGCTAACAAACAATTTAGTAGCAACAGCTAGAGGTTAGATTTGAACTAAGGTATTCCTAACTCCATGTTCACTGCACTGCCTAGTTATACTTCAAAAACAGCTTTGCCTGATAACTCTCATTTCTTTCATTTATGTTTCACAAGGACTATTACATATTTTTTGAACAGAAATAAATGAAGTCTACTGCCTATTCTGAAGGTAATAGTCCCACAGAACCTTAAATAAATATATAGCAGGGACTGACTTTCTCTTTTAAAAAAAATTAAACCATTTTCTCATCTAGAAGAATTTAAATTATTTTTATCTCTTCCCTTGACCCTAAAGCCTCCAGTTTTCTCATCATCATGGTTACCTTGTTCTGAACTTGCCCTAGCTTGTCAACAACCTTCTTAAAATGTGGCATCTATACTGAAAACTATACTATAAATGTGATATGATCAGGGCAAAGTAGTGTAGGGCTTTCAGCATTCAAGATATTGAATTATCTCTTTCCTCTGAATTCCTAAAGCAATGACTGTCTCCACAATTCTTTTTTTAGTAATTGATCAGGTAGTGTTTCAGACAGGTCTAATGTGAATACAATCAATATTATTTTAAACTAAAGATGTAGTGGAGGAGGGAAAAAGCTACCTAAATAAGCCTGGTGCTATACAGAGAATATAAGTAACACAGGAAGAATATCATTAGAAGAATTGAGGACTTCATAGAAGACCACAATGAATGAAACAGCAGTAATAAATTCCATGAGTTTTAGATGCAGCATATACAAGCATGAAAATCTCTGAATTAAAAATTAAGATGTTAAATTAAGGAGATAAATTTGACTTTATCAAGAAGATTTGATGAATGTGACTCATTAATAGGCTAGGCTCCAAATGGGTAAAGTTTATTTAAAACATACATGATGGATAAAAGGGAAAGTGATTATATTATATTATATTATATTATATTATATTATATTATATTATATTATATATATTATATTATATTATATCTAAGAAGATATACTCATGTAAGAAAATGCAAAAAAAAATAGTGTGAGAAAGCATTTAGACAATGATAATTAAGAGCTGAAGCAAGAATTGTAGTTATATAATGCAAACCACCTGCAGAAGGAAGAAAGGGATGAGAAGAATGAGAATAGAACACCAACATGGCCCAGGGTGATGATATTATAATGGCAGTATATTTCATCCCCATGGATGTCAGTTAAGATGTTATTTCTCACTGTCCAAACTACTTTTACAGATAATTTTTCAATATCTTATTTACAATCTCAGATTTTCAACACAGGAAAAAAGCAAAACAAAGGGATTAAATTAATTTTGAATAAAGAGAATATGCTGAGAACCTTGTGGGTAAATAACCATTATATAAGAAAATTTATGAGAGAGGACAAGGGAAAGTCTTGATTTCTAAAGAATGCATTCTAAAGGTTTTAGAGAAATTATATGAAGAATATATTGGACTAAAATTTTACATGTAAGGTTAGTGTAAAAGGAATTAGAAATCTCAAGAATAAGGTTTGATGGCACAAATTATGACATTAAAGATGCAAGAAGAGCTATGCAAAGAGAACAAGATAGATATGGAATTTATAGACTAACAGAATGAGAAAAGATGTATTAAAAGAACAGAAGTAAGAAGAAGTAAAAACAGAAATACTAAAGATAACATGGACCCTTAAAAAGTGTCAGCAACACTAAAGCTGAATAATATCTTCTGAGAGTGGCAATTAATATTAATGACCAAAAAAGAGTTCTTTTAAACACATTTTAAAATGTGTTTTGGAAGAATGGAAGACCAAAAGAGGGCAGAAAGAAAATAATTAATACAAAGAGAAAGTGGAAATAATTAGGTTGTATTTTGTTTTTCTTTTCTCAGTGAAGAAAAATGATCTTTGAAATAAAAATCAAACAAATAAAAAACATAGAAATGATTCATAGGCAATCAAAACCCAAAACAAATTATTAAACTGGGGTGGAAAAGAGCAAGATATTATTTATATGACTAAGTAAATCAGTTGAATTCTATGTGCTTTAGCTATGTCACCCATACAATGAAGGGAAGTAGATTAGCTTTCTAGCTTCTTTAGGACATATAGTTCTATATAACTGCTAGACTCATGTGGACAAAACTGTTCTTCAGTGAGTACACACAAAGCTTCATGAGAATTGGAGATGTTAGATCTCAATCAAATGATGGGGAACTATATGGAAAGAAATTAGCAATAAGACAGACTCAGGAAAATACTATATTGAAATTCCTGCTCCTTGGATAAAGAGTTGTCATAAGTTAGGCTTTTAATACCAGAAGCAGCAAGAGCTGAGATGTGATTTCCCAACCTAGACCATAGGGAGAAGAGGTAAAGAAAAAAGAGATTCTCCTTCAATATGAACTCTGTAATAGCTGGTGCCAATAATTTCATATTGCATAGCTACTATAAAACCCCTCTTTTTTTTTTTAACAACCTTCATGAATCAATTTGACACTTCTTTTTTTATATAGTTTGAGTTTGTATAGTGTTGTGATATGGGAGCCACCTGCCAGTGGCTCCTGGAGATCTAACTCAGACCTAGAGAATGGATTTCTTCATGTGAGAGGATGATGACAATGATACAAGGAGACTGAAAGACAGTTGCATTCTCTGACCTCTCAACTGAGAGGTAGTTGCATTGTCTGACTTCTCTCCTCTTCCCTCTGCCTACAATTTGTTTCATTTACAATCCACAAGGAACATCTGTGTTAGTAAAGGCTGCTTTACAACTCCTTCAAGTGTTATGATTCACAGCTTAGGAGACTCTTGGAGAATTGATCTGCCCTGTCACTTAGACAAGGCTTTTAACAATTCCCCATTTTTTTGTTTTATGGAAATGCAATTATTTTACTCCCACAACATTGTCAATAAGTTTACCCATTAACTGTTATCTGAGTCCACATGCTAAGGTATCTGAGTCTGCATGCTAGGGAAAGCAAATAGCATTATAGCAGGTATTGAAGCTTGTGAGATATCACGGAGGCAAACTATCAAACAGAGAAGAGGACTATAGTTAGAAGAAGCAATTAAGTCTCTCATCAGTCTCCTGACTTGGCCCTTTGTTTGTTGGCCCATTTAATTAGCCCCATTAAAAAAGTCTTACTGGGTCTCTTCTCCCTTTCCTTACCTGCGGGTTACTGAAGGAACTCTGGGAGGATCCTACTCATGAATAGCTGTCAGACACTGTTGCTTCTTTGTTTCTTGTGTTTCTTATGTCCCATGTTTGGGCACCATATGTTGTGATATGGAAGCCACCTTCCAGTGGCTGCTGGAGGTCTAACTCAGACCTGTAGAATGGATCTCTTCATGTGAGAGGATGATGATGATGATACAAGGAAACTGAGAGGCAGTTGCATTCTCTGACCTCTCCACTGAGAGGCAGTTGCATTGTCTGATCTCTTCCCTCTTCCCTCTACCTCCAATTCATTTCATGCCCAATCCACTAGGAACATCTGCATTAGGAAAGGCTGCTTTGCAACTCCTTCAAGTGTTATGATTCACAGCTGTAGAAGTCTCTGAAAATTGACCTGCCCCTTCACCTAGGCATGGTCCTTAACAATGTAGATATGGCTTACAGAAGGTCTTTATATAATAATTACCTTCAAGACGATCATGATGATCAGCATTATAATTATTATTCAGTTTGTAAGTAATATTGAAACCTATAATTGAAGCCTTTTGTTGTTATTATGAAGACTGATATTCATTTTATTCAGATGCCTGTAACAGAGACCCTGAAAGCCCATCAGATTCATCCCATTGTCTCCATGAAGGTCACATTCAAGATATCCTACTTAGTGGGAAAGTGTCAATTGAATTCAAAATTCAAAAAGTTAATTCCATTAACAAGGCAAGATCATTAACATGAAAATGTTTTATGGTGACTTCAATTTCCCATTGTGGGAATTCTCTTCACAAATGCAGGTTATATCTGTCTATGACAGAAGTCCTAAGCATTTTGCTGATATTCATGGGGATCAAATGTTCTACCCAAGTTTCACAGTAACTGTTTTACTGATTTCAACCTAGGTTTTCCTGATTCTAAATAAGCATTTGACTTAATATATATCTATATCTATATCTATATCTATCTATCTATCTATCTATCTATATATATATATATATATATATATATATATATTTTTTTTTTCCCAATTAGAATGTAAACTGCTTGAGGTCAGAGACAATCTATGCCTTCATGTTTGATTCCTCAGTGTTTTTTCCACAGTGTTTTGCACTTAGTCAACATTTAATGCTTTTTTATTCATTCATTCTTTGGTTCATTAATCCATGATATCATGCTTTCTCCCTATATATGAAAAAAAAATTTAAAGATATGAAGGAGTTATAGCTAATTTCAAGTGCTAACAGGAAAGAACATTAACAATAGATGTGAATGGGGAAATTTAAGAATTATGAGTCTGGACCAGGTCAAGAGAAAAAGATAGCAATGACTGGTGGAGTTCAGACTGAGGAAGGGGAATAAGTTCTGTAGAATGAACATATTCACATTAGGGAATCTTTTTTCCTTGCTACTCTCCCTGTAAAGACCTGAAACTCTGAAAAAGGTATGCTTGAATCAGACAACAGAACTTAAAGCTAATTGCCTATTGGATATGAGACAATGACTCTATTAGCCTATGTTTGGAAAAATGGCTATTCTCACAGTTGATGCTGGCTCAATGTTTGATGTTAAAATAATCATAGGCAAAGATTGGAGGGTGGGGTGACAGAGGCCAGAGACTCACTTGGCTGCAGGAAGAGGAGGAGAAATTCTGGAGTCCAGAATTGAGAAGAGATCTTTAGTAAAATTCCTGGCTTGCTTCTTTCCCTTCTCCCACTAAAGACCAAGGATTTTTACTTATCCTGATTCTGACTGATCCTGAGGCCTCCAGGGAGCTAGCTTAGACTAAACACTCTCAAGGCCTTCTTTTAATAATACCCATTCAACACAGGCTATAGATAGAGCCTATGTTGTGACAAGGCTCAGAGTAGAACTAGAAATCAGATGGGCACTTTTACATCTTCAATAAATGAGGACCTATCTCATTTTTCAAATTCTTCTTCTGCTCCATAAATTAAAAAATAGAATTAATACCTTTCTACCTAATCCATATTTGATGATGATTTTTCATATTCTATTCATCCATAAATAATTTTATCATATTACATGACTCAAATGAAAGGTTCTCTATAAACACCAAGTATTATTACTCTATTAAACTAAAACCTGGATGCCTTAAAGATATTTTCAGTTTGATGCAAAAGAAGAACTAATAATTGAATGCTCAGTAGGATGTCTTGATTTAATTAAAATTGCTAATTAATTGAAAGTTATTAAAAAACACGCAACTTAAAAAATTATATTGAAGCATTATAATCTCTTTTAATGTATTAGCTGGTGAAGGATACTTTAATATTTCAAGAATACCTGATTTCTCTGGTACAAATATTTCTGTTGATGCCTTTGCAAAATCATGATTTAACTGTCTCTGTATTGTTTATTCACGAAAATATTTATTTATCTTACTTTTTAGTCAGACCTATAATACTATAGAGTATATAGGAGCATTTCCATATAAAGAATCTATGACAAAAAATAATTCTGGGTGGGTGGAGCCAGGAAGGCAGAGAAAATACCTTCCCCTTCCCAACTTCTCCACATAACTTTAAACAATTCCATAAAATGCCTGGAGAAATAGGACCCACAAAATAATGAGGTGACATAATTTTCCAGTCAAAGAAAATTTAGAAGGTCTACAGGAAAGGTAAATTGTGATGGAGTGAGAGTGAAGCATACTTCAACAGGCTATGCCAGCACAGACACAGATGTAGCAAACTAGGAGCAAGTCTAGGTAGCCACTAAATTATCAGCAGCTGCTTCCAGAACTCAAGACCTACAGATATTAAGGGGGTTTAATAACTGGTCAGAAGAAGATCATAAGAGTCCCTTTGCTTTCACTGAGTTACAACTCTGTTGCTTTATTTATCCTCAGATCCAGATCTCAGTCCTGGATAACAATTTTAGGGCAGTGAGGAGCACTAGCATATCAGAATTTTTGGCTACAATGGAGCAAGGTCTCTTATCACAGTTCCAAAGTAGAAAAGATTACTTGTGGTCCCCCACAGACCAGAGCACAAGCCAGGAGAGTAGCAATCACATCTCTCCTTAGATCATATTTCCCTGGAAGAATGGAAAACTTACAAGTTTCTGAAAGTATCTCTCAAAACAGCTACACAAACTCCCTGAAGCTTGGGATAATGTACTCTCCACCCTTTGAAAGCAAAAAGTTAAAAGTTAAGAAATAGTTTGGGAAAATGAACAAATAGAAATGCATTCTGATCATAGAAAGTTACTGTGGGGACAAGGAAGATCAATACACATACTCAGAAGAATATATTAAAGTCAAAGTTCCTACATCCAAAACCTCCAAAAAAAAAAAATGAATTGGTGTTAGGCTACAGAAAAAGCTTACAAAGGATTTTGAAAATCAGATAAGAGATATAAGGGAAAAATTGGCAAGAAAAATGAGAATGATGCAAAAAAAAATCATGAAAAAAAAAGAGCCAGCAGTTTGATAAAGGAAACACAAGACGTTTCCTTTATTTGAAAAAAATGTCATTTTAAAAAACAGAGTAGGTCAAATAGTAAAGAAGGAACAAAAAGTTAATGAGGCAAAGAATACCTCAAGAAACAGAAATGACTAAATGGAAAAAAAGGCACAAAAATTCCCTGAACTAAAAAACAACTCCTTTAAAAGTAGAATTGGCTAAATGGAAAAAGAAGTTTTAAAAAAAAAATCCTCACTGAAGAAAAAATATATTTTTTTAAAATTAGAATTGCACAAATAAGAGAACTGTTCAGTTCTGCACAGATATATTATATCTAGGATATTCTGTAACCTATTTAACATGTATAGGACTGCTTGCCATCTGGGGAAGGGGGTGGAGGGAGGGAGGAGAAAAATCAGAACAGAAGTGAGTGCAAGGGATAATGTTGTAAAAAAATTACCCTGGCATGGGTTCTGTCAATAAAAAGTTATTTTTAAAAAATTAGAATTGCACAAATGGAAACTAATGACTTTATGAGAAATCAAGAAACAACCAAAACAAAAAGAATAATAATAAAAAAAGAAAACAATATGAAATACATCAGACAACTGCTCTGAAAAAAAAAAAAAAACACAGGAGAGAGAATTTAAACATATTGAGCTACATGAAAACCATGATAAAAAAAAAAAAAAAAAGCCGAGATAACATCTTTCACACAATTGTGAAGGGAAACTGTTTTGATATTCTGGAACCAGAAAATAAAATAAAAATGGAAAGAATTCACTGTTCACCTCCTGAAAGAGTTCCCAAAATGAAAACTACCAAGAATATTATGGAGAAATTTCAGTTGTCCTAGGTCAAGAAGAAAATATTGCAAGCATCCAGGAAACAATTCAAGCATTATAGAACCACAGTCAAGATAACACAAGATATAACAACTTCTAAATTAAAGGATCTGAGGGCTTGAAATATGAAATTCCAGAAGGCAAAGATCACTTACCCAGCAAAATTAAATATAATCCTTCAGGAGGAAAAAAAAAGAATATTCAATTGATATTCTCCTTCTAATTGTTTTGAGAAAATTCTTATGAGTTAAAAGTAAAATTTTGTGTTGTGGGAATGTAAAAAGTTTCACATTATTTAATCCCATATGATCTCCCTTTCTTGTTTATTTTTTTATGTTTCTCTTACATCTTGGATTTGAAAGTTAAATTTTCTATTCAAGTCTAATCTTTCCATTAAGAATGTCTGAAAGTCCTGTATTTAATTGAATATTCAATATTCAAGATGGGATGTATGTAAGAAGGGGTTTGTGAATCTTACTCTCATCAAAATTGACTCAATTAGGTATAGAAATCTATATTAGCCTATGGAAAAGTAGGAGAGGAAAGGGGAAGTGATAAGAATGGGGGAGGGAGAATAAGAAGCAAAATATTTTGAGGATCACCAGAGTCAAAGCACAGAGAGAATAAAATAAACAGTGAGAATCATGATGGAGAAAAGTGAGTTAGCAATTGTAAATGAGAAAATGGAAGCATATTTTTCTGATAAAGACCTCATTTCTCAAACATATAGGGAACTGATTCAAATTTATAAAACTAAGAATTATCCCTCAATTAGTAAATGATAGTTTTCAGATGAGGAAATCAAAGCTATCTATATCTATGTGAAAAAAATACTCTAATTCAATTGATTGGAGAAATGCAAATTAAACAATTCTGAGGTACTACCTTATGCCTATTAGAATGGCTAATAGGATAGAAAAGAAAAATGATAAATGTTGGAAGGGATGTGGGAAAAATGAGACATTACTGAATTGTTGATGAAGTTGTGAACTGGTCCAAATATTTTATAAAAGAAATTAGAAATATGGTCAAAAGGATATAAAATCATACATATCCTTTGGCCTAGCAATACCCTTACTAGAGTTGTATCCAAATGGAGATTTAAGAAAGGAAAAGTCATAAATATACAAAATTATTTATAACTGGAAATTGAGGGCATGCCCATCATTTGGGGAAATGGCTGAATGCAATATGTGATTATAATAAAATATTATTGTGTTATAAGAAATAATGAGCAGGATGCTCTTAGAAAACATTGTGAATACTTGTATGAGCTGATATAAAATAAAATGTACTGTGTAAAAGTAACATCTATATTCTAAGATAATCAGCTATGATGTGTCTGACTCTTGCAATAATCAAAGTTTTTAAGTCTATAAACTTTTTTTCTCTTTACAATTGTGCTTTTCTTGTGTAAACTGTTTTCTTCATCACTTCATTGTGTCTCAATTCATACTATCTAGAGTTCTCTGAAATTGTCTTTGTCATCATTTATTAAGGTGCAATATTATTCCATTATATTCATTTGTCATAATTTGCTTAGTCATTCAGCAAAATGAGAAGCACCCTTTAGATTTTAGTTCTTTTTTCATTTCTTTCCTTTTTCTTTTGTTCCTGTTCATCTCTTTAGGATCAAAAAGTTTTGTTTTCCTTGGTCTTATTTTTACCCATCCTTCCTCTTAAACAACTCTTTCCCTATCATTATTAGCTTCTTTCTTGTTTGATGTATTTCTAAACCAAATACACAGAAACTTTCCTTTGTTCATTTCAAATAAGATTGAGGTTCATCTGAAACTCCCTCTAACCACTTTCTGCATATTTATATACTCTTTTTCTCACACACTCTGCTTGCAAGTTCTTCCCTCTGTCTTTGTTCTTTCCTATGTCTTTCTTCTTTTCTTTTATACTTGTACATTTCTTTACTCTTTCTTGCCTTTCTCTCTTCAAAGTCTCAGAACTGAATACCTTGTTGTTTGGCTTGTCCCCAAATGAGCACTACCATAACAACAGGATAACTCTACTTACTGGTAACTTCTAAAATTCCTATGGTGGATTTCTGATTACCCTGAGTCTTTGCCAGGGACTGGGATGGGAGAAGCAGGATATCTATCCTTTTTTTTTTTTTTAATAACTTTTTATTGACAGAACCCATGCCAGAGTAATTTTTTACAGCATTATCCCTTGCACTCACTTCTGTTCCAATTTTTCCCCTCCCTCTCTCCACCCCCTCCCCAAGATGGCAAGCAGTCCTTTACATGTTAAATAGGTTACAGTAAGGATATCTATGGTTGATGTTTGCGGACAAAATATCCTACAGATTCTGTGTCTCTGGCTTGGTGCTGGTGTGTGCCTAGGATGTCTTTGCCTTGTTTTGTTTGTAGACAAGTGCAGCCTTGCTAGAAACCTTGCTTTCTATTTCCTATGAACTTTGAGTTGGCTCTTTGCATAGGACTGGGCTGTAAGAAGTTATTAATTGCAATTTCTCATTGTATTTGTTAACTATTATATAGTGTGGTACAAATTACAGGCTTGTTGGAGAAGGTATATAAGGTATTTGCCTCCTCTTTAAGCAGAATGTCTGCCTCCTCTTTTAACCAGTATTTTTCTGGTTATTTTTAACCAGAATCTTTTTCTCAGTACTGATGTCCCATCTTCTGAGGACATTCTCTGAATTAGGTAAAATTAGGCAAAAGACAAAAGTCTTATTGAGCCTAAACTCAAGAAGCTTTTTTCCTTCCTTCTTTCCTTCCTTCCTTCTTTCCTTTCTTTTTTCTTTCTTCCCTTCCTTTCTTCTTTCTTTCCTTCTCTCCTTCCTTTTATTTTTATACTTTAACAATATTCTTATAATATAGTTTAAGGACTGCTAATGCTAAACCTACTTATTTAATATCTTTCCCCCTAGGATTCTTTGAAGTTTCTGATCTTTTCTTCCAAATGAACTTTGTTATTTTGCTTTCTAACAGTAAAATTTTTTTAGTAATTTAATGATATGAAATTTAACAAATAAGCTAGGTAAAACTGTCTTTTTAAAAATTATATTGGCTCTACCTACCTAAGAACATTGCTAAGAATATTACTTCAATCATGTAGATTTGAGTTTATTTGTATAAAAAGTGTTATTTATATAGTTCTTGTGTTTTGTTTTGGCAAATAAACTCTCACATATTTTATACTAATTATTTTAAATGATCTAAAATATTGAAAAATATTGCTGATACATAGTATTCTTTCTTTTTTGACTTTTGATTAAATCTATTTTAACTTTGACTTTGATGCCATGATTATTATCCCTGCTTTATTTACATCTTAAATTTTACTACTGCCTTTTATTTTATCTTTCATTTTTATGTTTCCTACAAACAACATATTGTCGAATTCAACATCCCCACCACCCTATCAAGAACCACAGTTTTTTTTTTTTTTGTTTTTTTTGTTTTTAATAATTTTTTATTGATAGAACGCATGCTAGGGTAATTTTTTACAGCATTATCCCTTGCATTCATTTCTGTTCCGATTTTTCCCCTCCCTCCCTCCACCCCTTCCCCCCAGATGGCAAGAGTCCTTTACATGTTCAATGGGTTGCAGTATATCCTAGATACAATATATGTGTGCAGAAACAAACAGTTTTCTTGTTGCACAGGGAGAATTGAATTCAGAAGGTATAAATAACCCGGGAGGAAAAACATAAATGCAAGCAGTTTATATTCATTTCCAGTGTTCTTTCTCTGGGTGTAGCTGCTTCTGTCCATTTTTGATCAATTAAGGCTCTCTTTATCAAAGAGGTCCACTTCCACCAGAATACATCCTCAAACAGTATCATTGTTGAGGTATATAATGATCTCCTGGTTCTGCTCATTTCACTCAGCATCAGTTCATGTAAGTCTCGCCAGTCCTCTCTGTATTCATCCTGCTGGTCGTTCCTTACAGAACAATAATATTCAATAACGTTCATATACCACAATTTACTCAACCATTCTCCAACTGATGGACATCCTTTCATTTTCCAGCTTCTAGCCACTACAAACAGGGCTGCCACAAACATTTTGGCACATACAGGTCCCTTTCCTTTCTTTAGTATCTCTTTGGGGTATAAGCCCAGTAGAAACACTGCTGGATCAAAGGATATGCACAGCTTGATAACTTTTTGAGCATAGTTCCAAATTGCTCTCCAGAATGGCTGGATGTGTTCACAATTCCACCAACAATGTATCAGTGTCCCTGTTTTCCCACATCCCCTCCAACATTCCCCATTATCTTTCCCTGTCATTCTAGCCAATCTGACAGGTGTGTAGTGGTATCTCAGAGTTGTCTTAATTTGCATTTCTCTGATTAATAATGATTTGGAGCATATTTTCATATGTCTATAAATAGTTTCAATTTCTTCATCTGAGAATTGTCTGTTCATATCTTTTGACCATTTATCAATTGGAGAATGGTTTGATTTCTTATAGATTAGGGTCAGTTCTCTATATATTTTGGAAATGAGGCCTTTATCAGAACCTTTGATTGTAAAAATGTTTTCCCAGTTTATTGAAGAACCACAGTTTAAAGAAAGAACTAAGTGGGGGAGAAGGGAAGTCTGAATGATGCAGGTATGTTAGGTCAGTACCTTTTACCAAGAGGAAGAAGTGTTTTCCAATATTGTCAGCTAAATAGACTGGTGGATACCAATAAGTAAAAGGACCTGATTCCAAAGAAATTTGACCAAGTCATATTTAGCTTCATCTGATCTTCTGGTGTAATGTCCAGATTAGCTTTCTGAAGGATCTCCAGATGAGCCTTGGTTTTAGGTGGAGAAGTGATGAAGGCAGGAGAGCCACCAGAATGATGGTCAAGGAGGAAGTCTGGAGTCTCAATTCTTGTCTGTGTCTCAGTTTCTGATTCTAAGATCTAGCTCAAGCACACATACTCACTCTCTTTTCCAGTCCTCTCAGCCCTTAAATACCTTATTACTATTACAGCAACACAGTAAACTGAGCGTGTGCCAATATGTGAACTAGAGAACCATTATCTCTTCAATCACACTGAGTAAATGCCCTGCTGTAAGTATCCTTGCTTCAGGTAGAAAGTAGGTGGTCACACCCTCCTTGACTTCTCAGGAAAAGTTGTGAACAACAAGGGAAATGGGAAGCCAAACCAGATATTGTCAGCGATTTTCTGTAATATTCTTCTATAAAATGTAATTTTCTCTGGGTGGAGCAGTTTTCTTGGGGGGCTTCTGGAGGCAGCCTGCCTTTCAGTTCAATAATCACAAGAGCAGCCAGGGATTAAAGTTCAAATCCTTTATTGTCTCTTTCCTTGGGCCCAGTTAGCTTTCTTAGAGGTCTATCTCTCTCCTTGGTTCCAAGAGCTCCTGCCACTAATCCTTTGCCTCTGCCAGCTTCAGCCCTAGCCAGTACAAAGGTGGAACATGGAATGAATCTGTCTCTGCCTCTGAGAGTGGGCTTATGTCTTAGTGGGCTTGTCCTTGGCCCTGACAGCTCCTCCTTATATATGCTCTCTTAAAGGTGTGAATCTTGTGTAATTATAGTAAGTACTAAGAACATGTAAATTAGAGAATCATTATCTCATCAATTGCACTGACTTAACATCTTATAAGAATTCTAACATCTCCCGCTTTCTTTTGATTTAGAACATAGGTGGTCATGACCTCCCTGACTTCTCAAGGAGTTGAGAACCCCAAAAAAAGAGGTGATCACACCTTTCCTGACTGCTAAAAAAAAAAAAAGAGTGAAAATACCATAAAAAGAGATGATCACACCCTCCCTGACATCTCAGGAAGGGAGATGAAAACATCAAAGGAAATGGGAAATCAAATCAGATTATCAGGTTTCTGAAGGGGCTCACTCTTAAAACAGGTATACATAAATCCATCAGTATGGGAGGTATTACATATAATTACATAAGTAACATAAGCACATAGTAACACAGGCTACTAGTGATGTAAGAAATAACATGAATCAAAATGAGAATTTATACATGTCCATAAGTCCTAGAAATAGTCCAAATAGAATCTGTTGTCCATTACTTCATGTGCCAGAAATCCAATAATTTCTGCAAGTTTTGAAGTCCTGCAATAATCTCATTAACAATTTTTATCTCAAGGAATCCAATGATTCCTGCTGGTTTTCATGTCCTGTAACAGTCTTATTATAAGCCATGCTCTTTTAATGTCAGATATTTCTTGGATCTTCTCCTTTGTTTTGAGGTTTTTCTCTTTTTCTCTCTCTCTCCAGATGCTCATTGGCACCCATCTGATTCCTTCTCCATCTGTAGAAGTACAAGCAACCCTCTTTCTTCCAAGCAGTTAACCTATCTAGTCCCTTCTATTTACCACTTTCGGGATTTCTCCTCATCATCTGGCAATTACATTGGAACAGCTCATTATATTGGAACTGTTCACACTGGACACTGCTCTTCTGTTGGGTTTAAAAAGCCTGTATTCTCCTCAAGTATAATCCTTTTCTGCTGTCTGAGTGCTTTTTGTCTGACTTATCTCTTTCTGCCATGCGATTGCTTTTTGGCTGATTAATCACATCAGAGTCCTGACCTTCTAAAGACTCGCTGGGTGTAATTCAGCTGACATCATGCCCCACCTGTTTTTTGATTGATATCTTGGGGCTAGACCCTGCCTCTCATTTCCCTGGGTCAATCTACATTCTGATGCCCTCAGCCCAGTGGAAGCCCTTGTGGCATTTTGGACATAGGTTTTAGGTCTTCTCTCACCCTGTCCTCTTACTCTATCTCTTTGTCTACACTGAGCCCTCAGATGTCCAACTTTCCCACATTGAAAGTATAGACGAGTTTCTCTGAAAGTCCCTTGTCAAGAGGGACCCTGTCTTCTCATGTTCATCATGGTCTGGGTATAATAAGTATTTGTGCCCACTGTGCCATAGCATCTTATGAGCTCCTCTACAGCAGCATCTTTGTGTAGTCCCCATATAATTCTTCTGCAAACTCATTGGCATTTTCCTTAGCCAGTTGTCTGATCATTATTCTTGTAACTGCATTTTCTCCAATGGTTCTTGTGACAGCTGTTTGCAGATATCTCACAAAATCCGCAAAGGGTTAATTGGGACCTTGCTCTACTTTTGTGAATGCTTCTCCTCCATCTTTTCCTGGAAGGGAACCCTAAGCTTTTGTTGCAGCAGTAGCAATCTGTTCATAAGCTGTTGTGGGGTAATTAATCTATGCTGAATTCTCTCCACGCTGACCTTCACTGGCTAGTTGGTCAAAAGTGATTTGTATATTAATTCCTGTTTGCCTATTGCATTGGGCTTGAATCCTACATAATTCATGACACTCTGAGAAACCACAACAAGTTTTGTCCAGGTTCTAAACATGTCCTTGCTATGGATTTCCAATCACTAAGGGTTAGTATTTCATAAGCCAAATTATCTAGTAACATCTTAACATAAGATAATGTAGCCCTATAAAGAGTGCAACCTTTTTTCAAATATTTGATTTTTTTCCAAATCAAAAGGACTGTATCTTCTCTTTTTTTTGACTTGAAGAGTCAACTCTTCAATCACAGGGTATGCATTTTTTAAAATCAGATATATCTTGTCCTTTTCTCTTAGTCTTAAGCAATGCTTTTTGTAATCTTGTCATAGGCTGCTTCATAGATGGTGCTGACTGTATTTCTGCCTCTTCCCCTCCTCCTTCTCCATCCACCCATGAAGGGTTAATTGAGGGAGGTAGGTCAGGATATGGGGAATGACCCAATTTCTCCTGCTGTGAAACTTCATACTCAAAATTGTACTTAACTCCATTCTTATCTGATTCTTCAAACTTTTTACCTAGTTTATTTTGCACTTCCCCCTCCTGCTCTTTCTTCTTTTTCCTTATTCTAACACTTATATAATTTCTTAAAGGCAGTTGTATTAAATTATGTGTATTAAATGTGTCTTTGGAAATTGAGTCAAGTCCATTTTCATTGTAGAATTGACATAGTTGCTCTCCTACTAATTTCCACTCATTTGGATCCAATTCTTTTTCCTTAGAGAACCAAGGATATGTGTACTGTACAATTTTTAAAATATCAGTGATCTGCTCCCAAGTTACAATTAAACCTTGATTTTTTATAAGTCTGACCAAGCTTTTGACACATTTTCCTTGAAGAGGAAAAGAAGGCTATTTTCTAAACATCTGTCCCATTTTAGCCCTTTGACAAAGTTTTCTTGTTGTACTCACTCTAATTTCTGGATCACAGATGAAGGTTCTTGGTCCCACAGATGAAGGTTTGGACACCAAAATGTAATGTTCTTCTCTAAAATTTAATCTTCTCTGGAAGCAGGTTTCTGTGGGGGCTTCTGGAGGCATCCTTCATTTCAGTTCAGTGTAATCACCCCAAATGCAGCCAAGAGTTAAAATCCAAATCCTTTATTGTCTCCTTCAAAGTCTTGTCTCCTTCCTTGGGCCCAGTTAGTTTTCTTAGAGATCTGTCTCTATCCTTGGTTCCGAGAGCTCCTGCCATTAATCCTTTGCCTCTGTCAGCTTCTGCCTCTAGCTCCCTTTGAACGAGCTTCTAGTGGGCTTCTCCTTTCTGGCCCTGACAGCTCCTCTTTATATATCCCACACTGAATTTACATCAATCATTATATCACTAGGAAACCATTATCTAGATTTAATCACTGTCTCCTCAATTCCACTTACTTAGCACCTTGTAAGAATCCTAACAGTTATCTACCAAACTATGATAAAGTAACTGCAATGAACTTATTTTGTTATTATTACTTTTACATTTCCATTACCCCGCTAGAGCTTTTAAAATATGTAGCATTTAAAAATTCTATATGGTGGATTTAAAAAACCAACCAAAAAAACCTAGATTGTTTTGTTTAGAAATGGTTGCATTTCACACATACACTTGTGTGTGTGTGTATACGTATATGTATATGTCTAATTATGAACCTGTGTGACAGTGGTCCCTCTTTGAGAAGCCTAGTTGAGGCTGATACCCAACTTTCCCTCTCTCTTCTATATTTTAAAACCCCTTTCTACCCACAAATCCATATTCTTAGCTTTATGAGAGTCATGGATGCTAAAATCTCAAGATATCTGTTTCTCCTAGCTATATCTCCAAACTCCTTGTTCATTTCTGCCTGGATGCAATGTACCACAAAGGAAAAGGAAGGCTAAACTCAAGGGGAAATAGGCTCTGTGGCATTCTTTGAATAAATTGTGCCAATGTGCATACAGGTTAATTTGCTGTCAGCAATGCCTGTGCCACCAATTCAATGCTTTGTAGCCACATCTTAAAAGAAAGTCCAAAGACACATGAAATGTTAGCAAAAGGGCAAAATTGCATTTTTAGCAAGAAAGGAAAAGGGAGATAATGGAATACAAAGGCAGACAGGGTAACTTGGAAATATATTCTATGAAGCTGGCAAAACATTATGAGGCATCTGATTTCACCTGTCAAAGGAGTTCACATTGATTTTCATGCTCATTGTATGCACTCTTTGGGTCCTCTAAATAGAGTTGCTATTTATTTTGCTCTTATCTAACCCATTTTTTCTCAAAATAAAATTTATAGTACTTTCCAGTAGGAAAATAAAGGATTAATTCAGGTCTGGATAGTTAAGGGCTTATTTTCTTTCTCCTTAGACCAAAGAAAATGAAAGGGCTTATAACTGTTTCAAAATAACAGCTCATGGAATCCCAAATCACTCTTCAGCATAATGATTGCTTTTGTCCTGCCTTACTCCTTTGTTGACTGATACCTGAGCCATCCATTTTCAACAATTTCCCCTCTTCTATCTCCTGACAAAACAAATCCATATCCAAGAATGAAAACAATACCATGAGTCTGTTAGGAATATCTTCTTGGCAAGGCAACATTTAAAAAGATTTGGTAAAATGAGACTCAAGAAGACATCTCTCAAAGAATGTGGCTAGAAATTTGGCTATGTGCTTTTGGAATGACTCAATTGAATTATACTAGAGTCCTGGTCTTAAATACCTTTGTATTAGTAGTCTTTGACAATTAGGCTTACTATTTTGTTTTCTTAAGATAGCATCATTATGTGTGATATAACTTCCCAAGTGGAAGTTATAACAAAGGACTAAACATATGAAACTAGAAGAAAACTTGGATATCATTTAATCTAACTACTTCATTTTACAGATTAGGAGACTGAGACCCAGAGAGGAGCAGTGACATACTTGGGTCATAGGGGAAATAAGAATAAGAAGCTTTCCACTATACCACATTGTCTCTCATTCAACTATTTTCTTTTGAGTCTGAGTTGTTGTTTTCCATGAATTAGATATTCCTAGAAACCAAGGAAGGTTATGTCTTTCCTGTTTACAAGTTCCTTATAGAGCACCAAAACACCTCTTAAATAGCGATTTTTCTTCTTTTTTTAATGTCATAGACCCATCTCATAATTTGGTAAAGCTTGAGGAAGACTTTCCAGAATGATTATTTTTAATGTATAAAATAAAATACATAGAATTTAAAAGGAAACAAATTATATGGAAATATATTTAGGAAAAAAAGTTTATAAGCATCAGATTAAGAATCCCTACTTTAGAGATAAATATAAAACTACCTTTCTTTAATCTATTGAATTATAAGTAAAAGACATCTATCAACTAAGATTTTTTTTTTCCAATTTTTTGTTCACTATCCAAAAAGAGAGCTGTCAAATTAATAAGTAGATTTGGCTAATTCAGCCAAACTACCCAGTAAATTCAGAAAATAAAATATAAAATAAAATGACTCCTCAGATTTAAATAAAACATTCAAATTGTGGGTATGAATAAGATCTAATTTGGGGACTTCAAGAATCTTCATTTATTCTTTCAGAATACTAAAATACCTTTAAAAACAAGAATGGATGGTTAGAATTTAAAATCAGTTTTGAAATCCAGCTCTGCCATTCATTGCTTTTATGATGCCAAATTTTCTTTTTTTTTTTTTTTTTTTTTTTTTTTTTTTTTTTCAATTTCTTTTTTTTTTTTTTAATTTTTTATTTAATAATTACATTATATTGACACTCATTTCTGTTCCGATTTTTTTTCCCCCTCCCTCCCTCCACCCCCTCCCCTAGATGGCAAGCAGTCCTTTATATGTTGGATATGTTGCAGTATATCCTAGATACAATATATGTTTGCAGAACCGAACAGTTCTCTTGTTGCGTAGGGAGAATTGGATTCAGAAGGTATAAATAATCCGGGAAGAAAAACAAAAATGCAGATAGTTCACATTCGTTTCCCAGTGTTCTTTCTTTGGGTGTAGCTGCTTTTGTCCGTCATTTATCAATTGAAACTCAGGTCTCTTTGTCAAAGAAATCCACTTCCATCAAAATATGTCCTCATACAATATCGTTGTCGAAGTGTATAATGATCTCCTGGTTCTGCTCATTTCACTTAGCATCAGTTCATGTAGGTCTCTCCAAGCCTCTCTGTATTCATCCTGCTGGTCATTTCTTACAGAACAATAATATTCCATAACATTCATATACCACAATTTACTCAGCCATTCTCCAATTGATGGGCATCCATTCATTTTCCAGTTTCTAGCCACTACAAACAGGGCTGCCACAAACATTTTGGCACATACAGGTCCCTTTCCCTTCTTTAGTATTTCTTTGGGATATAAGCCCAATAGAAACACTGCTGGATCAAAGGATATGCACATTTTGATAATTTTTTGGGCATAATTCCAGATTGCTCTCCAGAATGGTTGGATTCGTTCACAACTCCACCAACAATGCATTAGTGTCCCAGTTTTCCCGCATCCCCTCCAACATTCATCATTATTTTTTCCTGTCATCTTAGCCAATCTGACAGGTGTGTAGTGGTATCTCAGAGTTGTCTTAATTTGCATTTCTCTGATCAATAATGATTTGGAACACTCTTTCATATGAGTGGTAATAGTTTCAATCTCATCCTCTGAAAATTGTCTGTTCATATCCTTTGACCATTTATCAATTGGAGAATGGCTTGATTTCTTATAAATTTGAGTCAGTTCTCTATATATTTTGGAAATGAGGCCTTTATCAGAACCTTTAACTGTGAAAATGTTTTCCCAGTTTGTTGCTTCCCTTCTAATCTTGTTTGCATTAGTTTTATTTGTACAAAGGCTTTTTAATTTGATGTAATCGAAATTTTCTATTCTGTGATCAGTAATGGTCTCTAGTTCATCTTTGGTCACAAATTTCTTTCTCCTCCACAAGTCTGAGAGATAAACTATTCTATGTTCCTCTAATTTATTTATAATCTCGTTCTTTATGCCTAGGTCATAGACCCATTTTGATCTTATCTTGGTATATGGTGTTAAGTGTGGGTCCATGCCTAATTTCTGCCATACTAATTTCCAATTATCCCAGCAGTTTTTATCAAATAATGAATTCTTTTCCCAGAAGTTAGGGGCTTTGGGTTTGTCAAACACTAGATTGCTATAATTGACTATTCTGTCTTGTGAGCCTAGCCTTTTCCACTGATCCACTAATCTATTTCTTAGCCAATACCAAATGGTTTTGGTGACTGCTGCTTTATAATATAATTTTAGATCAGGTACAGCTAGGCCACCTTCATTTGATTTTTTTTTCATTAATTCCCTTGAGATTCTCGACTTTTTATTGTTCCATATGAATTTTGTTGTTATTTTTTCTAGATCAATAAAATATTTTCTTGGAAGTCTGATTGGTATAGCACTAAATAAATAGATTAGTTTAGGGAGTATTGTCATCTTTATTATGTTTGCTCGGCCGATCCAAGAGCACTTAATATTTTTCCAATTATTTAAGTCTGACTTTATTTGTGTGGAGACTTTTTTATAATTTTGCTCATATAATTCCTGACTTTCCTTTGGTAGATAGATTCCTAAATATTTTATGGTATCAACAGTTATTCTGAATGGAATTTCTCTTTGTATCTCTTGCTGTTGGGTTTTGTTGGTGATGTATAAAAATGCTGAGGATTTGTGGGGATTTATTTTGTAGCCAGCTACTTTGCTAAAATTATGAATTATTTCCAATAGCTTTTTGGTAGAATCTCTGGGGTTCTCTAGGTATACCATCATATCATCTGCAAAGAGTGATAGTTTGGTTTCCTCATTGCCTACTCTAACTCCTTTTATATCTTTCTCGGCTCTTATTGCCGAGGCTAGTGTTTCTAATACGATATTAAATAATAATGGTGATAGTGGGCAACCTTGCTTCACTCCAGATCTTACTGGGAAAGGTTCCAGTTTTTCCCCATTGCATATGATGCTTACTGATGGTTTTAAATATATGCTCCTGACTATTTTAAGGAAAAGTCCATTTATTCCTATGCTCTCAAGTGTTTTTATTAGGAATGGATGTTGGATTTTATCAAATGCTTTTTCTGCATCTATTGAGATGATCATGTGGTTTTTGTTTGTTTGGTTATTGATATAGTCAATTATGCTAATAGTTTTCCTAATATTGAACCAGCCCTGCATTCCTGGTATAAATCCTACTTGGTCATAGTGTATTATCCTGGTGACAATTTTCTGTAATCTTTTTGCTAATATTTTATTTAAGATTTTAGCATCAATATTCATTAGGGAGATTGGTCTATAATTTTCTTTCTCTGTTTTCAGCCTACCTGGTTTAGGTATCAGTACCATATCTGTGTCATAAAAGGAGTTTGGTAGGACTCCTTCAATCCCTATTTTTTCAAATAGTTTATATAACATTGGAGTTAATTGTTCTTTAAATGTTTGGTAGAATTCACATGTAAATCCATCTGGTCCTGGGGATTTTTTCTTAGGGAGTTGATTGATAGTTTGTTCTATTTCTTTTTCTGAGATGGGACTGTTTAGGATATTTACTTCTTCCTCTGTTAGTTTGGGCAAGCTGTATTTTTGGAGGTATTTTTCTATTTCATTTAAGTTGTCGAATTTATTGGCATAAAGTTGGGCAAAGTAACTCCTAATTATTGCTCTAATTTCCTCTTCGTTAGTGGTGAGTTCTCCCTTTTCATTTTTAAGACTAACAATTTGATTTTCCTCTTTCCTTTTTTTAATCAGATTTACTAAGGGTTTGTCTATTTTGTTGGTTTTTTCATAGAACCAACTCTTAGTTTTATTAATCAATTCAATAGTTTTTTTACTTTCAATTTTATTGATCTCACCTTTTACTTTTAGAATTTCAAGTTTAGTGTTTGACTGGGGGTTTTTAATTTGTTCCTTTTCTAGCATTTTTAATTGCAAACCCAATTCATTGACCTTCTCTTTCTCTATTTTATACAAATAGGCCTCTAGAGATATGAAATTTCCCCTTATTACCGCTTTGGCTGCATCCCATACATTTTGGTATGATGTCTCATTATTATCGTTTTCTTGGGTGAAGTTATTAATTATGTCTATGATTTGCTGTTTTACCCAATCATTCTTTAGTATGAGATTATTTAGTTTCCAATTATTTTTTGGTCTACTTCCCCCTGCTTTTTTGTTGAATGTAATTTTCATTGCATCGTGGTCTGAAAAGGATGCATTTACTATTTCTGCCTTACTACATTTGAGTTTGAGGTTTTTATGTCCTAATATATGGTCAATTTTTGTATAGGTTCCATGAACTGCTGAAAAGAAAGTGTATTCCTTTCTGTCTCCATTACATTTTCTCCAGAGATCTATCATATCTAGCTTTTCTAGTATTCTGTTTACCTCTTTGACTTCTTTCTTATTTATTTTCTGGTTTGATTTATCTAATTCTGAGAGTGCAAGGTTAAGATCTCCCACTATTATAGTTTTACTGTCTATTTCTTCTTGCAGCTCTCTTAGTTTCTCTTTTAAGAATTTAGATGCTACCCCACTTGGTGCATATATGTTTAATATAGATAGTGCTTCATTATCCATGCTACCCTTTAGCAAGATATAGTGCCCTTCCTTATCTCTTTTAATTAGATCAATTTTTGCTTTAGCTTGATCTGAGATCAGGATGGCTACCCCTGCTTTTTTGACTTCACCTGAAGCATAGTAGATTTTGCTCCAACCTTTTACCTTTAACCTGCATGTATCTCCCCGCTTCAGGTGTGTTTCCTGTAAACAACATATTGTAGGATTCTGGCTTTTAATCCATTCTGCTAACCGCTTCCTCTTTATGGGGGAGTTTACCCCGTTCACGTTTATGGTTAGAATGACCAATTCTGTATTACTTGCCATCTTGTTAACCCCGGTTTATGCTTTCCTCCCTTCTTTCCCCTTTCCCCCCTTCCAAGTATTAAGCTTGTGAGCACCCCTTGCTTCTCACAGCCCTCCCTTTTTAGTGTCCCTCCCCCCGCCTTAGAGTTCCTCCCCCTATCTTACCCTTTCCCTCCCAGTTCCCGTATTCCCTTCCACTTAGCTTATTCCTTCCCTTTCCACTTTTCCCTTCTCACTTTTCAATGAGATGGGAGAAGTTTCACCATAGATTGAATATGTCTTAAGATTTTTCACTTAAAGCCAATTCTGAAGGCAGTAAGATACCCACTATATTCATCCCCCTCCATTCTTTCTCTCAGATATAATAGGTTTCCTATGCCTCTTCATGAGATGTACTACCCCCACTTTACCCTTTTTCTGGTACAATGTCCTTTCCACATCAATTTCTAGAACAAGGTATACATGTATTCTTTATACATCTATATAGTCAAAATATAGTTCCCAAGATTAATCTTTACCTTTTTAGATTTCTCTTGAGTTCTATATTTGTAGATCAAACTTTTTGTTAAGTTCTGGTTTTTTCATCAGAAATAGATGAAATTCGCTTACTTCGTTGAATGTCCATCTTCTTCCCTGGAAAAAGATGCTCATTCTCGCTGGGTAAGTTATTTTTGGTTGCATACCAAGTTCCTTAGCCTTTCGGAATATCATATTCCAGGCCCTTCGATCTTTTAATGTGGATGCTGCCAGATCCTGGGTGATCCTTATTGTGGCTCCTTGATACTTGAATTGGGTTTTTCTAGCCGCTTGCAATATTTTTTCTTTCATCTGAGGGTTCTGGCATTTGGCCACTATATTCCTTGGTGTTTTGATTTTAGGATCCCTTTCAGTGGGTGATCGATGAATCCTTTCAATGTTTATTTTTTCCTCTGTTCCTATGACTTCTGGGCAGTTCTCTTTGATAATTTCCTGGAAGACAGTGTCCAGGCTCTTTTTTTCATCATGTTTTTCTGGGAGTCCAATGATTCTCAGATTGTCTCTCCTGGATCTGTTTTCCAGGTCTGTTGTCTTCCCCAGAAGGTATTTCACATTTTTCTCCATTGTTTGATTTTTTTGGATTTGCTTGACTGATTCTTCTTGTCTCCTCGAGTCATTCAATTCCACTTGTTCAATTCTGATTTTCAGTGAAGTATTCTCTTCACTCACTTTTTTAAAATCTTTTTCTAATTGTCCAATTGAGTTCTTTTGTTCTGTGGAATTTTTTTCCATTTCGCCAATTTTGTTTTTTAGAGAGCTGTTTTCTGTTTCCAGTTCACTAATCCTATTTTTCAAGGATTTTACTTCTTTATCCACTCTCTCTTTAACTGACTTCTCCAGGCTCTTTTGCCAAGCCTCCCTCTCCTTTCCCAAGCTTCCTTCTCCTTTTGCCAAGCCTCACTCTGCTTTCCCCATTTTTCTTCTAGCTCCCTTGTGAGAGCCTTTTTAATCACTTCTATGAGGTTCATCTGTGCTGAGGAACAGAAGATCTCCTCCTTTGGGGAATCACCTGGGGACTGCCTGTTTTTAGTCTCCTCAGGATTTAGAGTCTGCTCTCTATCTGTATAGAAGCTGTCAAGGGTTAAAGTCCTCTTCAGCTTCTTGCTCATTCTGTCTATTAATCAGAGACAAACTACCAAAGAAAAACAGAAAAAACTGGAGTCTTTCTTTGGGGGGGGGGGCTGGGTGTGTTATCGAGCTTCCTCTACAGACTGCAGGGGGCAGCAGTGAGGCACTAGCAGGACTGTGCTGCGCCTGCGCTCTGAGATCCAAAGCGTGCTGAGTCACTGAGGGGGGGGAAGGGGGGGGCGGCCAGGTCCTGAGAGACTCCAGCTGTTTGCGGTTGTATTCTTCAGCCCCGGTGTTTTTAGCTTCTCTGCTGGGCTGTTGACTTGCTGCAGGTTCCAAACCTGTAGCGAAGCTCTCCCCGCAGAGACGGCTACGATCACTCCCCACCCCCTCTCAGCTCTGCTCCCGTGCTCTCACTGCCGCTGCCCGCCGCCTGCGCTTGATCTAAAACCGCCCCAGCCCTCCAGTAAAGACAGACCTTTCTTGGCGGATCTCAAGGATGGCTTCTCTTGGTAACTATATGTGGGTTTTTTTCAGTCAAGCATTGATTCAGAGGCTTGTAATGAAGTGGATAGTGAGAGAAAGCGCGGAGCTTATGCAACTGTGAGCCTCCTCTCCGCCATCTTAACCGCTATGATGCCAAATTTTCTTGATTTCATATTTCTTATCTGAAACATATTTGTTCACTCAACAAGCATTTATTAAAAACCATTTATATAGCTCTTAAAAGTTTGAATTTGTGGGTATGGTTCACAGAAAGTAACATTCTTTGGGAGCTGAGGTTAACTCTATTGATTTGTATTCCTATGATTATTATTCATGAGTCCCCATTAAGTTACTTACTATGAAATAATCAGACATTAAACACAATTAGCTATTATCAAAGGCTTTTACTAAGATGACAACAAAAACTGCTATTAATAAAGCATTGTCCACCTAAGTCTATTGTGGACTTTCATACACATTACACTGAGCAAGAACAGAATCAAAACTTAATGGAGTGAGAAAAACTTATCCCAAACATAGACAGGCAAAGCAGTTCATATTTCTTGGTATATTATGATCTAGAAATTTTTAACCTCTTTGTGGAATGTTTGAATACCTTCCTTTCTGTATGGTGTCTTTCCTAGGTGAATTGCTAAGATGATCTTTTTCTTAGAAGACTTAAGAAGGGTCTTTTTCATTTCTACAACTCAACTCTTAATTTCTAAGATTAGTTATCTTTTTAATTTGTAGTTGATTACTTTATTTCCAATGATACCATTCTTTTAAGCTGCTTATATCTTCAAGGGATTATTTTTGTGCATCTATGTGTACCTAGAGTAAGTACCTGATCCCTCAAATGAGTCTCAAACTTTCTTTTTTCTTTCTTTCTTTCTTTTTTTGATAAGACAATTGTGGTTAAGTGACTTGCCCAGGATCACATAGCTAGTAAGTGCTAAATGAGTGAGGCTGGATTTGAACTCATGTCCTTCTGACTTCAGAGCCAGTGCTCTATGCATTGTGCCATCTAGCTGCTCCCTTTTTAACTGATGAATTCATGACATTCTGGAATGGATGTCTCCTTCTGGGTAATTGACTGATAGATAATCTAGTGGATGGTGGGGAGCAGGAAGAAAATGAAATTTCTTCCAGTTACCTACATAGGCCTCCTCTAAAAAGCACTCTCAAGATTGCTCTCCTTTAAATTTATAAAATGACTTTTACTTAAAGATATCACAGGACTATGCCTACCTTCTAAAATCCAGTGGGATTTCTTCTTCTTTTTACATTTATAAAAATATATTCAAGTCTTATAAACATATCAGGACAGAGGGAAATCTTTGAAGTTAGTTTATTACCTCTTTGATTCTTATTGATTGAATTCTGAACTTTCTAGAATGGGAAACTGGTTAAGATAAACTCTATTACATATACCAGCTTAAATTATAGCTGGGTGGGATCCAAATAAGACAAATATGCTTATGTATTTATTCCTTTCAACTCTAATTCTATGATACTATGTCTTATTTTCCAATTAGATTAGAAATGTTTTGAGGAAAGAGACCATATATTATTCAATCTATATATCTCTTCCTAAAGGAAGTATGATATGATAGATAGAGTTATCCTTGGAATTCAGAAGATCTATGTTTAAATCACAATCTGGATCATCCTGGACTTGGATAAGTCACTTAACTTGTCAGTACCTTAAAATTGGAAAGTTGTAAAGAAGATGCTGAGTTTCATCAGTAAAGGGAAGTTTCTCATCACAAAATTCTTTACAGAAAAATGCCACACTAAAAAAACCCCCAAAGCAAATAAATAATTAAAAACATAGGTCTATTCTTTCCCTCTACCTACATTATCAGGATCTTGCACAAAATAAATATATAATAAAGGTTTTCTAAATTAAAATTAATCTATTTATGCTAATAAATGCACTATTGTGGATTAAAAATAAAAAGTACATTTCAATCAAAATTAATTGATTCCATTTTAATTAAGATAAAAACAAGTAAAAGGGATTTCTTCTTCATATATGGGTAACTAATAGTTGTCACCAATGACATTCAGTTGAGAAAGAAAAAAAAATGTTTTCTTATGTTTCAGAGACTAAACAGAAATTTCCAGCAAGTAGTTAAAAAAACCATACCTCTTTAAGAATGGAGAACAGCAGTTTTGTGGATATGCACATCCATCTATCCATATATATATCTATATATATAGATATATATATACACATATATATGTATGCATTCATATACTTGTACAAATAAGTATATGTTAAGTGTAAATAAGTTATATATCTGTATGTGCACATATATGCATATATACCTATATATACATACATACATACATCTATACATATACACATATACACACACACATATACATATGTATGTGTATTTTTTTCCTGATACCCAGTCTGGATTTGCCTCCTTAATTCCTTAAATTTGCCTCTTAAATTCCTCTTCCGCATGGATGGCTCTTCAAAGAGAAGTCCTTCTAAATCTTCTTTTCTCCAGAAGAAAGAATCTTAGACTTTCCAGCTGATTCCAATATGTCAGAACTCTAGTCTCTTCACTATTCTGACTGCCTTCCCCTGGAGAGTCTCCAGCTTATTTATGTCTTTTTACGATGTAATACTCACAGCCAAATACCACACTCCAGGGGAGGAAAATGACCACTGTGGAATAAGATCATAAGAACATAACTTCAATGAACTAAAACTAGAAGGAAATTCAAATGTCATTTAATCTGTCTCCCTCATTTTACAGTGTAAATACTTTTATAAAAAAGTTTGTCTTTCTACCATATACATATACATTAATCTTTAAGCTATACTTTTATCCATTATTTGTAACTTATACATATACATTAATCTTTAAGCTATCTTGGATAGTCCACTATGAGGAAATTGATACATTAATGAAAAGAATGCAGATAGTAGCAGAGTGGAAATGGCTCAATTTACTATATATATATATATATATATATACACACCAAATTTATCATCATCAAGAGATATTCACCTGGAGAAAGATGTAGTTTGGCAATAAAGCTAGGTCAAGAGATTAGATAGCTAGACAGTTCCTAGATATGTACCACAAGGAGATTAAAAATAGAAAGAATGGCTCCTTCATACACAAATATTCAAACAATACTTTTTTTTTTCAATACAAGTTAGTCGTAAAATAGATGTTCATAATTAGAAATAAGCAACAGACCTTTCCCTTACTTTTCTTCCCTTCAAAGCTTAAATTTTTTGTTATTGTTATTCATAGTTTGTCCAATATCTGTAAATTTTCTAACACTTCTGTATCACTATTTTGCATTCATTCTTTGTTATGCATTATTTCTCATTTTAATGGCCTCCTTTTAAAACCTTAGCTAGCAGAGAAGTTTCTTAGTGTCTTCATTAAGTTGTAATATTTTGATGTTGCCATAAGTTAAATCCAAGTGATCAGAAATCTCATGTTGCTTGGTCTGACTCCTCTCTCCACGAGAGAGAGATTTTTCTCTCACTACCATCATAACCCAGACTTTCCTGGGTAAATGGACTTGTGCCAGTACAATGATCAGAGCACCTCACTTCAAATTTGGATTCACTCAGTAATTGAGCAATGTCAAGTAAGTTAACTTAACTTCTTGGGGTCTCAGTTTCCTTTTTGGTAAAATAGTAGGGCTAGTTCATTTTTTTAGCTTTATGATCACAGATATCCAGCTCTCTTTGTTCAGTTAAGAACCACATCAATTACGCATAAATTGTACCTTGTTGTACCCACAAGGGAATTTGTGCCTCCTGGCTCATGGCAAATATATTACAGTTTACTTTGCATTCATTATTTTTACCCATATGGTCTTTTTTGGGATGTCAGAAAGAAGATGTATTTGTTGTATTCTCTTTCTGGAACCCTTGCTTAATGATATTCAAGAACTGTTCTATTTGCAAATCATATTTTAGTGTGGACTATTTCTGTTGTTGGCTAATTTCATCCATTCTATGAACTCTTTTAAAGTTCTGTTTCAAAGTGTAATTTTTTTTAATCTACAAAATCTTGGAGCACACTATGTTGTCTTTATCTCTTGAATACATATAGCAACAAAAACAAAAACTAATATGGTCTTAATAAGAATCTTAAAAAAAATGACTTCCCTGAACAACATCCAGATTGTTTTGATTATTGGTAAAGGTGAAAATGGTTTAAAAGTCTGAAGAAACTGCCAAGCATATGAGCTTTCACTCTGCAGAGAAAATCCCTTCAATGCTTTTAAAAAGATTGATTTTTGATATAAAGACATTTAATCATAGCTTTAAAATTTTGAAAAGGGTCTTTGAGGATTTGCTTTTCAGTGGATTGGAAATCTATTAATGTATAACAGAGATCACTGAATAGAAGAAATGGGACTTTTCAAGTCCTGGAATACAAAATTTGATGGGAAACATCAATCTACTACAATTCAAAAGTGAAGGACTGATTTTTTTCCTATAAAAATGGGACTAAAGACACCCAAATTCCATGCATATAAAAATGGTTCCAATCTACAGTGTTTTGATTGAGTTACTTTTTATCTTAGGATATCTTCTATTTCTTATCCTGTACTGGTCCTTTATATTAGGACTATTACGATCTGTACCCATTACTCTGTTGAAGCAACAACCTATATTTGGGCAACATCCTTATTGAACTAGGTATTATAATACAAATAAAAAAAATTCCAAAATTTTATTTTTTCTTAAGGTCCAAATCAGTAAGTACTTCAATTGCTACTAACCACTTAAGACAAATGACTTTACTGAAAAAATTAAGACAATTCAATAGAAGTTCTGTTATCTTCTCTTTCATTTCTCAAAAATTCAACATCACCAACTGTACTCACATCCTAAAGTTATTTCTCTCTAAGGTATATCTATTAACATTTTCTATTTTAGGATTCTATTATGTTATGAGAATAGTTTTTTTTTTAGCAAAGTGGTAGGTGTGGGAAATATATGGCAAGGGTTACAGATGTATAATAAATAAGTGGAATTAATGAGTATTTTTTTAATTTTTTTTTTTTTGCTTTTTTTGGACACAGAAGAGCTAACAATATTTTGCTATAGTTCTTAGTATCCTAGTAGCATATATTTAGAGCTAGAAAGGAATTTAGAAATCATATAGTACAATCCATACATTTTATTTTTTTATTATAACTTTTAATTTACAAGATATATGCATGGATAATTTTTCAGAATTGACAATTGCAAAACCTTTTGTTCTAATTTTTCCCCTCCTTTCCCCCACCCTTCCCCCCACCCCTTCCTCCAGAAGGCAGATTGACCAATGCATGTTAAATATGTTAAAGTATAAGTTAAATACAATATATGTATACATGTCCATAAAGTTATTTTGCGGTACAAAAAGAATCGAACTTTGAAATAGTGTACAATTAGCCTGTGAAGGAAATCCAAAATACAGGCGGACAAAAATAGAGGGATTAGGAATTCTATGTAGTGGTTCATAGTCATCTCCCAGAGTTCTTTCGCTGGGTATAGCTGGTTCAATTCATTACTGCTCTATTGGAACTTATTTGGTTCATCTCATTGTTGAAGAGGGCCACGTCCATCAGAATTGATCATTATATAGGATTGTTGTTGAAGTATATAATGATCTCCTGGTCCTGCTCATTTCATTCAGCATCAGTTCATGTAAGTTTCCCCAGGGCTTTCTGAAATCATCCTGCTGGTCCTTTCTTACAGTTTAATAATATTCCATAATATTCATATACTACAGTTTATTCAGCCATTCTCCAATTGATGGGCATCCACTCAGTTTCCAGTTTCTGGCCACTACAAAGAGGGCTGCCACAAACATTCTTGCACATACAGGTCCCTTTCCCTTCTTTAAAATCTCCTTGGGATATAAGTCCAGTAGTAACACTGCTGGATCAAAGGGTATGCACAGTTTGATAACTTTTTGAGTGTAGTCCCAAATCTTTCTCCAGAATGGCTGGATGTATTCGCAATTTCACCAACAATGTATCAATGTCACAGTTTTCCCACATCCAACATTCTGCATTATCTTTCCCTGTCGTTCTAGCCAATCTGACAGGTGTGTAGTGGTATCTCACAGTTGTCTTAATCTGATTAATAATGAGTTGAAGCATCTTTTCATATGGCTACAGATAGTATCAATTTCTTTGTTTGAGAATTGTCTATTCATATCCTTTGACCATTTATCAATTGGAGAATGGCTTGATTTCTTGTAAATTAGAGTCGATTCTCTATATATTTTGGAAATGAGGCCTTTATCAGAAACTTTGACTGTAAAAATATTTTCCCACTTTATTGCTTCCCTTCTAATCTTGTCTGCATTAGTTTTGTTTGTACAAAAACTTTTTAATTTGACATAAACAAAATTTTCTATTTTGTGATCAATAATAATCTCTAGTTCCTCTTTGGTCATAAATTCCTTCCTCTTCCACACATCTGAGAGGTAAACTATCCTATGTTCCTCTAATTTATTTATGATCTCATTCTTTATGCCTAAATCATATGCCCATTTTGACCTTATCTTGGTGTGCTGTGTTAAGTGTGAGTCAATGCCTAGTTTCTGTCATATTAATTTCCAATTTTCCCAGCAATTTTTGTCAAAGAGTGAGTTCTTCTCCCAAAAGCTGGAGTCTTTGCGTTTGTCAAACACTAGATTATTAAAGTGATTGACTGTTGTATCCTTTGAGCCTAACCTATTCCACTAATCAACTATTAGTTGGTATTTAGCCAATACCAAATAGTTTTGGTAACTTCTGCTTTATAATATAATTTTAGATCTGGTACAGCTAGGCCACCTTCATTTGATTTTTTTTTCATTAATTCCCTTGAATTTCTTGACCTTCTGTTTTTCCATATGAACTTTATTGTTATTTTTTCTAGGTCATTAAAATAGTTTTTTGGAAGTCTGATTGTCATAGCACTAAATAAATAGATTGGTTTAAGTAGTATTGTCATCTTTATTATATTTGCTCGCCCTATCCAAGGGCATTTAATATTTTTCCAATTGGTTAGATCTGACTTTATGTGGAAAGTGTTTTGTAGTTTTGCTCATATAATTTCTGTTTTTTTTTTTTTTTGGCAGATAGATTCCTAAATATTTTATACTATTGGAAGTTATTTTAAATGGAATTTCTCTTTGTAACTCTAACTGTGGTTTTTTTTAGTGGTATAAAAGAATGCTGATGCCTTGATGTGGGTTTATTTTGTATCCTGCAACTTTGCTAAAGGTGTGGATCATTTCTAATAGTTTTTTAGTAGAATCTCTGGGGTTTTCTAAGTATACCATCATATCATCAGCAAAGAGTGATAATTTGATTTCCTTATTACTTACTCTAATTCCTTTAATCTCTTTCTCAACTCTTATTGCCAAAGCTAACATTTCTAATACCGTGTTTCCCCGATAATAAGACCTATCCCAAAAATAAGCCCTCCCCTTACTGTGTAAGATTCCTCTAAAATAAGCCCTCCCCCGAAAATAAGCCCTATTGAGATTGCTACTGTAGTGAAGGTGATCCCCTGTGCTACACGCTACATTATGGTACCCTCTGTATGCACCGTCCCCCCACCCCCATCCCCGGGTGAAATGCACGCCACGCTCCAAGCTGCATCCAATCAGAGCTGCAGCAGTGAGTACGTCATCCTGTTCTTCCCCAGTGATTTGCTTGCGGGTGCCATTGAGAGCAGTGCCGCGGAGGAGAGCTGAGGCAGGACAACATAAAAACCCGGTATGTAAGAGGGAGTGAGGGAGTATGATGGAGGATAAAAAGGGCATGATGGAGTATAAAAGAAGAACTCAGGGGGCATGATGGAAGATAAAAGAAGAACTCAGGGGGCATCATGGAGGATAGAAGGAGCACTCAGGAAGCATGATGGGGTTAAAATATTATTGAGGGGCATGATAGAGTGAAAAAAAGGACTGATGGTCATAATTTTATTATTCTGTCTGCACGGGTCACCTGTGTTTTGGCAATTAGTTTGGATGGAAAGAAAGCCACACCTCTAATTATCAGTAAGGGCAAGAAAGATAAGATTGAACGTGTATCAGGCATTTACGGTCTTGAAACCGAAAAAGCCTGGTGTACACAAGCCATTATAAGAAAGTGGATTGATTTAATGCTGCCACTTGTTATGCAAGGTAACCAAAGCGGTCTGATAATCTGGGATTCAGCCAGCACTCACCGTGCTAAAGAAATGAAGAACTTCCTTGCAGAGAGAAGGATAGATCAAGTAATGATTCCTGCCAGAATGCTGCCTATCTCCAGACCCTTGATATTGCAATAAACAAGCCATTCAAGGACCATTTGCGCATGGAAGTTAATGACTACATTGAAAATAGAATGGAAAGAAATCAGCATGGAAACTTTGTGAAGCCCTGTCTGCAAGAAGTCATGACTTGGGTGAAGAAGTCATGGGATAAAATTACTGACAGCTGTGTCGCCAAGGCACTACGAGCAGGTTACCTGGACAAGACATGTTCATTTAAAGAGAGCTATATTGCTGGACATGACAAATTGGGTCCACTTCTTCTGAAGGAAATAGAGGCACAAGACATCCAGGACAGAATTCAAGGTATGGACACTTATGACGATGTTGTTGAAGAAGATGACATGATCATTATTGAATAAAGATACTTTTTTTTGTTCACATTTACCTGCTTATTAAAATTGCTGTCAATGTTCATTAAAATAAGCCCTCCCCTGAAAATAAGCCCTCTGGTGTTTTTCTGTCCAAAAAAATTAATGACAGTGTCTTATTATCGGGGAAACACAGTACAGTAATAAATAGTAATGATGATAGTGAGCAACCACGCCTGATCTTATTGGGAATTGATTCAGTTTATCCCCATTACATATGATGCTTACTGATGGTTTTAAATAGATGCTACTGATTATTTTAAGGAAAAGTCCACTTACTCCTATACTCTCAAGTGTTTTTAATAGGAATGGATGTTGAATTTTATCAAAGCTTTTTCTGTATCTATTGAGATAATCATGTGGTTTTTGTTAATTTAATTGTTAATGTGGTCAATTGTATTAATAGTTTTCCTAATATTTTAACAGCCCTCCATTCCTGGTATAAATCCTACTTGATCATGATATATTATCCTGGGGATGATTTTCTGTAGTCTTTTTGCTAATACCTTATTTAAGATTTTAGCATCAATATTCATTAAGGAGATTGGTCTATAATTTTCTTTCTCTGTTTTGAACCATTAGGTTTAGGTATCAGTATCATGTCTGTGTCATAAAAAAAATTTGGTAGGACTCCTTCATTCCCTATTTTGTCAAATAATTTATATAGCATTGGTGATAATTGTTCTTTAAATGTTTGGTAGAATTCACATACAAATCCATCTGATCCTCAAGATTTTTTTTTTTTAGGGAGTTGATTAATAGCTTGTTCTATTTCTTTTTCTGAAATGGGACTATTTAAGCAATTTACTTCCTCCTCTGTTAATCTGGGAAGCCTATATTTTTGGAGGTAGTCATGCATTTCATTTAGGTTATCAAATTTATTGGGCAAAGTAACTCCTTATTATTGCTCTAATTTCCTCTTCATTGGTAGAAAGTTTTCCCTTTTCATTTTTAAGAGTAGCAATTTGATTTTCTTCTTTCTTTTTTCTAATCAGATTTACCAAAGGTTTATCTATTTTATTGCTTATTTCATAAAACTAACTCTTACTTTTATTAATTAATTCAATAGTTTTTTTTTTACTTTCAATATTATTAATTTCTTCTTTTAATTTTAGAATTTCAAGTTTAGTATTTGATTGAGTTTTTTTTTTTAATTTGCTTTTTCTAGCTTTTTAAGTTGCAAGCCCAATTCATTTATCTTTTTTCTCTATTTTATTCAAGTAAGCCTCTAAAGATATAAAATTTCCCCTTATTACTGCTTTGGCTGCATCCCACAAATTTTGGTATGATGTCTCATCATTGTCATTATCTTGAGTGAAATTATTAATTGTGACTATAATTTGCTGTTTCACCCAATCATTCTTTCAGATGAGACTATTTAGTTTCCAATTACTTTTTGGTCTATTTACCCCTAACTTTTTGTTGAATGTATTTTTTTTTTGCATCATTATATGAATAGCATTTGCTATTTCTGCCTTCCTGCATTTAATTTTGAGCTCTTTATGTCCTAATATATTATCAGTTTTTGTATAGGTTCCATGAACTACTGAGAAGAAAGTATATTCCCTTCTGTCACCATTCAATTTTCTCCAAAGATCTATCATACCTAATTTTTCTAATGTTCTATTTACCTCTTTAATTTCTTTCTTATTTATTTTGTGATTTGATTTATCTAATTCTGAGAATGCAAGGTTGAGGTCTCTCACTATTCTAGTTTTGCTGTCTATTTCTTCTTGCAACTTACTTAACTTCTCCTTTAGGAAGTTAGGTGTCTATGCTACCCTTGTAGCAAGATATAGTTTCCTTCTTTATCTCTTTTAATTAGATCAATTTTTGCTTTTGCTTGATCTGAGATCAAGATGGCTACCCCTGCTTTTTTTTTTTTTTTTTTTTTTTTTACTTCTCCTGAAGCATAATAGATTCTGCTCCAGCCTCTTACTTTTACTTTGTATGTATGTGTCTGCTTTAAATGTGTTTCCTATAAACAACATATTTTAGGGTTCTGAGCATTCATTTTGTAGCTGAGGAAAATCAGGTCCCAAAAGGTTAAGTGATGTTCCCAAAGTTGTAAATGCCCCTGCATCCCTTCTATGACTTGGATTAATCTGACAATATCAAAAAACATTTCCATTAAGAGAAGAATCATAGAATCAAAAGGCAAAAACAGAAGGATAAATTTTCCAGATCTTCAAATTCCACTAAGATCTAAATCACTTAACCTTGCTCTCTCCCACCCTACCCTACCTCCACTCAACCAAGGTAATATTCATGTAGAATTCTTGAAGTATGGACCTTTGGTGGGGGGTAGGGGTAGTGTTAAAAATAAAAATGTTCAAAGTTGATTTTTCTTATTTGATTTCTATCTTGTGTTATTGTTCTTCAACTATTTCTTTCTCTCTTTCTGGCTCTTCCCCATTCCATTTCATCATTTGTTTTTGGGTTCTGAATCTAACTCTTTTTAATACTTGTCATAAGGGGTTCATTATGAAATAAGAACCTGGTTTATTTGACTTTGATCAAAAAAATCCATTACTCATTAGGACTTTTATTCTGCAAAAATAAAAACAAAAACAAAAATTTCATGGCTCCTTCCGAAGAACCTGGTCCCAATTACCCAGGCCCTTTTGCCAACATACAAAATGTAATAACAGCGAGCATAGTGAATAATGGGACTGCCCATAGAAATAAACTTCTGCACATTTAACTCCCAAAGTACAATTCTCCTAGATCAGAGCTTAATAGGATATTTCTGTGTTAGAAATCTGTTGGCCTGCTGTGATAAAGCTGAATGTAGAGTTACACAGAACTATTAAGTCATGTGACAAGCTCTGTTACTGAGAAGCTCAAACCTAACATTTGAACAATTCAAATACCAATGACTCTATAGATTGTCTGAGGTGGGGAGGCATTATTTATGGGAGAAGAAAGGCACACTTTAAGAAATCAGGTATTCAAGGTCCCCGACCATTAAAAGACACCTTACATAAAGCAAAGCATGACAGCGTTCATTTCTCTGGCAATAGAAAATGTAGGGTTTCCAAAAGCATCAAAGAACTGAAATCTTATCCTGCCGACATTTCACACAATCTTGCAAGGTGTCAAAAACATGTTAGCTCTAGTTCTTTTTAGAAGCTCACACGATAAATATAGCCCTTCTTTTGTAAAGGAGTGAAGGAAATATTCCCGTGACAAGAAGTGAAGGAAGCAATGTATTTTAGAAATAAACTTGATGGTTTGTTTTATTTTTCTCAGAAAATTGCTGGCTGAAATGAGCCTGAATGGATGAAATGAGGTTAAAATTGCTATTAACAATCATGGTTAGATTTTCAGTTATTTATTTTAAAAGATAAACAGCAAGATCAATCTTCAACTAAGATTATTTTTTGTTATGTTTTCTTTTCTTTTCTTTTCTTTTTTTTTCTTTTTTTCCTTTTTTTTTTTTTTTTTTTAACCATGTGTGTCAGATTGTTATCAAGGGCTATAAATGAATCAATGATTTGAATTGGTTGACTTTTTTCATGGAAATTATCCAATTTTTCCTATTGGCTTCAGCCTCATGGAAATAGTCAAACATTATTTTGGAATTCTGTTTTCCAAATTCAAAATGAAAAGAATTGGGCTATCAAAAAATAAAATAGTCAATCAAACATTAAGGGTGAGGGACACTCCTAAGCAATTGATATGTTCCAAGGGCATATGAATTGACTCTAGAGTCAAGAGAAAAAAAGGATTTTTGGCAGACTAAATGGACTCCTTATGATAGATTTATTGAAAGCTATTAAGTTTCATGATCAAGGCTTCCAATAAATCCTGTACAATTAGAATTGTAGTTCCAGCATATTTGAATCGTAGTGGAAATGGGGTTGTTTGTTTTTTGCAAAATTTACTTTTTAATCTGGGATTTTTGAAATTTGGCAGGAACTTTCCTGTGTGTTTTCTACAAAAGACATCTTTGAGATGATGATTGGTAATTTTTTTTCTATTTCTATTTTCCTCTTGTATTATTTCACTCCAAGAGAATTTTCTGTTTTTTTTTTAATCTTCTTTTTCTTATCTGTTGTTTCCCTATAAAATAATTTTAGATTCTGTTCTATGTTTTCATTTTTTATATTTTGTTTTGTTATTTATTGTTCTCTTAAAGCTTCATTGGTTTCTCATTGCTCAATTCTAATTTTCATAAAATGATTTTCTGTATCTCTTTTTCTAGTTGACTTTTTTCATAATCTTTTTTGGATTTTTAAAGATAATTCATCAATCTCTTTCACCTGATTGTTAAAGTCTTTTTTGAATTCTTCTGTAAATTCTTTCTGGGCAGGTAGCCATTTAACATTACTTTTTGTGGTATGAGAGGCTTATTTTTACTTGACTGTCCTACTCTGAAGATGAACTCCAGTCTTCTCTATTCCTATGGTGTTTCCATGATTGGGTTCTTTCTTCTTGCCTGTTCTGTTTTCCTTTTTTTTTTTTTTTAATATTTAGTAATAGTATAAACACTTCTAATCCTAGCTTTAAGGGAATGTTGCCTTTAGCTTCACTTCACCTCTTCCCTCTGACTTGGAAACCTAAAGCAAAAGCTTCACCCTCCTGAAAGTGCCTGTAACCAGCAGTGCCCCTGCCCCACTGCTTCTGAACTCACCAGGTATGTTGGCACCTTCTCACCTAGGTCTGTGTCTCAGCAGCACAGCTTGGCCTGTAGTTTCTAATCAGCTAAGATTCCCTCTGCCTCTCCTACCTTACTCAGACCTCCCAATTTCCTATATTATCCAGAAGATGAAAGTTCCCAAGGTTCTGGCAGAGGCTCCAGCTTAGTAGCCCCAGAGTTCCCCACTTGCTGTTTCTGTGGAATTGTCCTGAAGGTATTTGTACTTCACAATAGTTAAATCCTATTCTGTAGCCCTTCTTCAGGTCTTTGTTGTTCTAGAAGGACCCTTATCCTGCCCCAAGTCTTATTTGTTTTTCCCCAGTCTATGTTTGCCCTAAATTTGTTCTGTTTGTGGGGGGACATCTGAAGAGCTTGAAATTTTCTGAACAATTCCATCATCTTCCCAGAGTCCTCCTAATCTTTATCAAATTTTTTAGATATTTCCATAAATAGGTTAAAATATACTGTGGTTTTGACATGATGTTGACACACCTGATTATTACAGATTTTTTTCCCATTAGCTTGCTTCTTCTCATTCTGAGTTTTAATTTGCAGAAAGGGGAGGGGAGAGAGCATGATTTGGGTGCAACTTTATTCATGTCACTTGCTGGTTTTCAAAAGGAATTCTGATCAGGATTTAATATCAGTCCATGTTAATAGGGATTTCTCATATTGTGCTTCCCTTATTAGCTATGTGACCCTGGGCAAATCACTTAACCTGTTTGCCTTCCTTTTCTTGTTTCTAAAATAAGCTAGAGAAATGATAGAAATGGCAAACCATCCAGTATTTTTGCCAAGAAAACCTCAAATGAGGTCAGGAAGAGTTGGATACAACTACAAAGCAACTGAACAACAACAACAGTTACAAACATGTTCTTCTAGGCCTCAAGGCAATGCTTTGCTATATGGTGTTGTAATGTCTATCAGCCAGAGTTGTCTTCTGGGTTGATGAGCAGATTGAAGGGGTTATAGGTTAATGGTAATTTCCATTCTGTAAATGGCCCCAAAACACTGCTTAAAAGTTACTCAATACATTACTCAAAATGGCAAAGTGTTCTTTGAATAGAAAGATTCCTTCTCACACAGATGTTAGATGGAGGCTCCAATTTTCTTCCACTAGTTAAACTACTTTTCAGTACTAAGAGATACATTTCAGATACATTACAGAAGTAGCAATTTTTACTTCAATGCCATCATTTTGTCAATAATTTATGAATCAAAATGTTATACTCCAACTAGACAATGAGAGATCCATAAGTACCACACTATTTTTCTTTTAAAATATTTTATAGACATCTTTTTTTTTTTAAATCACCTTAATTTACAAAATATTCATCCTTCCTCCCTCAGTCTGAGGGATGTCTACACACATATATACATATTATATTTTATATACTGCATACATATTATATATACATATGTGTATGTATATCTATACATCATGTTATATTATATGTATGTGTACATGTATACATATGTGTGTATAAAGATATGTTTATATGTATAATAGAAAAAGATAAAATTAGGTGAGCAAAACTATTCAATACATGAATCAAAACAGACTATATATTCAAGGTTCCATATCCATTGATTTTTTATGATCTTTTTGCCATTTGGATTACATATTTGGTATCTGTAAATCCCTATGGTTTTATGTTTTGGGATTTAAAAACATAAATGTAACTTTTATTCTGACTTTCCTTCTAGTATATCCCTTTCCAATTCACATCTTTCTGTTGATTCAAAGTGTTTTCAACATTTCTGACATTATTGACTTGAAATTTTCCTTCTAATTCACCATTTCACAAGTCAGTTCTGAACTAACCATCCAAATATATCAATCTGACATTCATCACCATAACATCTTCCTATCACCACCTCCACAGCTGTCAGGGACCTATGAGGCATTGAACAAAATGTATTGCTAGAAAAATGATAGGAAAGAACTCAGAAACAAATGGGAAATGTGGAAATGTTGTTATTCAATCAACAAATAAATACTTATTGAGTGCTCCTTCTCCCTCAGGTGTTAGATTAGATATTCCAGTGGATGTCGGAATGAATTTTCAAAAGATGAAACCTTTCTTTTATGGCTAAAATAAATTAATTTTTGTTTTGTTTAAAAAGGAGGGGGTGCCTGCTAAATGGTACAGTTGACAAAGCACCAGCCCAGGCATCCAATTTGAGTTCAAATATGGCCCAAGGCACTTAACACTTCCCAGTCGTGTGACGCTGGGCAAAGTCACTTAACCTCAAATCCCTCACCCACCAAAAAATTACGGACATTATGGATAAAGAGCAAAGATTTTATATAGCTTTGTACTTAATATCAACTGTGACATTGCACAAAAAGTTTGATTATCATTCATCAATGAGTGTTATTGGAAAACAGCAACAACAAAAAAGGGATATGACTTGTGATTTCATGGGTATGAAACTTGTAGATGAGGAAATCTCCTTTACAATGTAGGTCACCACATCCTTTGAAGCTTAAAATCTTGGGGAGTTGAAAATGAAATTTATTTTTATTGCTCTGGCATTGAAAGATTAAGTGACTTGTATAATTTATTATAACTTGTATCTATTACTGACAGGAATTGAACTCAGATCTTGGAAGCAAGCTTTCTATGCCATATGTCATTATTATTATATTAATAAGCACAGAAGAAAAAATACATAATAATGTCCAAGTGACTCATTTCATAGATTGTCAGAAGATGTCTTGCAAAAAATTGTAAAACACCATAGTTTGGTGTAGGACATGCTTCTCTTTTACTTTGGATTGCTCAAGTCACTTCTTTTGGCAGCCCTTCCCACTTCTCCATATTCAGATGCCTTGTACCCACATGTTACTCCTTGATTCCTCAGTTTCAAAGCTGTGCCTCACAGATGGCTAGAGAGGGTTGGTTATGAAGTGGCAGTTTAAAAAACAAAATTTTAAAAAGCAACTAAAATTTTTTTAAAAATAATTTTGTATTTATTTTTACTTAGCAAATGATCCTTTTTTGTTTTTGCTGTTTTCCAATAACACTCATTGATGAATGATAATCAAACTTTTTGTGCAATGTCACAGTTGATATTAAGTACAAAGCAATACCAATATTCTTGTTTTAGGGTTAAATATATTTCTCTTTTGAGTTTGATTCTCTATACTTGTAGAATAGGCCACATTGTCCCCTGGAGTGTCATTTAATTGGTTTTAAACAATGCCTGGTACTCTCCTTACACTCCCCCACATAGAATAAAAAGAATCCTGGATTTTGAGTTCAACTTGAATTCAATTTATAAATCTGTAACTCAATTACTGTCTGGCATTTGTCATACTTTTAAAGGTACATTGTTCCTCTTCTTAATTGTAATATGAATGGATTAGACTAGATGGTTTTGAAGGTCCCTTCCAATTCTAAATTGTTGATGCTATAGTTCAATCTTTCATTTAGATAGTCTTGCTACCTTCCTCCAGGAAAGACATATCTATTCTGTATCAAAGGCACTGACTATATATGTTTTCTTTTAAAGGCTAGATAATCTGAGTAACTAACCCATTCAAATATGATCATTGGATGCTAATTGGGTTGATATGGTATTTTTTCTAATATTAAAGTACTTAGTGCAGAGTAATGACTTAATAATTTTTCAATTCATGCATTGTTCATAAATTTGTTCATTGTCAGCTTTCCATATAACAATTTACATTGTATTGGACACTTTCTGGAGATGCCTTACAATATAGAACTGACACTAAGGTTGTGAATTTCAAAAATTAAAAAAAACCTGATTGGCCAATTGGCCAATTGGCCAACAAATGCTTAACCATGGAAGCCTTTCAGAGATATATAAACCAGTTTCTTCCACCTTTACAGAGTGATTACTTTTCTATTTTAATAGATAATCTGTGATATTCTGGCATATGTTTATAAGACAGATTCTAAACCTGGAGTAAATTATTTTATTAAAAATGGTTTTCTGGCTACTTCTCTTGGAATTTAGTCCTTTAGTCAATGGCATAATCCCACTTTATGACAACTTTCTCTTTGTTTAACTCCTTTTGAGGTTCATTTACTTGCTAAGTGTCACAATAGCTAATTCCTCTTAGGACCCTAACTCCTTTTTTAGGGATATCCCACTAATATTCCCCTATTTGCCATGCCATAATGGCATCTTCTTCCTTAATGGCATCTTCCTTCTGGTTAATTGCTAAAACCCCTTTCTTAGCCCGTATAGTTTTAGCCTGTTAGTAGTGTAGTAAAGCCTTTGCCTCTTTATGTGGAGAAAGTCTAAGACTAACAAGAATTAAATTAAAAATAAAAAAATAAAAATGGTCTTTCTTTTCAAACTTATGAATTTTATTTGACACATTTAAAAACCTTAATCTGTGGAGTCTGTAGACTTCATCAGACTAAGGGGTCCATGATATATATGTATATGGTAAAAACTTCTGTCTATAGTACTCACAGAAGTACTTTGTATGTAATTTATGTAGATAGAATCCTCTTAAATATATGTTTTACAATCCTATTCCAAGCCTAAATCCCAACTAGATAAAAACAATTACTATTTCAACTACATGCCAGAGATGAAGAAAAAAATTTAAGATGCTTCTATAATCACTTGTCATAACTTTTTTTTTTCCTCAGATACCTTACCCTGCACTAGTCTACATTGCCAGTTAACATTGGTGACATACTTGACTTGAAATTGTGCTTTTGATCCCCTATTTATCCTTCCCTTCCAAGTTATGCATTTAAATGTATTTAGTATCCATAACTTCCACTACATTATCACTTTGAAATTTTCTCTTTTTTTTCCTTTTTTTTTTTAATTTTAATATCTTTTTGTTGATAGAATGCATGCCAGGGTAATTTTTTTACAGCATTATCCCTTGCATTCATTTCTGTTCCGATTTTTCCCCTCCCTCCCTCCACCCCCTCCCCCAGATGGCAAGCAGTCCTTTACAAGTTGAATAGGTTACAGTATATCCTGGATACAATATATTTGTGCAGAACCGGACAGTTTTCTTGTTGTACAGGGAGAATTGAATTCAGAAGGTATAAATAACCCGGGAAGAAAAACAAAAATGCAAGCAGTTTATATTCATTTCCCAGTGTTCTTTCTCTGGGTGTAGCTGCTTCTGTCCATCTTTGATCAATTAAGGCTCTCTTTATCAAAGAGGTCCACTTCCATCAGAATACATCCTCAAACAGTATCGTTGTTGAGGTATATAATGATCTCCTGGTTCTGCTCATTTCACTCAGCATCAGTTCATGTAAGTCTCGCCAGTCCTCTCTGTATTCATCCTGCTGGTCATTCCTTACAGAACAATAATATTCCATAACATTCATATACCACAATTTACTCAACCATTCTCCAATTGATGGACATCCTTTCATCTTCCAGCTTCTAGCCACTACAAACAGGGCTGCCACAAACATTTTGGCACATACAGGTCCCTTTCCCTTCTTTAGTATCTCTTTGGGGTATAAGCCCAGTAGAAACACTGCTGGATCAAAGGGTATGCACAGTTTGATAACTTTTTGAGCATAGTTCCAAATTGCTCTCCAGAATGGCTGGATGTGTTCACAATTCCACCAACAATGTATCAATGTCCCTGTTTTCCCACATCCCCTCCAACATTCCCCATTATCTTTCCCTGTCATTCTAGCCAATCTGACAGGTGTGTAGTGGTATCTCAGAGTTGTCTTAATTCACTTTGAAATTTTCATCCCTTCCTTCATCAAGGGTATGAACTTAACTAGGTCTGCAAATTTGACTTTTACAAACTCAAGCCCATAAATCCCCGGTAGAAATATTATGTTGTCACATGAAAACATAGTATTCTATGCCTCATTTCAAATAGCTTGCAAGTGTTATATAATATAAAATGTAAAAATATAACACAATATTTACCTAGTAGTTTGAGGTTTGTAGATAGATTTGCTTTACTAATATTCCATTTTATTCACACAAAACTCTAAGAGTTAGGTGCTATAATTAAATCCACTTTACAATGAAGAAATTGAAGCAGACATTAGTTATATAGCTTGTCCAAGGTCACATAGCCAGTAAGTGTCTTAGTCTCAGACCAGCACTCTATCTACCATATGTACTAATTGTTTGGATAATAATATGGAAAGTAATCATGGCTATACTAATGAGTTCTATGGTATATCCTTAACATGTGATAACTTTTGACCCCATGCTACTTCCATTACCAGTCAATTCTAGGAACCCTAATTCAGTCATTCCAAAAAAAAATTCACTCCAAAAAACACACACAAAAAAAACAAAACCAAAAAACAAACACACAAACCTCCCACAACCTTTGTCAAAACCATTTAGGACATTTTGTCCTTTGCTAAAATTGCCTACTAATATTACAATGCTAGCTGCTTTCTCTGAGATAGAGGGTAAATGGCAATATTCAAGAGAACAAGCCATGGAGCTTATTCTAAAGACAGTGGAGTAGAGCACTGGGCTAAGGTTCCTGGCTCAAGGGAAATCCAATTTTAAAATCCACTATACTCTGTAATAGAAAGTAGCTTCATAAAAGATTTCAAAAATAATTTAAAGGCTTCCTAGCCAGCATTGTTTTTTATCAATTGATATATCTCTGTAATGTAGTTCATTTTTTGTTGCTTTGAAATGGTGAAATACTTTCCCTTAACTGCAAGTCAAAGGTAAAATAGGAAATAAATTTTTGCTTTCCTCAAGATAGTTTGAACATGGTCCACAAAGAAGAACTCTCTTGTGGTTTTCTAATCTATATATTCTCAGAGAATTTGATTTATTTTTTAAAGGCATGAGCATAATTCATACATGGATGATGCTAGCTACTGATAACATTTATTTCTTTATTTAATCACTTGCACTTTTAAGTTTTCTTAAAGTTCTTTAGTATATTTGTTCATTGCTGTGTTTTTCCTTTTAAATTACTTATGCCTAATCAAAAATACAACATTTGTCCAGGAGCAAGGGATTCTATTTCATTTCTATTAAGCATTCTAATAAGAAGCACTGTGACGGGGACTTCCAGCCAAGATGGCGGAGAGGAGGCACACAGCTGTGTAAGCTCCCCGTTTTTCTCTCAGAATCCATTCCATTATAAGCATCTGAATTAATGCTTGACTGGAAAAAAAAGCCACAAATAGTTACCAAGAGAAGCCATCCTTGAGATTCACCAGGAAAGGTCTGTTTTTGCATAAGGGTGGGGACGGTTTTTAGATTGGGCGGAGGCTGCGGGCAGGCAGGCAGCGGCAGCGAGAGCACGGAAGGCAGCTCACAGCCGAGCAGACCTGAGAGGGGGTGGGGTGTGATCGCAGCAGTCTCTGCGGGGAGAGCTTTGCTATAGGATTAGATACTTTGCTCCAGCAGCAAGTCAGCAGCCCAGCAGAGAAGCTAAAAACACCGGGGGGTGAAGAATAAAACCTCAAACAGCTGGAATCTCTCAGGACCTGACCACCCCTCCCGCACAGTGTCTCAGCACGCTCTTGGAGTCTCAGAGTGCAGGTGCAGCACAGTCCTGCTAGTGCCTCGCTGCTGCCCCCCCCCCCCACAGTCTGTAGAGAAAGCTTGGTAACACCATCCAGCCCCTTCCCCAAAGAAAGCAGACATCATTTAGGGTTTTTTTCTTTTTTTTCTTTGCTAGTTTGTCTTTGATTCTTTGACAAAATGAGCAAAAAATTGAAGAGGAATTTAACCCTTGACAGCTTCTATATGGATAGAGAGCAGACTCTAAATCCTGGGGAGACTGGAGATAGACAGTCTCCAGGTGAATCCCCAAAGGAGGAGATCATCTGTTCCTCAGCACAGATGAATCTCATGGAGGAAATTAAAAAGGCTCTCACAAGAGAGCTAGATGAAAAATGGGAAAAGGAGAGGGAGGCTTGGCAAAAGAGCCTGGAGAAGTCATCCCACTCATTTAAAGACAGAGTGGATAAAGAAATAAAATCCTTGAAAAATAGGATTAGTGAACTGGAAACAGAAAATAGCTCTCTAAAAAACAAAATTGGCGAATTGGAAAAAAATTCCATAGAACAAAAGAACTCAATTGGACAATTAGAAAAATATTTTTAAAAAGTGAGTAAAGAAAATACTTCATTGAAAATCAGGTTCGAACAAATGGAATTGAATGACTCTAGGAGACAAGAAGAATCAGTCAAGCAAATCTAAAAAAAAATCAAACAATGGAAAAGAATATGAAATACCTTCTGGGGAAGACAACAGACCTGGAAAACAGATCCAGGAGAGACAATCTGACAATCACTGGACTCCCAGAAAAGCATGATGAAAAAAAGAGCCCGGACACTATTTTCCAGGAAATTATCAAAGAGAACTGCCCAGAAGTCAAGAAACAGAGGGTAAAATAGACATTGAAAGAATTCATCGATCACCTACTGAAAGGAATCCTAAAATCAAGACACCAAGAAATATAGTGGCCAAATGCGAGAACCCTCAGATGAAGGAAAAAATACTGCAAGCGGCTAGAAAAACCCAATTCAAGTATCGAGGACCCACAATAAGGATCACCCAGGATCTAGCAGCATCCACATTAAAGGATCGAAGGGCCTGGAATATGATATTCCAAAAGGCTAAGGAACTTGGTATGCAACCAAAAATAACTTACCCAGCTAGAATGAGCATGTTTTTCCAGGGAAGAAGATGGACATTCAACGAAGTAAGCGAATTTCACCTATTTTTGATGAAAAAGCCAGAACTTAACAAAAAGTTTGATCTACAAATATAGAACTCAAGAGGAATCTAAAAAGGTAAAGATCAATCTATGGTGAAACTTCTCCCACCTCATTGAAAAGTGAGAAGGGAAAAGTGAAAAGAGAAGGAATAAGCTAAGTGGAAGGGAATACAGAAACTGGGAGGGAAAGGGGTAAGATGGGGGAGGAACTCTAAGGCAGGGGGAGGGATACTAAAAAGGGAGGGCTGTGAGAAGCAAATGGTGCTCACAAGCTTAATACTGGGAAGGGGGGTAAGGGAGTAAGAAGGGAGAAAAGCATAAACCGGGGTTAACAAGATGGCAAGTAATACAGAATTGGTCATTTTAACCATAAATGTGAACGGGGTAAACTCCTCTATAAAGAGAAAGCGATTAGCAGAATGGATTCAAAGCCAGAATCCTACAATATGTTGTTTACAGGAAACACACCTGAAGCGGGGTGATACATGCAGGTTAAAGGTAAAAGGTTGGAGCAAAACCTACTATGCTTCAGGTGAAGCCAAAAAAGCAGGGGTAGCCATCCTGATCTCAGATCAAGCTAAAGCAAAAATTGATCTAATCAAAAGAGATAAGGAAGGGCACTATATCTTGCTAAAGGGTAGAATGAATAATGAAGAAGTATCTATATTAAACATATATGCACCAAGTAGTGTAGCATCTAAATTCTTAAAAGAGAAATTAAGAGAGCTGCAAGAAGAAATAGACAGTAAAACTATAATAGTGGGAGATCTCAACCTTGCACTCTCAGAATTAGATAAATCAAACCACAAAATAAATAAGAAAGAAGTCAAAGAGATAAATAGAATACTAGAAAAATTAGATATGATAGATCTCTGGAGAAAATGTAATGGGGACAGAAAGGAGTACACCTTCTTTTCAGCAGTTCATGGAACTTATACAAAAATTGACCATATATTAGGACATAAAAACCTCAAACTCAAATGCAGTAAGGCAGAAATAGTGAATGCATCCTTTTCAGATCATGATGCATTGAAAATTACATTCAATAAAAAGCCACAGAAAAGTAGACCAAAAAATAATTGGAAACTAAATAATCTCATACTAAAGAATGATTGGGTGAAACAGCAAATCATAGACATAATTAATAACTTCACCCAAGAAAACGATAATAATGAGACATCATACCAAAATGTATGGGATGCAGCCAAAGTGGTAATAAGGGGAAATTTCATATCTCTAGAGGCCTATTTGTATAAAATAGAGAAAGAGAAGGTCAACGAATTGGGCTTGCAACTAAAAATGCTAGAAAAGGAACAAATTAAAAACCCCCAGTCAAACACTAAACTTGAAATTCTAAAAATAAAAGGAGAGATCAATAAAATTGAAAGTAAAAAAACCTATTGAATTAATTTATAAAACTAAGAGTTGGTTCTATGAAAAAAGCAACAAAATAGACAAACCCTTAGTAACTCTGATTTAAAAAAGGAAAGAGGAAAATCAAATTGTTAGTCTTAAAAATGAAAAGGGACAACTCGCCACTAATGAAGAGGAAATTAGAGCAATGATTAGGATTTACTTTGCCCAACTTTATGCCAATAAATTCGACAAATTAAATGAAATAGAAGAATACCTCCAAAAATATAGCTTGCCCAAACTAACAGAGGAAGAAGTAAATATTCTAAACAGTCCCATCTCAGAAAAAGAAATAGAACAAACTATCAATCAACTCCCTAAGAAAAAATCCCCAGGACCAGATGGATTTACATGTGAATTCTATCAAACATTTAAAGAACAATTAACTCCAATGCTAAATAAACTATTTGAAAAAATAGGGATTGAAGGAGTCCTACCAAACAACTTTTATGACACAGACATGGTACTGATACCTAAACCAGGTAGGCTGAAAACAGAGAAAGAAAATTATAGATCAATCTCCCTAATGAATATTGATGCTAAAATCTTAAATAAAATATTAGCAAAAAGATTACAGAAAATCATCCCCAGGATAAATTCAATATCGTATTAGAAACACTAGCCTCTGCAAGTCGAGAAAGAGATTCAAGGAATTAAAGTAGGCAATGAGGAAACCAAACTATCACTCTTTGCAGATGATATGATGGTATACCCAGAGAACCCCAGAGATTCTACTAAAAAGCTATTAGAAATAATTCATAATTTTAGCAAAGTAGCAGGATACAAAATAAATCCCCATAAATCCTCAGCATTTTTATACACCACCAACAAAATCCAAGAGCAAGAGATACAAAGAGAAATCCCATTCAAAATAACTGTTGATAGCATAAAATATTTGGGAATTTATCTACCAAAGGAAAGTCAGGAATTATATGAGCAAAATTACAAAAAAGGTTCCCCACAAATAAAATCAGACTTAAATAACTGGAAAAATATTAAGTGCTCTTGGATAGGCTGAGTGAATATAATAAAGATGACAATACTACTTAAACCAATCTATTTATTTAGTGCTATGACAATCAGACTTCCAAGAAACTATTTTAATGACTTAGAAAAAATAACAACAAAATTCATATAGAAAAATAAAAAGTCGAGACTCTCAAGGGAATTAATGAAAAAAAAAATCAAATGAAGGTGGCCTAGCTGTACCTGATTTAAAATGATATTATAAAGCAGCAGTCACCAAAACCATTTGGTATTGACTAAGAAATAGATTAGTTGATCAGTGGAAAAGTTTAGGTTCATAAGACAGAATAGTCAACTATAGCAATCTAGTGTTTGACAAACCCAAAGATCCTAACTTTTGGGATAAGAATTCATTATTTGATAAAAATTGCTGGGATAACTGGAAATTAGTATGGCAGATATTAGGCATGGACCCACACTTAACACCACATACCAAGATAAGATCAAAATGGGTCCATGACCTAGGCATAAAGAACAAGATCATAAATAAATTAGAGGAACATAGGATAGTTTATCTCTCAGACTTGTGGAGGAGAAAGAAATTTGTGACCAAAGATGAATTAGAGACCATTACTGATCACAAAATAGAAAATTTTGATTATATCAAATTAAAAAGCCTTTGTACAAACAAAACAAATGCAAACAAGATTAGAAGGGAAGCAACAAACTGGGAAAACATCTTCACATTAAAGGTTCTGATAAAGGCCTCATTTCCAAAATATATAGAGAACTGACCCTAATTTATAAGAAATCAAGCCATTCTCCAATTGATAAATGGTCAAAGGATATGAAGAGACAATTTTCAGATGATGAAATTGAAACTATTACCACTCATATGAAAGAGTGTTCCAAATCACTATTGATCAGAGAAATGCAAATTAAGACCACTCTGAGATACCACTACACACCTGTCAGATTGGCTAAGATGACAGGAAAAAATAATGATGAATGTTGGAGGGGATGCAGGAAACTGGGACACTGATGCATTGTTGGTGGAGTTGTGAATGAATCCAACCATTCTGCAGAGCAATCTGGAATTATGCCCAAAAAGTTATCAAACTGTGCATACCCTTTGATCCAGCAGTGCTACTACTGGGCTTATACCCCAAAGAGATACTGAAGAAGAGAAAGGGACCTGTATGTGCCAAAATATTTGTGGCAGCCCTGTTTGTAGTGGCTACAAACTGGAAATTGAATGGATGCCCATCAATTGGAGAATGGCTGGGTAAATTGTTGTATATGAATGTTATGGAATATTATTGTTCTGTAAGGAATGACCAGCAGGATGAATACAGAGAGGCTTGGAGAGACTTACATGAACTGATGCTGAGTGAAATGAGCAGAACCAGGAGATCATTATACACTTTGACAACAATATTATATGAGGATGTATTCTGATGGAAGTGGATTTCTTTGACAAAGAAACCTAACTGAGTTTCAATTGATAAATGATGGACAGAAGCAGCTACACCCAAAGAAAGAACACTGATAAACGAATGTTAACTATTTGCATTTTTGATTTTCTTCCCGAGTTATTTTTACCTTCTGAATCCAATTCTCCCTGTGCAACAAGAGAACTGTTCGGTTCTGCAAACATTTATTGTATCTAGGATATACTGCAACATATCTAACATATATAGGACTGCTTGCCATCTAGGGGAGGGGGTGGAGGGAGGGAGGGGAAAAATTGAAACAGAAGCGAGTGCAAGGGATAATGTTGTTAAAAAAAATTACCCTAGCATGGATTCTGTCAATATAAAGTTATTATTAAATAAAATAAAATAAATATTAAAAAAAAAGAAGCACTGTGACATGGCAAAAAATAAATAAATAAAGAACTGTCTTTTTAGTCATGACAAACAGGGTTTCCATTTTGCCCCTGATAAGACTGTTCCCATGCTTGGAAAGCTGTTTCTCCTCATCTATGACTTTTGGATTTCCTGTTACACTTTAAATGTTACCTTGTGTTACTTCCCACATTAAAGCTTCCTGATACTCAATGTCATTTTCCCTCTGCCCTCCCACTTTATATATATTTTGTATTAACTTATCTTTGTAGATTTTTGTTTGCCCCAAATGTGTGAAGACAACATGATCTTTTGGGTTTTGTTTATTTCTTTTGTCCTAACACCTAGAAAAGTGCCTAGGAGACAGAAGACAACAGATTCTTACATATCTCAAATGCAGTCCCTGTTCTATTCTGCCTCTATGAATCCCTAATTTTCTCTAATTCTTATATGAGGCCTTTTTTTTTCTCTCCTTCCCTCCAATTGCTACTGCTTCCCAACTCCCAATTACTATTGTTTGTATGTGTCTAATCATCCATAAAGTCTCTATCAATGTGTAATATAAGTTCATTGATATATAGAGGTTTTTTTGTCCCCTTTGGTATATCCAAAGCTTGACACACCAATGTACCTAATGTTTCTTGAACAATTGATTAATAGATTATTGTTGAATTCAACTGACATATGTTATCTGTGTGACCATTGGCCAAGTTTTTTAACCTAACATGATCATAGGCAAGTTATTTAAATACTCAGCTGCATATAAATTACAGATGAGTTGCTACTATTTGTTTGGTGGAAGGACTTGTCATTCCAGGATTTAGTCCAAGCCTGCCTTTCCCATTCTCTTCCCCCGAAAACAACTAAGAAAAGATTGCTAGATCCTATCAAAAGTAATTTTAAATATTATGTTATTTTGTTTTTTTATATCAGTTTTATTATTTTTTAACTTTTTATTGACAGAACATATGCCTTGGTAATTTTTTTTTACAACATTATCCCTTGCACTCACTTCTGTTTTGACTTTTCCCTTCCCTCCCTCCGCCCCTCCTCTAGATGGCAAGCAGTCTTATATATTTTAAAAATGTTACAGAATATCCTAGATACAATATATGTGTGCAGAACCAAACAGTTCTCTTATTGTACAGGGAGAATTGGATTCAGAAGGTAAAAATAAACTAGGAAGAAAAACAAAAATGCTAACAGTTTACACTTATTTCCCAGGGTTCCTTCTTTAGGTGTAGCTGCTTCTGTCCATCATTGATCAACTTTGTCAAAGAAATCCACTTCCATCAGACTACATCCTCATACAATATCGTTGTTGAAGTATATAATGATCACTTAACATCAGTTCATGTAAGTTTCTCCAAGTCTCTCTGTATTCATCCTGCTGGTCATTTTTTATAGAACAATAATATTCCATAACATGCACATACCACACTTTGCCCAACCATTCTCTGATTGATGGGCATCCATTCATTTTCCAGTTTCTAGCCACTACAAACAGAACCATCACAAACATTTTGGCACATACAGATCCCTTTCCCTTCTTTAGTATTTCTTTGGGATATAAGCCCAGTAGTAGCACTGCTGGATCAAAGGGTATGCACAGTTTGATAACTTTTGGGGCATAATTCCAGATCACTCTCCAGAATGATTGGATTCGTTCACAGCTCCACCAACAATGCATCAGTGTCCCAGTTTTCCCACATCCCCTCCAACATTCATCATTATTTTTTCCTGTCAGCCTAGCCAATCTGACAGTTGTGTAGTGGTATCTCAGAGTTGTCTTAATTTTCATTTTTCTGATCAATAATGATTTGGAACACCTTTTCATATGAGTGAAATAGTTTCAATTTCATCATCCAAAACTTGTCTGTTCATATCCTTTGACCATTTATCAATTGGAAACTGGCTTGATTTCTTATAAATTAGAGTCAATTCTCTATATATTTTGGAAATGAGGTCTTTATCCGAATATTTAACTG